>NC_042616.1:380090513-380747348 GCF_901001135.1 Rhinatrema bivittatum
GTCTGTTTAAAATAGCAATATCAACAGACCCACTCTGAAGGACAATGCTCAGTCTGTTTAAATAACCAAATGGAACTGCCCAGCTAGGAACACAATGCCTGGAGGTACAGGCAGGAACAGCAACGGAGTTAAAACACTTGTGGGAACACTAGGGCTGCACAGTAGATGCCGGTCAGACACAGCGATTCATGTCAAGAACATGTGCTGCAGTGCTTACTGCTTACATTATCTTGAGCATAGGAGGCAATTGGAACTGCTGCAAGGCTCCTTTCAATAGCTTTTATTCATCTTGCCATTCACAAGGAAAATCGGGAAAGCCAAGCAATGGCAGGTTTACTTTCAAAAACACTAGCATTTCCATCAAGACCGGTGAAAGCCTTGAGCGGTGAGGGCTCATGATATCCCCTGTCATTGAAAAAAACACGTTCACTGGGCACACTTGTTGGTGGACATGACAGATATCCTTCAGCCACTTTGGCTAGGTGTGGCCAGACAGTGGACTTGTGTGCCCAATATGCCAGCGGATCTGTCTGCGTATTCTCTATCGGCTCTGAGAGATACCGTTTCACTGACAGCTCTGCTGCTGTCTCCTCCTGTGCTTGGGAGGGCTGAGAATCACTCAATCCAGTTACTTTCTCTCTCGCCTGTTGCACTACTGATGTATCTTTATGGCCAACATGCCTTGGGCGTTCTGACGTTGAGGTGGAGGCACTAGTAATAGTATCTGTCACTGACACAGTCCTTCTCCTGCCAGGGCTAGCAGCAGCACAACTCTGTGACGTGCCTGCTGTTTCCACCTGTGCTTCAAGCCTAATCTGTCTCCGCCTATGGTGCTCCTGTTCACGGACCTGTGCTAACAACAGCTCCTTCACAAATGACAGACAATTGGTCTGTAGGGCGATTTTACCTTTCACACGGGGATCACAGACAGAGGCGAGCATGTATGTGCTGTCCTCTGTTAAAGGCCTTAATCTGTCTTTCACCTGCTGCTGCAAAACGTCCACACACTGCAGCACCTCAGCAGTCATTCCCTCTTGCCGTTTAATGCCTTCCAAATGGTCATCCAGGAATTTCACTATAGGGATGATGTCAGCCAAGGTGGAACTTCTGGAACTCAGCTCCTCCGTGACGTCCTTGAAGGGCTGCAGGATTTTTAACAGCTGACTCATGACTAACCAATCGTGATGCCCTAGGGGATTCTGTACACCTATGTCTATTGTACCAGAAAGTTCATGAAGGGGTGTCTGCAGCTCCAATAACCTCTCCAGCATCAATAAAGGTGGAATTCCACCGGGTGGGAACGTCTTGAATGAGACGCTTCTCGGGCATATCCAAAGCAGTCTGATTTTCTCGGAGAACCTGCCCCGCCCTGACACTTCTGTGGAAGTGTGCTGCTATGTTCCTGCACTTGTGTATTAACCGACGCAGGTATTCAGTCTCCTTGTCCTTGGACTCCAAGCCCAAACCTGACTTCACTACCAGATGCAGAGTGTGTGCAAAACATCGGATGTTCTTAAACCGCCCATCGCTTATTGCCTTAACCATGTTTGCACCGTTGTCTGTGACAAAAAAGCCTGCCCGCGTTTTACTGTCTCGCTGGTGTACTTTCCAGCTCGCCAGCATCTTTCTGATGCATGCTAGAATATTGGCAGCGGTATGGGAATGGTCCGTCAGGTGGGTGTTCAGTAAAGCCCACCTCCACCCTGATGCTTGTTCAGTAATAGAGCTGCTGGCTGCCCTTGCCTCTGCCATGTCCCACCAGTGTGCTGTCAGAGAGAGGTAAGAGTGTGCAGCATTCATGGCGGTCCAGATATCGCAGGTGAAATGCACTCTTCCGTCTGCCTTACCTAGCAGTGCTTGCAGGCGACTGACACAGTGCTTGTACAGGCTGGGGATGACCTTTCTACTAAATGTGGTTCTGGAGGGGACTTTGTAATTTGGAAGTACGACCTTCAAGAAACGTTTGAAACCCACATTCTCAACTAACTGCAGGGGCTGGTCATCAAGGGCAATCATTTCCCCAATGCTCCTGGTTACTACTTTTGCGGCTGCCTGCCTCCTACCCCGGGATAGCGTTACCGCACTCCACCCCCATTTCCTCCATGGTGTATTGTCGCTTCTCCCACATGTCAGTGGGTTTCTGGCCTGCCGCCTGACTGCTAGAAGGGTATGAGGGCGTGGGCTGACTCTGCTGCTTTCCTACCACTGCACCCTGGTTGGAAGGGGAAGGGGTCCCCTGACGGAAAATGCTACCATCCCCAGATGGCAGTAATCTTGTTGGGTGTTGCCTCTTAACATGATACTCCATGCCAAAATTTGACAGATGTCCCAGTTGCTTGCCTCTGCTAATATCCCTGGCACAGTAATTACACCGAGCATAACGCGGGTCTTCTGTCACTTTAAAATGTGCCCAGATCGCAGATTTCTTTTGTGATCCTCCTCTCTTTCCCGCCCTGGGGGTGGATGGTGGCACTGGAGTTGAGGTACTACTGGGTGTGGGTGGTGCACCCACTGCACCCGGCGAAGCAATGCCAGCGGGGGCAACAGTCACCCTCTGTCTCCCTTCTGACAGCTCTTCCTCCTCCTCGATATCAGTGGAATGTCTCCCCTGCCGCAGATTTCTGGAGGTGGAGGCTAAAACAGGACTAACTGACAATTCTACCGAAGATTGCTCAGGTATTACATCTTCCGTTTCTGATGAGAATCCCATCCAAGAAGATTCTTCTTCTGAATCAGAAGCTAACAGTGCCAGTGCTACCTTGTCACCGCAAAGTTTGCAGGACACTTCTGTCCCCTGGCTGCTCTTGGGTGTGTAACTTTTGTCTGGCTAGACTCTGCCTCCTCTTCACTCTCCTCCAAAACTACAGTGCCAGAAACAGGTGCTGGCGATTGCAAAGTTTCATGGTCTGATTTCTTTTTTTTTGCCATGGAACTGCCATCCCCTACAAAGACGTTTGATTGCGACAGTTGCCTTTTTACCTGTACTGGTGGTGTTTGCGCTGGTGTCTTTTGCGGTGCCTCCGCTGCCATTCCCACTAAGTCGCTTGCATCTCCCTTTCCCTGACATTATGGATTTAATGTCAATGAGTACTAGTGGTAACACTGCCCACTGTCCACAATAATAATGTTCGGTCAGTTTAAAATAACTAAATTAACAGACCCACTCAAGAAGAATGCTCAGTCTGTTTAAAATAACAAAATGAACGGACCAAGTCAAGGACAATGCGGTTAAGTCTGTTTAAAAATAGCAGATTGAACAGACTCGCTGAAGGCCAATCTTCACTCTGTTACAATGCCCACTGCCTCACTGCCTGCCTGGCAATGCACGGAATGTGTCTGTCTGTGTGTGTGCAGTGAGTGCACAGAGAACAAGCTTCCTTTTCAGTAGATATGAGGCAGGGTACTCCCAGCCCTGGAACTGCTGCCACCCAGCACTGAACCACTCAAGGAGAATGCTTTTAAGTCTGTTTAAAAATAGCAAATGTAACAGACTCGCTGAAGGGCAATGTTCACTCTGTTTACAATGCCCACTGCCTCACTGCCTGCCTGGCAATGCACGGAATGTGTCTGTCTGTGTGTGTGCAGTGAGTGCACAGAGAACAAGCTTCCTTTTCAGTAGATATGAGGCAGGGTACTCCCAGCCCTGGAACTGCTGCCCACCCAGCACTGAACCACTCAAGGAGAATGCTTTTAAGTCTGTTTAAAAATAGCAAATGTAACAGACTCGCTGAAGGGCAATGTTCACTCTGTTTACAATGCCCACTGCCTCACTGCCTGCCTGGCAATGCACGGAATGTGTCAGTCTGTGTGTGTGCAGTGAGTGCACAGAGAACAAGCTTCCTTTTCAGTAGATATGAGGCAGGGTACTCCCAGCCCTGGAACTGCTGCCCACCCAGCACTGAACCACTCAAGGACAATGCGGTTAAGTCTGTTTAAAAATAGCAATGTAACAGACTCGCTGAAGGGCAATGTTCACTCTGTTTACAATGCCCACTGCCTCACTGTCTGCCTGGCAATGCACGGAATGTGTCTGTCTGTGTGCACTGCAGTGCACATAGAACTAAAGTAGATATGAGGCAGGGTACTCCCAGCCCTGGAACTGCTGCCCAGCCAGCACTGAACCACTCAAGGAGAATGCTTTTAAGTCTGTTTAAAAATAGCAAATGTAACAGACTCGCTGAAGGGCAATGTTCACTCTGTTTACAATGCCCACTGCCTCACTGCCTGCCTGGCAATGCACGGAATGTGTCTGTCTGTGTGCACTGCAGTGCCCATAGAACTAAAGTAGATATGAGGCAGAGTACTCCCAGCCCTGGAACTGCTGCCCAGCCAGCACTGAACCACTCAAGGAGAATGCTTTTAAGTCTGTTTAAAAATAGCAGATTGAACAGACTCGCTGAAGGCCAATCTTCACTCTGTTTACAATGCCCACTGCCTCACTGCCTGCCTGGCAATGCACGGAATGTGTCTGTCTGTGTGTGTGCAGTGAGTGCACAGAGAACAAGCTTCCTTTTCAGTAGATATGAGGCAGGGTACTCCCAGCCCTGGAACTGCTGCCCACCCAGCACTGAACCACTCAAGGACAATGCGGTTAAGTCTGTTTAAAAATAGCAAATGTAACAGACTCGCTGAAGGGCAATGTTCACTCTGTTTACAATGCCCACTGCCTCACTGCCTGCCTGGCAATGCACGGAATGTGTCTGTCTGTGTGCACTGCAGTGCACATAGAACTAAAGTAGATATGAGGCAGGGTACTCCCAGCACTGGAACTGCTGCCCACCCAGCACTGAACCACTGAAGGAGAATGTGTTCACTCTGTTTACAATGCCCACTGCCTCACTGCCTGCCTGGCAATGCACGGAATGTGTCTGTCTGTGTGTGTGCAGTGAGTGCACAGAGAACAAGCTTCCTTTTCAGTAGATATGAGGCAGAGTACTGCCAGTGCCAGCCCTGGCACTGCCCACCCAGCACTGAACCACTCAAGGAGAATGCTTTTAAGTCTGTTTAAAAATAGCAAATGTAACAGACTCGCTGAAGGGCAATGTTCACTCTGTTTACAATGCCCACTGCCTCACTGTCTGCCTGGCAATGCACGGAATGTGTCTGTCTGTGTGCACTGCAGTGCACATAGAACTAAAGTATATATGAGGCAGGGTATTCCCAGCCCTGGAACTGCTGCCCAGTGCCCACCCAGCACTGAACCACTCAAGGAGAATGCTTTTAAGTCTGTTTAAAAATAGCAAATGTAACAGACTCGCTGAAGGGCAATGTTCACTCTGTTTACAATGCCCACTGCCTCACTGTCTGCCTGGCAATGCACAGAATGTGTCTGTCTGTGTGCACTGCAGTGCACATAGAACTAAAGTATATATGAGGCAGGGTATTCCCAGCCTTGGAACTGCTGCCCAGTGCCCACCCAGCACTGAACCACTCAAGGAGAATGCTTTTAAGTCTGTTTAAAAATAGCAAATGTAACAGACTCGCTGAAGGGCAATGTTCACTCTGTTTACAATGCCCACTGCCTCACTGTCTGCCTGGCAATGCACGGAATGTGTCTGTCTGTGTGCACTGCAGTGCACATAGAACTAAAGTAGATATGAGGCAGAGTACTCCCAGCCCTGGAACTGCTGCCCAGCCAGCACTGAACCACTCAAGGAGAATGCTTTTAAGTCTGTTTAAAAATAGCAAATATGAGGCAGAGTACTGCCAGCCCTGCCTGGCACTGCCCAGGATAAAATGTACAGACTCACTCAATAAGAATGTTCTTTTTTTTTTTTCCCTAACAAAGAATCTGTTCTGTGTTGTCTATCAAATCTGGTTCTGTTCTGTGTTGTCTATCAAATCGGGTTCTGCTATCTTCCTCTGCTCAGCCTGCCTAAGCCCACCCTGCACGATCCCGATCCCACCTCCCCACTGAATCGCTGACAATGTCCGTCAGTCCTCGTACTGCTGCTGCTTTTATAGTGCTGCTGGCTCGTCAGGAAATCCTCAGAGAAGTACGGAATGACAGCGCGATTTGCTGCATTCAGTGCTTCTCTGAAAAGGTGAACGCAGATTCGCTGCGTTCCCGGTATCCATGCCGACCTGTCCCACCCTTTCCTGTGAGTCACTGAGACTCACAGGACAGGGTCAGACAGGTTGGCATGGTTACCGCAGGGGCGCCGCCATTTTCAGGTAATCCGGGGCTCCGAGCTCGAGTCGCAGGTAATGGCGGCGAGAAAGCGCGCGCATGGCGATTCGCCGTATCCGACATATCTATGTTCATTTATGTCGGAAATCTGCTCATATACGCCCCATCTTTTTTTTAAGTAAAAAAAAAAAATTGAGTTGCGTTTTCCATATGCGGTCAATCCGAATGCACATCCCTAGTATTCAAGGTGCAGTCTCGCCATGGAGCGATACAGAGGCATTATGACACTTTCCATTTTGTTAATCATCCCCTTACTAATAACCCTATCATTCTGATTGCTTTTTTTGAGTGCCACAGCACACTGAGCCAACGATTTCAAAGTATTATCCACTATGATGGCTAGATCTTTTACCTGGGTGGTAGCTCCTAATATGGAACTTAACATCGAGTAACTACAGCAAGGCTTATTTTTCTCTATATGCAACACCTTGCACTTGTCCACATTAAATGTCATCTGCCTTTTGGATGCCCAATCTTCCAGTTTCGCAAGGTCCGCCTGCAATGTATCACAACCCACTTGTGATTTAACTACTCTGAATAATTTTGTATCATTTGCAAATTTGATAACCTCACTTGTCTTATTCCTTTCCAGATCATTTATAAATAAATTGAAAAGCACCAATCCAACAGCCCGATCCAGTAAAGTCCGTGGGAGAGCGGACGAACGCCCGCTCTCCCGGCGCGCGCACCGGCCCCTCGCCGGTGTGAGCGATCCAGTATTTAAATGAGACGACGCGGTGCAAACGAGGAAAAGGAGGCGCTAGGGACACTAGCGCGTCCCTAGCGCCTCCTTTTGGCCTGGAGCGGCGGCTGTCAGCGGGTTTGACAGCCGACGCTCAATTTTGCCGGCGTCGGTTCTCGAGCCCGCTGACAGCCACGGGCTCGGAAACCGGACGCCGGCAAAATTGAGCGTCCGGTTTTTCGGCCCGACAGCCGCGGGCCGAATTCAAAATTTTTTTTTTTTTTTTTTTTTTTACTTTTTTTACTTTTGGGGACCCTCCGACTTAATATCGCTATGATATTAAGTCGGAGGGTGCACAGAAAAGCAGTTTTTACTGCTTTTCTGTGCACTTCCCTGGCGCCGGAAGAAATTAGCGCCGACCTTTGGGCGGCGCTAATTTCTTAGAGTAAAATGTGCGGCTTGGCTGCACATTTTACTTACTGGATCGCTCGGGCATACCTAATAGGGCCATCAACATGCATTTGCATGTTGAGGGCGCTATTAGGTGCCGCGGGTGGGCCGCGTGTTTTCCTCCCCTTACTGAATAAGGGGTAAGGGAAAACACGCGTCCAGAGCAGGGTGACAGTGCGCTCCGACGGAGCACACTTTACTGTATCGACCTGCAAGTCTTGCCCCCTCTTTGCATCAATTATGGCTTGCAGTCTTTTGTGATAGTTGTGAGGTAGGCCCTTTATTTTCTCATGTGGTAAAGCTGTCCATTCCTCTTGGCAAAAAGCCTCCAAATCCTGTAAATTCTTTGGTTGTCTAGCATAAACTGCAAGTTTGAGTTCTCCCCAGAGTGGCTCAATGATTTTGAGATCAGGAGACTGACGGCCACTCCAGAACCTCCACTTTCTTCTGTTGCAGCCACTGAAGGGTCGATTTGGCCTTATGTTTTGGATCATTGTCATGCTGGAAAGTTCAACTGCATCTCATACTCAGCTTCCTGACTGATAAATGCAAATATCCAATATTTTCTGATAAAATGTTGCAATCATCCTCTCATCAATTTTAACTAAATTCCCTGTGCCGCTGTAGCTCACAGCCCCCCAAAACAGCACAGACTCAATGCTTCACGGCAGGGATACTGTTGATGTTAACGACTCTCCAAACATAGCGCTTATGGTTGTGACCATAAAGTTCAATTTTGGTCTCATCACTCCAAATTATTTTGTTCCAGAAGTTTTGGGGCTTCTCTAGGTGCTGTTTGGCATATTGTAAGCAGGCTGATTTGTAGCATTGATACAACAATGGCTTTTTTGTGTCAATTCTACCATGCAGCCCATTTTTGGTCCAATATCCCCTTATTGTGAATGCTGAAACACCCAAAGAAACCTGTATTTGGTAGAAGTTGCTTGTGGGTTTCTCTTTGCATCCCAACATATTTTCCTGGTACTTGTGTCTGTAATCTTGCTTGGTCTGACTTGGTATTAATCAAGACTATAATTTTCCACTTCTTGATCAGTTTGAACAGTATTGATTGGCATTTTCAAATCTTTGGATATCTTTATCCTTTTCCCCGATTTATAAAGTTGAACGACTTTTGCTTGCAGATCCTTTGACAGTTCTTTTGCTTTCCTCATGCTTCAGTAATCACCAAAGTCAGTGCAGCCCTGGATGAAATGCACAAGGGTTTCCCAAAAACTAAAACTTGTTGACTACTTATACACATACACTAATTACAATCAAACACAGGAGTGGATATCTACCCTTCATTGCCATCTCAACCTGTGTGTGTCAACTTGAGTGTATATTTTCAGCCCAAACATTCAAGGGTATGTAAACTTTTCAACAGGACTATTTATTACTTCCTTTATTGCTATGATTTGTTTAATGTTGTGCTATTCTATGATGCATAAAATAGATTAATTTGAAAAATTAAAAACATGTTTTGTCTGATCACTCATTTTCTTAAAATGCTATTCATCTTACAAATTCTGCCACGGGTATGTAAACTTATCAGCACAACTGTATATAACTATCAGAAATGATTGCAAGCTGTCATTGATGCAAAAGGGGGCAATACAACTGTGCTCAATACATATATATTGTAAAACTTATATTTCCAAGGGATTAGTCTGCTCTGCCACATCCAGAAAGCGATCTCATCTCTTCTAGCTTTTCTTACTTTTATATACTAAAAAATTGGTAACTGCTTGGGATAGAAGCAATGAACCCTCCCTTTCAGTGTTCTTATAAGTTCAGATCACATCTGTGATTCTCTCTCAGATTCTGGTACAGCTAATTGTTTGTTTCCACCTTGGAACTGCTAGCACTAAATACAGTTCTCAGATTCTTACCTGAGAACTTTCATAAAAATTTATCATAAGCATTTTTCTTCTCTACATAATTCTCAAAAGCTTTTTATTATATGAAGGTGTTTTATCATAACATTTCCCTTCTATGCATCTTTAACCCTTTCTTGGTCAAGCTCAGTCTGGCCATCATCCAAAAAGACTCAAAATGACTCCTATTACATCCTCACTTTGCATTTGTCCACATTACATTTCATCTGCTATTTAGATACCCAGTTCTCAAGTCCCAAAATGTCCTCCTGCAATTACTCACAATCTGCTCATGCGTTAACTATTTTAATAATTTTCTGTCATCTGCAAATATATCAACTTCATTCATTACTCTATGTTTTAGATCATTAACGAATATGTTGAAAAGCACTGGTCTCAGTACAGATTATTGGGGTCCTTCACTATTCACCTTTTCCTATTCGGAAAACAGACCATTTAGTCCTACTCTATTCCCCTCCATAATAGAATATGGTCTCCTATCCTACAACATTTTAAGCTCCTCCTCATTAGGGACTATATCAATACCATTTGAAAATGCAGATATACTATATTGGCTGACTCACCCTTATCCACATATTTACACCTTCAGAGAATTCCAGCAATTACTAAGACAACTTGTTTTTGTTATGTTCATGCTGGTTCTTCCCTATTAAGCTATGTTTATCCATATGCCTGGTAATTCTGATCTTGACAATCATTGCCATCATTTCTCCCTGCACAGACATCAGAGTCAGTGGTCTATAGTTTCCTGGAGCCTTATTTAAAAAATGGAATTGCATTGACTAATAGTGCTACATTGTATTTACATTGGCTAACATGAATCACACATAATAGATCTGATATGGTTTGTTATGCCATTCTAATTCCAAAGCAAAGCTTAAAGTTCTAGAAAAATATGAAAATGTAATGATTTGCAAATAAAATGTTATATCCTGGCAACTGAGCCCAAGTATATGCTAGAATTCATAAAAAAAATTATAATACATTAAATTTGTAAAGCTATATTGGGAGAAATATCAGAGCATCTGTTGTGGAGCGCTAGGAGAGCAATCCCACTCCTGGGTGATGTGTGTCCTTGGGCCACGGCTCGACTCCAGAGGACTCTGAAGAAGTGCCGTGGGAGGTGTGGCATGCCCGAGCATGGGCTGGACGGGAGCAGGGCTGGAGTGACATGGAAGACAGGCCCTCCTCCGGACCTGCACACTTCGGAAGACCCAACAACGCAATGTTGGTCTTGTGAACAGTCCTTCGACCGTTTCCAGCCCTTTCGGACCTGCCGCAGGGTACGGCACGAGCGGCAGGCCGATGGAGGCCAGGACAGCGATGACTGGAACATGGATTCAGATGAGACTCAGGAACGACGTAGACTCAGGCAAAGACGTGGACTCAGGAACAAGGTGCAGGATCCTTAGACATGGACTCAGGCATAGATGCAGGATCCTTAGACGTGGACTCAGGAATGAGGTGTAGGATGCATAGATGTGGACAGGCACAGGCGTGGACTCAGGACCTGGATGCACAGAGGTGGAATCAGGACGAGGGCTGAAGGTAGACATGGGCACTGACCCTCAGGGTGCCCTACTCAGGCCACCCGCGGGACTGAGTCGCGGACCACCCTGTCCCATGCGCGCCCTACACAGCCCTGGAAGGCTGGTCGCGGACCACGCAGAGAGCGGGAGAGCACAGGAAAGAGGAAGCAGGTTCGCTGCTCTCCTGGCAGCACAAGGCAAAGATACGCTGCTCTCCTGGCAGCACAAGGCAGATTAAAGCATCAGGATCAGGAACAAGGATATCTGGAAAAGCAGGAACATCAGGACTGGAACACAGATACTGGAACAGGAGACACACCTCAGGGCTGGAACATGGACATCAGGAACAGCAGGAACATCAGGACTGGAACACAGATACTCAGGGCTGGAACATGGACATCAGGAACAGCAGGAACATCAGGACTGGAACACAGATACTGGAACAGGAGACACACCTCAGGGCTGGATCAAGAGACAGACCTTGGGACTGGAACGGCAGGCAGACATCAGGACTGGACGAGGAGCTCCGACAGATAACACGAAACACAGGACCTTGCAGAAGTGCTGGAACATGGACGACTTCCTGGAGCGAAGGATCTCAGGAGTGACCAACTCCTTGCGAAGGCAAAAGACACACTGAAAGCTGAGCCCTTTAGTAGGGCTGAGGTGGACAACGCCCAGGAGGGGTCAGCAGGGGGCCACACCTGGCTGCCTTTAAGAGGAGCAGAGAGGCGCACGCCCGTGCCCTAGGAAGCTGGAGAGAAGAGCTGGAAGCTGGTGGCGTCCTCAGCCACGTGGAGGGCCCAAGGAAGCCGCAGAGCAGCCCTGGGCTGGAGCTGGGTGAAGGCAGGACAGTGGAGCAGCTCCCAGCTGCAAGGACAGAAGCAGAGAGAGGTAAGGCTGGCTGCAGAGGAAGTGGGGGAAGGGCTGACTGCAGGAACAGCTCCATGCCGTGAAGACAGCCCCAGGAGCAGAGGAAAGACTGCAGGCAGAGTAGAGAGCTGTAGCAGGCTGCAGGCACTGGCAGGGACGGCTTCCCAGCCAGGCAAGGACCCGGGCTGAGCAGGCACCGGCAGAGACGGCCTTCTGACTGGAGGTCCCGGGATCGCAGCAGCACATCGGGGGAAGGCAGGAACAGGAGGAGCCGACCGCATGGGAAGAGCTGCGGGGACAGCCCCAGCTGATTCAGGGAGAAAGCAAGCAGCAGCATCAGCAGCCAGACTGGCTGTCTGTGAGAAAGGTAAGAGCCTGCCCACGCTTCTTGCGGGCAGGAGCATAACAGCATCAAAGGAAAATAAATTATACAGAAGAATTCAACCTGAGTGTCGTCATGGAAAAAAATAAAATAAAAGGGCCCTGATGTAATTTTCATCTCTTTTAATTATTTTAGCAGTTTAATTCTTTTATGACCGATTGTAATTTTCTTACTTTTATATATTTATTGAAATGTTAACCGCTGTGAAGGCTATGCTGAGACAATGGTATATAAATGATAAATAAACCTTAAACCTTAAATCTATGTATACACATGAGAGCAGTTGCCATGAGAGCAAATTGCAAGTAATACTATTGCAGTATATGGAGACAATTTTTTTTTTTTTGGCTTAGCAGTCTCTTCCCTAGTCCACTTGGAATCTGCACAAACAGGAACTGTAGTAGCAAGAGTATTCATTTATGGCTACCAGTGCTTTTTCCCCACTTTTTATAAAATTCCCTCTCCACTTTGTCCAGTCACTGCAGTGAAAGTCCTCTAGCTAGAAGACGTGGACTATGTTTGCCTCCAAACAAATGTGCCCATAAGCCATCCAGTATTGGTCACTCTTGAATAAGGGCTTGGATTCCCCTCTCCCAGGGGCTATGAAGACATGATATTCCTGAAATAGCCTCAGTCTCTCACTACTTAGTCAGTAGGGTGAACTTGTATGCCAGTGTGTAACATTTTATTGGTATGAGCTCTCAGAGGAAAATAAGGTATTTCTGTACACTGCAGTCCGGAGACAGGTAGTCCTGCGATTGTCCTAGTATATATATTAAAGCCCTAAAATGTAGCGTTATGATGTAAAACAATATTTAGCATATTCCCTCTGATCGTAAAGCTGCATTAACTGTGAACTAAAATTAAACTGCAATTGTAATCAACTTTGTAATTTGCCTTGTGACCATTAGCTGACAAAAAGCAGAATATCTAATGTCTAAACAAATAAAGACTGATGCAGTAGACTGCACTGACTACAGGAAACTGTCCTCTGTATCTTACACCCTAAATATAAAATGCTTCTAATTGTCTCTCAGTAGCTGTACATAGGGTTTACATTATGCTGCAAATGACTATACCATAAATAAACCATTTCTAGGCAAATAATGTAAAATTCCTTAAGTGCCTGACCATGTCCATTCATATTGGGGCGGATTTTAAAAGGGTTACACGCTAAGTTACACCTGCCTGATAGTATTTAAATAAAATCCTGGCCAGCTATACAGTGAGATCTTTGTGGCTAGGACATCCTGGGCAGGATTTTATCTGCACATTATGAGGGTAATTTTATAACTGAGCACTGCAGGTAGGAGTAAACTCTGCCTGTAATTTTTATGTGCAGACTTTACCCCACATTTCAAAGCAAACTTACATGCATAAATTCCATGTTAAAAATTCCCAGGTAAGTACCCCTGGTATGCACACAGTCACCCGCACAATTACACCCACTATTGGTATGACAATTTTACATGTGATGGCAAAGTAATACATAAGAAGGGTAATTTTATAACTGTGTGTGTCTGTGTGATCCTTTTCCGCAGATATTACCCTAAATTTTCCAAGTGAACTTATTTGCCTACAGGCAGTGCCTTCTATACTCATATTTATCAATTATGTTAGCAGTTGGTGTTTTATTTTGGTGTGATTATACCCTTAACACTTTTTTACTAGTTGATTTAGGCCTGGATTTATCAAAATGCACTAAATACCACATGCGATAGAAAAAGGGGCATGTTTTATGGTAATAGGCTAAGTTACTGCAAATTGCAATAAGTGGATAAGTGGCAGAGAGAGAGAGAGACCAACCATAATGCCCTAACCCTAGATAGGTATTTATATCTCTATGGGAGGCCCACCTAGTAACTCGAGATGAGGTTTAGGTATTAGTATAGGGGGTTAGGGGCCACTTTGACATTCAATGTGAGACGTACGAACAGAACAGTGCTCTCTTGTGAAGATTTGATGACCCTCGGAGTGAGGAAACTCATCCAAAGATGAGATTTGTGCAATGTTCTCTCAACCTAGCTTGATGGACTCTCACCCTAACTGCCTATACTCATACCTAAACCTCACCTCGAGTTACTGATGGGCCTCCCATAGAGCTATACATACCTATCTAGGGTTAGGGCAGTATGGCTGGTGTCTCAATCTCTCACGTCGATGCTCCAGGAGCCTCAAAAGTCGCACAGCTTAACGCTACTGAAAAACGGTGTAGCTAAAATCGGCAATAGGGCTTCGCAAAATGGTAAACCCACTCCTCTTTTTCGGATGTACATCACACCATACGATATGGTGCTATCACATGTGTTAAAGGCGTTTACTGGGCTTTTCGCATGCGATAAGCCCTTAACTCATGCGAAAATGCCTTAGTGCATTTTGATAAATGACCCCCTTAATTAGTTATACTTGAAACAAGAAAGTGATCCAATGCCTTAAAAATGTATTTTTTAGAAAATGTAAATGGTTATACAGATCTGAGTTCCTCATAACCAATAAGATGCATGAGGGTATATACTTGGCAAATTCTGTAAATTAAACACAAAAACCTTCCAGCATACAAGACCAAAAATGAAAGACTATATCGCTCCTCTGTTGTAAATTTTTTCAGATATTTCTAAGCAGAGCATATGGAACAGCCAACTGAAAGATCTTTAGAACATAAGAACATAAGAAATTGCCATGCTGGGACAGACCAAGGGTCCATCAAGCCCAGCATCCTGTTTCCAACAGAGGCCAAAAACCAGGCCACAAGAACCTGGCAATTACCCAAACACTAAGAAGAACCCATGCTACTGATGCAATTAATAGCAGGGGCTATTCCCTAAGTATAATTCATTAATAGCCATTAATGGACTTCTGCTCCAAGAACTTATCCAAACCTTTTTTGAACCCAGCTACACTAACTGCACTAACTACCTTCTCTGGCAACAAATTCCAGACCTTTATTGTGCGTTGAGTGAAAAAGAATTGTCTCCGATTAGTCTTAAATGTGTTACTTGCTAACTTCATGGAATGCCCCCTAGTCCTTCTATTATTCGAAAGTGTAAATAACCGAGTCACATCTACTTGTTCAAGACCTCTCATGATCTTAAAGACCTCTATCATATCCCCCCTCAGCCGTCTATTCTCCAAGCTGAACAGCCCTAACCTCTTCAGCCTTTCCTCATAGGGGAGCTGTTCCATCCCCCTTATCATTTTGGTTGCCATTCTCTGTACCTTCTCCATCGCAACTATATCTTTTTTGAGATGCGGCGACCAGAATTGTACACAGTATTCAAGGTGCGGTCTCACCATGGAGCGATACAGAGGCATTATGACATTTTCTGTTCTATTAACCATTCCCTTCCTAATAATTCCAAACATTCCATTTGCTTTTTTGACTGCTGCAGCACACTGAGCCGACGATTTTAAAGTATTATCCACTATGATGCCTAGATCTTTTTCCTGGGTGGTAGCTCCTAATATGGAACCTAACATCGTGTAACTACAGCAAAGGTTATTTTTCCCTATGTGCAACACCTTGCACTTGTCCACATTAAATTTCATCTGCCATTTGGATGCCCAATCTTCCAGTCTTGCAAAGTCCTCCTGTAATGTATCACAGTCTGCCTGTGATTTAACTACTCTGAATAATTTTGTATCATCCGCAAATTTGCTAACCTCACTCATTGTATTCCTTTCCAGATCATTTATATATATATTGAAAAGCACCGGTCCCAATACAGATCCCTGAGGTACTCCACTGTTTACCCTTTTCCAATGAGAATATTGACCATTTAATCCTACTCTCTGTTTCCTGTCTTTTGTACGATGAAAGTTCATAGGATTTAAATCTTTCATGTGCTTTTTCAGTTCCTTTACAAAAAGGTTCAAAATACCACTTTAACCATCATTTGCTTCTTTAGTTACTATAGGTACATCTATCCATTAACATGCCCTCTGGCCCAGGACACAGTGTGTAACAGACAGCCAGTCTGCTACCATTAAGGCCTGGGTGAGCCCTTAGTAAGAGCATAGGTTAATGCATGAGGGGAGGAACCATTCAAATGCAGCCCCTCCTTTTGAGGGGCTGGAATGGCCATCCCTCTGAGAAGTTTTATAACGGTCCTCTCCTGTGAGACAGACCTTTATGGTATTTGGAGAGTTAGGAGGCAGCCAAGGAGCTTAATCTGATTTGTATTTTTCAGGACCAGTCAGAGGAATCAAACTAACCCTGCCTGGAGATTCTGACTAGGGTCGGGAGGTTTTTTCCTTCAAGTCTACTCACTAGCTGTTGGGACATCCCTCTGGGTTGTTTTTTTATGGAAGCAGCCTTGTGAAACCTGTAAACAACCTGGACTCAGGGAATGGGAAACCCTGTTTTTGTGGCTGTGCAGGTTAGGCAAAACTTGCCTTTCAAACTCTCAATGTGGACAGAGGTGACAGTGACCTGCTGCAAGGAGGAACTCCGGTGTTAACCTTGTTTAAAAGGGAAAAGGATATTGCATTTAATATCCAGGAAGAAGATTTTTTTTTTTGGCTGCCCCTTCAAATAAGCAGTATGAGGGCATTCTGTAATCTGTCTGATAATGTGCACTTCTTCCCCCTCCCCATCCCTATAGGGACAGGCAGTGCCACAGATGACTACTTCTATCTTCCTATGTAATCCGACTACTTCAGCAGATGGAGGCAGAGAACAAACTTCGAGGCCCTGCTATATAACTCTAGTGCCATCTGCAGCTCCTCAGTATTGGTCGATGCCCAAGCAACATACCATTGAAAATAGCTTTTAAACATTTATTCACCCTGAAGGCGAACATCCAGAAAAAGGAAAAACAGGAGGGTTGGATTCCCCTAAGGTTGGAAACCCTACCCCATCTCCGTTAATATTGGTAAAAGGAGCACTTCCTTCAGAATTCTTCAACTTAGTATCTCCCCTAAGGGACACCCAATCTTTCATCAGCCATGTCTGGGCGGGCCTCCAGACTGATCTGTGGTATTACAAGAACGAAAATAACCAGTTTTCCTTTCCTGGACATAACCAGATCAGTCCAGACCAGTGGGATGTACCAAATCCACTCTACACTGGGGGGGATACAGAAAGACCCGCTCGAAGCACTTGTTCCCCAAAACTGGAATCCTCTGGCACTTTAACATCCAAGCGGAAATGCTTGGAAAGGGTATGCAGAGAGGACCAAACCACGGCCCTACATATCTCCTGTGGCAAAACCAGCTGGCACTCTGCGCAAGAGGCCACTTGTGCGCACGTCGAATGTGCTGACAAACCAACTGGAACGGCGCAGCCGTTGCAAAAATATGCTGAAGCAATAGTCTCCTTCAGCCACCTAGAAATCTTCAAATAGCGCAATAAAATCCTACGCACATCCAACAAATGCAGGTCTCAATCTACTGCCAAATCACGGAACCAGTCTGGAAAGCCAGGGAGCTCTACCACCTAATTCATATGAAAGTCAGACACCACCTTAGGCAGAAAGGATGGCACTGTACGTAAGGAACCTCTGTCCGCTGAAATCCGCAAAAAAACGGATCCTGGCATGATAGGGCCTGTAATTCCGAAGCGCATTGCACTGAAAATTAGCCACTAAGAAGACCATCTTCAGGGTCAGGTCCTTGAGAGAGGCCTGACCCACTGGCTCAAAGGGCGGTACACACAATGCACGTAGGACAAGGTTCAAGTTCCACTCTGGCCATAGTTTTCGAACAGGCGGCTTTAAATGCTTGACATCTTTGAGGAAGTGAACTACATCGGGGTGGCAGGCCAGGGATCTGCCATCTATTCATCCCCTAAAACCTCCTAGAGTGAAAACCTGAACTCGTAAGGAATTAAATTCTATGCCCCTGGAGAGTCCCTGCTGTAGAAACGCCAGAATATGAGGGACGGACGCCGACTCTGGCCCAATCTCCTGTTGTGCACACCAGGACTCAAAAACTGACCACACTCGCACGTACACCCTGGAAGTGGACGGGTGCCTGGCCTGTAGTAGCGTGGCAATCACCGGCTCTGAATACCCCTTCAGTCTCAGACGCCGCCTCTCAAAGGCCAAGCCATAAGAGGGAATTGATCCTCCCGATCTGAGAAGATACTTAGGGCCCTGGTGCAATAGGCTCGGTAACTGCGCCAGCCTTAATGATTCGACTGTGGTTAGTCGTACCAGGTCTGCACCAAGGGCGACATGGCCAATCCGGAGCCACCAGCACTACCTGACCTCTGTACTGTTCCACTTGTCTGAGGATTCGCCCAATGAGAAGTCAAGGAGGAAAGGCATACAACAGAATCCCTGTTGGTCCTTTAGATACCAGGGCATCGAGACCTACCGACCCCATCTCTTTCCGTCAACTGAAAAGAATGCATCATCTTCACATTGAGGCTGGTCGCCATGAGGTCCAACTGTGGAGTCCCCCATCTGGTACAAATGAGGTTCCACGCTTCTCTGGACAGCTCCCATTCCCCTGGATCCAGCTGTTATCAGCTGAGGAATTCCACCTGGATGTTGTTCATGCCTGCCATGTGTGAGGCAGAAATGCCCTCCAGATGGTGCTGGGCCCAGGTGAAGAGGAGATGAGCTTCTCGGGCTCCGGCAGGGCTATTTGCACTGCCCTGGTGGTTGAAGTACGGTACCGTGGTGACATTGTCTGAAAATACTCGAACCATCCAACCCTGCACCAGATCCAGAAATGCTTCCAAAGCCCTGCTTTGTTCTGATTCCAGCCACACGTCTTGTACCGCTCTGCCCAGGCACATCCCCCTCCCACCCCCCCACCCCCACCCCCAGCCTCAGAGGCTGGCATCCATGGACACTACTACCCAGTCTGGGGTTTCGAGGGGCATTCCTCTCTGGAGATTGGAATCCACAAGCCACCATGTCAGGCTGGATCTGGTCTGCGAGGTGAGGGGCAGCTGACCCTGATACTGCTCCGACACTGGGCTCCATCGGGACAAGAGAGCTTGCTGTAACGACCTCGAGTGAGCGAATGCCCATGGGACGAGATCTATTGCTGAGGTCATAGTTCTCAGAACCTGAAGATAGCCCCAGGCAATTTGCAATTTGCGCATCCATTCTTCTGTCAGAAACACCCGGCCCAGACGAGAGTTGAAGCGAGCCCCTAGATATTCCAGGACCTGGGAAGGAACCAGGTGACTCTTCACAAGGCTGATCACCCACCCTAACGACTGCAGCATGTGGGTCACATGACGAATAGTCCACTGACAGTCCTCCTCTGACTTTGCCTGGAGTAGCCAGTTGTCGAGGTACAGGTGCACTAATACTCCTTCCCGCTGAAGGGCTGCCGCAACTACCACCATAACTTGGTGAAGTTGCGGGGAGCCGATGCCAGCCCTAAGGGGAGTGCATGAAACTGGAAATGCTGTCCCAGGATCAAGCACCGCAGGAACCGCTGATGATCGTTCCGGATTGGGATATGGATATAGGCCTCTGTGAGGTTCAAGGAGGCAAGGAACTCTTTCTTGTGTACTGCCACAGACACCGTGCACAGGGTCTCTATTCAAAAAAGTGGGATTGGATAAGTTCTTGGAGGAGAAGTCCATTACCTGCTATTAAAGTTGACTTAGGAAATAGCCACTGCTATTACTAGCAACGGTAACATGGAATAGACTTAGTTTTTGGGTACTTGCCAATGTGGGCAAAAAGATAAACCAGCTACATCATCTGTATATATTCTTGCCACTCGTCTCATTCCCCTGCAACCCTCACAGATGAGGATATAGAGTTTTTCTCTGACCCACCTTCTTCTTCATCCAGGGCGAGCTCCAACAGTGACGTCTCCATATATTCTGACATGTCTTCGGTCTCAAAAAGGAAAAGCCATTCACCAGCCTTGCATGAACCAGTCATTTAAAAAACAAAAACCTTTACCTACTAGTCCTCCATCAAAACAGGTCATTCTCTTACCAACTCTGTCTACCCTCCCGCCTTCCAAAGGACGTCAAACTATGATGCCACGAGGTACCTTAGCATCAAAGGCCATGTCTAAGATATCTCAGACATTGTCTACCTTTTTCAAAGATAGAGAAGCCATGGAAGGACCAATAATCCACCACAGGATTCTCCACCACCATCTTCTCCTACAGGAAAAGCGCCTACTCCTCCAACAGGAGAAGATATTCCCGCGTTTCCAGGCCCAGACCACCCTTATAGCCCGGATTTGCTAATTACATCAGTCTCGTCTCCCTCTTTCTCCACGGGAATGCTGTCTGACCCACCGGACACCTTACCAGAGCCCTACACTCCAATGGAGGATCTATCCTATTCTAAATGTATTGAGAAAGTGGGGGCACTCCTCGATGTTGAGACTGAAAAAGTGTCTGACCCCCATACAGAGACACTAGGTATACTAAACATATTCGACATGCCTCATGAACCTACTGCATTACCACCACATTCAGTTGTAGAAGGTGTTCTGGAAAAGATATGAGAAGCTCCCTTTTCCATCCCTTCCACATCTAGGAAAACAGACTTAAAATTCCATATGCGGAACTCAGCTCAGCTTCCTCGTAACTCAATTGTTGTTGAATCCGCAATGTCTAAGGCAGAGTGTCCCAAATTGCAAGCCAACACGCTGCCAGGTAAAGACAACAAATATCTGGATGAGTTTGGTCGTAAGTCTTATCATTCTGCAATGCTATCATCCAAAATAAGTACTCATCAGTTCTATATGACTCAGTACCTATTTGAGTCCCTACAGAAGTTATGACCACTCTGCCTCACTGAAGACAATTCATTGCCGTAACCCTTCACAGATATAGAGGAAGGCTTAAGTCATTTGCTACGTTCCATTTATGAAAACTTTGAGACATCTGCAAGGACCTCAGCAGCAGCAATTGCGGCTCATCGTATAGCTTGGCTGCGCGCTTGTGCCATACGGGACGATGTCTATGAAAAGTTGGTAGATATTCCCTGCAAAGCTCAAAATCTTTTCGGAGACCAATTTGCAGTGACTGTTTCAAAGTTAAAAGAACAGAACTTAGGGGTACTCTCTCTAACTTCACCAACTGATTACCATTCTACATCAAAAAGATATAACCCCTCGTATTGGCGAAGAGCGTACCCAAGGGGGTCAATTCTGTCCTTATCCTCCATTCAGAACACAACCATTCACACAATCAAGGTCTTCTACTCAGCCTTCGCTACCACGTCAACGTTCATGACAATAGCGCCCTTCTAAACAGGCTTCAGTGCCCCCGCAGAAGCAACCTCCGGCTTTTTGAAGGCTGTGATGGCTGTGATGGCATCCTCATCACGCCTACAATTGTTCTGCAAGCATTGGGAATCCATCACTTCAGATCGTTGGGTCCTACAAATCATAAAGGAAGGATAGCAATTGAATTTTCTAACCAATCCACCTTTGCCTCACATACCACCTCTTCACGGCTTCGAACATCAGATACCATCTTTAAAAACAGAAGTCTCAGACCTCCTTCTGAACGGATCCATTCAACTCCTTCCAACTCATCAAATGGATCAAGGATTCTACTCCCAATACTTCCTCATCCCCAACAAATCAGGAGGTCTTTGGCCCATTCTCGATCTCCGAGACCTCAAAAAACATATCCAGAAAGAGAAATTCAAAATGACCTCTCTCAAACATAATTTCTCTCCTACAACAGAACGATTGGATGTGTTCCATTGATCTGAAGGATGTGTACTCGCACATTCCCATGCACCCATCGTCCTGGCATTTCCTGTGTTTCCGAGTTCAGAACACTCATTACCAGTACAAGGTCCTACCATTCAGCCTTTCCTCGGCACCCAGAGTATTCACAAAGTGCCTAGTGGTGGTGGTAGCTCATCTCAGACAACAATCAATCCAAATCTTTCCCTACTTGGATGATTGGCTTCTGGTAGCCTCAAACCCGGTTACGCTCAAGACCCATACGGCTACCACATTACAATGCCTCCACAATCTAGGGTTCATCATCAATTACGAGAAATCACATCTCCAACCCACATAACTACTATTGGAGCAGTGATACACACCATACGCAACAGAGCGTACCTACCTCGGGACAGGTCTCTCACCCTTTTGGATCTAGCACAACATATGCACAGGCAAACATGTTCCTCTGCACGACATGTCCTCCAACTGCTAGGCCACATGGCAGGTGTCATCCATGTAGTCCCTCACACGAGACTACATATGTGACAACTGCAATGGGGCCTAAAATGCCAGTGGTGCCAATTCAAACAGCCTTTATCCAAAAAGGTTCACATTACTGCATCAATGAAATTGGACATTCAATGGTGGCTCTCCCACTCCAGTCTCTCCATGGGTTCCCCATTCAGGATGCCTCCTTATCAACTGATACTCACCATGGATGCCTCCCAATAGGGCTGGGGAGCACACCTAACCACTTTAAAAACTCAAGGGTTATGGTCCCCCAGGGAATCAAAACTACACATAAATCTCCTTGAACTTCGGGCAATATGGAAAGCACTCCAACCCTTCTCAGCTCAAGTAGTAGGGAGACGGCTAATGATTTATAGGACAATCAAGTCGCCATGTTCTACATAAACAAAGAAGATGGGTCTGGTTCATGGACTCTTTGCCGAGAAGCCCTCCGTATACTTCATTGGGCGGAGTCGATGAACACATCCCTCCAGGCAACCTACTTACCGGAATTAGACAACACCACAGCAGACCGCCTCAGCAGGATCTTCCATCCACACAAATGGATGCTCAATCGAGAGGTGGCATCAACTCTTTCATGAATGGGGCTACCCCACACTTGACCTGTTTGCGATGGAGGACAATCGACAGGTTCTCCGCTTTTGTTCAATTTATCCCAGGAAACTTCATCACGCGCTGGATGCGTTTCTCATTCCATGGACAGAGTGTCTTCTCTACGCTTAAACTCCAATTCCACTGATTTCCAGGACAATTAAAAAATGTATACAAGATGTATCAGACATGATTTTGATAGCTCCAGCGTGGTCAAGACAACAGTGGTATGCCTATCTTCTTCAGCTATCCATAGCCCCCCCCTCCCCCGATTCCTCTGGGAATCCACCCAGACCTACTGACTCAGGAAGGAGGTGATCTTCTCCATCTGATGCATCACTCCCTCTACCTAACAGCATGGAGATTGAATGGCAAATATTAAGTCACCTTGCACTTCCGACTCAAATTGAGGACGTGCTTATCGCTTCCAGAAAACCTTCTACCAGACATAATTACAAAAGTAAATGGCACCGTTATTCACAGTGGTGCAATCATCAAACTTGATCCTTTCTCCTCAAAGGTGGCAGAGATTCTACACTACCTACACCACCTTTACCAGTCTGGTCTCGCTACTTAGTCTGTGCAGGTCCATATCAGTGCAATTGCTGCATTCCACCACACTGACAAGGAGCTTCCGATTTTGCACCACCCCCTAGTTTCCAGATTCATGCGTGGGTTGCTTCACCTACGTCCACCAACACCGAAACCTCCAGTTCCCTGGGACTTAAGCATCGTTCTAGAGCAGTTAATGCTATCTCCGTTCGAACCCCTGGACACTTCACACATTAAATATCTGACCTGGAAACAGTGTTCTTGGTGGCAGTTACATCAGCAAGAAAAGTCAGCGAACTACAAGCTCTAGTTCACTACCCTCCATATCTGGAATTCTTCCATGACAAAGTAACCCTTCAACCTCATCCAACCTTCTTACCAAAGGTTGTATCTGCGTTCCATTTGAATCAAATGATCACCCTACCAATCTTCAAACCGAAGCCACATATCCACGACAGAGATCGACAGTTGCATTCACTTGATTGCAAATGAGCTCTGGCTTACTATAAACAGAGAACAGACTCGCAATCTAGACCATCCCAGCTCTTCCTTTCCTTCAGTCCTAATACTCCGGAGCAACCGGTTTCCAAAAGAACGATTGCCAACTGGTTATCCCAATGCATCCAATTTTGTTAGAACAAACGTTCCCTAAAGTTGGATATTAAACCTCAAGTGCATCACATTAGAGCCACGGTGGCATCGGTGGCACACTTCAAAGTTCCATTACTAGATATTTGCAAGGTTGCAACGTGGTCCTCCTTACACACATTCATGTTGCACTACTGCCTACAGCAACAATCCACCTCAGATGCTGCGCTTGGTTCATCAGTCTTGTCAAACCTCCAACACTGAAGACTGTCTACCATCAGAGGGATGGATGTCCAGGACTACCACAAACCATTTACAGGACACCATCCATAGCTTCGGGCTCCCATACAGCATGGCTAAACCAGCCTGCTATTGATGGGGAAAAAGCAAGTTTGCTTAATGTAAATGGTGTTTCCGTAGATAGCAGATGTTTTAGCCACGTGTTCCCACCCTTCTCCCTAGACAGTTAAAAAAAAAAAAAAGCAGTTGCTACTTCATTCCATCTTGGATACAAAGAGTCTGAGGAGGAGATGGCTGATTTGCGCGGGAACACACTGCACAGCTGCACAGAGTTCAAATTCTGTGACTCACTGAGGGAAGCTCTGCTTACGAGGGTCGCAACTCGCTCCCATACAACATGGCTAAATCATCTGCTATCTACAGAAACACCGTTTACGGTAAGCAAACTTGCTTTTATAGCCAAAAACTGACTGGTTGAAGGGTCTGGGTAAACTGGAGGGACTTGATGACCTAGAGATAGACTGGGCAAACTGGTGGACTAAGTGGTCAAACTGGTTATTTGCTTCATGCACGCACATTTTAAAAAATACTCACTTGTGTGTGTAAAAGCTGACAAGTCCTAAGGAAAGATGTGCTAATAAAGTTTTCTCATGTAACCACTTAAAATTAGGAGCACATATATGTGCACTAGAATTATTTTAAATTTTGCAAGCACAGTTGTGCAGACTATATAAAATTCCAGTGTATGTTCTCCCACCCACATAAGCGTTTATGAAAGCGTAAGCGCACTCATTTTAAAGTTACTGTCCTTGTGTATTGTGTGGTAATCCGAAGTAAAGAGAATTACAGTAATCCAGATTAGCGAGTATAAGTGATTGAAGGACAATGCAAAAGTTGGATAGATCTAGAAAAGGCTTTTAAGTTTTGAAGCAATTTTAGTTTAGCAAATGAAGCTTGGACTACTGATTAAAATTGATGTTGCATGGTATAATGGAATTACTTCTGACTAGTCTGGCTAAGGATGTATTTAGAGGTTAGGCCATAATGGATACCAAGTTTTCACCAAGGCACAGGCTAGTTTGAAGGCCAATCTCAAAGTGAATTCATATTTACTGTTTTGCACTGTGAAATGCTAAAAAAAATACTTACAAACAGGCAAGAATCAGAGCACTGTAAAACCAGTAGTTAAGAACATAAGAAGTCGCCATGCTGGGTCAGACAGAGGGTCCATCAAACCCGGCATGCTGTTTACAACAGTGGCCAATTCAGGTTACAAGTACCTGGCAAGCACCCAAACATTAAATAGATCCCATACTACTGATGCCAGTAACAGCAGTGGCTTTTGCCTAAGTCAACTTGATTAATAGCAGTTTATGGACTTCTCCAGGAACTTATCCAAACCTTTTTTAAACTCAGCTACACTAACTACACTAAACACATCCTCCGGCAATGAATTCCAGAGCTTAACTGTGCATTGAGTGAAAAAGTTAATTACTTTCTTTCCAGAAGGGATAGTAGTTAATTGATACTAAAATCTGTGAGAGTGAAGGCCACACAGCTGCGCTTGGAATTGATAAGAAACACAGAGGGAGAGAACATTGCTTCTATCTCATACCCACCCTGAATTTTTCTTGTAAATATGTTATATTTTATGTAGCATCATTTCAATTTTTGTAAATATGTTCATATCCCTCTTCCCCCCCCCCCCCCCAGTTTGATATCTGGCTCCTCATCATAGCCCCTTTTCTATTGTTTATTGTTCTCCTGTTTCCCTACTCCCCGTTCATTGTAATTTCTACCTTTCGTTACGATGTAAACCGATATGATGTGTATTTTAATGTCGGTATAAAAAAAGCCATTAAAAATCTCAAATTGCCAGTTTTTTAGTGAATAAGAACTGAACTGAATAGCTAGAGGAAAAGAGATCACTTCCAGACATGATAGAACAGACTGATCCCTTGGAAAATGTAAGCTTTATATGTATGTAGTAATTGTTATTATCTGCAGCTAACTGTTCTGTATTATCTGATTTTATTTATTCTCTATTCTATCCTCTTTTTGCTTAAATAAACCTACTTTCATAAATACCTGGAACCATGATATACTGAGTCAGAGTGTGAGTGTATTTGTATGGAGAATAAGGTCCTGGGTTCAAGTTCCCACTTATAATTCTAGTAATTGTATGGGTTGTTTTACATTGGATAAGCCCCCCAAGAAATTCTTGTGTGCATGTAGGTGAAAAGCCCCTCAGTTAACTCCCTGTGATGGGCCCCAGTGAGATTAGACCCGGGGTTAGATCCTAGGCAGAATGCCAGTGTGCATAATTTGGAATCTAATATTACTCCCAGATTTCATACTTTTTGAGTGTTCACATTAAACTGAAAGCATATGGGGATAGAAAATAATGTGGAAAGGCTCAGGATAGTTAATTCTGTTTTCTTTACATTGAGAATTAATTTGTTATAGTGAAGCCAATTGTTGACAGTAAACACATTGATATAAATTCAATTGTATAATAGCTGACCATGACGAGTTGAGAGGGAAAAATCTGTTTGTCATCTGCATAAAATTTGTATGAGACACCTAAGTGTGAAAGTAAGCAGCACAGTAGGGTTAGATAGACATTAAAAAGAGCAGAGGATAAAGATGAACCTTGGGGGGGCACCTAAAGCAATGGGAGGACGTGCAGAAATATGGGACTCTATTGTTATCTGTTGTGAATGTTAAGTGATGTAGGATGTAAACCAAGCCAGCTATCCCAGTGTCCGACAAAGGTGATAGAATGATATCATGATTTAAAGTACCAAATGTGGCTGTAACATCCAAAAGTATTAACATGTAATTAGTTCTGAAGTCAAAACCTTAATGAATAATGTCTAGACTAGAAAGCAGGAATGTTTCGGTACTATGGAATTTACTGAACTAAACTGGTGATGATCTAAACCTGAGTGATTGTCGAAGAACTGGGATACCTGTCTCAGTATAGCAAACTCAGTAACTTTAGAAATGAACAGTAGAGATGATTTCAGATGGTAATTGGAAAAGTCGGTAGGATCTCTGGATGTGTTGCGACCGTCGCTGCCCGACGTCTCCACTCCGCCCACCTTACCGAATTGGCGACTCCCTCCGGGGTTGATGGAATGCTGGCTGCTGCGGCGTACTTCGGCCATCCTCATCCGGTGTCCCCAGACCGGCGTGACGCTGCAATCCATCATGTTAACCTGCTGCCTAGGGGCGCGCGCGCGGTGCAGCCCTGCCTCAAGTACCAGAAGTGGCGCAAACCTCAGGGGCGTCCCCCTGAGATGACGTCATCCGCTTCAGATATTTAAAGGTCTCTGAATTGCTAACAACTCGAGTTAGCAAGGATAAGGATACGGATAAGGATTTGTTCTATCTACGCTACTCTGCCTCCTCGGACTAACCAGGGGTACCCGCTCCTCTGGGGCCTCATTCTCTCTTACTTTGTAGGTTGCAGTCTGGAACCAGTACTCACTCCTCGAGGGCACTCGTTCCCGGACTTCTTCGGAATTCACTTCTGCCTGGAAGTCATCGCTGCCTACTACATCTGTGAGTTACCATCACACTCTCAGAGCTTTCCCTGGAACCAGGTACTCGCTTCTCGAGGACCTACTTCATTCCAGCTCCTGGGCTTCTATGAGACATTGTGTGAGTGTTACCATCAGGTTCTGTCCAGGAACTCTGCATACCCTGCCTACTCACTATATTTCAGTTTCTCTACAGCTCAGCCTCCAGGGATCGCTGTTCCAGTAACTGAGGGACTACAGCCCAGCCGGGCATTCCAGCTCACTACTGCCACCTCTGGTGGTTCAGTATACTGTCTAATAAAAGAACTAGTGTGTGTCTGTCTCCTAACTCTGAGCCTGATGGGTGGTCCCTCTCGGGATCATCCCCCGGGGGCTTGGTCATCTGCCACCGGTCCAAGGATCCACCCACAACTCTCCTAAATAATAACAGGATGTTTTTTTCAATGCTGCTTCAATGACACAGGCAATTGATCAGTCGATAAAGACAGATTAGCAATCATAGCAACAGCTTCTACAATGTGATCACTGACTTTAAAAGTGCAGTGGAGCAAGGGTGCATTGGAGAGGTATGAGAGTTTAACCCATTTCTTAATTGCAAGATTTCAGTTTGTGGGACACAGGAAAACTGATTCCATTTTATCTCCAAATTACCACAACCTTGGTTCTGTATGGAATTATTATTGAAAAACGAGGCATATATATTGGTCACTTTGGATGTAAAATATTTATTTATTTACTTATTTATTTTTAACTTTTCTATACCGACGTTCCTGTATGGAATACATATCACATCGGTTTACAATGTAACTGCAACATTCGCTCGGGAATGATACAATGAACCAGGGGAGTCAAATTAACAGAGGCGAGGGAGACTGCTATCTATACATTTAACCATCTATTCATATAACAGCAGATATAAACTAGAACCAACAGTGTAGAATACTGATTAGGCAAGGAGAGAACCGAACTGCTAGCTTGCGAGAGAGATACGGTGGGAGGGGATGGGAAAGATTGAGGCAGGGGGATTGTCAAAACTTAGAATACAGATCAAAACTTTAAATACATGTCTGAGAAGAAGACAGAGGGTATCACAATAGTTCGATTGAGAAATAAAGGTATATTAGGTGTCCGAGAAAGCTTGGTTGAAAAACTATGTTTTAAGGGTTTTTTTTTAACGTAGACGGGCACGGTTCTTGTCGGAGGTCTGGTGGCAGCGCATTCCAATGGTGGGGTTCTGCTGTCGATAAGGCGCACTTCCTTAGGGATGTTTTCGCTTGCGGGGCATAAAAAGTATCTTTGTAAGCACTTCTTATTGGTCTGGAAGAGGAGTGGTGTCTTAATTGAAATGGGGAGTTGGGTGAGGTAAGATTGTATTTAATTCTGTGAATAAATGTGAGGGCTTTAAAGAGAATCCAGAATTTAATGGGCAGTCAATGAAGTAACTAGAGGGTGGGGGTGATGTGGTCCCTTTTTTTGGTGTTGGTGAGAATCCTTGCTGCCGAATTCTGAACCATCTGAAGGGGTTTGATGGTGGTCGCCGGGAGCCCTAGTAGAAGGGAGTTGCAGTAGTCAAGTTTCGACAGCATTGCAAAACCATTCTGAAGTCGTAGAAATGGAGCAGTGGTTTTAGTTTCTTAAGGACCTGCAATTTGTAGAAGCAATCCTTTGTGGTGGAGTTGACAAATTTCTTTAGGTTAAGCTGGTTGTCCAAGATAACACCTAGGTCTCTGACAGAAGGAGAGTGAGTGATGTTAAAGTTGACTAATTGGGAAGATAAAGGAGAGGAAGGATGAGAGATGCTGTTTTCCTGAGAGATGAGTAGAGTTTCCGTCTTGTTGGGGTTGAGGATCAGGTTGAGGATGGAGAGGAGGTGGGTAATTGATTGCAAGCAGTTGTTCCAGTGGTTAAGGGTTTTTTGTAGAGATTCTGAGATTGGGATGAGTATTTGGATGTCATCCGCATAAAGATAATGAGTTAGTTGAAGCTTTGTAAGAAGGTGGCAGAGAGGGAGAAGGTAGATGTTGAAGAGGGTTAGTGATAGGGAGGATCCTTGGGGGACTCCCAAGTTCGAGCGGACAGGTTGAGAATCTTTGTTGTTTATCCTAACCTTATAGAATCTGTTGCATTGAACCAGCTGAGGGCAGAACCCTTGATGCCTATGTCTTCGAGTCGGTCTAAAAGGATGGCGTGGCTCACTGTGTCAAAAGCGGCGGTTAGATCAAGAAGAGCAAGCAGGAAGGGTTGACCTTTTTCCATGTTGATTAATATGGTGTCTGTGTTTAAAGACCTGCAGAATCCATATTGTGAAGGGGAGAGAAGGTTATGGTCATCCAAGTATTCCGAAAGCTGTTTGTTAACTATTTTTTCCATTATTTTTGCAGTCAGGGGTAGGTTAGCAATAGGGCGGAAGTTGGTTGGGTCCGCTGGTGACAACTTGGGTTTTTTTTAAGAGAGGTTTTAGAATGGCGAGCTTTAGCTGGTCTGGCACTAGGCCTTGCGTAAGGGAGCGATTTATGATTTCCGCTATTGGCTTGGAGATGGTGTCTGGGATGCTGAGTAGAAGGTTAGTCGGTATTGGGTCCGAAGGATGTGCTGCAGGTTTATGTTTTTTGAGGATGTTTTCAGTCTCCAAGGAGGAAGTTAGCTCAAAAACTTCGAGAGTTTTTGAGCTAACACTCAATGTTGGTACTTGCAGGTGGAAAGGGGCTAGTAAGTGTAGCTGTCACGATGGACGGAGTGCTAGAGGGTGCTCTCCATTGTGGGACTAGGGATGTGTGCCCTTGTGGTGAAACTTCCATGCTGGGAAGACTGGAGATCCTGACCCTCTACCGGACCTGCACACTTCCGTGATACCGCCAATGCAATGGTGGTCTCTGAATGGTCCTCCGACCGTTCCAAGCCCTTTCAGACTACTGCTGTGAAGCGGTGAAAAGCAGCAGGCCGGACAGCGGTCAAGGCGGTCAAAGACATCTGACACAGAATGAAGACTCAGGCATGGCAGGTCAGACGAAGTCAAAATGATTACCGTCATGGTTAAAAGGTGAGGTGAAAGAGGCTATTTTAGCCAAAAAAAAATCCTTCAAAAATTGGAAGAAGGATCCATCCGAAGAAAATAGGATAAAACATAAGCATTGTCAAGTTAAGTGTAAAACATTGATAAGATAGGCAAAGAGAGAATTTGAAATGAAGTTGGCCATAGAGGCAAAAACTCAAAATAAAAACTTTTAAAAATATATCCGAAGCAAGAAACCTGTGAGGGAGTTGGTTGGACCATTAGATGACTGAGGGGTTAAAGGAGCTCTTAGGAAAGATAAGGCCATTGCAGAAAGACTAAATGAATTATTTGCTTCCGTGTTTACTAATGTTACTAATTTTGGGGAGATACAAGTTCCGGAGATGGTTTTCAGGGGTGATGAGTCAGACGAACTGAACGAAATCACTGTGAACCTGGAAAATGTAGTAGGCCAGATTGACAAACTAAAGAGTAGCAAATCACCTGGATCGGATGGTATGCATCCTAGGGTACTGAAGGAACTAAAAAATGAAATTTCTGATCTATTAGTTAAAATTTGTAACCTATCATTAAAATCTTCCATTGTACCTGAATAGTGGAGGGTGGCCAATGCAACCCCAATATTTAAAAAAGGCTCCAGGGGCAATCCGGGTAACTATAGACCAGTGAGCCTGACTTCAGTTCCTGGAAAAAAAGTGGAAACTATTCTCAAGATCAAAATCAAAGAGCATATAGAAAGATATGGTTTAATGGAACACAGTCAACATGGATTTACCAAAGGCAAGTCTTGCCTAACAAATCTGCTTCATTTTTTTGAAGGGGTTAATAAACATGTGGATAAAGGTGAACCGGTAGATGTAGTGTATTTGGATTTTCAGAAGGTGTTTGACAAAGTCCCTCATGAGAGGCTTCTAAGAAAACTAAAAAGTCATGGGATAGGAGGCAATGTCTTCGTGAACTGCAAACTGGTTAAAAGACAGGAAACAGAGAGTAGGATTAAATGGTCAATTTTCTCAGTGAAAAAGGGTAAACAGTGGAGTGCCTCAGGGATCCGTACTTGGACCGGTGCTTTTCAATATATATATATATATGTAAATGATCTGGAAAGGAATACGAAGAGTGAGGTTATCAAATTTGCGGATGAATCAAAATTATTCAGAGTAGTTGTTACGCTCCCTGCCCATGGCCGTCCCGCGCATGGAACCGCTCGCCTGCATAGTTCCTCAGCGATCCCCGGGATGACCTCCCTCGCGGTGGTGGCTAGTCCAGCTAGGCCCTGGCGGTCCGTGGCGGCGGCCGCCGGGCCTTCCTCTGCACGCCAGGCCTCATGCCGAGGTTTGACATCTTCCTCCATGCTAGCCACGCCCATACTCGTGAGCGGCCTGCCCCAAGACTTGTAGGGCCGAGGGTGAGAACGGGTTCCGCGGTGCGCCCTGATTGAGCTATGATATAAAGAAGTACCTGACTGCACTTCCTTGCCTTGGCAATTGGGTTAGTTCTCTGCTAGATTGTCTTCGCTTTTGTTCCTGCATGTCCCTAATCTCGTTCCAAGATCCTTCTGTTCCAGTTCCGTTCCTGACTTGTTCCTGCATCCTCGTTCCTGAGTCCTGCCTGTTCCTGTGTTCGTCTAGCTACCTTCACAGGTAATACCTTCGGACTGTCTGACTGGTACTGACCTCGGCTTGTTCTTGACCTGCCTGCTGCCTGTCTATGATCCCAGCTTGTTCCTGACTCGTCCGTCTATCTGCTGCCTGCCTCAAAGACCTCAGCCTGTTCCTGACCTGCTCACCTGTCTGCCACCTGCCTCAAGACCTCTGCTTGCCCTTGACTACATCTGACCTCTGGTATCTGACCCTTGCTTCGGTGACCACTCCTCGGACTGATCTTTGGACATTGACCTTTCACCTGCCTGACCATGCTTCCAGATTCTGGCTCTGTTCCTCGCCTTGTCGTCACCAACTCTGTTCTGATTCTCCTTGCTCCAGCTCGAACCTGACCGGGCTCCTTCTGTGACTGTGGGCATGCTGGACTATCCTTCTCCCAGGAGACCCTGCGAGGCCCACCTAAGTCCAAGCGGCCTGGGTCCCTATGGGATCCTCTCGGGGGGAACTTGGGCTTCCAGTGGTGAAGCTCTACCTAGCCTCTGTCTCCTTCAGTGCTTCGCCCCTTGTGGCCAGTTAACTCCTGTTACCTTTCAGGAGCCATTTCACCCTAGCCCCAGGCCAAGGGTCTACCACCGAGCACAACAGTAGTTAAATCACAAGCGGCTTTGATACATTACAGGAGGACCTTGCAAGACTGGAAGTTTGGGCATCCAAATGGCAGATGAAATTTAATGTGGACACGTGCAAGGTGTTGCATATAGGGAAAAATAACCCTTGCTGTTACGTGATATTAGGTTCCATATTAGGAGCTACCATCCAGGAAAAAGATCTAGGCATCATAGTAGATAATACTTTAAAACTGTCGGCTGAGTGTGCTGCAGCAGTCAAAAAAGCAAACAAAATGTTAGGAATTATTAGGAAGGGAATGGTTAATAAAACGGAAAATGTCATAATGCCTCTATCGTTCCATGACTTAGAGAATAGCCACTGCCATTAGCAATGGTTACATGGAATAGACTTAGTTTTTGGGTACTTGCCAGGTTCTTATGGCCTGGATTGGCCACTGTTGGAAACAGGATGCTGGGCTTGATGGACCCTTGGTCTGACCCAGTATGGCATTTTCTTATGTTCTTATGTTCTTATGGTGAGACTGCATCTTGAATACTGTGTACAATTCTGGTCGCCGCATCTCAAAAAAGATATAGTTGTGATGGAGAAGGTACAGAGAAGGGCAACCAAAATAATAAAGGGGATGGAACAGCTACCCTATGAGGAAAGGCTGAAGATGTTAGGGCTGTTCAGCTTGGAGAAGAGACGGTTGAGGGGGCATATGATAGAGGTCTTTAAGATCATGAGAGATCTTGAACGAGTAGATGTGAATTGGTTATTTACACTTTCGAATAATAGAAGAACTGGGGGCATTCATGAAGTTAGCAAGTAGCACATTTAAGAGTAATCGGAGAAAATTCTTTTTTACTCAATGCACAATTAAGCTCTGGAATTTGTTGCCAGAGGATGTGGTTAGTGCAGTTAGTGTAGCTGGGTTCAAAATAGGGTTGGATAAGTTCTTGGAGGAGAAGTCCATTAATGGCTATTAATCAAGTTTACTTAGGGAATAGCCACTGCTATTAATTGCATCAGTAGCATGGGATCTTAGTGTTTGGGAAATTACCAGGTTCTTGTGGCCTGGTTTGGCCTCTGTTGGAAACAGGATGCTGGGCTTGATGGATCCTTGGTCTGACCCAGTATGGCAATTTCTTATGTTCTTATGGAGGCGGCTTCCTGTTGCAAAGAAAAGTCAGAGGCGGCGGGTCCCTGCCGATTGGGAGTGGAGTCAGCGGCAGCGACGGTGGCTTCCTGCCGCATGGAGGGACTCCGGCGGCGTCTTCCCTGCCGCAAAGGCAGAGTCAGCAGCGGAAGTCAGGACTGCATAGGAGGGAAGACATCGGGTGGCGGTTCCATGCCATGGAGGTGGAAGACAGAGGTGGCACGGTCCGGGAGCAGCCTAGGCCGCAAGAAGGGACCCTGCAGCATCGGTCGGGATGTAGGTAGGTGAAGGGCCTGCTCGTAGGATGGGGTCCGCGGGCAGGATCGTAACAAGCCACGCCGTGGTCCAAGGGCTCACATCTCTGCAGAGCAAGTGACCACACCCCCACATTCGCAACAGGCATGCATATGTGTTCCTAAGTTTAAGCTTGTGGCGCCCAGCAGCAGGTTTGAGCTGCATAAGTGTGGGAATTTTATAACAGGCACTCGTCTACACCATGACCAGTTTCACCAGTTCATCCACTAGTTTGCCCAGTCTAGAGCTGGGTCCTCCAAACTCCCCTAGTTTTTTAGCCTGGACTCCCCCCAGTTACCCCAGACTCCTTAAACCCTTCACAGGTGCCGGGAAATAGTTTTATTACTACTTAAACCTCTACCTTAACAGAAATAGTTATTCGGCGCTAATCCTGAGTGCGCACCCAGGTGTGTAGATACTTGCGCATGCATCTCTTGGCCCACCCACACCACGCCTACATTCCGCCGCTTTTTGTCCAATGTGAGATATTCATGTATCAGAACTTGTGCGTGCATATGGGTGGCTTTTAAAATCAGGTGGACGCGCCCATGTCCCTCATGCGCAAACATCTCCCGTTTTTGGCATGTGCACCGCTTTTAAAATTCATCTTTAAGAGAGCAGGACAAGTTGACTGATATTCTCATCTTTGCATTTATGAGGAGGGATAATATATATATTTTGGAGGGGGGGGGGGGGTTCTGGTGCATTCTGCTGAAAGCAGTTGTATTCTTACTGATTTGTGAAATGAGTTCAGCTCAATATATAGCATTATTTCCACATCCTAGCATTGACATATAAAACAATGAAACTTGCAGATTTAGTCTCATCCATGTCTTGTTAAAATGTGCTAGCAGTACAAGAAACAGGAAATTATGACACATTTAAACTCCATTATGAAGTATAATGCATGTTGAGGATCACTTTCTCTCCTGCTGGGAAACTTCCCTTCATCGTAAATTTAAATGATTGGTATTATCTTTCTGTGAATCCATGTTCTCTAAGATGTTCCGTCTTGATTTTTTGCTTTCTCTCCTTTCATACCCTCTAATGCAATAAACTGTAATGAAGTTTCTGTATCTCATTTGTGGCCTTATATTAACACCAGTAACATTCACAATCTGCTCATACTATTTCTGAAAACTTGATTATAGATGTTATCATATGCCCTTTTCCCCTGTCTTAGAAGACGTCTATGATCTTATCTCTGTTATCTGCAGAACAGAACTTAATTTGTTCACATAGCTAGTTGGTCTCTTTTTCAACTGGAAATACATGGAAATGAATTCTCTGGGGGTACATTTTGAAATATTGGTTTTGTTTAGATTTCTATTGGTCTCATAAGCAGGTATGTTTAGATCCTGCTGTTGTAAACTTGATGTTCAGAGCAGGACATGTCTCAGGGTAGCAGGGCAGATTCTCTCCTGGGTGATATATGTCTGTCAACAAGACCAACATAAATTAAATTCAACAAAATTAAAATAAGGCTGCTATTGTTCTTCTTGGTAGAGAGGTGAGACATCTAATAGTGCTAGGAGCTTTAATTTGTTTTGTGTCATGGTTCCCTGGACCGAGAGAGAGTTGGCACTGCTTATGGGGAGGAGCCCCAGAGGCCCCCTCCATCAGCTGTCGAGGCCGGAAGGGAGAAGAGACCCCCACTGGAGCTTCACCACTACCAGCACTTGCTCCCCTCAGGTTGAATCCTTGGGTACCGGGGCTGGCTGGACTTACGTGGGATCTCTGGCACAGCTGAGACTGGCGGTGAATCTTGGGGTCCAAGGTACAGGCTTGGGTCTTGGCAGGTGGCAAAACTCGTAGTCCGGGATACAGGCAAGAGTCAAGTCCGATAGGTCAGAATCCAAAGAAGACACAGATCACAGGTACCTCCATGGAGCGGAAGCAAGAGCCAAGAAGCCAAGGCAAGGTCTGCAGGTCAGGTCGTGCCTAATCTAGGCTGGAGCATAGCATTAGGAGGGAGGGGCCGTGGCACCTTCTTGGAGGTGGGGTGCGCACATGTCTAGGTTGCCTGGGGAGCGAGGGAGGACCAGGCTAGAAGGACTGCCGGCGGTGGCCATCGGGTGGGGAGTCTGCACAGGAGGAGCACATCTGCCGTGGCTCCCCGCCACCATCAGGTTCCCGGGGCTGCGCCGCAGCATAAGTAGAGGGGGCCAGTTGCGGGCCTCTGGGACCAGCTCCCATAACATAATTTATGGCTAAATATGTTGCCAAATACTGGTTTTGTCGAATAAATAAATAAAGGTAAACAAGAACTAAGTAAGATTCAATATATGAATTTATTCTTTACTTAAAAACCAAATGCATTGAGTGTCACATGTATGATTTTTCACCCGCCGATGAGAGATTGTATGTGTGCACTCGGTGCAAAGAGCTCCTGGCTCTCAGGGAACAAGTCCGATCTCTGGAGGCTAGAGTAGCAGACTTGGAGGAGCTGAAGGATACAGAGAGGTACATTGACGAGACCTTCAGGGACATAGTAGCCAAGTCCCAAATCCATTCTAGCAGCCCCAGTGCTGCCTTGGATCAGAAAGGTCTCCCAGTAGTAGAACATCACCTTGGTGTAGCAGGAAGTGATCCTGAAGCAAGGACCTGCTCTCCAGGTGATGTATTGTCCTCTCGCACTGAGGACAAATCTCCCAGGGCTACTGCCCAGGAGAGAAGGGTTAGGCCGGCCATCATAGTTGGTGATTCGATTATTAGACATGTAGATAGCAGGGTGGCTGGTGGACGTGAGGACCGCCTGGTAACTTGCCTGCCTGGTGCAAAGGTGGTAGACCTCACGCGTCACCTAGATAGGATTATAGACAGTGCTGGGGAGGAGCCGGCTGTCATGGTATATGTGGGCACCAACGACATAGGAAAATGTGGGAGAGAGGTTCTGGAAGCCAAATTTAGGATTTTAGGTAGGAAGCTGAAATCCAGAACTTCAAGGGTGGCATTCTCTGAAATGCTTCCTATTCCACGTGCAGGTCCCCAGAGACAGGCAGAGCTCCAGAGTTTCAATGCGTGGATGAGACGATGGTGCAGGGAAGAGGGATTCAGTTTTGTAAGGAACTGGGGAAACTTTTGGGGAAAGGGGAGACTTTTCTGAAAGGATGGGCTCCACCTTAACCAGAGTGGAACTAAGCTGCTGGCACTAACTTTCAAAAAGGATATAGAGCAGCTTTTAAACTAGAACAAGGTGGAAAGCCGACAGTCACTCAGCAGTGCATGGTTCGGAGAAATGTATCCTTGAAGGATACTAATGAAACAGGAGAGTTAGGGCATCCCAACAGAGAGGTTCCATTAAAAGCAAACATAGTTCATATGCCTATATGTAAAAAATTACCGAAGCTAATGATTTCTGAATTATCCCAAACAACTGAAAAGCAGGTTGTTAAAACAAGCAAAAACCACACTTTGAAATGTCTGTATGCCAATGCCAGAAGTCTAAGAAGTAAAATGGGAGAGTTAGAGTGTATAGCAGCAAATGATGAGATTGACATAATTGGCATCACAGAGACTTGGTGGAAGGAGGATAACCAATGGGACAGTGCTATATCAGGGTACACATTATATCGCAATGATAGGGAGGATCAACTTGGTGGGGGTGTGGCACTTTATGTCCGGGAGGGTATAGAGTCCAACAGGATAAAGATCATACATGAGAGTAAATGCTCAGTAGAATCTATATGGGTAGAAATCCCATGTGTGTTGGGTAAGAGTATAGTGATAGGAGTATACTACCGTCCACCTGGACAAAATGGTCAGACAGATGATGAAATGCTAAGAGAAATCAGGGAAGCAAACCAATTTGGCAGTGCAATAATAATGGGAGATTTTAATTACCCCAATATTGACTGGGTAAATGTAACATCAGGACTTGCTAGAGACATAAAGTTCCTGGATGTAATTAATGATTGCTTCATGGAGCAATTGGTTCAAGAACCAACAAGAGAGAGAGCTATTTTAGATTTAATTCTTAGTGGAACGCAAGATTTGGTGAGAGAAGTAACTGTGGTGGGGCCACTTGGCAACAGTGATCATAACATGATCAAATTTAAACTAATAACTGGAAGGGGGACAATAACTAAATCTGCAGCTCTAACACTAAATTTAAGGGAAACTTTGATAAAATGAGGAAAATAGAAAAAAACTGAAAGGTGCAGCTGCAAAGGTTAAAGTGTTCAACAGGTTTGGACATTGTTTAAAAATACAATCCTAGAGGCGCAGTCCATATGTATTCTGCGCATTAAGAAAGGTGGAAGGAAGGCAAAACAATTACCATCATGGTTAAAAGGTGAGGTGAAAGAGACTATTTTAGCCAAAAAAACATCCTTCAAAAATTGGAAGAAGGATCCATCTGAATAAAATAGGATAAAACATTGATAAGACAGGCGAAGAGAGAATTTGAAACGAAGTTGGCCATAGAGGCAAAAACTCATAATAAAAACTTTTTAAAATATATCCAAAGCAAGAAACCTGTGAGGGATTTGTTTGGACCATTAGATGAGGGAGGGGTTAAAGGGGCTCTTAGGGAAGATAAGGCCATTGCAGAAAGACTAAATTAATTCTTTGCTTCCATGTTTATTAATGAAGATGATGGGGAGATACCAGTTCCGGAGATGGTTTTCAGGGGTGATGAGTCAGACGAACTGAACAAAATCACTGTGAACCTGGAAGATGTAGTAGGCCAGATTGACAAACTAAAGAGTAGCAAATCACCTGGACTAGATGGTATGTATCCTAGGGTTCTGAAGGAGCTCAAAAATGAAATTTCTGATCTATTAGTTAAAATTTATAACCTATCATTAAAATCATCCATTGTACCTGAAGACTTGAGGGTGGCCAATGTAACCACAATATTTAAAAAGGGCTCCAGGGGCGATCTGGGTAACTATAGACCAGTGAGCCTGACTTCAGTGCTGGGAAAAATAGTGGAAACTATTCTCAAGATCAAAATTGTAGAGCATATAGAAAGACATGATTTAATGTGACACAGTCAACATGGATTTACCCAAGGGAAGTCTTGCCTAACAAATCTGCTTCATTTTTTTGAAGGGGTTAATAAACATGTGGATAAAGGTGAACCTGTAGATGTAGTGTATTTGGATTTTCAGAAGGCGTTTGACAAAGTCCCTCATGAGAGGCATCTACGAAAACTAAAAAGTCATGGGATAGGAGGTGATGTCCTTTCGTGGATTACAAACTGGTTAAAAGACAGGAAACAGAGAGTAGGATTAAATGGTCAATTTTCTCAGTGGAAAAGGGTAAACAGTGGAGTGCCTCAGGGATCTGTACTTGGACCGGTGCTTTTCAATATATATATATCAATGATCTGGAAAGGAATACGACGAGTGAGGTTATCAAATTTGCAGATGATACAAAATTATTCAGAGTAGTTAAATCACAATACCTTGCAAGACTGGAAGATTGGGCATCCAAATGGCAGATGAAATTTAATGTGGACAAGTGCAAGGTGTTGCATATAGGGAAAAATAACCCTTGCTGTAGTTACACGATGTTAGGTTCCATATTAGGAGCTACTACCAAGGAAAAAGATCTACGCATCTTTTTCCTTGGTAGTTGCGATGGAGAAGGTACATTAAAAGCAAACATGCTCTGTACCTTCTCCATCGCAATGGTAGTTGCGATGGAGAAGGTACAGAGAAGGGCAACCAAAATGATAAAGGGAATGGAACAGCTCCCCTGTGAGGAAAGGCTGAAGAGGTTAGGGCTGTTCAGCTTGGAGAAGAGACGGCTGAGGGGGGATATGATAGAGGTCTTTAAGATCATGAGAGGTCTTGAACGAGTAGATGTGTCTCGGTTATTTACACTTTCGAATAATAGAAGGACTAGGGGGCATTCAATGAAGTTAGCAAGTAACATATTTAAGACTGATCAGAGAAAATTCTTTTTCACTCAACGCACAATAAAGCTCTGGAATTTGTTGCCAAAGGATGTGGTTAGTGCAGTTAGTGTAGCTGGGTTCCAAAAAGGTTTGGATAAGTTCTTGGAGGAGAAGTCCATTAATGGCTATTAATCAATTTTACTTAGGGAATAGCCACTGCTATTAATTGCATCAGTAGCATGGGATCTTCTTAGTGTTTGGGTAATTGCCAGGTTCTTGTGGCCTGGTTTTGGCCTCTGTTGGAAACAGGATGCTGGGCTTGAAGGACCCTTCGTCTGACCCAGCATGGCAATTTCTTATGTTCTTATGTTCATGTGACAAAGAAACAATTTTACAAACTTCATGTATCTAATATTCATGTAAAAATAAGGACTACTTATGAAAAGAATTATCATCTTCACTGGATGCCTCCTGATGATCCTTTATCATGGGAAATCCCATCAAGCAACATTCTATAGCTAAGAAAGCTTCTTTCTTGCAGTCCTAAAGTTACATATGAAGAAGGTACTAGTATGGTCTGGAATGCTGATACATTACAATATCAGTTTTGTTAGTTCTTTAAATCGTGTTGACCTGTACTAAGACTTCAGAATGTAACAACATTCTTTTGTAAGCATCATCCATGGTCATTGACCCCTTAGAAAAGGGGTAGGTTTCCAGATCTGATTCTCAAGAACCTTCAAGAAGTTTGGTTTAACTAAATTATGCTAAGGAAACTGGTTCTAAGACTTAATGCTAAAAAATATAATATATTATCAGTATGCATTATGGTATTTTGAAAAACAGATCTGTAAGTGGCTCTTGAGGACTATATTTAAAAGCATTCATTTAAGCAAACAAATACAAAGTTTTGCACAAAGATTTGTGATTTAAAAGCCTAGAAATCAAGGAATAAAATAAGTGCCACAAATGTGAGTGTTTATGATGAAGGTGTTTGAATCGTTACTTGTCCATGTTTTCTTGGACTCCTCCCCTGCCACTAACTGTACCAGAGTTATCCATTTAATAGTTCAGCATTACAAGATACTTTGATAGTGACTCTAGAGCAGGAGTTCCCAACCTTTTTTGGATCATGAATCCCTTTTTAACCTCTAAAATTTTCACAGATACCCACATGCTTCTCTCATTTTTACCTGCAGTTCTATGCCATGTATGGAAAAGTTAATAATGTAATAACAAAGAAATAATTATATGCACACCAGACTCATTCATAAAATATAAAACTTATTAAATAATGCTTACTGATATAAACTGAATACACATAATTGCAAAGCACAGCAGTAAATGTGCACCAATGTTCAGTAATTTACATAGCGTAGCTATAGACAGCCACAAAGCTAGATCTGTCTGGATCTGGAGCGACTGGGGGGAGTGGACTGATGAAGGGGAGGAGAGATAGAGACAGACTGGCAGAGATAGACTGGCCAGGGTGGACTAGTAGAGGGAGAAAGTAAGAGACAGAATGGCAAGAAAGAAACTGGTGGAGTGAGGAAACTGGCGGAGATGGACTGGTGGAAGGAAAGAAAGAGAGACTGGTGGAAATGGACTGATGAAGAGACAGACAGACTGGTAGAAAATGTATTTTGGAATGAGAGAGAACTAGTGAAAATGTACTTGTGGAGGGAGAAAGAAAGACAAACTAGTGGGGGTGGAATGGTGGAGGGAGAGAGAGACTGGTGGACGGAGAGAAAGAGAGAGAGACTAGTGGGGATGGACTGGTGAAGGGAAAGAGAGAGAGAAACTGGAAGGTGCAGAGCAGAACAAGGACATTTTCTCTTACCACTTAACATAAAAAATATAATATGCAGTAGCAGCAACACATACTCCCTCCACTGCCAGAAACATTGTATAATACAAAATCCTGTAAATAATGTACTCAAAGAGGTCGATTTTAAAAGTGATGCTTGTACAAAAATGCCCACATACATGCATACATCTGAGTATTGCAGGTTTTAAAAAGGCTCAAATATGTGCACATATACACGTGTGCACAATAAAAATGAGGGTGGAAAAGGGGCGGAGCATGGGCGTTCCAGTGCAGAGCCAACAGTTATGGGCCTAACTCAATATTTTAAAACCAGAGACACGGTGTGCATTGGCTTGTTATCTGAGGCTAGAGATAAAAAGCAAGTCTGTAGGTCTTGGATTTACAGGACAGGGTAAGGGGTCTGGGACAACTGGGGGGCATGCAGGATGAAAAACAAGAGGGTCTTGAGGTCCTTGATATTAACTGGGCAAACAGGTGGACTCATTGGAAAAACTGGGTTGTCCCTCTCATGAGCTTGTTTTAAAATCTGCCTACTTATGTGTGTAAAACTGGCAAATTGTTATTGTTTGTACGGTTTTGGGTGGACCCTTGGACACTGTGGCTGCTGACCACACCCACGGGGGGAAGTCCCGTGAGGGGCCACAGGTCAGGCTCAGCTTTAGGACACACAACACAGATAGATCTTTTATTAACAGTATTGAGGAGCCACCAGAGGTAGCAGAAGTGAGCAGAGACGGAACCTGGCTGGGCTTGTGGTCCCTCAGGGCTCTGGAACAGCGATCCCTCAATGGCTGTGCTGTAGTGAAGAGAAACTGAGATAGTGAGTACAATGAAGTAGATGCAGGGTTCTGGAATAGAGCCTCATTGGTTGAGTACTCACACAGCAGTTTCTCTCAGTAGTAAAAAACACAGGAGCTGGAGTAGAGGCAGGCCCTCGAGGAGGGAGTACCTGGTTCCAGGGAACAGTTCTGAGAAAAGTAGATGGTAACTCACTGATGGTGTAGGCAGCGGTATCTTCCAGGCAGAAGTGAAGCCCAGGCAGCGAGTCCGGGAACATGGGCCCTCGAGGAGCGAGTACTGGTTCCAGACAGCGACCTGAAAGAGAAGAGAGAGGCCCCCGAGGAGCGGGTACTCCAAATAGAGAAAGTCCAGTAATGGAGAGGCAGAGTAGCTAGGTATGGAGAACGAATCCCATCCGTAATGAATCCCTTTACCATTACCCTTGCTAACTCGATTAGCTAGCAGTAGCGTAGGATTTTTGTATCCGGGATGTGTGACGTCATCACAGGGGGACGCCCCTGAGGTTCGCGCCAAAGAAAGTATTTGAAGCAGGGCCACGCGGCGCGCATGCCCTAAGGCACCTGGACAGCATGGGGGGAGGCAGCGCCCAGCTGGAATGGGGACGCCGGAGAGGACGACAGGCAGATGCCGCGGCAGCCAAACGTACGTCAACCGCGGGACGAGTCGCCAGAGAGGTAAAGAGGGTGGAGTGGAGACGTCGGGCAGCGACAATCGTAACAGTACCCCCCTTCAAAGGACGGTCTCTTCTGCGGGTACCAGGTTTAGTTTTTGAAGGATGCGCAAGATGAAATTGACGGAGCATCTCTTTATCAAGGATGTTAGCCTGAAGCTCCCAAGAGCTTTCTTCGGGCCCAAAACCTTCCCAAGAAAGGAGGTATTCAAGTGTTTTTCCTCGTCTTCGGACATCAACAATCTCTTCGACCTTGAATTCTAGGTCATCTTCTGCGTTGATGGCAGGTGGTTCCTGAGTCTTGGAAGAGAACTCACTGAGTATAAGAGGTTTCAAGAGTGAAACGTGAAAAGTGTTGTGGATGTTTAGTCCGGGTGGTAACTTCAGACTGTAGGTGATGTTGCCAAGACGTCTGAGGATTGGAAATAGTCCAACGTAGTGAGGAGCAAACCGAGTGGAAGGTAATTTCAGGCTGAGATGTTTGGTAGATAACCAGACCTTGTCACCGGGTTTGAAGACAGGCGCTTGAGAATGGTGAGCGTCATAGAACTTCTTAGCGCGGTCACTCGCTTTAACTAGCATGTCTTTCGTCTGAGTCCACAGGTTATGGATTTCATCAGCAGTAGATTGAGCTGCTGGGGACGTCACTGAGAGCTTCAGTGGAAGTGGCGGAGTTGGAGAGCATCCATATACCACTTCAAAAGGTGTTGATCCAGTTGATGTTGCTGGATGAGAGTTGATGGCGAATTCAGCCCAAGGTAACAGTTCAGCCAAGTTATTCTGACGGCAACTCACATAGGCTCGAATGAATTGTTTTAAGATTCTATTCATCCGTTCTGTTTGGCCATTTGATTGCGCATGATAGGCTGAAGTGTAGTCTAGACAGATGTCGAATAACTTGCACAAGGCCTTCCAGAATCTTGCCGTGAATTGAGATCCTCGGTCTGAGACAGGGCATCAACTCTGGTATTTCTGTCTCCGGGGTGATATTTAAGCACAAAGTCGAAACGATTGAAGAATAAGGACCATCTAGCTTGTCTGTGGTTAAGAAGTTGCGCATGGTGGAGATATTCCAGATTTTTGTGGTCTGTGAATACAATTATTTGATGTTGAGCGCCTTTGAGACAAGGCCGCCATTCCTCGAATGCAAGCTTTATTGCCAAGAGCTCTTTATTGCTAATCCCATAGTTCTTCTTTGCCGGGGAAAAACGTCATGAGAAGAAAGAGCAGGGACGTAAGGCTTTAGAGTCTCCAGTCTGGCTTAATACAGCCCCCACGCCGAAATTTGAAGCATCAACTTCTACGGTAAAGGGCTTGTTGGGGTCAGGTTGCTGAAAGCATGGTTCCATGGAAAAGGCAGTCTTTGGTTTCTGAAACGCAGAAATGGCCTCCGTAGACCATTTTGAAGCGTTGGCACCCTTGCGGGTCATTGTGGTCAAGGGTACTGTTAAAGAAGAGTAGTTCTTTATAAAGCTTCTATAATAGTTGGTAAACCCCAGGAATCGCCTCAGGGCCTTCAGACTGGTAGGTTGGGACCAATTTTTGATACTCTCGAGCTTTTGAGGGTCCATCTGGAAGCCATCTTTAGACCCGATATATCCAAGAAAATGCAATGAGTGCTTACAAAATTTGCACTTGCAGAGTTTGGCGTACAGCCGGTGTTCACGGAGTCAGTGTAGAACTTGCTTGAAATCCTCTAGATGAGTGGGCAAATCCTGGGAAAATATCAGGATATCATCCGGGTATACCGCGACACTCTTGTACAGCAGGTCCAGCAAGATGTCGTTCATCATGTTCTGAAATATAGCGGGTGCATTGCACAGGACGAAGGGCATAACTAAGTACTCAAAATGGCCGTCTCGAGTGTTGAAGGCTGTTTTCCATTCATCGCCACTACGAATGCAAACTAAGTTGTAGGCCCCCTTCAGGTCATGTTTTGAGAATATTTTGGCCCCCTGAAGCCCGTCAATCAGCTCTGAGATTAAAGGCAGGGGTAGCGATCTTCAATCATGATCTCGTTCAGACCTTTGTAATCGATACAAGGACGTAGGGTACCGTCCTTCTTCCCCACAAAGAAGAAGCCTGTGCCGGCTGGAGACTTTGATGGTCTAATAAACCCCTTCTGTAAATTCTCCTTGATGTATTCGGACATTGCCTTGTTCTCAATCTCTGAGAGTGGATAGACACGTCCTTTAGGAGGTTCAGTATTGGGTTTTAGTCTTATGGCACAGTCATCGGACCTACTCGGAGGAAGGATGTCAGCAGCTTCTTTGGAAAATACATCACTAAAGGATGTGTATTGGGGCGGCAGTCCCGGCATTACTGGAGTAGTAGGCATGCAGATGACAGGAGCAATTTCCTTAAGGCACTTCCCATGACAACCTGGGCCCCAACGGAAGAGTTCCCAGGAAGCCCAGTCAAATTGGGGTTGGTGCGACTGCAACCAGGGTAACCCCAGGATGATAGGGTGCATGGCCTTCTCTAACACAAAGAAGGGAATTGATTCAATATGGAGAGCTCCGGTGCGGAGAGTTACTGGTACAGTTTGGCAAGTCACATCACCCGGTAAGGGCTCTCCATGGATGGAGGATAGGAGTAGTGGAATCTTCAAGGTGATGAGGGGAATCCTCAGATGTTCCACTAGGCTTCGAAGAATAAAGTTGGCTCCAGCCTCTGAATCCACCAGGGCATGAGTTTGAAACTCAGGTGGTCCACAGATCAAGGAGACTGGGAGAGAGAGCGGAGGAGAGGGCATAGTAAGGCCTAAGAACAGTCCTCCTGCAGGACTTAGGCCCGTCCGTTTCCCGGATAAATTGGGCATGTTGGGACATCGTGACCAGCCTGTACACAGTACATGCATACACTATGCCTCTTCCGAAGTCTTCTCTCTTTGGAAGTCAAATGTCCACGACCAAGTTACATCGGTTCATCTCCACTGGCAGCAGGAATTACTCGAACCATCCGAAATGCAGGTTTAGCACTAGCCTCCTTCTGACCAGGTCCTCTATTAGGCCGGAGCTCTTTCACCTTATCACGAAGCCAGTGATCGATCCTAGTAGCCAAAGCCACTAGTTCATCCAGCGAGTCAGGTGTTTCACAAGCGGCCACCTCGTCTTTCAAATGAGTATCCAGGCCTCTGAAGAAGAGGGTCTTCAGGCATTTGGGGTCCCAACAGAGTTCTGTAGCAAGAGTCTTAAACTCTATCGAAAAATTAGCTAGTGGTCGGTTGCCTTGCTTCAGGTCCACCAGAGCAGAACCAGCAACGGTCACTCGAGCAGGATCATTGAAAACGGATTTAAATAAGTCCAAAAATCCATCTATGTCCTGCAAAATAGGATCCTTGCGTTCCCACAGTGTAGAGGCCCAAGACAAGGCCCTTCCATCAAGATAAGATAGAATGTAAGTAGTCTTGGAAAAAGCTGTAGAGAACTGAGAAGGCTGTAATGCAAAATGCATGCAGCACTGGTTTAAAAAGCCCCTGGTCTTCTGAATCTCTCCCGAGAAACAATCTGGATCAGCCAGCAGTACAGCAGCCTTTAAAGTTACTTCATGTAACTGACCTTCATTTCTGGAATTAGCACCTTGAGTCTTCTGTGTGTGCAGCTGATGAAAGGCTGAAGTGAGTTTCTCCAATGCGTCTTGCTGTTCAGAAATGCGCAGGGCCAGGCCCAGAATGGCCTGCAGGGCATTGAGCTGTTTCGGATCCATGGAGTTAGCAATCTGTTATTGTTTGTACGGGTTTGGGTGGACCCTTGGACACTGTGGCTGCTGATCATGCCCTTGGGGGATAGTCCCATGAGGGGGCCACAGGTCAGGCTCAGATTTAGGACACACAACACAGATAGATCTTTTATTAACAGTATTGAGGAGCCACCAGATGTGGCAGTAGTGAGCAGAGATGGAGCCCGGCTGGGCTTGTAGTCCCTCAGGGCTCTGGAACAGCAATCCCTCAATGGCTGTGCTGTAGTGAAGAGAAACTGAGATAGTGAGTACAATGAAGTAGATGCAGGGTTCTGGAATAGAGCCTCGTTGGTTGAGTACTCACAGCGGTTTCTCTCGGTAGGAAAACACAGGAGCTGGTTTAGAGGCAGGCCCTCAAGGAGCGAGTACCTGGTTCCAGGGAACAGCTCTGAGAGAAGTAGATGGTAACTCACTGAAGGTGTAGGCAGCGGTATCTTCCAGGCAGAAGTGAAGTCCAGGCAGCGAGTCCGGGAACATTGGCCCTCGAGGAGCGAGTACTGGTTCCAGACAGAGACCTGAAAGAGAAGAGAGAGGCCGCCCGAGGAGCGGGTACCCCAAATAGTGTAAATCCAATAATGGAGAGGCAGAGTAGCTAGGTACGGCGAATGAATCCCAACCGTAATGAATCCCTTTACCATTACTCTTGCTAACTTGATTAGCTAGCAGTAGCGTAGGCTTTTTGTATCTGGGATGTGTGACGTCATCACAGGGGGACGCCCCTGAGGTTTGCGCCAAAGAATGTATTTGAAGCAGGGCCGCACAGTGTGCATGCCCTAAGGCACCTGGACAGCATGGCGGGAGGCAGCACCCAGCCAGACCAGGGACGCTGGAGAGGATGGCAGGCAGACGCCGTGGCAGCCAAACGTACGTCAACCGCGGGAGGAGTCGCCAGAGTGGTAAGGAGGGCGGAGTGGAGATGTGGGGCAGCGACAGTCGTAACACAAATTCCTAGGAAAGATATGCGAAGTATGTTTTCTAGAGCAATCTCGAGAAAACATTGTGTATGCATGATTTAAAATTTCAGCATATCTTGCCCGTGCATCGATACACACGCTTAAGGACACACATGTGCTCTTTTTTAAATGAGCCTGAGTATCTATAGGAAAACCTGCCATATCATAGCACCCTGTCAGACTCAAACAGTAAGAAACCTGGAAAGGCAACACTGCAAATATTTCACCAGGCCTTAAAACACCAATAAACCTCCAATTAGGAAAACAGAACATGTCATGCTGCTGTAGATTGCTATATGGATAATACACGCTGGCAGAATATCTCAACTATGTCACACATGCAGAGCACAAACAGACTCTTGCCAAATACAGAATAAAAGACCATAATGTATTAATGCAAACGTGCAGACCTAAACTGAACTGGAAACTGAAAGAAGCCAGACTCTTTATGCAGTGCAACCATGATAAAATAGAAACAATCCTATTCCTCATAAAACATCAAACAATTCAATCAAGAAATATAAAATATCATGAATAGTAAAACCATATTAATCAAAAGAATATTTCACAACTGACATATAGATTCTATATGTCAATTGGTTTGAAATATTCTTAGATTATTCAATTAAAAACTCAAATTATTTTTACATTTTCCTAACAAAATATTACAAAACATCAGACATATCAAATAACAGCAAACAATTAAACTAATAAGGATTTAAAAATTTCCCCATGCTCCATACTTGGCAACTTTTGATTTACAGTCACTCTGAGACTGCTGTGGATTAGTGGGGGTAGGGGTGGAGGGGAGGCAGGAGCACACAAACTTTCTCCTCTCTCTCTCTTTCTCACACACACACACAAGCTCACACACACATACGCTTCCTCTTTCTCACACACATACTCACATACACTTCCTCTTTCTCACACTCCCTCATACATAAAAGCTGTCTCTCTCACACACACGCACACATGCTCATATACACACATATACTCCCTTTCACATATACAAATACAAACACGCACAAAAGCTTCCTCTCTTTCTCATACACACACATGCTGCACTCCCTCTCAAACATACCTGCTCTCACATATACACACACACACTCCATCTCTCATACATACATTCTCTCACACACTTCCTCTCTCTTACACACATGTTCTCTCTCACACACATGCTTCCTCTTTCTCATATATTCATGCTCTCACACATACATATATGCTTCCTCTCTTATACACACGTTCTCACACACACTAATGCTCACTTTTTTCATACACAGATGTTCTTACACGCATATGCTCCCTCTCTCTCTCACACACACTCACAACAAACTCCTGCTGTCTCATATACACAGGCTCTCACAAACACAACCCCCCTTCTATCTCTCTCTTTCACACACACACACATACTCCCTCTATCTTATACCCCTCACACAAGTTTTTTCACACATATGCTCCCTCTCATCTACATACACACATGCTCTTTCACACCTACACAAGCTCCTTCTGTTTCATACACAAAGGCTTTCTTTCACATACACACACACACGCACACACAAAGCATATACACATGCTCTCATACACACACACACACACACACACACACACATTCTTCTCAGTCACCCAGGTCTCTCTGTCTCTTTTTCCTGGAGTCTGCAGGGAGAGGAAGGGTTCCGCAGCCTCCTCCTCACTCAGGTTGCTGGTGAAATTGGATGCACTGGTTGCTTATGGCCACTGGCAGGATGGGATGTGTCAGCGCCTATGGCCTCCATTAGTCTTCCGTCGCTGGCAGGAAGGGTTGTACCGGTGACCCTGTGACCTCTTTTAGTCTTCGGCAGCCAGCAGGATGGGTTGCACCAGCAGCCTGTTGGGCCTTCTCTTTTGCAGTGTGAGCTTTCTGTTTTCACACTGATCACTTCCCACGGACTCCCTGTTATGGTCCGGCAGACCCCTAGGGGTCCATTGACTATAGATTGGGAACTACTGCTTTAGAGTATTTTAATTAGATATCTGTAAGTGAATTGATTAGAATTGTTATAGTTATAGGTATACAAGTTTAAAATCAAAGATTAGGGATGTACACAGAAAAAAAGTTTGGTTTGTTTGCCATTTTAATTTGTTTTTGCCACACAGTTAATTCATTTATTTATTTTGCTTACTTTGTTTCCATCAATGGCAATGAAACACACAGTGGGCCAGATTTTAAAAAGCATTTACATGCGTAAATCTGGGTTTTACGCATGTAAATGCACTTTACTCGAGTAAGTGGGCTTTTGAAAATTGCTACAATATATGCCATTGAATCGTCCATAGGATTTATTCGCATAAGTGCACTTTACGTGAGTAAATGGCTTTTGAAAATTGCTACAATAGTAGTTACATTTATGCGCGTAACTCCTTTGAAAATTACCCCCAGTATGTCGGGCAGTAGTGGTTTAAAACTGTAATGGATCTTCTGTTTGAAGAGACAAAAGCAGATTCAATAAGATAAGTGTTTTTGTCTACATTTTGGATTTTCAAATGCAATTCATATATGTATTTATAAAAGTACGTGGAGACCAATGATTAGAGCTTTAGCTGTCTTTAACACTTAAGTTGTTCTTAAAAGGTTTTGTCCTTTCTGAATGCTTGCTAAGTGAATGCATATAGCCTTATAATATAATGGTCTAAATATGTTAGTCGTTAATATCATACTGGTCATTGGAAGGTGGACTATAGCCTATAATACTTCATGGAAGGCTAAATAACAGATGAAATCAATAGCCAGTACTGTAAGTTAATTTGAGAGAAAATTTGAAGACAACAGCAGCAGAGGGAAAACGAGCCAAATGTACCAAGAGGGATGCAGAGTTGGAGCACTGACATCAACATCTGAAGATAGACACTGTAAAACAAGGCAGCAAGAAGAGTGGCATCAACACCACTGGATACTGAGGGAGGAATATGGGAGGAAGAGAAGTAGCATCAAAACCCCAAGGTACAGAGTGATGCAGCAAGCAAAATGGCATGAAGACCCCAAGGGACCATGAAAGATGAAAGTGTATAGAGCACCAGATTAGCTTGATAATGATATCAGCATGATTATCATTACCTTTCCTATGCTGTTTGATCAAACCAAAATGCACTGTAGGTATTCAGAGGCTTGATTCTGATTGGCTTTGTTTGGGTGCACTCATATACTGAATGAGACCAATAGTAAGTACCATACAGGAATTTTGCAAGAACTTTGAAGAAAGAAAGAAGGCATGAAATCATGATACATTTACAAGGCTAAGTTAACCAACCACCCCACCCCTAATTGCTGAATCCTAGCCCTTAGATGAAAAAATGATTTCTTCTAAGTTGTGCAGACTTAGTGACATCAGGAACATAGCCATCATCAGATTGAAAAAGAAAACATTTCTCTTACGAAAATATAATCTCAAGAAGTAGTCCCTATACGCGTCCATTATTAGATTTACTAATAATGAGGAGGGGAAAATAATATCTCCATCATCAGATTTTTCTAATATAGCAGTCAAAGTTGAAAGGCCTAAGGAAGGTTGTTCAGACACAATAGCATTGCCAGTTCTTTTATATGTCTAAGATTATTCCATCTGATAACATTTTCCAGAGTTTCCACCTTATTCTGATGCTGAAACTGCCGCAAAACTAATGTATTCTCAGTATCCTGTAATGCAGAAACCCTCTTTTCCAAACACTCAATTTTCTGCTTTGAAATAGATAGTTCCTTCTGATTAGAACAAACATCGACCACCACAGACTAGGATTGGGACATAAATTAAATCATTTTATTAGATAAAACCACTATGGCTTAACATAGCTCTCCAATGTAAATACCTTAGGGCACTGGATCAGGAGGGTAGAAACCGCTGGTAGAGAAAACCACTCGAAGGCAGATCCCAAACGTTTATCTCCTGAAGCCAAAGGTATTGAAACAGATGGCAAAGCAGCAAGTCCTCTTTCCATGACTTCTAATTCACTGGCAGTCTCTCCTTCTACAGCTACTCATGGACAAAGAAGCAAATACGCCCTCTCTGATGTGGCAACACTATGTCATCGGGACAAGACAGAGCTTCACCTGATCCCAGGTGTTGCTGTCATGTTCTCCCAAGTTGCTACGGAGATTTGTATGGCTCTGGAGTGAGGGAGAACTCAGTGTCTATGTTGCGGTCCCGGGCCATGCCCCGGTCCCTCCACCTACCTCGGGGGCGGCCCAGGCCGTTTCCAGCCTTCCCCGGGCCGTTTCCAGCATTCCCCAGGCCTGCAAGCCCTCCAGCGCGTCTCTCCCTCATTGGGAGAGACGCCGATGCTCCGGCATGGCTGGCCCCGCCCCCTGACGCGCGCGTGCGCGCGGGGAGGAGCCCCATTTAAAGGGGCCAGCGAGGGAAAATCTCTCCCGGGCTGAACATGACGTCAGACGCCCTCAGGGTATAAGTACCCTGCAGCTAGATCTCTCCTGTGCCTTGCAACAAGGTTCCTGGTCTTCGGCCTCCCGTTGCTGTGTTCTGGTTTGCTCTTCGTCCCGCTTCTGCTCTGCCCTCCTCACTGGATTGATTCTTCTGGACATCGACCTCTGGACTGGCTTTGGACCGCTCTCTGGACACCGAACCCTGGACTGGCTGTGGACCGCTCTTGGACTCAGACTCCTGGACCGACTTTTGGATTACCTACGACCTGCTGGAGGCGCCAGCCGACTGGAACCCACGACCTGCAGGAGGCGCCTGCATCCGGACCATCTTCCGCCTTCAGGGAGTCGCCTAAGTCCCAGCGGCCGTGTCCCTACGGGCTCCTCCTGGGGGGACTTCGGCTTCCAGGGTGAATCTCCAAAAGTCCCAGCGGCTGGACTCCTAAGGGCTCCTCCCGGGGGAGTGCCAGTCTCCAGGGTGAAGATTCTTCTATCATCAGGGCCCGACGTCAGCCATCCTCCCAGTGGGTAACTGGAGATTCACCCTGGAAGCCGAAGTCCCCCCAGGAGGAGCCCTACGGGCTCCTCCTGGGGGGACTTCGGGGCATGGCCAGTCCGGGACCGGGGGGACCGGGGCATGGCCAGAGTCCTTGGTCGCATAGGACTCCACCTTGGTCCAGTATCTCAGCTTGCTCCGGGTCTCCGAACCGCCTCCTGGTTGGGACACTTGCTGTGGACCCCACAGCACTCCATCCTCTGTCCTAACCGGCCCAAGGGTCCACGAACATAACAGTTTGCAAGGCCATGGACCCGGCGGACCTAGCCGGCCTGAGAGCCATTCCAGGTATTGCCCAGAGGCTGCAACAGCAGCAGACATGCCTCAATGCCCTGACGACAACGGTACAGAGGTTAGATGACCGAGTTGAAGGAGCCACGGCTGCCAGCTCCATGGTACCAGGAACAGGGGCCATTTCCGCCGCTACAGCTCCCATCCTGATGCCGGTACCTTTACGGTATTCAGGAGATGTGAAACAATGCCAAGGGTTTCTGAACCAGTGTTACATTCGCTTTAACCTGCTTCCGCTTCAATTTCCGAGAGACCGAGTCAAGACAAGCTTTATTATTTCTCTATTGGACGGGAAGCCCTTGGCGTGGGCCTCCAATCTTTTGGAACGTCAAGATTCTCACCTGGACAACTTGGAGCACTTCGTCTCTGCCTTCAGACGGATCTTTGATGAAGCCTCCCACAAGTCCACTGCTGCCTCAGAGTTACTCCAGTTACGCCAAGGGAACCGGCCGCTGGCAGAATACGCTGTAGAGTTCCAAACTCTCGCCGCCGAATTAAACTGGGGGAGCGACAGCCTGCACGGCATTTTTCTGGAGAGCCTCTCCCCAAAGCTACAAGATGAATTAGCAGCTCGAGACCTCCCTGATGACCTGGACGCTCTGATTGACCTCGCAGGTCATGTGGACCGTCGCATCCAGCGCCTGTTTCGAGAAAAGAAACCGACTTTTAGGCTGGGACTTGTTGGATCTACTCCTCCCCGCAGCGGGAATTCCCAGTCTGGTTCCCCAGAGACCCAGGACATCGAGCCCATGCAGGTGGGTCGGGGACCTCTCTCCCAAGAAGAAAGAAGGAGACGTCGGTCGCTCGGCCTATGCCTGTACTGTGGTGGCAGAGGCAATTTCCTTGTGCATTGTAGTGAACGTCCGGGAAACTCTCGGACCTAGGGACAGCCGGGGAGCTAACCCTAAGTCATACCGCTTCTGACTCCCCATGTTTTGTGCCAGTGACCTTAATCCTCCCGGAGGAGGAGTTCGACACGCAGGCCCTGATCAACTCGGGAGCAGAGGGTAACTTCATTCTTCAGGAGCTGGTTCAACAACTCCAGATCGGGGTACAACCCCAAAGACCCCCCCCCTCCGCGTGTCCTCTATCCAGGGAAGAATACTTCCTGGAGTCATCACCACCTGCACCGAACCTCTCATTCTTCGCACGGGCGTTCTGCACCAGGAAGAGATCTCCTTCTTCGTTTTAGAGAGGTCCATGCACCCAGTCATCTAGGGCCTACCCTGGCTTCGGAAGCATTCGCCCGTAATTGCATGGGATTCCCTTCAACTAGCGTCCTGGGGACCGGCATGCATTAATTCCTGCCTAGCCACGGTTACTCGGCCATCGATTCCTCTCTTGACAACGACTCTGGGTTTGCCATCTCACTATCAGGATTATCTCGATGTGTTCTCCAAAGAGAAGGCCGAGATCCTTCCGGAGCATCGCCCTTTTGACTGCGCAATTAATCTTCTCCTGGGTGCCACACCACCACGAGGACGGGTCTACCCATTGTCCCTCCCGGAGACTCAAGCCATGTCGGCCTATATCCAGGAGAACCTGGATCAGGGGTTCATACGACCATCTACATCTCCAGCCGGGGCAGGTTTCTTCTTCGTGGCGAAGAAAGCTGGGTCCCTCCGACCCTGCATAGATTACCGGGGCTTGAATAGTATTACCCGGCGGGATCGGTATCCTCTGCCCTTGATCCCAGAACTCTTGGACCAACTGCAAGGGGCCAGGATATTTACCAAACTAGACCTTTGCGGGGCTTATAACCTAGTTAGAATTCGCCCAGGAGACGAGTGGAAGACCACATTCAACACAAGGGACGGACATTATGAAAACTGGGTCATGCCCTTCGGTCTCTGCAACGCCCCAGCAGTGTTTCAAAACCTCATGAATGAGGTTCTACGAGAAATGTTACACATGTCAGTAATTGTTTACCTAGACGACGTACTAATTTACTCCAGAGATCTATAGACACATCGCCAGGATGTTCGTCGAGTCTTACAGAAGTTACGTGATAATCGGCTTTACGCAAAACTCGAGAAATGTTTATTTGAACAAGAATCGTTACCCTTTTTAGGGTATATTGTATCCTCTACGGGATTTCACATGGATCCAGAGAAGGTCGCTGCCATAAAGGATTAGCCCCAACCGGTGGGGGTGAAGGCGCTGCAAAGGTTTCTTGGGTTTGCCAACTTCTACCGGCAATTTATCCCACATTACTCCCAGATGGTGGCACCCTTGACGGCCCTTACCAAGAAGGGATCAGACGCAAGGAATTGGACAACGGCCGCCCTACAGGCCTTCCAGAAACTGAAAGAGGCATTTCTCCAGGATCCATGCTTGCGGCACCCCGATCCCCAACGACAGTTTATCGTGGAAGTGGATGCCTCCGACATTGCCGTCGGGGCCGTTTTAAGTCAAGTATCCCCTAGAGGGAAGCTCCTGCCCTGTTCCTACTTCTCTCGGAAGTTCTCGTCTACAGAAAACAACTATGGAATAGGGGATAAAGAATTACTAGCCATTAAATTGGCATTCGAAGAGTGGTGCCAATGGTTGGAGGGGGCCCAACAGCCGGTGATTGTTTTTACAGACCATAAAAACCTGGAATACTTATGCTGTGCCCAGCGTCTCAACCCCCAGCAGGCCAGGTGGTCTCTATTCTTCAGCCACTTTGATTTTCGTCTTCGCTACCGGCCGGCCGATAAGAATGTTCGAGCGGACGCTCTCTCCCGTACCGCTGAAATGGAGGATGTGCCAGACCCACCACAGTACATCCTTGATCCAGCCAAAGTGCTCCTCGCGGCCGCCAACACGGTCCTGCCAGGGAAAACTGTGGTACCCCTCAAACTGCGGAAAAAGGTTCTCTCCTGGGCACACGACTCTCTAATAGCCGGCCACCCAGGAGTAGCCAGGACCCAGGAATTACTCTTGGAATATTACTGGTGGCCCCAATTTAAGAGAGATGTTCGCCTCTACGTTAACTCTTGCCCAACCTGTGCCTGACAGAAGACTCCCATCGGCTGCCCCTGGGGCCTTCTTCAGCCTCTGCCGATCCCCACGGAACCATGGACTCATTTATCCACGGACTTTATCGTAAATATGCCTGCTTCAGAGGGGAAGACGGTTTTTTGGGTCGTCATAGATTCTCCAAGATGGCCCACTTTGTGCCCCTCTCCAAACTACCCTCAGCGCCTGAACTGGCGAATTTGTTTACGCGACATATCTTTAGCCTTCATGGGCTCCCTCTCCACATTGCCTTGGATAGGGGTTTTCAGTTTACGGCATGATATTGGCGAGCACTGTGTGAGAAGTTCGGGGTTCAGCTTGACTTCACCACCGCCTTCCATCCCCAAGCTAATGGGCAGGTAGAACAGGTAAACCAGACCTTGAAAGCGTTCCTTCGTGCCTTTGTGGGAGACCTGCAAAATGACTGGGTGGCCTTGCTTCCGTGGGCGGAATTCTCTTATAATCACCACAAGCACTCTTCCACCAGCAAGTCCCCTCCCCCGCCCCTCCTGCTGTAATTATGTAATTAAGTTTTTCATTAGTCATGACCGCGATCAATGTTTGTAAATATACTTTATTCTCCCATTCCCCTTCCCCCTCGCTTTACTTTTCAGCCTTCAACTAGAGCCTCTACGCTCTCACTCATAATCTCCCTGTTCTCCCCTCCCCTGTTCCATGTAATTTCAATCTTTTGTTACAATGTAAACCGATATGATGTGTATTTTAATGTCGGTATAAAAAAGATGTTAAATAAAATAAAATAAAAATACACGGTCTACGGCAGACGCCTGCGGGCCACTTTACCGGTACCCGTAGATGTGCCGTCTCCCAGCGTACAAACCACCGCCCGACGGTTACGCCAGATCTGGCATTCCACCCGGAAGAGACTCCAGCGTACGGCAGTTATTATGAAGAAAGTGGCCGATCGTTTGCGACGGCCAGCCCCAGTGTTCCTTCCTGGTGAGAAGGTATGGCTGAGTACTAAATACCTTCGTCTACGGCTCCCTTCGATGAGGTTGGCTCCTAAGTACATTGGTCCCTTCGCAGTTAAGGACAGGATTGGGGCAGTTTCCTATCACCTTCAACTTCCACTCACGCTCAGGATCCACAACGTCTTCCACGTTTCATTGTTGAAACCTTTGGTCCTTTCTCTGTATCACAAGAAGTCGCCCACACCCGCCACACCTGAGGCACAGGAAGATGCCATCTATCAAGTTAAAGACGTGCTGGATGTATGGCATCATCACAGGCATTGGGAGTACCTTCTTTCCTGGGAGGGGTATGGACCTGAAGAGAATTCCTGGGAGCCCGCCGTCAACATCCTGGACAAAAACCTCCTCCATCAGTTCCATCTGGATCACCCAAGTAAACCTGGACCTCCTGGGAGGGGGCGTAGGAGAGGGGGTACTGTTGCGGTCCTGGGCTGTGCCCCGGTCCCTCCACCTACCTCGGGGGCGGCCCGGGCCGTTTCCAGCCTTCCCCGGGCCGTTTCCAGCATTCCCCAGGCCTGTAAGCCCTCCAGCGCATCTCTCCTGAGGAGGGAGAGATGCCGACGCTCCGGCACGGCTGGCCCTGCCCCCTGACGCGCGCGCGTGGGGAGGAGCCCCATTTAAAGGGGCCAGCGTAGGAAAACCTCTCCCGGGCTGAAGATGACGTCAGACGCCCTCAGGGTATAAGTACCCTGCAGCTAGATCTCTCCTGTGCCTTGCAACAAGGTTCCTGGTCTTCGGCCTGCCATTGCTGTGTTCTGGTTTGCTCTTCGTCCCGCTTCTGCTCTGCCCTCCTCGCTGGATTGATTCTTCTGGACATTGACCCCTGGACTGGCTTTGGACCGCTCTCTGGACACCGACCCCTGGACTGGCTTTGGACCGCTCTCTGGACACCGACCCCTGGACTGGCTACGGACTGCTCTTGGACTCAGACTCCTGGACCGACTTTTGGATTACCTACGACCTGCTGGAGGTGCCAGCCATCTGGAATCCACGACCTGCAGGAGGCGCCTGCATCCAGACCATCTTCTGCCTTCATTGAGTCGCCTAAGTCCCAGCGGCCGTGTCCCTACGGGCTCCTCCTGGGGGGACTTCGGCTTCCAGGGTGAATCTCCAAAAGTCCCAGCGGCTGGACTCCTAAGGGCTCCTCCCGGGGGAGTGCCAGTCTCCAGGGTGAAGATTCTTCTATCATTAGGGCCCGACGTCAGCCATCCTCCCAGTGGGTACAGAGTCCTTGGTTGCATAGGACTCCACCGTGGTCCAGTATCTCAGCTTGCTCCGGGTCTCCGAACCACCTCCTGGTTGGGACACTTGCTGTGGACCCCACAGCACTCCATCCTCTGTCCTATCCTGCCCAAGGGTCCACGAACATAACAGTCTAGGAAGAAGACAGGGGTGTCCTCCTACCCAACAATGCCCAGCGAAGTAGATTCAGAAGCATTACCTCCTGCCTCTGCACAAAAGAATCCATGGGACCCAAGGAGGATTGACTGGAGAACTCCCTCTGGGTAGGTTCTGGTCCTCCCCTTTCTCTTCCCCATATCAACGAGAGAAGTTAAGGAAGTAGCCGGAAGAACTCAACAGCATTCCGCTATCTTGTCTCCACCCCCTACTCCAATATATCCTACTTCTTTTTATCTTGATAGATTCTTTAGGATTCTTGCTGAGTTAGTGTCTCTGTGGCTCCACTGCCTGATCCCCTGGCTTTGAAATCCAGGGCCGAAGATTCACTCCCCACTGCCCCTCAAAATATCTTACTTATATGTGTGTGCCAAGAATCAGTTCACTGAGACCTACAACAGTTGACCCAGTCCTCCACCAGATGTTCCACACCCTCCACCACTTGCTCCAGACCCTCCATCCACAAACTGCAGACAAAAGGAAAGTCAGATTTAATATCTGTGATTTGATTTGCAGGTGTAAAAGCATGCACTTATGTTTGATGATATGTGTGTGTGTGTGTGTGTGTACTCTTTTATAAATACAAAAATCTGAATGTTCATTCAAATCCCACTTGGAATGCCCTTGAAATGTCCACCTTGAAAGCACATATTTTTGCACGTGGCAGGGACTGCTTGCACATACTTTTGCCCTTCTGAAAATTTGTTTATCACACACAGAAGATTCTTATGAATGTATATGCAAATTTTACACAGATAATCTCTGCATAAGTCTTTGAAATTTTTTCCCATAGATATTGATATTCTAAAAATTTGACTGGGTAGCTTTGGAAGTTACCTGGACAATATTTTTTTTTAATTTGACAATTTGTATTAAAGACAAAATGAAAACAACAATAATTCAATCATGGTCCATATAAAAAAGACATTTTGACTACAGTATAAGTGAACCTAATGTCTCTTGGCATATAATCTGTCTTTAGTGTTTATAAAAATGAGTAATACCTAATCCCTATCCCCCCAATCCACCCCCCCCCCCCCCAATAAGCAACCTTAATTATTATTACTCACCAAAAGTATATTAACTAGAAGCAACCTAATTGATGTTGCGTCCGTTGATGGCTTCGACCTCTGTGCCTCACCTTTCTTCCTTCTCTCTCCTCAAGCCTTGGGAAGATGTCTGCTGCCGCGTCTTCATGCCGCTCTCTCCGGTGTCCCCGGATCGGCGACGGTGTTTGCCATGATTTTCCTGAGGGCTTCCTAGGGAGAGCGCGCATGTCACCCACGTCTTTATCCACACCATGGCAGGAACCTCGGGGGCGTCCCCTCCGAGTGACATCATCACATCCTGGTATTTAGCCTGCCCTTTGTTTGCTAACAAACTGAGTTAGCAAGGATTGGATTGCCTCTGGTCTAAGCTGCTCTGCCTTTTCCCAGCTGCCACAGGAAGCTCTCTCTGCCCTTCGGGGTAATTCTTCACTAGCCTGGGTACCCGCTCCTCGGGGCCCTTCTGCTCTATTTCAGGTACCTATCTTGGGATACCGGGTACTCGCTCCTTGCGGGCCTGCTCTCCCTAATCTGGTGCCTGCCACTGAACAACTTCTGCCTGCCAAGACCTTCAACTATACAGCTGTCTGTTTCAGTGAGTACTAACCCTTTCTGTCTCATCTTCAGCTTCAGCGCTCTGTGTCTACATCCGGGACCTGTTCCTGCTATGCCGCGCTGCCTATCACCTACTCGAGTGTGAGACTGGTCTCCTCTGCTGAGGACCTCCTCAACTACTTCACTGGGTTACCTTCACTGCTGCCCGCTACCCGGGCAGTACCATCGAGCTGTACAATAAATACAACTTCTGTGTGTGTGTGTGTGTGTGTGTGTGTGTGTGTGTGTATAAAGTCTAGCCTAGTACTGCGGTTCCTCACGGGTTCCTGCAGTACCCAAGAATCCACTCCAACACCTCATAACCATAACAATTGACACTGGAGAGCACTTCCTTTGTCATGTCTCCATGAGGATGAGATATCGGAAATATTACAAGAAGAATCCCTCAAATCCAGTCATCAGAGAGATAGCCCCCTATCCCCTGGAACCCTCTCTGGAAGGCCTGAGTCCCGCCATTGAACATAAGCTGACAAATTTTAATAAATTTTGCTAAAGTATTTTGTTGGAAAGCTGTAATCTTATTTATACAATATAAATTGTGCAAGCCTGGCAGATAAGAGCCTATGCAGATCGCCAATATCTAGCTATCTTACAACGTGCCCCTGTAATGACTTGTTTCACCAATTTCTGCTGAAAGATATCCCCCTTCAAAATGGGTACATTAAGTAATGCTTATAATGGAAGTAATGCAAAAGTAAGGCCCAAAATTTCTTGGACCCAGTTTGAAACAGCTTTCCAATAATCTTGAATGAGAGGATATTCCCACCACAAGTTAAAAAAAAAATCCCAAGCCCCCACATTCCTTCCAACATCTATCAGAAGCAATCAAAGAAAAATGGTACAAACAGACAGGGGTGTAATACCAGCAGTAAAGCACTTTGTATCCATTTTCAATTAAATTAGCAGCAATAAGCATCTTCCCTAATGCCAAGAAAACATGTTTCCAGTCTTCTTCGAATAAGGTGATCCCCAGATCCCATTCCCAGTCCTTAATATAGCCCAGTTTAGAAGGGGGATCCTTATTCAATCGGATATAACATTTAGATAGTAATTTCCCCATTTTATTTGCATTCCTACACCATGATGATTTGCATTCCTACACCATGATGATTTGCATTCCTCCACCATTATTCGCAATTTTATCCCCGTTTTTTTCGCAATCCTACACCATGATTATTTGCATTCCTACACCATGATTATTCACATTCCTACACCATGATACACACTAAAATTATGGAAAAGATAGTTAATTCCCAACTTACAGACTATCTTGAAAGCAACAAGATCCTCCACCCATCCTAGTTTGGTTTTCGCAAACACCTTAATACAGAAACTCTCTTACTTTCCCTATCTGACCACCTCATCAGAGGTATGGATCAAGGTCACTGCTACCTTCTGGCCCTATTGGATATTTCCGTAGCATTTGATACTATCAATCACCTCCTCCTCACCCGTCTGTCGGAAATAGGCATCTCAGGTTTAGCTCTGTTGTGGTTCAAATCCTATTTATCCAACAGAAAGTTCTCTGTTAAAATCTGTAATGCAGAATCTACACCTTACTCCCTGTCCCAAGGTGTCCCACAGGGTTCCTCCCTTTCCTCTACCCTATTTAATATCTATCTTACACCGCTCTGTCATCTCCTATCGGACCTTGGACTTAAATTCTATCTCTATGCTGACGACATCCAAATCATCATCCCCATCCATGATTCATTATCTGAGGCATTGAAACTCTGGGACTCTTGCCTTGCATCCATCAACAATTTACTTACAAACCTCCACCTGGCCTTAAACCTTAACAAAACTGAACTGCTCCTTATATCCCAACACCAAACCCCTAAACCTGCACTCACTAGTGATCCCGCCTATCATGCCATATTCTCTCAGCCTTTTGTGAGAGACCTCGGGGTCCTCCTTGACCAGCAACTGAATTTAAAGAAACATATCAATTCTATTCTCAAGGAGGGCTTCTACAAGCTTAATGTCCTAAAAAAACTAAAACCCCTACTCCACTCTCATTACTTCCGCTCTGTCATTCAGGCCACCCTCTCCTCCAAATCGGATTATTGCAACTCCCTCTTGCTAGGGCTTCCCTACTCCACAATAAAACCTCTTCAATTGCTCCAGAACGCAGTTGCGAGGGTCATCACAAATGCCCGGAAATCTGCCCACATCACTCCTATCTTTAAAGACCTCCACTGGCTCCCCATTCCATCACGTATCCTCTATAAATCTCTCTCCATCATTCATAAATCCATCTATTGCCACAATTCCAACTGGCTCGACGAACCCCTCTGCCTCACACTCTCTAACCGACCCACCAGAGCAATCAATAAAGGAACCCTCTCTAAAAAAGGAACACCTCTCCTCCTCAAGGGATCGTGCCATCTCCATTGCTGGTCCCTCGCGATGGAACTCAGTTCCCACCTTTCTCCGACTTGAGCCCTGTTCCACAAAATTCAAAAAGAAATTAGACATGGCTCTTTAAGCAGGCATACCCTGATTAGACTCTCACTGCCATCACCCTCTTGCTATCCTCTGTATGAACTGATCCTGTAAAAAGTTTGTTTTCAATTGTTACTTGTAGTACATAACTTGTTACTTGCATTATATTCCTCTTTGCTTTGTCTCTGGGCCCCCCTCGGCCTCTTTCTGTTCATTACCCTTCCCCATTACCTGTTTTTTGTACTTTCCATCTTTTTAGTTCAGATGTAAACCGGTATGATGTTCCCTACTAATGTCAGTATATAAAAAACTTTAAATAAATAAATAAATAACATGATTCAAACATGGAAACTCCCTGAGCAAGATTTTGTGCAATAGAAAGAAAATGGCTGATCTGTAAATACACAAAAAGCCTCCTTATCTGGAAATTCATAATGCTGCTGAAGATCTGAGAAACATAGGGGACCATTTACCTCCACACATTTTCTATACGTAAAATTCCCCTGCTGTTTCTATAAATTGAACATTGAAGATATAAGGCCTGGGATAAAAGCAGCATTATCAAATAGAGAAGAGCTAAGATAAAAATCCCACTGCCCAGTCAGAAAACTATTCCATGCCTGCCAAATCTGAAGAGTATGCAAGACTGAATTAGGCATCTGAGGTAGAGGCCTCCTCGTCTTTTTGGGGTGCCAAACTATCACCTGTAACGGTATCCTCCCAATGATCACTTGCTCTAAAAAACCCCATGGTTTAATGGGCTGAATTTTATGCCATTATATAACTACCCTAAGGTGAAAAGCCACATGATACCAAATTAAATTGGGTACTCCCAAACCTCCCTGTTTGTTAGAGAGAAACAAAGACCTTTTAGTAGCCCTAGGTGGCTTTCCTTTCCAAATAAAATGGAGAAAGCTCCTTTGCCAGCATTGCAGTACTGGCTTTGGGACTGCAAATGGTATATTTTGAAAAAGATATTTCATTCTAGGCAGGATGTTCATTTTAATTATAGCAATTCTACCTAACCAGGATATATGGTATCTATCCCACTCTTCCAGGTCCTTATATATTAAGGACAACAATGGTGGATAGTTCAGTTGGAAAATATCTTGTGAGTTTCCAATATTTATTCCCAAGTATTTAATTTGGCTCTTTGACTATTTAAAAGTAAATTGAGGGGAGCCCTACCGACGGAGGAGCCGCGCTGAAAAGCGCTCGGGCGAGAGGGACCAGCCCCGATTGAGAACACAGCTGATTCCGGTGACGTCATCTTCCTCTGCCTCCTGCACATATTTAAATCGGTGTGCAGCGGCAGAGGACGGGAGCCCTACCGACGGAGGAGCCGCGCTGAAAAGCGCTCGGGCGAGAGGGACCAGCCCCGATTGAGAACACAGCTGATTCCGGTGACGTCATCTTCCCCTGCCTCCTGCACATATTTAAATCGGTGTGCAGCGGCAGAGGACGGGAGCCCTACCGACGGAGGAGCCGCGCTGAAAAGCGCTCGGGCGAGAGGGACCAGCCCCGATTGAGAACACAGCTGATTCCGGTGACGTCATCTTCCCCTGCCTCCTGCACATATTTAAATCGGTGTGCAGCGGCAGAGGACGGGAGCCCTACCGATGGAGGAGCCGTGCTGAAAAGCGCTCGGGCGAGAGGGACCAGCCCCGATTGAGAACACAGCTGATTCCGGTGACGTCATCTTCCCCTGCCTCCTGCACATATTTAAATCGGTGTGCAGCGGCAGAGGACGGGAGCCCTACCGACGGAGGAGCCGCGCTGAAAAGCGCTCGGGCGAGAGGGACCAGCCCCGATTGAGAACACAGCTGATTCCGGTGACGTCATCTTCCCCTGCCTCCTGCACATATTTAAATCGGTGTGCAGCGGCGCGCAGCCGCCGGCGCGCTGCCGAAGCCGCGCGCCAAAGGGGCGCGCCCCTGGGGAATTTTTGTTTCCTGGAAGGAATCCGCTTGAATTCGGCCACCAATGGGAAAAAAGAGGAAAATAAGACCTATGGCGTCGACTCCCGTTGGAAACACGATCAGAGGACCGATGGACCAACATATACTCAGACGGGTGAGTCAGACCTCAAGAGAGGTAATACCTGATATTTCCTTCTCTTCCGGAGCCTCTAATAGCCCTGCCCAAAACCAGGACTCCAACACTCCCTCTATAGAAAATGGGGCTAGTAATATTGCTAACCCAGAACTGGTGTTAATATCTCCAGCCATTAGAGGGAGAAAGCCATCTAGACAGGAAGAACTATCTCTGCCTATTGAATTAGAGACAGAGATACCAGATCCTGATAAAATAACTTTGATGGATGTTTGGAAAGCCGTCAATAAAATGGAAAAGATGCTATCTTTGTCCATGGTACAATCAACCAATTTTACCAAGGAGACTAGAAGTATATTGGATGCCCACAGTAAGAGGATCGAACAGCTGGAAACAGCAAGTGCAACTACCTCAACACAAATAGTGTCATTACAAACATCAGGGACCACCTTCATGAAGGACTCCCTAATGATCTACAAGCAACTAGAAGGGATTGAAAATCTTATGAGAAATAAAAATTTGAGAATATTGAATTTTCCTAATACTAGACTGATTTCAGGTCAAGAAATGTTTAAAAAATATGTTAAAGAAGTTTTGAGTATTTCAAAAGATATTTTGTTATCTAAATGTTATTACCTGCCTAGTATGAAAAGAGAGGAGGATCCACGGGAGGGGGGACTAGATATTATCACCACAGATAGTCCCAACTTAACAGCTTTCCTGGAGGCATCTGTGGATGATATTTCAACGAGGGCCACTCTTTTAGTGGCCTTTGTTTTAGAGCAAGATAAAAATCTAGTCCTTCAGAGCTATTTTAAAAGCAAGGATTTCTCTTTCTGTGGCCAAAAGGTCCAGATATTTCCGGATGTCTCCAGAAGTACTCAGTTGAGGCGTAAGCAGTTTCTAGCACTAAAACAGAGAGTAATTGGCCTTGGGGCCACTTTCTTTCTTAAATTCCCATGCAAGTGCATAGTCACTTTTCTTAAAAATAAATTTATTTTTTCGGAACCTGCACACCTAGAAGTATTTCTAGTAGATAAGGGGGGATGAGTATATATTGACGGCTCCAGTTGGGGTGAATTAACTGGTGAAAAAAGTTATTCCTCCAAAAACACAAATTTGTGATTTCAGTTATAATTTCTTTTTTCTTTTTTTTGTAAGCTCCCCTATAATGTGGACTATGAAAATTGGAATTACAAATAGAATTGTTTTCTTTGAATGTTGGTTGAAATTGCCTTTGTAATCCATAAATATTCTTTGTTTTTTATCATTGTAAAATGTTTAAAAAATTAATAAACTACAAATTAAAAAAAAAAAAAAAAAAAAAAAAGTAAATTGAATTTTTAATATCTTAACTTGATCAATTGGCATTGTGAAGTTTTAAATCTCTGATTTTTTCCAATTAATAGTGAACCCAGATACCGCACTAAAATTAGCTATCTCTTCAACCGTAGCCCTCAAGGAAACCACTGGATGAGACAGAGTAAATAAAACACCGTCTGCAAATAGTGACATGTTAGAAGAAAAGTACCCCACTGTGACTCCATAAATCGAGGCATTAACTCTGATCCTCGAAGTAAGAGGCTCTTAAAAAATTGCAAAAAGTAGTGGAGATAAGGGACAACCCTGTTTTGTGCCTCTGGCCACTTCAAACAAATCAGAATAACTGCCATTTATTTTACTACAAGCTTTGGGATGATCATAAAGTTTTGTTATCCATTGCAAGAAGAAAGGTCCAAACTTCATTTTCTCTAATATAGTAAAGAGAAAATGCCAATGAACTAGGTTGAACGCCTTTTCAGCGTCTATGGTAATTAAAAGAAAGGGATCTCTTTGTTTACACTCCCATCAAATAATATCTGTTATCTTGCGAACATTATCTGATACCATACAGTCCATAGCAAATCCTGATTGGTCAGGATGGACAATGAAAGGTAAGATGTGTTCAGCCTATCAGCAAGGACCTTGGTAAGTATTTTCAGATCCAGATTTAATAAAGAAATCAGTCTATAAGACCCACAGAGTACTGGGTCTCTACCCAGCTTGGCTAGAACCATAATACCCATCATGTTAGAGAAGCATTGAACATTTTTGTTAATGGCAAGGCTATCAGATCAGCAAATGCATGGTAAAATCTTGCTGAATACCCATCAAGGCCTGGAGATTTACCAGGCTTAAGCTTCTTAATTGCCTGTGAAACTTTTAGCTGGGAAATCCCACATTCCAGCCAGGTTCATTGTTTTTCAATCAATCTGGGTAGAGAGACCCCTGACAAATAAGTATCTATGGCCTCTGGAGTTATAGAAGGGTTGGCACTATAAAGAGCAGAGTAAAAACACAGGAATCGTCTGATATCTTGATTCATGGTCAAAATATTCCTATTTTCATCTTTGATTTCACCACATTATTCTGACTTCGTTGCCCCCTCAGTATGCTAACCAACATTTTATCTGCTTTATAATCACTCTCAAAATGTGTCTGTTTTACTAATTCTATATTATGAGCTATCAACACAGTGTCTGGCTCAGCTAGCCTTGACTTACAATTTTGTAACTTTTGATATACCTAGGATGCAAGCAAGGTCTTATGGGAGCGTTCCAGCCCTGAAATCTTATGGATCAGCTCTTAATGGACCTTCTCTATGTTTTTCTCATAAGATGCTTTGGCTATAAAGTGCCTATGTAACACTGCTTTTAGACACGCCCATTCAGTAACTGGAGAAACATCCGTAGTGTCATTAATAGCAAGATAGGATTGAATATGATTCTGAATTTGCCCTCAAAACTCCTCATCTGTGAGCAAGCTATCATTTAATTTCCAAAATAATTGCCCTTTATCATAATTATAAAATTGAATTGTAAACCATACTGGGGCGTGATCAGACCATGTTATTGGTTTGATATCAGTAGAAGTAACTCTATTAACTACACCCTTATCTACTAATATGATATCTATCCTTGAGTAAGATTTATGTGCACAGGAATAAAAGGTATAATTAAGGGACCTTAGAAAATGAGTACGCCAAACATCCACCATATTAACCTGAGAAAGCAGACGTTTCAATCCACCTCGCCCACCCTGAGAATCAGAAGAAAAGCCAGGAGAATTATGAAAACTAGGATTCAAAGTAACATTAAAATTCCCCCTAATTATTAGAAATCCAATAGAATTTTCCCAAATCATATCACTTAAAGACTGGAAAAAAATGACTTTGTTGTGTATTAGGAGCATATACAGAAACCAAAGTATAAAACTCTTTTTCTATCTTGATAAGCAAAATAAAAAAACGGCCTCCTAGATCTTTCTGGCATCCTTTAAGCTCAAATATAAGATCCTTATGGATGAGAATATCCACACCCCTATATTTGGCAGACTTTGAGTGTACTGCCTAGTATTGTGAACGATACTCATTTGAGCTCAATAAATGATTATATCAAGCTTTCAGATGAGTCTCCTGCACCAAAACAACTGCAGCCTGAAAATGGTGCATGTTGTCAAAAAAGAGACACTGCTTACGACCAGAATTAAAGCCCTTTGCATTTAAAAAGCATATTTTAAAAGTTGTCATGAGGAATTAAAGGAATAGTCTCTAAAAGCCTGTGGGCAAACCTGCAACAATTAGTGCTAAAAGTGCTGATTTGGTAAGTAAAGATTAGTAAGGAAAGCATCATGAAAAAATTCCATAGCTTCCGTCCCCCCATCAAAACTATCAGTAAGGACTGGTGATATTATTAAAATTATCAACCCCCTCTTCTCTTATCCCCTCCATTCCCATTCCCAGTTTGGCCTGCTTCGAAAAAGCCACACGCATGTTATAAAATCTGGGGCTGATGCGCGCAAGGGGGTGCACACTTGTGCAACTTGCACTCGCTGAGCCCTAGGGGAGCCCCGATGGCTTTCCCCGTTCCCTTCAAGACCACTCCGCTTTCGGAGGGAATTTTCCTTCCGCTCCCTCCCACCTTCCCCTCCCTTCCCATATCTAACCCACCTCCCAGCCCTACCTAAATCCCCCCCTACCTTTATTTCAGGAGTTACGCGTAACTTGCGTGGCAGGCGTAACTTGCATAACTTGCAGGCGTATCTTGCGTGCGCCGGCCAGCTGCCGGCGCACCATCCCCCGGCACGGCCGCTGTGCCGAAGGACTCAGGACTGCCCCCCCCGCCCCACCTTCCCTTCCCTTCCCCTAACTCTCCCACCCCCAGCCCTAAGCTAAACCCTCCTAAAAAAGTTATCTTACCTAGTTACGCCTGCCTTGGCCAGGCGCAAGTTGCGCGCGCCGGCCAATGGCCGGCCCGCGATCCTGGGCACAGCAGCAAATGGCCACTGTGCCTGGAGGCTCCGGCCCCGCCCTGCCCTTGTTCCACCCATGCCCCACCCCTTTTTCCAAGCCCCGGGACTTACACGCGTCCCGAGGCTTTATGTGCGCCGCTGGCCCTTTTGAAAATAGGCCCAGTGCGCATAACCCTGCCTGGAGTTACGCATATAGGGCTTTGAAAATCTGCCCCATTCAGCATTGTCCAGTTAAAGATATTGGGTGTTCTGCCTCCATAATGTATTATATTTGTATTATACTGCCACCCTGTGTCATCTTATGATATTGTGTAGCTTAATGTCTCTGCAGGGTGTAGAGCTCTTTTTCCTGACTGGTTATTGTTTAAATGTTTCAGAACTTCCTACTACATCTGTTTCTGTTTGGCTCTCTTGCTCTCTCTCTCCTCTTCCTATTGGTCCCTTGAACCTAGGCATACTGGGATTGTTTACTGCTTGGAGGAACTTTCATTGAAAATGGCTCTTGGTAAGCTAACAGCTCATCCTGAGCCCTTCTCTACAAGTTCCTAAAAAGCATCATTTTTCACCTATTTTCCTATTCCTGTTCAACTATTCCTATTTAATACTATTCATAAGAATTTACAGCTTCTACTACAGCTGCAGTTTGTTTCCTTCCAGAGACTCAAAACAGCGGAACCAGGCATTGCTGTCTGTGTGATTATTCTGTCTTGCCATTCACAGAGAATGTTGAACTGTTTCATCATTCTAATACATGTTGTTTGGTATTCAAGAACTGAGTCCTCCGGTATATGAAGATAGGAAAAAGGTTTAATTGACTGTCTATGCAGTTAAGCTAGAGGCTGAAAGATGAGGACAATACATCAGGACAAGTCTGGTCAAGGTGAAAGGTAAGGTTTAAGTTAGTCAGATAATTTTATCCAGTTTACTTTATCCAGATATATTCAGCAGCATTTTTATCCAGATAAGTGCTACTGAATATCTGGGTAAACTTAAACAGATTAAGTTAGCTGGTTACCTTTACCATGATTCAATAAATATCAGGGCTCCTATTGTTAAATTCAGACTTAAAACATCCCTGTGCACACTAATACTAAGAATCTCTATTGGTTATTCTCTATAATATATGTCTGTTTTAGTCTGACAATAGATGATTCTCATCACCCAAAGTGTAAAAATTCTCTTTCTTGATTTTAAGGTAAATGTCCTTTTTCAGCTGTAGCTTGTATCTTCTGCTTCTATCACCTCCGTCCATTTCGAAATGTCCTTTGCATAGCTTTTCTAAATACTCGTATGAATTTAATGTATCCACATACTTAACTGATGCTTCTAGGATTTGCATTTCAGTAGAAAGAATTATAATGAAACGTACTTAAACCATCTGTCATTCAATAAAGGCCATCTGGCTCCTGAGAATACATTACTTACCTACCCTTAAAGCATGGTACTAATTTAAAGTTTTGCAGCACATAATTCCATGGTGCTAATACGACCACTCAATTATGCGCTTTGTGTAATTGTGCAGATGTGATGGGATAGTTGGAGCTATCAGTTATACCATGCATTCTTCATATAGCACTGCCTTCCTGCATATTCTAGAGCAGCCACATGAACTAAGCACCTCAAATACCAAACTTATGGTTTATGGTTTATTTGGTTTTTAGACCGTCACATCAGTAAAAACCTTCACAATGGTGTACAGTTCATTAAAACAGGGAAATACAAGATAGCAATAAAAGATAATAACAGCTTAAATTACAAAGTAGAACTAAATTAAACTATAGCTGTTAAAAGTTAAGGAAGCACAATATAGGAACCATAAATAAATAAATGAATATAAACAAAGTAAAAGCCTAATGTTAGATTACCCACTCTCTGCATAGGCACACGTAAAAAGCCGCGTTTTTAAATCGACTTTAAATTTCTTAAGGTCTGTTTGCAGCCGTAATTGAGATGGTAATGTGTTCCACAACTTGGGTTCTGCAATAGAAATTGTCCTTTCACGAACCTCACATAGGGCCTTATTTTCCAAGTGGCTCGCACGTGATACCAAAATGGGGGCGGAGTCGGCCCCGGAAGAGGAGGATTCGGGGCGTCACCAGGGCCGACTCCGCGAAGACGCCGCGGACGACGAAAAGGTAAAGCCCTTTTCGTGTCCGAGTTTGTGCCCAATAGCTACACCTTCTATGATGGCGCTATTGGGTGCGAAACCGGCAGCGATCACACCGTGACGGTGCGATCGCTGCCGGCTAGCGCAGACCCGCCCCCCGTTTCGGCCCCCCGCCCCTCATTCCCTAAAGTATCGCAGGCCTGAGATACTTTAGAAAATGAGGCCCATAATCTTGGCAGTTTCTATGCTATGTTGTTTTCTCTTTTGGTATTATTCTTAACTATATTTTTCCCTTTATCACTAATGCATTTTTTATATTTTCAGTACATTTATTCCTATGAAATCATCTATTCTTAAAATATCCTTTCTGGATTTCAATATTAAGTGGTTATTACATCCTCGTGAATCAGTATAATTTCTGATGGGATTCTAAGCAGTTTTTTCATAGCAGCATGTTAATTTACTTAACAGCAGAAGTAGTTAACTAGGAGGAGTTTTCAAAATCAATCATTTTTCCATATTAAACTATTAAGCCAAGAATTAGAGACTGAAAAATAAAAGACCTTAAAGATTTGATTCTACCAACTAAACTGGTTTTTTTTAATTTTGATAATATCATTGCTATTAAAAAGACTGGTATTTTTTACTAACTACAGAAAGGGGATAATCACCTTTCCAGTAATCATGCACCTAATGCTAGACTTCATGTAAAAGAAAAGGGAGGAAGAGGGTGGGAAAGATATAAGATTTGCCATACTGAGTCAGACCAAAGTTCCATCAAGCCTGGTGTCCTGTTTCCAACAGTGGCCAATCCAGATCATAAGTACCTGGCAGGATCCCAAGGGGTAGATATATTCCATGCTGCTTATCCCAGGGACACCACCTTAATAATAGTTATCTGCAACACCACTTTAATAACAGTTTATGGACTTTTCTTCCAGGAACTTGTCCAAACCTTTTTTAAATGCAGCTACATTAATAGCTTTCACCATATCTTCTGGCAATGAATTCCAGAGCTTAATTATGCATGGAGTAAAAAAATATTTTCTCTTATTAGTTTTATAATTTCATTGTGTGTCCCCTAGGCTTTGAACTCTTTGAAAGAGTTAACAACTAATTAACATTTATTTATTCCACTCTATTCATTATTTTATAGATCTCTAACATATCTCCCCTCAGCCGTCTCTTCTACAGGCTGAATTGTCCTAACCTCTTTATCCTTTCCTCATAGGGAAATTGTTCCATCCCCTTTACCATTGTGCTTGCCTTTCTCTATACCTTTTCTAATTCTGCTATATCATTTTTGAGATGTGATGACCAGAACTGCAGACAATACTCAACATGAGGTAACACCATGGAGCGATATAGAGTCATTATGATATTCTCTGTTTTACTCTCCACTTCTTTCCTAATAATCCCTAGTATTCTATTTTGTTTTCTTGGCTGCTGCTGCACACTGACAGAAGATTTCAATGAATTATCAACGATGATGCCTAGATCCTTTTCCTGAATGGTGAGGCCTAATGTAGAACTATAATTGTGTAGCTATAATGTGGGTTACTCTTCCCTAACTGCATCACTTTGCACTTGTCCCGATTAAATTTAATTTGCCATTTGCATGCGCAGTCTTCCAGTTTTGCAATGTCCTCTTATTTTATTTTTATTTATTTTATTTAAATCTTTTTCTATACCATCATTAAGGTGGGTACCGTCACAACGGTTTACATAAAGACACATAAAAGTAATGCAATTATAATCTTTCGTTTTACATAGGTGCCATAAGGTTCGGTAACAGTTTTTAAGACAAGATTAATTATTAAATGAGTGTAAAAACATGTCCAGGTCAATTCTATAGTGGTTTGAGTATAGGACTCATTCTATAATTGTAACTTTATCCTTTACTGCAGATTTCACTTAAAAACTACACACTTAGTGCTTACCGTTGTGTGTGTGGGTGTTCATTGATTGTACCATGTGCTTCTCTGGTTTCTATTCTCCCTTCTCTTTTTGAAAAGCTTGTTTAAAGAGCCAGGTTTTTAGATTTTTTCTAAATGTTTTGTTTTCTCTTTGTAATCTTAACTCCACGGGCATGGAGTTCCATAGTATGGGACCTGCTAATGATAATGCTCTCTCTCTTACCTGGGTTAGTCTTGCTGTTTTGACTGATGGAATAGTTAGGAGTGCTTTGTTGGCTGATCTTAGGTTCCTATTGGGGATGTGTACGTGAAGGGCAGTGTAAAGCCAGTCTGCGTTTTCGTTGTGTATTAGTTTGTGTATGATGCAATGTGTTTTTTACTGTATTCTTTGTTCAATGGGAAGCCAGTGTAGCTCAGCCAGTGTTTCAGTGATGTGATCACTTTTCCTTTTGCCAGTTAATACTCTTGCAGCTGAGTTTTGCAAGATTTGTAGTGGTCGTAGGGAGGTGTATGGTAAATCTAGTAGGAGGGTATTGCAGTAATCAGTGCTTGCAAATATTAGCGCTTGCAGTACTGATCGGAAGTTGGCGGTTGTTAGAAGTGGTTTAAGTTTTCTGAGGACCATGAGTTTGGCGAATCCTGCCTTTACTTTTGTGGATATATGTTGTTTTAAGCTTAGTTCTGTGTCGATTATAACTCCTAGATTCCGTACTTTCTCTGCTAGTATTATTTGTTTGTTGTTATTGAGTATGATTGGGTTGTGTGAGATCTCCATATTTTTTTTCCTTTCTAAATGAAGGAATTCAGTCTTCTCTATATTAATTACAAGCTCCATTTGGTTTAATAGCTGTTTGATAATGTCTAGATACATGTTCGCTATGTTTAATGTTTTCTCAATTGCATCATCAATGGGTAATATTAACTGAATGTCATCCGCGTATATATAGTGAGTGATTCCCAGGCCAGCTAACAGGTGGCATAAAGGTAGCAGGTATATGTTGAAAAGTGTAGCAGATAGGGCGGATCCCTGTGGTACTCCAGTTTGAAGGTCTATTTTTTCTGACATAGAATCTTTGATTTGAACTTGAAAATATATGTTACTTAGATATGATCTAAACTAGCTGATTGTTTTGTTGCCTAATCCTATTTCTTCTAACCTATTTAACAGTATGTTATGATTCACAGTATCAAATGCTGCTGAGAGGTCTAGCATTACTAGAATGTAGTGTTTACCGTTATCAAAACCCCTCATGATGTTATCTGTCAGTGCAAGCAGGAGTGTTTCTGTGCTATAGTGTTTTCGAAAACCATGTTGTGAGGGATATAGGATGTTATTGTTATCCAGGTGTTCAGCTAGTTGCTTATGTATAGTTTTTTCTATTAATTTTGCAATTAGGGGTAGGTTTGATACTGGTCTGTAGTTGTTCAGGTTAAGTGGATCGCTGTTTTTCTTCTTTAATATAGGTTTTACGATTGCTCCTTTTAGTGCATCTGGCATGGATCCTTCCTCTAAGGATAGGTTAACGATTTTTGTCAGTGTCGGGGATACAGTGTTGGCTATTTTATTTTATGTCTGTGGTAGTTATTGTGTCATGAGCATGTGGGGCGGGATTTAGTTTTTTTTAGCATAGTTTCGATTTCAAACTCTGATACTTCATTAAATGTTGACCACTGTTTAATCTCTCTTTTATTCATTATAATTTCTTGTTTCGTTGTATTTGGGATTTTAATTTTTAGGTTCTTAATTTTGTCATTAAAAAAAGTTACAATATCATTGCATCTTTTTTCTGGAAGGTATTGTGGAGATTCGGATTTGTCATTAGTGAGATTGCTTACTATGGTAAATAATGTTCTTGGGTTGTTTCCATATTTTTCTATTTTAGAGCTATAGAACTGCTTTTTTGTATCTAGAATAATTTGTTTATAGTACGCTAGGTGTTTTCTGTATTTTGTTAGGTTTTCATTGGTTTTATTTTTTCTCCACTCTTTTTCTTTTTTTCTTAGCTGTCTTTTGATTTCCTTATCTTATCATTATACCATGGGTTTGTTTGTTTAGTATCCCTAATATTAAGAACATAAGAAATTACCATGCTGGGTCAGACCAAGGGTCCATCAAGCCCAGCATCCTGTTTCCAACAGAGGCCAAAACCAGGCCACAAGAACCTGGCAATTACCCAAACACTAAGAAGAACCCATGCTACTGATGCAATTAATAGCAGTGGCTATTCCCTAAGTATAATTGATTAATAGCCATTAATGGACTTCTCCTCCAAGAACTTATCCAAACCTTTTTTGAACCCAGCTACACTAACTGCACTAACCACCTCCTCTGGCAACAAATTCCAGAGCTTTATTGTACGTTGAGTGAAAATAATTTTCTCCAATTAGTCTTAAATGTGTTACTTGCTAACTTCATGGAATGCCCCCTAGTCCTTCTATTATTTGAAAGTGTAAATAACCAAGTCACATCTACTCGTTCAAGACCTCTCATGATCTTAAAGACCTCTATCATATCCCCCCTCAGCCGTCTCTTCTCCAAGCTGAACAGCCCTAACCTCTTCAGCCTTTCCTCATAGGGGAGCTGTTCCATCCCCCTTATCATTTTGGTTGCCCTTCTCTGTACCTTCTCCATCGCAACTATATCTTTTTTGAGATGCGGCGACCAGAATTGTACACAGTATTCAAGGTGCGGTCTCACCATGGAGCGATACAGAGGCATTATGACATTTTCTGTTTTATTAACCATTCCCTTCCTAATAATTCCTAACATTCTATTAATATATTTGATTGGGTTTATCTCTTCAGCTATCTCTCTGGTTGTTTGCATCCATGCTGTGGTTGTGGAGCAGCAGTTTGTGTAGTCTAATTTAGTCAGTTTTTCTTCTAACTTGTCTTTTAGAGTTTCTAAGTCATACGGTGGGCGATATTTAAACTTAATGGGTTCTTTTTTCTTTTCTTGTGTTTGTGGTTTAATGTATTTAATCGAGGATTGTATGAGGAAGTGATCTGACCATGGGATGGGTGTGTAATCGGTTTTAATGTGTTCTAAGTGGCTGTGGTTGATGAATGATAGATTGAGAGAGTGTCCTGCTCTGTGTGTTAGTTTATCGGTAATTAGAGTGAATCCTAGTGCTGTCATAATATCCAATAGTGTTTGGCAGGTGTTTGATAGAGGCTTTGTGTCTATGTGAAGGTTGAAGTCTCCTAGAATGATGGTGGGTTTATCAGTATTTAAATGTGTTGTTAAGAACTCAATTAATGGGGAGATATTTAAATCTAGTAAGCTCAGGGGGCAGTATATTAGGCAGATTTGTAGATCCATTGTTTCAAAGAGGGCAATTTCATGGTTTCTTGGCGGTGTTGTGGGTATTAGTTTACATTTAAATTTCTTTTCAATTATTAGCATTAGTCCCCGTCCCCCCCCCTCTTTTATTTAATCTGGGGATAGAAAAGATGTCATAGTTTTTGTGTGCTATTTGATTCTTTAGGACTGTGTCTGCCTGTTTTAACCAAGATTCGGTGATTGCAATAAAGTTTGGTTTTGTGTCATAGAGTAGATCTGTAATAATTGGGAATTTTTTTGTTATGGATTGTGCATTAACTAAAAGAAAGGTTAGCATTAATAAGTTGTTTGATAACGGGTTGGTAGGGAGTTTGGTCTTTTTTATTCTTATGAGGTTGCTAGGCTTTATGTGTTTGATTGTTTCCTGTTTGTTATGTATGTTGTGTGTCTTCTTCTAAGTGTCGATGTGTAATTATCTCTTTATTTATCTCTGTTTAGGCAGGTTGTGATACTGTGTATTACCGGTTCTTGTCCTGTGTAGTCTTTCTCCATGTTTGTTCCGTCTAGGTTTGTCATCCGTATGTTTTCTGTCACTAGGTTTATCAGTGGCGTACGAAGGGGCGTACAAAGGGGCATGCCTCCGGTCTCGGTGGGTCCTTTTATCCCCTCCCCCTTGCAATTTCTCACAATCTTTTTGTGATTTAACAACTTTGAATAACTTTGTGTCATTGGCAAATTTGATTGCCTCACTTTCTGTTCCATTTCCAGGTTGTTTATAAATATATTAAAAAGCATTGGTCCCAGAATGGACCCCAGGGCACTCCACTGTTCACATTTTTCCATTGGTAAAATTTACCATTTATCTTTACTCTCTGTTTTCTGTCTTTTAACCAGTTCCCAATGCACAATAGGACACTGCCCCCATCCCATGACTTTTTAATTTCCTAAGAAGTCGCTCATGAGGGACCTTGTCAAATGCTTTCTGGAAATCCAGATGCACTGTATCAACTGGCTCATCTTTATTCACATGTTTAGAAGGACTTCCCTTGACTAAATTCATGTTGGCTTTGTCCTATTAAACTATGTCTATCTATATGTTCAGTAATTTTGTTCTTTATAATGTAAAAGTTGTCTACCAACCTAAAGCTATCACTTACATGATCTCTCCTTTGGAACAATGTTAATTCAAATTCTGGGTTCCTAAGAAATTGTTTCAGAGAGGGCTACCCAACTCACCTTCCCAACCCCACCCTGTTACGGGTTCAGACCGTGCACACTGGTATTTTGCCCAGGTGCTCTGACCTAGGGGGGTGGCTAATCGCACTGATGTCTGGGGGCTACCTGAGGGGCTTATCCCATAGAAACACACACAATTACTGGTATTATACTTGGGGGCTTGAACCCAGGAGCTTATTCCCTACACAGATAGCCCCACACAATTACTGGATTATACCTAGGGGCTTGATCCCAAGAGCTAATTCCAAACACAAAGAGCCGCACACAAACTTTGATTTAGTACATCACGGTTCCAGGTATTTAGGAAAGTGTGTTTATTTGAGCAATAGGAGGATATAACAAATAAAATTAGATTACACAGAAGTAATGGTAGATACTAACAATTGCTACAAAGGTATAAGAAGCTTACGTTTCCAAAGGATCAGCCTGTACCATCATGTCCAGGGCACTCTCCCCTCTCTCTCTCTCACTGACTCTCCTTATACACTACAAAACGCTTGTGGAAGCAGTGGCATTTCCTCCCTCTGAATTCTTATCAAATTTTAGGCACAGCTGTGAGGCCTTTACTTTCTCTCTCAGGCTTTAGCATAATTGCTAGCTTTCTCATCATAGACTTAGTGGAATAACTAAATAAACAGACTCTTGCCTGTTTGTAAACATTTCACAGTGCAAAGCAGTACATAGGAGTTTACTCAGCTGTTGGCCTGTGGCCTTCAAACTTGTCTCTGGGTGAAAACTCTGAATCCATACGGCTTAACCTCTTATATATATCCTCAGCAAAAGCAACAAAAAATGACTTCAACATACCCCTACCATGCTCCCTCTGTAGTTATGAGACAGAGTTTCCCTCCAAAGATCTGATTGTTTTTCATAATGTTGGGAGCCAGTCTGCAATTCTCCTGTGCCTTTATAAATGGAAGCATTGCACCTGACATATTGAAAAGCTCAGGTGCTCACAGATCAGCAGTAGCACAGCAACATTTGGGCATTGGCACATATAAGTGGGGCATAGGTCCCATGGGTCCATGCCTAGCGACAACCATGCTCCTACCCACCTACCACCACCATGGCCCCTTGTTGGCTCCTCTCCCTCCTATTCCCCTCCTCCAAGTTATCATCTTGGACCTTTCTCTTCTACCTATGAATCCTTCCAGGGTCCTTTCCTTCCTACCCTCTATAGTCATCCTTTGGCAGTTCCTTTCCCTCTTAAGATCCCCAACATGGCCCCTTTCTGGGAACTTCACTTCAATTCCAGCTCTCCCCTCATCTCATTTGGTTGATCCAGGGCCTGGCAACAGCAAGGGAAAATCAATATGGGTTCTGAGCTGGCACATTTCCAGGCCCTATACCTCTCATGGATTTGTTTTGTAACAGAAAGCCTATGCAGGAGGAGGTGCTGGGGCTATCACAGGACCTGTGAGCAAGCCTCACCAGTCCAACATTGATTTTCCCTCCTATTGCTAGTGGTTATGATTAGCTGTTCCGGGATGTGGATCACCAGGACCAGTTCCTTCTTGGGACCCCTACTACACTGGGGGAGCTGCTTCAGTAGAATTTATGTCATTGCTTAGGAATAATTTTATACCATGAGAGGATGAGAAACAGGCTGTGCAAAGAGAGTGAACTAATGGCGTTGCTTTTTAGAATTCAATTAAGAAGCCATGTGTTTATTTTTATAACCATACACTACTTTGACTGGGAACACACTCATACAGAAGAGTTCCTGAACCATTTTTGATCTGCCAGTGCTCTGGTGATCACATATTTTTAGGCATACTAGTATAAGGGCCCATCAAAAATGACTGGAAAAAGGCCTTTATGTACATAGTCACTCACCAACCTCTCTTGCCTCAGTAGTGGATAGAATTTAAGTATCCTTCTAGCAGCAGTTAAAAGTGCTTACACTATTACACTATGGGGTAGATTTTAAAAGGGTGCGCACGCTACCCGGCGCACGCACATGTACACCCAATTTTATAAGTTGTTCACACAAGTTATAAAATCAGGGGTCGGCGTGCACTGCCTTCCCCGTTCCCTCCCCCCTAGCCTGACCTTCCCACCCGTTCCCCTAACCTTCCCCCCCAGCCCTACTCTAACCCCCCCCCCCAAAAGGTTTATCATACCTTTTGTGCCGGTAGCCTGCCGGCACATGATCCTTCAACACAGCAGCAATGGTCGCTGTGTCGGAGGCTTCTAGCCCCGCCCCCGGACTGCCCATTTTTGCAAGCTCCGGGACTTACACACTTCCCGGGGTTTTAGGCCCGGCGTGCATAGGGCTTTTAAAACCTGGCCCTTTGCGCATATTTTTAGCCATACCGACATTTGAAAATGTTCCAAATTTCATTTTACACAGTACCTAAGTCCTTACCTAAGCCAAATTTTCCATCTTTCGGACTCATATAAGAGCATAAGACTATAAGAAATGCCATGCTCAGTCAGTCCAAGGTCCATCAAACCTTGCATTCTGCCCCCAACAGTGGCTAGTCCCGATCCCAAGTACCTGGCAGATCAGAAAGTAGATTTATTTTTTGTTACTCACTTTTAGGGATAACAATAGCTTTATCTGGTCTACCTGGCTAATAACATTTTATGGACTTTTCCTTCAGGGATTTTTCATCCAGGGACTTGTCCAAAGTTCTTTTAAACTCATCTATGCTACTCACCCTTATCATTGTCAACAGATTCCACAGCTTGATTAGGTGCTGAGTGAAAAAGTATTTTCTATGATTTACAGTATTTGAAATCTGTTACTAGTTAGTTTCATGGAGGATGACTGACCGCCCTTTATTTATTTAGCTGTTCTACCCACTCATGATTTTCTAAACTTATGTCATGTCCTTCTCAGTCATCTCTTTCACAAACTGAAGAGATCTGTGTGGCCTCTCTTCATAAGAGAACCATTCCATCTCCTTTTTGTTGCCTTCCTCTGCACCTTTTCTAGTTCCGCTTATTTTAGATGAGGCAGCCAAAGCTGCATGCAGTACTCAAGGTGTAGTTGAATCATGGCTAAATATAGAGGTAATATGATTTTCCATTTTATTGTCCATTCCTTTTTGGATCATTCCTAACATTCTATTTGTTTTTTTGAGTTTCGCCACACACTGAGCTCAGGATTTCGGTGTATTATCCAATAGGATTCCAAAGTCCTTTTCCTGTTTGGTGACTCTCAATACAAAACTTAGCATTTCATACCTGTAGTTGGGATTATTTTTCCCTATGTGCATTACTTTGCATTTTTCCACATTCAGTTTCTTTTGCCAGTCAGATGCCCAGTCTTCTAATCTTGCAAGGTCCTTGTGCAATTACTTGAAATTCACTGCTGTTTTAACAATTTTGAATAATTTTGTGTCATCTGCAAATTTGATCACTTCACTCGTTATTCCCTTTTCCAGATCATTTATGAACATGTTAAACAGCCCCAGCACTCTCCCCCATTAAACTGTGCCTATCTATAGGCATAGTTTTAATTATAGCTTCTACCATTTTGCCTGGCACTTAGAGAAGATAAGGCCATCGCGGAAAGATTAAATGATTTCTTTGCTTCGGTGTTTACTGAAGAGGATGTTGGGGAGGTACCCGTAATGGAGAAGGTTTTCATGGGTAATGATTCAGATGGACTGAATCAAATCACGGTGAACCTAGAAGATGTGGTAGGCCTGATTGACAAACTGAAGAGTAGTAAATCACCTGGACCGGATGGTATACACCCCAGAGTTCTGAAGGAACTAAAAAATGAAATTTCAGACCTATTAGTAAAAATTTGTAACTTATCATTAAAATCATCCATTGTACCTGAAGACTGGAGGATAGCAAATGTAACCCCAATATTTAAAAAGGGCTCCAGGGGCGATCCGGGAAACTACAGACCGGTTAGCCTGACTTCAGTGCCAGGAAAAATAGTGGAAAGTGTTCTAAACATCAAAATCACAGAACATATAGAAAGACATGGTTGAATGGAACAAAGTCAGCATGGCTTTACCCAGGGCAAGTCTTGCCTCACAAATCTGCTTCACTTTTTTGAAGGAGTTAATAAACATGTGGATAAAGGTGAACCGGTAGATATAGTATACTTGGATTTTCAGAAGGCGTTTGACAAAGTTCCTCATGAGAGGCTTCTAGGAAAAGTAAAAAGTCATGGGATAGGTGGCGATGTCCTTTCGTGGATTGCAAACTGGCTAAAAGACAGGAAACAGAGAGTAGGATTAAATGGACAATTTTCTCAGTGGAAGGGAGTGGACAGTGGAGTGCCTCAGGGATCTGTATTGGGACCCTTACTGTTCAATATATTTATAAATGATCTGGAAAGAAATACGACGAGTGAGATAATCAAATTTGCAGATGACACAAAATTGTGCAGAGTAGTTAAATCACAAGCAGATTGTGATAAATTGCAGGAAGACCTTGTGAGACTGGAAAATTGGGCATCCAAATGGCAGATGAAATTTAATGTGGATAAGTGCAAGGTGATGCATATAGGGAAAAATAACCCATGCTATAATTACACGATGTTGGGTTCCATATTAGGTGCTACAACCCAAGAAAGAGATCTAGGTGTCATAGTGGATAACACATTGAAATCGTCGGTTCAGTGTGCTGCGGCAGTCAAAAAAGCAAACAGAATGTTGGGAATTATTAGAAAAGGAATGATGAATAAAACGGAAAATGTCATAATGCCTCTGTATCGCTCCATGGTGAGACCGCACCTTGAATACTGTGTACAATTCTGGTCGCCGCATCTCAAAAAAGATATAATTGCGATGGAGAAGGTACAGAGAAGGGCTACCAAAATGATAAGGGGAATGGAACAACTCCCCTATGAGGAAAGACTAAAGAGGTTAGGACTTTTCAGCTTGGAGAAGAGACGACTGAGGGGGGATATGATAGAGGTGTTTAAAATCATGAGAGGTCTAGAACGGGTAGATGTGAATCGGTTATTTACTCTTTCGGAGGACTAGGGGACACTCCATGAAGTTAGCATGGGGCACATTTAAAACTAATCGGAGAAAGTTCTTTTTTACTCAACGCACAATTAAACTCTGGAATTTGTTGCCAGAGAATGTGGTTCGTGCAGTTAGTATAGCTGTGTTTAAAAAAGGATTGGATAAGTTCTTGGAGGAGAAGTCCATTACCTGCTATTAAGTTCACTTAGAGAATAGCCACTGCCATTAGCAATGGTTACATGGAATAGACTTAGTTTTTGGGTACTTGCCAGGTTCTTATGGCCTGGATTGGCCACTGTTGGAAACAGGATGCTGGGCTTGATGGACCCTTGGTCTGACCCAGTATGGCATTTTCTTATGTTCTTATGTTCTGGCTCACTAGTCTATATTTTCAAGAATCACCCTGGAATATTTTTAAAAGATTGGCGTTACATTGGCCACTGCCCAATCTTCAGATATTATAGCTATTTTAAATGATAGGTTATAGATTATTCGTAAAACATTTGCAATTCCATGTGAATTACTTCAGGACTCTGGGATGGCTACCATCTGGTCCTGGTGATTTGTTACTTTTTGACAGTTAGATCAATTGCTTCTTCCATTATTGCAGAGATTTGTTTTAGTTGCTCAGTATCATTACCTTCAAAGAATACATCTGGCATGGATATATTTCTCAGATTGCCAAACGTGCCAGCAGTACATTAGTGAAAGACGCTTAGTTATGCGATTGACCATTCATAATAGGCTTCATCGTAGGAGCAGTATCACTATATGACTCGGCCTTATTTATAATCATAGGTCAATTTTGAGTGAATATATATTTTTTGTTTTTTATATTTTCTAAGAGTGATTCCAACTTAACTTAGGTATGCATGCTGTTTGTTCTGAGTTGACACTGAAGCCTCACATTCTCAACAAACCCGACATGGGTCCATGTTTTGAATGAAGCCATTCTTTTTCAAGGGCTCAATAACAGCATCTATGAATAAAATGTATGTAGTAAAATATATATCAAGAACGAATCTCTATAGCATACAAATCAATGACTGAATTCAAAGTGGGCAGACATTCTCCAGCATATATAGCAACCGATTCATGCATTGTCCGAATAGACTTACTGTAGTTGAATTCCTCAGATCTTTAACATGGCGTTTCCGCATTCTTTTTCTTTGACCGCACTGGAAATACAAACCTTATAAATATGCAATAATAATGTATGACATCAAAATTGACGTCAGTGAAGACTGATTAAGTTAATGTGTACCACTCGACGGCTGCATTTAAACCACCAGGGGATACTGAATTGAGCCTGTAAATCCATTGTTGCTCCTTATAATTAAGAATAGCTTTGGTATTGCCTCCCCGTGGATTATTATGGACAAGTTCAATAACTCACCATTTAATATCTTGAAAGGAGTGATGATGATTGATACAGTGGGATACAATCGGGGCTGTTATTGAGCCCTTGAAAAAGAACGGCTTCAGTCGAAATATGGACTCATGTCAGGCTTGTTGAGAATGTGAGGCTTCAGTGTCAACTCAGAACAAAACAGCGTGCATACCTAAGTTAAGTTGGAATCACGCTTAGCAAATATAAAAAACAAAAAATATATGTTCACTCAAAATTGAACTATGATTATAAATAAGGCCGAGTCATATAGCGATACTGCACCTACGATGAAGCCTATTATGAATGGTCAATCGCATAACTAAGGGTCTTTCACTAATGTACTGCTGGCACTTTTGGCAATCTGTTTGGCATACTAAGTATCTGCCATAGTCCTGGACATTCATATATTCTTTGGGATCACGTGATTTATTATTTGATTGATAATGGATATATTTCCAACATCCTTCTCAGTAAAGAATTCATTCAGTTTTCCTTGCTTTCCCTGAGCATCTGTTTTACCCCTTGGTCATCTAGCAGCCCAAATGACTCCCTCACAGGCTTTTTGCTTCAAATGTACTTGAAAATATTTATTATTAGTTTTTGCCTTTCTAGCAGTTTCTTCTCAAATTCTCTATTGGCCTGTCTTAATCTAACTTGCTAGTACTTTTGCTCTTGCCTTTTTTCTTCATTTGGGTCTGATATCCATTTTTTGAATGATGCACTTTTGTTTTAACTGTCTTTTTCACCTCACCATTAAGCCATGCTGGCAGTTATCTGAATTTCCTTTGACCTTTTTTAACGCATGGGATACATTTTATTTGGGTTTCTCAGGTAGTATTTTTAAACGATGAATATGACTCCTGTAACAGCTCCTTTTAGTATTTTCCAAATTAATTTACTCATTCTATTAGTCTCCCTTTTTAAAGTTCTATTCTATTGTAATAGTTCTACTTAATGTTCTCGCTCCAGTGATTATTTCAAATTTTATTACATTATGATTGTTATTGCTTAACTGCCCCATCACAGTAACACTTTGAACCAGATCATGCAGTCCACTGAGGACCAGATCTAAAGTAGCTGCCCCTCTCATCAGTTCTATGTAGATTCCACTTTTCAGCCCTTTAAAGCGGATTACATTCAGGTACTATAGTTATTTCCGTATTCCCAGAGGGCTTATTTATTTATTTATTTATTTATTTATTTATTTTGAATTCTTATATACTGACATTCCTGTAAAGATTACAGATCACACTGGTTTACATTGAAACAGAACCTTCGCTGGGAGGCGATACATTAAACATTAGCGCATTATAACATTCAAACGTTTGGAAAAAACAAGGAACAATTACAAACTGAAAGCAGCTTCAACACAGTGTTAATAAAAAATACATTAATACAAAATACATTAAAACAAAACAGGAAGGTTAAGTAGCTTGGAAAAGGGGAAAAAGAAGGAGGGAAAGGATGGCAAGGGGGCTGGGAGGGAGGGAGGGAGCAAGAAGGAGTGAGGGGCAGAGCCTACGGAAGAAAACTATAGGAGGGAGAAACCCAGATGAGTCCTGGGAGGGCTGTGTAGAGAAAACGGTGTGCCCATTAACCGCTGGCCTTAGGCCTTAGTCCATGTTCTAAGAACAGCATCAGAGAGAACTTGGGTTTTCAGGGAAAGCTTGACTAAAAAGCCAAGTTTTTAAATCTTTCTTGAAGGTTTGGAGACAATGTTCTTGACGGAGGTCTGGTGGGAGAGTGTTCCATAGAGTCGGCCCTGCTGTAGATAACGCTCGCTTACTTAGAGAAGATTTAGCAGGGGGGGTATACAGAGAGCCTTTGTAAGCTCTTCTGACTGGTCTTTCAGAGGTGTGCGGACGGAACTGATTACTGAGCTTGAGAGGGGCGATGTTATGGATGTCCTTGTGGATCATCATGAGTACTTTGAACGAGATCCTGGATTTGATGGGAAGCCAGTGAAGTGACTGCAGTATGGGAGAGATATGATCTCTTTTGTTTGAGTTGGTGAGTATCCTAAAATTATAATCTAATTTTGTACCTGAAACAATGGAGGGTAAAGTGACTTGCCCAAGGTCACAAGGAGTAACAGGGGGATTTGAACCCTGGTTTCCCAGCACACAGCTCTAACCACTAGGCTACTCCTTCACAACTAGTTCTAGGACCAACTGGTCCATAATGTAGTCATTTATGGCATCTTAAAACTTAAATTCCCTAGAAAGTCCCAATGAAACAGTGACCCAATCAATACTGGGATAACTAATGTTATGCTGGCTGGGGATACCACCTCATGAGCTGTACAGGACCATTGTGCTGGACTGGGGTTTCTCTTCTGCCTGGCCAGACCCTCCCCTGCAAGTTCTGTGGGATAGTAGGTATTGGTTTCAGCAGGTAAACATGATATGAGTCTGGACAGGCTGTATGAGGCAGATTTGAGGAAACTTGGACTGGCTAGACAAGGCTGGGTAGGCTGTACCAGCGGGACAGGCTGGAACTGAGGTCAAGCACAGGCTGGATGTTGTGGGCAGAGATAGACTGGAAGTAGAGGTCTGGGTACTGGAAACAGCAAGGAGCTGAGGACCACATGGTAGAAGCAATGAACGGCCGGTGCCATCTTGTGCTTTTGGCAAGTCTTGGGTGACCCAAGACTTGCCAAAGTCCCTGGTGGTCCAGCGGGGGTCGGGGAGCAATCTCCTGCACTTGGGCCATCTGCTGCCAGTAATCAAAATGGCGCCAATAGCCTTTGCCCTAAATATTCACAGGGGTTACCGGTGCCATTGGTTGGCCCCTGTCACATGGTAGGCGCACAAATGGTGCCGGCTGTCCATTGCTCCTACCATGTGACAGGGGCCGACCAATGGCACTGGTAGTCCCTGTGACATAGTAAGGGCAAAGGCTATCGGCGCCATATTGAATACCGGCAGCCGACGGCATGAGTGCAGTAGATGGCTCCCGGACCCCCGCTGGACCACCAGGGAGTTTTGGCAAGTCTTGGGGGGGTTAGAAGGGTAGGAGTTTTGTTTAAATTCACTCCTTTAGATGGCCGAATAATTCGGTGAAGATTTGTTGTATTCGTGGGAAATCGCGATAAGTTTTGTGACCCAACGAATACAACGAATATGGCCCTATAGGTTGCGGATTGCCAATACGTTGCAAACGAATGCACACCCCTAGCCCAGGGTCCAACAGAAAATGCTGCCACTGACCCTAGCCAGTGGGATATTTGAAGGAGGTGATATTTGAAGAGAGGGATCAGATGTAGGAAGAGTTTGAGGGTTGGATCAGAGTGGGGTTGGCTGTGGAGAGTGAGAGCAGGGCTGGTACAAGCACTTTTGCTACCCTGTGCGAACAGTTACTGTGCTTCCCCCCCCCCCCCCCCCATTCTACTTTTTGATCACAAATAACCAACACACAATAGAAACTATCGGTCTCATGCTCTGTCCCGACCCCCTTTCCTTGCCTAAAAAAGCCCTGCTCCCTCCAACAACCCAAACTTTCAAAATTGATACACCCCCTGAACATATCTCACCCCAACTGCAGGTCCAAAATTCCTAAATTGTGCAAGAGTGATCTCCAGGTGCTCTTTCCCCACCTACCGGTACATAAAAATGGCACCAGTTGAGCACTGAAGTCGTTACCATTTTGTTATACAGAAATATTAATCAAGAATATATAATTGTTGTCAGTGGTATACTGGAGAGGGTGCAAGGAACAAACAAGCTCAACTACACCAAGAAACCATCCAATAGGCTTCTTGGGGCTGGTAGGCCAAAACTAACTCACCAGTACAGATAGAAACAAAAACTTAGCTCCTTGACAGCATAGAACAAAGGAGGCAATAATAAAATATGCTCATGTTCGTGCAAACCCTGCAGGTATTTTAACCTGCAGGGTTTGCATCAATAATCAAAGTAAAAGTCTGCAAAGGCTTTTGTTTAAATTATTGCCTCAAAAACGTTACCCGAAGAAACTATGCTTAATTTCTCTGCGGGTAATTTTTCTGTTAGCTGAATAGGTTTGAATAATCAAACCTGCATGTGTAGCTCCTCTCTCCATCCCCTGGATCACCTCAAGAATCCATGGGCATAGCATGAGCGTTGTTTAACAATATGCATACTTTTACCTATAGATGACCTGGGAAACATTCCAACTCCCTACTTCCATGGGTAACATGTATTTTTACCTTTGGAAAGGGCTTTGAAAATTACCCTCTGCCTGAGTGAATTATCAATGGTCTCAAGTTTTCAGCAGCAGAGTGTTCATTGACTTCTGCAATTAGACTGAATCTCTAGCCTAGCCTGAACCTTAGGCTTTTCAAGCCCTCTATGATTCAGAGATGCCAAGATTTGTGCATCCCAGAGTGAGATTTACCAACCCATTGAGTGAGTTTGAAGGTCTATCTATTAGAATTCTTTGAAGATAAACATGTGGTTATCATGAATTGGTCAATATAGTGCACTTGGATTTTTAGAAGGCATTTGTATGATGAATGGCTTGGTAGTGAGCTCTTGGTGCTGTGGCGTAGTTGACGCTGCCTCATAGACGAACCTACTAGGCCTATGCCAACAGCTGGCAAACATGCTCTGAAAAGGGTCAGGCTGGAGTTTTCACCTATACCAGCCACCTTCCCCGCAGGTTCAGTCCTTGTTTTCTAGCAGCCGGCAGGGCTTAGGTGGGTCCCTAAGGTGGTAGAAAGAGCAAGAATCTGAAGGCATTGCAGGTTCAGGACAAGCAGTAGAATGGAGAAGACGGAGACAACCCAAGGTCGGAGCAGACCACAAACAGGCGGGTCAGGTCCAATGCAAGCTCAGTTTCAGGCAGCAGGTAATCATGGTCAGGTCCAATGGAAGAGGTCTATTGCAGGCAGCAGGCAGTCATGGTCAGGTCCAATGCAAGAGTTAATACCAGGTGTCATGCCGAGGATGAATGAAGACACACAAGAGACTGGACGAGACTGAGATGGGGAAAGTGGATATACATGTCAGAGAGCACAGACATTCAGTAATTGTTAAATTCCTGCGTGAAGGTGTAATATTCTGAATGGTCACTAGATGGCATCAGGTATGGTAAAATTACCCAATGCATGTGTACTGTATAAATTTGGGAAGAGTGTTTAATGGGCTCTAATGGGAAATGTCTCCTTTAAAAAGCATAGGGAGACAAGTCATATAGAGGGAATGTTCTACCAGTATCAAATGTTGGGCTTGATGTTTGTCAGGAGGAGTTGGAAGGAACCCACCTGGGGACTGGGTTTGCCCTGGGTAGCCTTTCTTTTGAGAAGGCCCTGGGGTAGCATTCCCCCTCTAGGAGAAAGGCCCGAGGCAGAGAGGTGTTTCTCTTCAAGGGAAAATGAACAGGTGACCTGACCTGAGTCCCGGAGCTGGAGAAGAGACTGAAGTTCCCACCAGTCACTGGGGAAGAACTGGAGAGAAGTATCCTCAGAAGAGTGAGAGCCAGGGACACTACGAAAGTTCCTTGCTTGGACAGAAGATAGGAATAAACTGTTGAATGGTTACAGAGTTTCCTAATGGTATTGAAGAGAATTACTATGTGACCAGTGAGTGAGTACTGATGCATTGTAAGTTGTATACTGAGGGATCTTTATTTACACTTTTTATTTTATTTCTCTTTTGAATTATCAGTGTTTATTACAAGAACAAAAATAGTATTTACTCAGAAAAATTACATCATTTTCTCCACTAATTTCTCTCATTAATCTTGTTATAATAAACTCAGGACAAATAAAATCAAAAAAGAAAATGAAGGACCCTAGGCATTCTTTATTTTAAACCTGTATCTACTAAGTGAACAGAGGAATTCTGTCTGAAGTGAGGGGAAATTGTTTTACTGTGTGTACTTTACACTGTTGGAGGGGAGAGTGGGAAAAGTAATTGCAAGTAGTTCTCCTATCCAAGGAGTGTATGATCATTAAGGAGCTATTACATTAACCTTAACTGTAGTCTTGTAACTGCTTCAGCCTTGTTGTGGAAGCCTATGCACTCTGATCTGACCAGTGACCTTCAACTTGTTTATATGTAGTCTGAATGCTGGAGGCACCAAAAAATAATAAGTTGTTTGTTGGTATATATTTTTGGAACATAAGAACATAAGAAAATGCCATACTGGGTCAGACCAAGAGACATCAAGCCCAGCATCCTGTTTCCAACAGTGGCCAATCCAGGCCATAAGAACCTGGCAAGTACCTAAAAACTAAGTCTATTCCATGTTACCATTGCTAATGGCAGTGGCGTGAACTTAATAGCAGGTAATGGACTTCTCCTCCAAGAACTTATCCAATCCTTTTTTAAACACAGCTATACTAACTGCACTAACCACATCCTCTGGCAACAAATTCCTGAGTTTAATTGTGCGTTGAGTAAAAAAGAACTTTCTCCGATTAGTTTTAAATGTGCCCCATGCTAACTGCATGGAGTGCACCCTAGTCTTTCTACTATCCGAAAGAGTAAATAACCGATTCACATCTACCCGTTCTAGACCTCTCATGATTTTAAACACCTCTATCATATCCCCCCTCAGTCGTCTCTTCTCCAAGCTGAAAAGTCCTAACCTCTTTACTCTTTCCTCATAGGGGCGTTGTTCCATTCCCCTTATCATTTTGGTAGCCCTTCTCTGTACCTTCTCCATCGCAATTTTATCTTTTTTGAGATGCGGCGACCAGAATTGTACACAGTATTCAAGGTGCGGTCTCACCATGGAGCAATACAGAGGCATTATGACATTTTCCATTTTATTCACCATTCCCTTTCTAATAATTCCCAACATTCTGTTTGCTTTTTTGACTGCCGCAGCACACTGAACCGACGATTTCAATGTGTTATCCACTATGACACCTAGATCTCTTTCTTGGGTTGTAGCACCTAATATGGAACCCAACATTGTGTAATTATAGCATGGGTTATTTTTCCCTATATGCATCACCTTGCACTTATCCACATTAAATTTCATCTACCATTTGGATGCCCAAGTTTCCAGTCTCACAAGGTCTTCCTGTAATTTATCACAATCTGCTTGTGATTTAACTACTCTGAACAATTTTGTGTCATCTGCAAATTTGATTATCTCACTCGTCTTATTTCTTTCTAGATCATTTATAAATATATTGAAAAGTAAGGGTCCCAATACAGATCCCTGAGGCACTCCACTGCCCACACCCTTCCACTGAGAAAATTGTCCATTTAATCCTACTGTCTGTTTCCTGTCTTTTAGCCAGTTTGCAATCCATGAAAGGACATCGCCACCTATCCCATGACTTTTTACTTTTCCTAGAAGCCTCTCATGAGGAACTTTGTCAAACGCCTTCTGAAAATCCAAGTATACTATATCTACCGGTTCACCTTTATCCATATTTTATTTATTTATTTAAAGAATTTATATACCGGGGTTCCTGTATAGTATACATATCACCCCGGTTTACAAGGAACCATAACTATCGCTAAGGAAACGATCATTTAGCGGTTTACATTGAACATTTAGCGGTTTACATTGAACATAGTTAATTTGAGAAACATAATGAAACATAAATAAACATAAATAAACATAAATGAACATAAATAGTTAATTTGAGAGAAGTATATAAAATGGTTAACCAGTTAATAACTAAAAAGCAGGTTAATAAGTAAATAAGTAAGTAAATAACATTGAACTTGGTAGAATCTGGTAACAGGATAAAATATAGTGTTGCATATGTTTAAGTACAGTTTCGTGTTAATTTCTTCAGAAAGATGTAAGCTGGGGAAGATACGGAGGATATGAAATGCCTTTTTTCTTGCTCATTAGCTCTATGGGAATGCTTGTTCGAACAACCAAGTCATAAGTTTCTTTTTAAATGTAGTGTGGCACGGTTCAAGGCGAAGGTCCGGAGGGAGCGAGTTCCAGAGAGAAGGGCCCGCTGTGGATAGAGCACGTTTCCTCAGGGAGGATTTTGCCTGTTGTGTGGTTAGTCTGTACTGATATGCGCTTCTAGTTGGTTTCACTGATGTGTGTAGCTGAATTTGAAATGTTAAATTGAGTGGAGCGATATTATGTAAGGCCTTATGTATCATCATTAAGGACTTGAATTGGATCCTGTATTTTATCGGGAGCCAGTGTAGATGATGCAGGATTGGGGTGATATGGTCTCTTTTTTTGGCATTTGAGAGGATTCTTGCCGAGGCATTCAGGACCATCTGAAGTGGTTTTGTTGTGCAAGCTGGTAGGCCAAGGAGGAGAGAGTTACAGTAGTCCAGTTTTGGGAGTATGATGGCTTGTAGCACCATGCGGAAATCTCTGTACAGAAGGAGTGGTTTTAGTTTCTTTAAGGTTTGTAGTTTAAAGAAACATTCTTTTGTTGTGTTGTTGACGAATTTGTTGAAGCTGAATCCACCATCTAAGATGACTCCCAGGTCCTTTACTTGTTGAGAAAAGGTATCCGGAATTTGGTTGGCATTCGGCGGAGTGGATGGGACATAGTTTTCCGGTGCTATAATGAGGATTTCAGTTTTGTTTGTGTTTAAGACTAGGTTGAGGCTGGTGAGTAGGTTGTTGATAGCTGCGAGACATTTACTCCAGTGTGACATGGCTTTGTGTAGTGTGTCCTCTATAGGGATGAGGATTTGTATGTCATCCGCATATAGGAAGTGTATAAGCTTGAGGTTGGTGAGTAATTGGCAGAGAGGGAGAAGATATATATTGAAGAGAGTCGGGGAGAGGGATGATCCTTGCGGAACTCCCCTTTTAGATTCGATGGCACGAGACTCTTTGTTATTTATCCTGACCTTGTATGATCTGTCCTCCAAAAATGATTCGAACCAGTTGAACGCTGCTCCTGTAATGCCAATGTCCGTTAGGCGTTGCAAGAGGCACGGATGGTTTACGGTATCGAACGCTGAAGAGAGATCCAGGAGAGCGAGGAGGCAAGGTTGGCCTTTTTCTAGGTTAAAGATAATGGTGTCTGATAGTGAGGCTAATAGAGATTCTGTGTTCCTAGTTTTACGAAATCCAAATTGGTTTGGGGTGAGGATGTTATTTTCTTCAAGAAAATCTGAGAGTTGTTTGTTAACCACTTTTTCCATAGTTTTGGCTAACATAGGGAGGTTTGCTATAGGTCTGAAGCTGGCTGGATCTGAGGTGGGAAGGTTGGGTTTTTTGAGGAGCGGTTTGAGTATGGCTAACTTGAGTTGGTTGGGAACTTGCCCTTGAGTGAGAGAGCAGTTGATGATGTCTGCAACAGGTTTGGCTATGGTGTTGGTGATCATACTCAGGGTGTTTGAAGGGATATAGTCCGATGGGTGAGAGGAAGGTTTTATCTTCTTGAGAATGTTCTCTATTTCTAAAGTAGATGTGGGATCAAACTTGTCCAGCACTGATGGGGTTGTGTTAGGTTGTAAGGTGGTTGAGTGCAATGATTGTTGGGCGGTTGAGTGCGGAAGGCTGTTGATCTGTTGTGTCCAAAGATTGTTGAGCGGTTGAGTGATCTGATTTTTGAATGTGGTTGTGGGAGTGTAGCTGCTCCTTTGAGGGGGGGCTAGGAGTGATGTGATTTTGTTGTCGAAGAAGGCAGCTAGTTCATTCGCTTTGTTGAGAGCTTGGTCGTCTGGAATGGTAGGCGCAGGAGGTTTAGTAGGGTAGAGACGTATGAGAAAAGTGCTCTTGAATCAAATATGAGGTGGTGGATCTTTTTGGAGAAGAATTCTCTCTTGGTTTGTTGATGTCATTTCTGTATGAGTTGAGGCACTCTTTGTAGATGAGGAGGGTGGTTGAAGAGGGTTTCTTCGCCAATTTTGTTCCTTGGATCTCAAATCATGTTTGCGTTTTTTCAGCTCAGGAGTGAACCAAGGTTTCCTGTTGTCTTTGTTAGGGTGATATATTTAGTCGTCATGGGGCACATTTGGTCTGCAACTTTTAGTGATGTTGGTCCCATGAAGCAGTCGCTGAGTTGGCGTCGGAGAGGTCCAGATGCACTAGTTCCTTGGCCAGTTGTTCACTGAGTTGGTCTCCTGAGCATTGTTTCCTGATGGAGATGGCTATTGATTGTGTGGATTGCCGGGGAGATCTCCTTTATTTCTAACACCGATGTTATGATTCTGTGGTCTGTCCACGGTACTGGAAGGCAAGTGGGGATGTTGTGTGGTGTGATTCCATTGTTTATGAAGATAAGGTCCAACGTATGACCTGCTTTGTGGGTTGGTCTGTCACAATCTGTCTAAAACCCATATTGCTGAGCGAGGCGAGGAGAGTTTTTACAGTTGGTGGATTGAGGTTGGACATCTACGTGGAGGTTAAAATCTCCCATGAGTATGGTAGGTTTACTGGAGTTTAGGTGTTTTGCTGTGAGTTCTATGATTGATGATGGGTCTGATTCCAGTATTCCAGGAGGGGCATAAATTAAACCAATCGTCAGGTTGTTTCGATTTGAAGAGCGCAAATTCGATGTTTGATAGGTTATTTGAGGTCTGCAAAGCCAGACATAGTGATTTTTTGGCTGCAGGAGAAGTCCACCTCCTCTTTTTTGGGGTCTGGGGTATGGAGAGAAGATCGTATGCCTGGATGGGTAGCTGATTTATTAGAGCGGTGTCAGTGGGTTTTAACCAGGTTTCTGTGATGGCACAGATGTCTGGTTTTGCGTCGGATAGTAAAGTCATTGAGTATATGAGTTTTCTTAGAGATGGATTGTGCGTTAACAAGCGTGAGAGAGAAGAGCGTCAGCCCTAGAAATTGGGTGACCGTGTCAGTAGGATAGGCCTTAGCCTCTGTTGACGGTTGTGATGGGGGGGAGTGGGGGGCTTAGGTGCTCTCCACCTTGTGGCTGTGGGAATGATGGGAATTGTGAGGATTCCATGATTAGATGTATCAGCAGTCTTATCAGTCAGACGAAATACTGGGCGAATGCAGTCAGGAGAATGCTGGGCGAATGCAGTCAGGAGAATGCTGGGCGAATGCAGTCAGGAGAATGCTGGGCGAATGCAGTCAGGAGAATGCTGGGAAATGATTTTCAGCCTGCTTGAATACTTCACCGGTATTCATGTTTATCCAACTTTCGTTTGGGCTGGTCATCTGTAGGTAGGCTGATAGCTCCGGCACTGATGTAATGCAAGTACGAATACAGTTGCAAAGGGTTGTCGCCACCTGTAAGCAGTCATAAATCCTCCTGGGCTGCCAGATGGGGCTGCTCGAAGGGGCGCTCAAAGGGGCAGGCCCCTTTGTCGCGCTCCTTAGGCGCGCGACGCACGGCGCGCGACGCCGGAGCTGGAGTGATTTTAAAGTCCCTCTGGGGCCTTCCCTATTGGCTGGAGGTAGGTGCTTGTAGGCGGGCCCTGCTTGCCGGTCCTGGGCGGGCTGCTCGGCGTCGGGACGGCGCGGTAGGCCGCGTGGTCGTTCGCGGAACCAGCGGGGGGAAGGGGGAAGTTAACCTGGCCTTACCCAGATGGGTCCGTGGTGCCGATCGCGCAGGCCTTCCTCGCTTCCCGATGCCGTCTGTGCCGCTGAGTCCCGCCGTCGCTGGAGCTGTTCGCGGGGATCGAAGAGGCAGGATCTGGAGCTGGAGGGATTTTAAAGTCCCTCTGGGGCCTTCCCTATTGGCTGGAGGTAGGTGCTTGTAGGCGGGCCCTGCTTGCCGGTCTGGGCGGGCTGCTCGGCGTCGGGACGGCGCGGTAGGCCGCGTGGTCGTTCGCGGACCCAGCGGGGGGAAGGGGGAAGTTAACTGGCCTTACCCAGATGGGTCCGTGGCGCCGATCGCGCAGGCCCTTCCTCGCTTCCGATGCCTTCTGTGCCGCTGAGTCCCGCCGTCGCTGGAGCTGTTCGCGGGGTCGAAGAGGCAGGATCCGGAGCTGGAGGGATTTTAAAGTCCCTCTGGGGCCTTCCCTATTGGCTGGAGGTAGGTGCTTGTAGGCGGGCCCTGCTTGCCGGTCTGGGCGGGCTGCTCGGCGTCGGGACGGCGCGGTAGGCCGCGTGGTCGTTCGCGGACCCAGCAGGGGGAAGGGGGAAGTTAACTGGCCTTACCCCGATGGGTCCGTGGCGCCGATCGCGCAGGCCCTTCCTCGCTTCCGATGCCGTCTGTGCCGCTGAGTCCCGCCGTCGCTGGAGCTGTTCGCGGGTGGTCGAAGAGAATTTTTTTCATATGTTTATTAACTCCTTCAAAAAGGTGAAGCAGAATTTGTGAGGCAAGACTTGCCCTGGGTAAAGCCATGCTGACTTTGTTCATTTAACCATGTCTTTCTATATGTTCTGTGATTTTGATGTTTAGAACACTTTCCACTATTTTTCCTGGCACTGAAGTCAGGCTAACCGTCCTGTAGTTTCCCGGATCGCCCCTGGAGCCCTTTTAAATATTGGGGTTACATTTGCTATCCTCCAGTCTTCAGGTACAATGGATAATTTTAATGATAAGTTACAAATTTTTACTAATAGGTCTGAAATTTCATTTTTTAGTTCCTTCAGAACTCTGGGGTGCATACCATCCGGTCCAGGTGATTTACTACTCTTCAGTTTGTCAAACAGGCCTACCACATCTTCTAGGTTCACCGTGATTTGATTCAGTCCATCTGAATCATTACCCATGAAAACCTTCTCCATTATGGGTACCTCACCAACATCCTCTTCAGTAAACACCGAAGCAAAGAAATCATTTAATCTTTCCGCGATGGCCTTATCTTCTCTAAGTGCCCCTTTAACCCCTCGATCATCTAATGGTCCAACTGACTCCCTCACAGGCTTTCTGCTTCGGATATATTTAAAAAAGTTTTTACTGTGAGTTTTTTCCTCTACAGCCAACTTCTTTTCAAATTCTCTCTTAGCCTGTCTTTCAATGTCTTACATTTAACTTGCCAATGTTTATGCTTTATGCTATTTTCTTCTGTTGGATCCTTCTTCCAATTTTTGAATGAAGATCTTTTGGCTAAAATAGCTTCTTTCACCTCCCCTTTTAACCATGCCGGTAATCGTTTTGCCCTTCTTTCCACCTTTCTTAATGTGTGGAATACATCTGGACTGTGCTTCTAGAATGGTATTTTTTAAGAATGACCACACCCTCTTGGACATTTTTTACTTTTGTAGCTGCTCCTTTCAGTTTTTTTCTAACAATTTTTCTCATTTTATCAAAGTTTCCCTTTGAAAGTTTAGCACGAGAGCCTTGGATTTGCATACTGTTCCTCTTCCAGTCATTAAATCAAATTTGATCATATTATGATCACTATTGCCAAGCGGCCCCACCACCGTTACCTCTCTCACCAAGTCCTGTGCTCCACTGAGAATTAGATCTAAAATTGTTCCCCTCTCTCGTCGGTTCCTGAACCAATTGCTCCATATAGCTATCATTTATTCCATCCAGGAATGTTATCTCTCTAGCGTGACCCGATGATACATTTACCCAGTCAATATTGGGGTAATTTAAGTCTCCCATTATTACTGCACTACCAATTTGGTTAGTTTCCCTAATTCTCTTAGCATTTCACTGTCCGTCTCACCATCTTGGACCAGGTGGACGGTAGTATACCCCTATCACTATAGTCTTCCCCGACACACAAGGGATTTCTACCCATAAAGATTCAATTTTGTATTTAGTCTCACGCAGGATGTTTATCCTGTTGGACTCTATGCCATCCCGGACATAAAGCGCCACACCTTCTCCCGAATGCTCCTCTCTGTCATTGCGATATAATTTGTACCCCGGTATAGCACTGTCCCATTGGTTATCCTCTTTCCACCATGTCTCTGAGATGCCAATTAAGTCTATGTCATCCTTCACTGCTATACATTCTAATTCTCCCATCTTACTTCTTAGACTTCTGGCATTAGCATACAAACATTTCAAAGTTTGTTTTTTGTTTGTATTTTCATTCTGCTTTTTAATTGATAGGGATAAGTTAGAATTGTTTAGCTCAGGTGAGTTTTTAGTTACAGGCACTTGGACTACTTTTCTACTTATTGGACGGTCGGCCCCTATGACATAGTGAGGGCAAAGGTAGCGCCGGCGCCATTTTGAATACTGGCAATACGGCCCGAGTGCAGGAGGTCGCTCCCGAACCCCCGCTGGACTTTTGGCAAGTCTTGTGGGGGTCGGGAGCCCCCCCCCCCAAGCTGGCCAAAAGTCCCTGGGGGTCCAGCGGGGGTCCGGAAGCGATCTCCTGCACTCGGGCCTTATTGCCAATATTCAAAATGGCACCGGCGCTACCTTTACCCTGTCACAGGGTAAGGGCAAAGGGCCATCGGCGCCATTTTTATTAATGCAGCCGATGGCCTGAGCGCGGGAGATCGTGCCCCCACTGGACCACCAGGTAATTTAAAAAGGTTTTGCGGGGGGGGGGGGGGTCAAGGGGGTCATTTTAAAGGGTCGGGTGGGTTTTTTTTTTATCGGGCCATCGGCACCATTTATATTAGTGGCAGCCAAAATGGCGCCGATGGCCCGAGAGCGGGAGATCGCGCCGGGACCCCCCCACTGGACCACCAGGTAATTTAAAAACATTTTGGGGGGTTCGGGAGGGTGGGGGATTTGTTTTAAAGGGTCGGGGTGGGTTTAGGGGTTGTTTTGGTGTGCAGGTTTTCCCGCCCTCCCCCCTTCCCCGATTTACGATTTTTCTCGATAAATCGGGGAAATTTCTATTGTATCGCGACTCTGACGATTAAAAAAAATATCTGACGATTTTTTTAAATCGTCAAAAAACGATTCACATCCCTACTCCCCACTATATGAGAGGAAACACACAAATAACTCCACCTCTGAGCTAAGTCATTTAGGATAGGCATATATAGTGTGCCCACACATCTAAAGGTTCTCCCAGGGATAGGGAGAAAAAGCTGGAGCAGAGAATAAAAACAACAAACAATAACATAAAAACATCCATTGCAAACAATGCAGAAGAAAATCAGTGCATGCACATTTAAGTAATATATTAGGATTCATATACTTTATCCAAACAAAGATACTTGGCATTATAGTCAAAGAAAAATTATTAGCATTGGAAAATTAAGAAAATCAGTTTTGTAAGTGTGGGGGACTCTTTATCCATTAGCTGGCCCTAGATCCCTGCCTGCAGGTGATAGCAAAGGGGACAACCAACAGCACCTCCCTTTGAAGGTGACTGCAATGACTCAGTCCTTGTCCAGAGAAAGGGGGGGGGGGGGATTGAAGCCTTAGTAAGTGTGGTCAGTTGAGTTTGGGTTTTGATGACTTAGCAGCTGTTTTATTCCTATTCTGGTTTTGGATTGGAAGATTGCTCTTTTCCTACTGCACCCCTTGCCTGGTAGGGGCTACTTCCTGAGAGTAGAAAGGACATTGGTAAGAAGATTTTCCAAGTTGTTTGTGCCTGGGTGAATCCTGTTCCTGCTGGTGAGGCAATCCCCATGACCACAGGGCAGGAGGGAGAAGACCTGGTTATTCCTTTCCAGCCAGTAAGAGGACTACAGTGACTCCTCATCCGGTGGTGAAGTTTTGTTTTTTTATGCAAAGCTGCGTTTTTAGTGAGGAGGTTTTTGTACCACCACCTCACACCCCTCACCATTTGGCTGGGTTGTAAAAAAAACCTGCTGGTACCCAGAAAAGCACCTTTCCCCCTAAGAGGTCAAAATACAGAAGGAATCCAGAAGAGAAGAGTTCAAGATCAATTGGGACCCCAACCGGATCTCTTCCCAGGGGAACACAGGACACAAACTGGGAACATCTGGGACTCTGTAGGACTGAAGGATTAAGACTATTTTTTTGGGATTTGGGGACTCTCTGCAATAGGTTTGCCCCACAGACAAGAAAAGGAGATGAGCTGCTCCCAGAATGTAGTACTGAGGACACCTGCACAGAATGAAGAAGGGAGAGTTCCCTATATATGACCCAGATTGAACACAGATGTAGAGTAAGACAAGTAAGACAGTGATTAGACATTTATTTAATTTCTGCAAATCAAAGTCAAGTTTCTTTTGAATACCCAGATCGTGTCCTGCCTGTTTACATAGCACTAACATCACCAAAGGGAACAGTAACACACCTCAGGGAGGATTCCCGTTTACCGCCTGTGCCTAAAAGGTTAAGCCTTTTCCCCATAGAAAGAATGCATCTCTTGGGACTTATTAAAATTGGGGAAGTGGCAAAAGGAATAGCCCCAAGAGAAATTCTTTTGTGTGCCCTTGGACTACCATCAAATCCGAAAAAGGGTTACATAAATTATAAAAGAAAATCACTAACCCTGCCCTTTATCTCAGTTCAGTTCACCTGCAGAACATTTCAGAATTTCCACTTAACTTCTGGCCAGAATAATAGCATACGTTTTTGGTTAAGTCAGATATGATTTTCTTAATCCTTTCCCATGGTCTAGATGATTGATTAAGCCATTGCATATGCTTGAAGTCCAGTACTCAGTGCAAATTCAATGTCCCCTTGCTTCATATGAGAAGTCCAAAACTTCAGAAAAAGAAAATATTCTCTCTATACATTCGTGACAAATCTTAAAGTCTCCCCTGCCACTACCAATTTTCCTAATACTATAGTGTGGAAGCAGCTATTCTATTCATCTAACCTGAAATAAAAACAAAAATCAGCAAATACCTAAACATTTTCTTTTCCCACACTACAAAATAACAAACAGCTATCCATCTCAGTACTACTATATAAGAACTTTTCTTCAGATAATGAGTGCAAGGAAACATCCAACTATCAGAAACTGCTCTTACATTAATTCCAGACAGAAGCTAGAATTAAACCCTCAAATCTACATCTCTGTATCTCTCCCTGCCTCTGTCTGACCCTAAACAAAGGTGTCATTATCTTTTATACCTAATAAAAAATGTTCTTAAGCAATCAATACCCTGATCCTCACTGGCTCCAGACAGATTATCACCTACCTATATTCTGATACAAAGACCTACAATTGGTCTGTTTGAATCAAAATTAGAATTAATAAGAACTAAACTTCCAAGAAACAAAAATATCTCCCCATCTGAAACATCCACTAAGTGTCATTGTAACCTAGCAAACCTGTTGTGACAAAATGTCTTCCCCAGAGACATCAGAAGCCATTGAATATTTAATATAAACATAGGTAATTACACTTCATTGTTTTTTCAAAACAACATTTGTTTGCCTGCATTTGGCATTCCAGATTTCAAAAATGAATTGTAAGGAACCGTCAACTCTCCCTTTGGCCTATTAAGACAGCTTTGTTGAGTAAAGGAAGCAACAATTTTGAAATATAACTGCTTTGTTACCTTTTTTCTTGCTCAGAGGAAGAAAAACATCTAAATCAAATAATTTAAGTCACTGAGTTACACTTGCAGTAAAACAAAAGCAAAGTCCACAGATATTTTTGTTTCTGTGGAATCTTACAGGCCCCAGAGCAGAGGAGAGGTATGATAGTGACATTAAAATATCTCAGAGGTTTAAACAATGCTTAAGTGAAACAAAACCAGCCTGCCCCCTTCCTCTGATCTATTGTCCCTACCCTCTCAGCGCATCCTCCAAAGTCAAAATAGACAGATTTTAGGGGACTAAGCAGTCCTGTATTGATCCTGGCTGCTGTGTGCCCCTTCCTGCCTTCTGTAGGCTGCAGTGTGAACTGAATAGGCTTGCCTCGAAGGCACATAAGGCAACCCTGCCATGCCTTAAAAGCATGTCTCATTCTCAGCTCAGGGCCTCATCATCTAGTTTCCTTGCTCCTTATTATGGCCACCCTAGCGCCTTTTTCATGTCTTGTTCTTGCTCTGTTTAAGCCTCCCGGTGGCCTTCCTTGCCTGTATGTTCCCACCCTTGTTCTATGTTAGGCCTTCCAGTGGCCCTCCTGTCTGTCTGCTTCTTTTATTCCCCTATCTCCTGTGGGTCTTCAAGTGGTCCTCCTGTTTGTTGTGTGTCCTTGTTTGTCCAGTTCTGTCTTCATTGTCCTAGCCCTGTTTTGCCTTGGACCCTGTTCCAATTTTGCCTTGCCTTGTACTCTGTCCCTGCCTTGTTCCAGTTAAGAACATAAGAACATACCATACTGGTTCAGACCAAAGGTCTATTAAGCCCAGCATCCTTTTTCCAATAGTGGCCATTCCCAATCACAAATACCTAGCAAGATACCAAACAGTAAATAGATCTCATACTGCTATTGTGGAGTGATAAGTAGTAGCTATTTTTTTTAATCTACTTGATTAATAAGTCAATTGATTTCTTCTTCAGAAATTTGTCCAAATGTTTTTTAAACCCAGCTATGCTAACTGCCTTAATCACATCCACCAGTAATGAATTCGGGAGCTTAATTGTGCATTGAGTGAAAAAGAATTTTTTCTCATTTGTTTTGAATGTGCTACATAGTAACTACATGGACTGCCCCCCTAGTCTTTGTATTTTTTGAAAGAGTAAATAACCATTTCATATTTACCCTTTCAAGTCCATTCTTGATTTTGAAGACCTCTAGCATATCCCTCAGCCATCTCTTCTCCAAGCTGAACAGACCCAACTTTTTTAGCTTTTCCTTGTAAAGGAGACATTTCATACCCTTTATCATTTTGGTCACCCTTCTCTGTACCTTTTCTAATGCAACTGTATCCTTCTTGAGATGTGGCGACCAGAACTGCACACTCCACTTAGGAGGAAGTGGTGTCTGTCTATCTGCAGTAGAGGATCAGAAGGCTCATCTGCATCTTTTCCTAGAAGCCTCAGCAGAGGATGCAAGAGGCTCTTCTGAGCCATCTAGGCATCAACTTCCAAAGCCCCCACATTGTTTCCAGCAGCAGAGACTGGAAAGCTCATGTGCATATTTTTCTCAGTAGAGTACTCCAGAGGACAAGCAAAGGGGCAGATTTTCAAAGGGTTACGAGTGTAACCCCGAAAACCTGCTCCTGTGCGCGCCGAGCCTATTTTGCAAAAGGGGCTTTGAAAAAGGGGCGGTTCAGGGGCAGTCCGGGGGCGGTCCCGAATCCTCCGGCACAGTGGCCGTGCCGGGGAATGGCACGCTGGCAGCTGGCCAGCACGCGCAAGTTACCCCAGAGGCAGGTGTAACTCCTGAAATAAAGGTAGGGGGGGGGGGATTTAGGTAGGGCTGGGGGGTGGGTTTAGATAGGGGAAGGGAGGGAAGGTGGGGGGGAGCGGAAGGAAAGTTCCCTCCGAGGCTGCTCCGTGAACATAAGAACATAAGAAATTGCCATGCTGGGTCAGACCAAGGGTCCATTAAGCCCAGCATCTTGTTTCCAACAGAGGCCAAACCAGGCCACAAGAACCTGGCAATTACCCAAACACTAAGAAGATCCCATGCCACTGATGCAATTAATAGCAGTGGCTATTCCCTAAGTGAATTTGATTAATAGCCGTTAATGGACTTCTCCTCCAAGAACTTATCCAAACCTGTTTTAAACCCAGCTACACTAACTGCACTAACCACATCCTCTAGCAACAAATTCCAGAGCTTTATTGTGCGTTGAGTGAAAAATAATTTTCTCCAATTAGTCTTAAATGTGCTACTTGCTAAATTCATGGAATGCCCCCTAGTCCTACAATTATTCGAAAGTGTAAATAACCGATTCACATCTTCCCGTTCAAGACCTCTCATGATCTTAAAGACCTCTATCATATCCCCCCTCAGCCATCTCTTCTCCAAGCTGAACAGCCCTAACCTCTTCAGCCGTTCCTCATAGGGAAGCTGTTCCATCCCCTTTATCATTTTGGTTGCCCTTCTCTGCATCTTCTCCATCGCAACTATATCTTTTTTGAGATGCGGCGACCAGAATTGTACACAGTATTCCAGGTGCGGTCTCGCCATGGAGCGACAGAGGCATTATGACATTTTCCGTTTTATTAACCATTTCCTTCCTAATAATTCCTAACATTCTGTTTGCTTTTTGACTGCTGCAGCACACTGAGCCAACAATTTTAAAGTATTATCCACTATGATGCCTAGATCTTTTTCCTGGGTGGTAGCTACTAATATGGAACCTAACATCGTGTAACTACAGCAAGGGTTATTTTTCCCTATATGGAACACCTTTCACTTGTCCACATTTAATTTCATCTGCCATTTGTATGCCCAATCTTCCAGTCTTGCAAGGTCCTCCTGTAATGTATCACAAGCCGCTTGATTTTTTACATATAGGCACATGGACTATGTTTGCTTTTAATGGAACCTCTCTGTTGGGATGCCCTAACTCTCCTGTTTCATTAGTATCCTTCAAGGATACATTTCTCCGAACCATGCACTGCTGAGTGATTGTCGGCTTTCCCCCTTGTTCTATTTTAAAAGCTGCTCTATATCCTTTTTGAAAGTTAGTGCCAGCAGCTTGGTTCCACTCTGGTTAAGGTGGAACCCATCCTTTCGGAAAAGACTCCCCTTTCCCCATATGTTTCCCCAGTTCCTAATAAAGCTGAAACCCTCTTCCCTGCACCATCGTCTCATCCATGTATTGAAACTCTGGAGTTCTGCCTGCCTCTGGGGACCTGCACGTGGAACAGGAAGCATTTCAGAGAATGCCACCCTAGATGTTCTGGATTTCAGCTTCCTACCTAAAATCCTAAATTTGGCTTCCAGAACCTCTCTCCCACATTTTCCTATGTCGTTGGTGCCTACATCTTGTCCCTGCTTGATGGAAAGGCGTTGACTTGGGTCTCACCCATGTGGGAACGAAATGACCCTTTGCTGAACAGCCTGCCACAGTTCGTGGCCAATTTTAAACTGGCCTTTGATGAACCCAAATGATTATCTACCGCCACTTCGGAGCTCCTGCAATTGAGATAAGGGTCTCCCTCCTTAGGAAATTATGCCATTGAGTTCCGTACTCTCGCCCTTGAAGTTGGGTGGTGGGAGGATAGTCTTTGGGGTGTATTCCTTGAAGGTCTGCGGCGCGAATTAAGGATGAATTGGCAGCCCGCAACATCCCGGATGACATCAATGAGCTCATAGATCTGGTGGGGTGAATAGATCGCTGCTTGCAGCAGAGAGCTAAGGAGGGCCATCCAATTCGGCGCGCCGTGCTGCTAGCACCCGGGTCTTCTAGATCTATGTCCTCGACGTCCAATCAGGAGACAGCACGATCAGAAGGCTCCACGGAGGAGCCCATGCAGTTGGGGCGCACCCCACTGTCTGCGGAGGAGAGACGTTGATGCCGAACCTTGGGGTTATGCCTCTGCTGTGGTACTAAGGGTCACTTTTTAGCCCAATGTAAAAAACGCCCGGAAAACACCAGAGCCTAGGAAATCGTGGGGAGCTGCTCCTAGGCTGTGTCAACTCTGCTCCTCAATGTACGGTACCGATTACCTTGGAATACCCAGGTGGTTCTTTTGAGACTCTCGCTTTCATTGACTCTGGGGCAGGTGGGAACTTTATTCTGGCAGATCTTGTTCAACAATTACGAATTCCCATCCTCCCACGTGAGCCTCCTTTACGAATTACCTCTATCCATGGAACACTTCTCCCAGGAAGTAGCTCCGCCTCCACGGTTCCCCTTACTCTACACACCGGAGTCTGGCATTCGGAGAAAATTTCTTTTCTAATCTTGGAAAGAGCCGTCCACCCCGTGGTACTACGGTTACCATGGCTACAGCAACATTCTCCGGTCATTCACTGGGACACTTTACATATTGCCAAGTGGAGTCTCTTCTGTTTTACCAACTGCCTCAAAGTCCCATGCGCTCCCTGCATATCTCTCTCACTTACTTCCATTGCACCTCCGGCGCCTTACGCAGACTTTGCAGATGTATTTTCTAAGAAGAAGGCAGAGATTCTACCGCAACATCGCCCATTTGGACTGTGCCATTGAACTACTACCTGGAACCACACCTCCTCATGGGAGGGTGTATCCTCTATCCCTGCCAGAGACTCGAGCTATGTCGGAATACATTGCTGAAAATCTAGCCAGAGGATTCATCAGACCCTCCAAGTCGCCTGCAGGGGCGGGTTTCTTCTTTGGGGGAAAAAAGGATGGGTCTCTAAGGCCATGCATCGACTATAGAGGTCTTAATGCTATCACTAAGAGGGATCATTACCGCCTTCCCTTGATTCCTGAACTCCTAGACAGGTTGCAAGGAGCCAGGATATTCACCAAGTTGGATTTGCGGGGTGCTTATAACCTGGTCCGGATTCGCCCCAGTGACAAGTGGAAGATGGCCTTTAACAACAGGGATGGGCATTATGAGTACCTCGTCATGCCTTTTCGACTATGCAATGCTCCTGCCGTCTTCCTGCATCTAATGAATGATGTTCTACGGAAACTATTACATTCGTCCGTCATCATATATTTAGATGACATGTTAATTTACTCCAGGGATCTGGAGTCACATCGCCAGCATGTAAGACAAGTTTTGCAGATTCTCAGAGATAACCACTTGTATGCAAAACTGGAGAAATGCATGTTCGAACAAGATACTCTCCCCTTTCTGGGTTATATTGTGTCAGCAACTGGATTTCAGATGGATCCCGAGAAAGTGGCTGCTATAAGACATTAGCCTCACCCCAAACGCATAAAATCCTTCAGCGTTTTCTTGGCTTTGCAAACTTTTACAGACACTTCATTCCGCACTATTCCCTCTTGGTAGCACCACTCACTGCCTTTACCAGGAAAGGAGCTGATGCCGTGGAGTGGCCAGAAGCGGCCTGTTTAGCTTTCGAGGATCTAAAGAAGGCCTTCCTACGGGATATCTGCTTACGTCACCCAGATCCCCTTCGCCCGTTTATAGTGGAGGTGGACGCCTCCAACATAGCTGTGGGGGCCGTACCTAGCCAAAACACAAGCTCAGGAGGACTACTCCCATGCTCTTACTTCTCTAAGAAATTTCCTGCAGCTGAATGTAATTACAGCATCGGAGATAAGGAACTTCTAGCAATCAAGTTGGCTTTCAAGGAATGGAGACATTGGCTGGAGGGAGCGGCGCATCCTATCACTGTTTACACGGACCACAAGAACTTGGAGTTCTTATGTCAAGCACAGCGCTTAAATCCCAGGCAAGTATGCTGGTCTCTTTTCTTCAATCGCTTTAATTTCGTGCTTCGCTATCTCCCCGCATCCAAGAATGTGCAAGCGATGCCTTATCTCGTACTGCAGAGTTAGAGGAAGAGGCGGGACTTCCTCAGTATATTCTGGATCCTGCAAAGATTAACCTGTCCAGTACAAGGGTAACCCCACAGGGGAGGAACGTGGGTCCTCGACGGTCCAGAACGAATGTTCTGAATTGGGCCCACGAGTCCTTTATGGGTGGCCATGCCGGTCACGAGAGAACTCTTGATTTACTAAATCGCTATTACTCGTGGCCCACTATAAGGCAAGATGTTCGTGCTTATGTCACATCATGTGCCACCTGCACCAGACAGAAACCGCGGATTGGGAGACTGTGGGGATTGCTGCAACCTTTGCCTATACCTGTAGAACCCTGGATGCATTTTGTTACAGATTTTGTGGTAGATCTGCCTGCCTCGGAGGGGAACACTGTCATCTGGGTAACAGTGGACCGTTTCTCTAAGATGGCCCACTTTGTTCCACTTCTCAAGTTGCCATCAGCTCCAGAGCTAGATCAACTTTTCGTACAACATATTTCTGGATCCACGGCCTTCCGCAGGATATAGTATCGGATCGGGGACCCCAGTTCACTGCTCGTTACTGGAGGGCATTGTGTAAAATGTTTGATGTACAACTTAATTTGTCTACAGCCTTTCATTCTCAAAGTAATGGGCAGACGGAACGCACCAATCATTCCCTGAAGACGTTTATCCGCACTTTCACCAATGAAAGGCAGGACAATTGGGTGAGATTCCTCCCATGGGCTGAATTCTCCTACAATAATCATACCGATTCTGTCACGGGGAAGTCACCCTTCCTTACAGTATACGGCAAGAAACTCAAGCCACCACTGTCCTTGCCCATGCAGAGTGCTTCTCCAGCTGTGCAGCTCTCTGCACAACAGCTACAGGATCTCTGGATCTCTATCCAAAGGAAGCTCTCCAGAGCAGCCAGCGCAGCCAAGAAGTGGGCAGACCGTCATTGCCAGCCAGCTCCAGTTTCCTCCCCGGTGATCGAGTCTGGCTCAACACTAAGAATATTCATCTTCGAGTTCCATCTCGAAGATTAGCTCCAAAATACTGTGGCCCGTTTCGTGTGGCAGAGAGAGTGGGCATGGTGTCTTACCGCCTACGTCTTCCCTCCTCCATGCGCATTCATAACGTGTTCCACGTTTCCTTGTTAAAACCTCTTATTCTCTCCAGGTATCATCACAAGGTTCCAGAATCCACGGACACCCCTGTCCAAGATGATCCCATCTATCAAGTCCGGGAGGTCTTTGTTGTCCGTTTCCACCGACAGCGATGGGAGGACCTGCTGGCTTGGGAGAGATGTGGACCTGAGGAGAACAAGTGGAAGCCAGCCCGCCATATCTTGGATAAGTCTCTCCTTCATCAGTTCCATCTGAGCCATCCCAGTAAAACTGGTCCTTCTAGGAGTGGGCGTAAAACAGGGGTACTGTTGTGGTCTCGGTCGCGAGTCTCGCGACCGAGCCCTTACCTGCGCCGCCGGGGCTCCATCTGTGGGTTCCGGAGGTCGGGCTCCCTTCCCCGCGAGGGTCGCGGCTGATCAGGCCTGCTCGGCCTGCTTCGCGGTAGCGAGCCTCGGAACTTGGCCCCTCCCCTCCTAGGCGCGCGCGCAAGGATGGGGTATTTAAAGGGCTTTTCCCGCCAGACCGCAGGTCGCCCCTTGGAGTGACGTCAGCCGCCGGTAGATATTTAAGCCTGGCATCTGATTGAAGCAAATTGCCTTGCAACGAGGTTCCTGCTTGGTGCTTGACCCTGTTGATTCCAGTTCCTGGTTTCCTTGATTCCAGTCTCGGATCTTCAGCTTCAGTTCCGGATCTTCAACTTCTGTTCCAGCTCCGGATCTTCCACTTGTTTCTCTGGTTCCTGACTCCGGCCTGTCTCTGACTTTCCACATTTGCCGCCTGCCTCGACCCTGGTCAGTCTCATCCATCTTCCTCTGTCTCCGTCACCTAAGATCCAACTGCCCGGGACCTCACGGGTTCCTCCCGGGGGGGTCCTTGGGCTTCCAGGGCAAAGATGTTTCTTCAACTTTCTCGATCTCCTAAGTCCCAGTGGCTTGGGACCTCACAGGCTCCTCCCGGGGGGTCCTCGAGCTTCCAGGGCGAAGACTCCAGCTATACATTCTGCTTTGCTCCGCCTCCCGGCCTACCTCTTCACCGCGGAGTGCTCTTCCTCTTCTACCATCTCACTCTGCTAGGCCGGCCCAAGGGTCCACCGCCACGCCAGCAACAGCATCATTATTTTTATGTGCCTTATTGTAAACCATTGTGATGGTATCCATCTTAACGACGGTATAGAAAAGAGATAAATAAATAAATAAATAAATAAATAAATAAATAAATAAAGAGCCATGGAATCTCTCAGACCCTACAGTGGTTGTTTTAAATACCCCCATGCACATGCACACACATACACACAAAGGGAAAGACTCTCTTTTTTGTTATATATACCTCAAGCTTTATTTAAAAATATGGCCCTGTTTTATTTATTTTTAACTCCCTGGTGGCTAATAGTAGCAGAACTGCTGCAGACGTGGTTCCACTTCTGGGTTCATTTGGTCATTTAAAATGACGATGGATCCTTGCTTTGAGTAGAAGGAGCTTCCTGAACTCCCTTGCCTTTATTTGTCCCTCCATTTATTATGAAAACTTCCCCGGTGTCTAGCACTGGTGACACCAAGGACCCGGTGTTTCTTCCATGTTTGTGGTATCACCACTGATGTCAGCACTTCGGCTCAGAGTTCACAGCAGCCAAAGCAGCAGCCAAAATACTGCTGCTGCCTCCTTCGCTGCCTGGCCCCTCTTCTCAATCACAGTGGCAGGAATAAGCAATTCCACTCTCTGTCACTTGCACTTACTTATTTTTAACTCGTCTCCTCCCAGTAGCAGGAGGCATTGAGCATTTTCCCTGCTGCTCCAGTCTGCCTCTTCCCCCTTTCTTGTGGCTATCCCTCTCTTTCCCAGGGCTATAGCACAACTAAAAATTGAGGCTCCTTTTGGTCAGAGCACAACAGCTATGCTCCATCTCCCGCTTCTGGCAGTTTAACTGGGATCTACAGTCCAATAGACTAATGCCAGCACCTGGGTATTTTATTTTTTATCTATGTCTGACCTCATAGCCAATAAAAATTAAAAAACCCATGGATGAAAAAAAAAATGCAGACCTGGCAATACTGGCAACAAACTACTCATTACATTTGTTGGGCATTGCTTCCCCACTCTCCTTCACACCAACTCTGCCAATGTCTGTTACACTGCCACTTGCTTTCATTATAGGAAATAAGAAATATATATTTTTCCTATGCTACCCCAACTCTCATGCTATAAACAGTTGGGGTAGCATGAGAGTTGGGGTAAGTTAGCTTGAACACGGTGCATGGATGTACAGTGGCAGGTCTAGTACTCTGGAAGTCAAAGCTGGAAGAGTTACAGATAATGAGAGACCATAAGCTATTTAGGGAAATGCTAAAAACCTGGCTTTTTAAGGAGGCTTATAATATCTAAAGGTAAAGAGAGCAGGAGGGTTTAGAGGGGAAGGCCAAGAGATGCTTATTTATGTTGAATGTTTATAATATTTTGTACTGATATTATATTTTATTTATTTTAAAATTGTATGTATGTAAAATTTGTAAACCACTTAGACTGATGATAGGCGGTATAGAAAAAATAGAAATAAATAAATACTTTTCTAAGGCAAAGATTATACATATGTGACAGAATTTACATATTAAAACAAAATGAACTGAATAATTCTGAGGTACCTAGAATATGCTTTTCATAACATTGCTAAGGGAATAGAACAACTCCCCTATGAGGAAAGACTAAAGAGGTTAGGACTTTTCAGCTTGGAAATGGCTGAGGGGGGGATATGATTGAGGTGTTTAAAATCATGAGAGGTCTAGAACGGATTAATGTAAATCAGTTATTTACTTTTTCGGACAATAGAAAGACTAGGTGGCATTCCATGAAGTTAGCATGTGTTGCGGCCCCGACCGCCTCCCCCATGATCGGGGTCGGGTCCGTTTACCTTTGCTCCAGGCCGCAAGAAGAGACGCCGAAGTCCCGGCCCGGTGGGCCGCATGTCCGCGGCGTCTCCACGTGGAGAATGCCGACAGAAGCTCCGCCCTCCTCCTCTGCCTTGCGCGAGGGCAGCCCTTATGTGCGTCCAGCACCCGGAAGTATGGGACAGCCCTTATGTGCGTCCAGCACCCGGAAGTATGGGACAGCCCCCTGGCTGACGTCAGACGCCAGGCCTGCATAAAACCAGCGCCCAGACTCCGAGGAAGCACCTTGAGTGCAACTCCGGTTACCCAACTGCCTGCCCCTACTCGCTATGCAAGGGATACCAAGGCATGCCGGGGTTTCCTGAATCAGTGTTACGTCCGGTTTTCCCTGTTACCCGCACAGTTCCCATCTGACGCTGTGAAAGTAGCCTATATCTTCTCCCTTCTCGATGGAAGGGCACTTGACTGGGCCTCTCCCATGTGGGAACAGCAGGATCCCCTATTACACAACCTTCAGGAATTCGTCCTCAATTTCCGAAAGCCTTCGACGACCCAGCCCGCCAGATCACTGCTGCGTCCGAACTATTGCATTTAAAGCAAGGATCTCGGTCCGTGGCGGACCATACCATTGAATTCCGCACCCTCGCCATGGAGGTAGGCTGGCGAGACGACTGCCTGAGAGGTATATATCTGGAAGGTTTGGCAGGACGTATCAAGGATGAACTGGCAGGTCGGGACATTCCCGATGATATCAACGACCTCATAGACGTGGCTGGCCGGGTTGACCGGAGGCTACAACAACGAGACAAGGAGGGGCGCCCACTGCATAGACCTCTGACATCGCCCCCGGTACCCGCCAGGGTCACAACAGCCAAGGCGTCAGCCTCTAACTCTTCCTCGGACGAGCCTATGCAACTAGGCCGCGCTCCTCTAACGGCGGAGGAGAGAAGGAGACGCCGCACGCAGGGGTTGTGCCTTTACTGTGGCGGGAAAGGGTACTTCCTGGCCCACTGCCCGGAGCGTCCGGGAAACGACCGAGCCTAGGTTGTACTGAGGAGCTATTCCTAGGCTATGCTGGGTCAGCTCCTCAATGCTCTGCACCTGTGACCCTCAAGTATCCTGGGGGCAAATTCCAGACCTTGGCCTTCATTGACTCTGGGGCTAAGGGGAACTTTATAGTAGCGGACTTGGCACAGCAGTTACGCCTGCCCACTATTCCAAGACGTCCTCTGCTACGCGTCACATCCATCCGTGGCACCGGGACTATTACCAGCTCTACGACTCCCCTGACCTTCCAGACGGGGGCGCATCACTTCGAAGAAATATCCTTCTTGGTACTAGAGAAGGCCATGCACCCCTTGGTGCTAGGGCTACCTTGGTTACACCGCCACTCTCCCATGATTCAGTGGAACACCCTTCAGTTGACTCAGTGGAGCCCCTTCTGCTTCTCGCATTGCCTCCAGGTCCCGCAACCCCCGCAACTGGCCTTGCTTAGCGCCTCAAATCTCCTACCAGCACCGTACCAAGCCTTCGCGGAGGTGTTCTCCAAAGAGATGGTGGAGATCCTTCCGCAACACCGGCCCTTTGACTGTGCGATAGACTTGCTGCCCGGTACCACCCTGCCTCGTGGCCGGGTGTACCCGTTATCCTTGCCTGAGACTAAAGCCATGTCAGAATACATCACCGAGAACCTAGCCAAGGGCTTCATTCATCCCTCTCGCTCACCAGCCGGGGCTGGTTTCTTTTTCGTGGGGAAAAAGGACGGGTCGCTCCGGCCCTGCATTGATTATCGAGGGCTGAATGCCATCACTAAAAGAGACCGGTATCCACTCCCATTGATCCCCGAGCTCTTGGACCGGCTACAGGGGGCCAAGCTGTTCACTAAACTCGACCTCAGAGGAGCCTACAATCTCGTCCGCATACGCCCCGGCGACGAGTGAAAGACTGCCTTCAACACCAGGGACGGGCACTACGAGTACCTAGTAATGCCCTTTGGACTCTGCAATGCCCCGGCAGTCTTCCAAAACCTCATGAATGAGGTCTTGAGGGAGATGCTCCATTCCCATGTCATAGTGTATCTGGACGATGTGCTAATTTTCTCTAAGGACTTGGAATCCCACCGACGACATGTCAAGCAGGTATTACAAGCCTTGAAAAATAACCACCTGTACGCCAAACTAGAAAAGTGCATGTTTGAGTGTGAGTCCTTGCCTTTCCTAGGATATATTGTTTCCTCTACCGGGTTCAGGATGGACCCAGAGAAGGTGTCCACTATCACCGATTGGCCTCGCCCATCCGGGTTGAAGGCTTTGCAGAGGTTCCTGGGGTTTGCTAACTTCTATAGACATTTTATTCCCCACTACTCACGTAGGGTGGCTCCCCTCATGGCCCTGACCCGCAAAGGAGCGGACGCCAAGACGTGGCCTGACATGGCTGTTCAAGCCTTCGAGGACCTGAAACAAGCTTTCTTGGTTGATGCCTGCTTGCATCATCCGGACCCATCACGCCCCTTCATGGTAGAGGTGGATGCCTCCAACCTTGCGGTGGGGGCTGTCCTCAGCCAGCGCTCGCCTTCTGGACAGCTACTGCCCTGCTCGTACTATTCGAAGAAATTCTCTCCCGCTGAAGCAAATTACTCCATTGGTGACAAGGAACTCTTAGCCATCAAACTAGCATTCGAGGAATGGAGACAATGGCTAGAAGGAGCAGTTCACCCGGTAACAGTTTACACAGACCACAAGAACCTAGAATTCCTGTCCCATGCACAGCGATTGAACCCCCGACAAGCCAGATGGTCGCTTTTCTTCAATTGCTTCAACTTCACTCTCCAGTATCGCCCAGCCTCGAAGAATATCGAAGCCGACACGCTATCCCGGACCTCGATGTCCGAGTAGGAGGAGGAACCTCCTCGATACATCCTTGATCCGTCGAAGGTTCGTTTGACTGCCCTTACCATTCTTTCTCAAGGAAGGACCGTAGTCCCCAAGCGCTCCCGTTTAAAGGTACTACGCTGGGCCCACGACTCACTTACAGGTGGGCATGCTGGGCAGGAGCGGACACTGGAACTATTAAATATATATTACTGGTGGCCCAACCTCCGTCGAGACATCCGAGCCTACGTGGGTTCTTGTCCCACCTGCGCTAAACAGAAACCCAAAGTCGGACCTCCGTGGGGCTTACTGCAGCCGCTTTCAGTCCCCACTGAACCGTGGACCCACATAGGCACGGACTTCATAGTAGATCTACCCACGTCCCAGGGAAAGACTGTGATCTGGGTCATAGTAGATCGTTTCTCCAAGATGGCCCACTTGTGCCACTACCCAAGTTGCCGTTGGCTCCTGAACTGGCGCTCCTATTCACACAACATATTTTCTGCATCCACGGACTCCCCCAGGACATTGTGTCCGACCGAGGACCACAATTTACAGCCCGGTACTGGAGGGCCCTCTGTAAGTGTTTCAAGGTCCAGCTCAGCTTCTCCACCGCCTCCCATCCTCAAAGCAACGGCCAGTCTGAAAGGATGAATCGCTCTTTAAAGACCTTCCTTTGCGCTTTCATCAATGAAAGACAAGACAATTGGACAGAACTCCTGCCCTGGGCTGAGTTTGCATATAATAATCTGATTCATGCTGCCACTAGAAGCTCGCCCTTTCAGATAGTATACGGTAAACAACTCAAGCCTCCATTGCCCATTGCTACGCACAGCCCCTCTCCTGCAGCCCAGTTGTCCGCACAACGGCTACAGGCTCTATGGCAGGGCATCCAGAGCAAGCTTGCTTCCACCGCCAGGACAGCCAAGAGATATGCTGACCAACACCGCCGACCCGCACCGGTATTCCTTCCCGGGGACTGTGTTTGGCTCAGCACTAAGAACATCCATCTAAGGCTGCCCTCTAGAAGATTCGCACCCAAGTTCTGTGTACCCTTTCGAGTGGCCGAAAGGGTAGGATTGGTCTCGTACAGGTTGTGATTGCCGTCCACATTACGGATCCACGATGTCTTCCACGTCTCCCTCCTAAAACCGGTGGTCCTCTCCCGCTTCTACCGCAAGTCACCAGACCCCATATCCACGCCTGTGGCTGAGGATCGCACCTACCAAGTAAGAGAGGTTGTCGATGTACGAATCTTCAACCGCCAATGGGAGTACCTCTTAGCCTGGGAGGGCTGCGGGGACGAGGACAACACGTGGGAGCCTGCTCGCAACATCTTAGATAAATCCCTCCTCCGACAGTTTCACCTTGACCATCCTGGAAAACCTGGTCCTTTGAAGAGGGGGCGTAAAGGAGGAGGTACCATTGCAGCCCCGACTGCCTCCCCCATGATCGAGATTGGGTCCGCTTACCTTCACTCCAGGCTGCAAGGAGAGACGCCGAAGTCCCAGCCCGGTGGGCCGCATGTCCGCGGCGTCTCCACATGGAGAACGCTGACAGAAGCTCCACCCTCCTCCTCCTCCACCTCCACCTCGCGCGCGCACGCGAGGGCAGCCCTTATGTGCGTCCAGCACCTGGAAGTATGGGACAGCCCTCTGGCTGACGTCAGACGCCAGGCCTGCATAAAACCGGCGCCCAGACTCCGAGGAAGCGCCTTGCAACGAGGTTCCCTGACTTCTAGTTGCCGTCTGGACTCTGCATCTGCTGGTTCCTGGTTCCTGGTTCCCCGGTGCTTGTTCCAGTTCCTGCTTCAGCGATCCTTTATCTGTTGTCTTCCTGGTTCCTGATCTTGGCCTGCTTCTGACGCCTCTGCTAGCTGCCTGTCTCGACCCTGGTCTGCCTTTGAACACTGTCTGCCAGCTGCTTGCCTCGATCCTAGTTTGCTTCTGAATTGTGCTTGCTAGCTGCCCGTCTTGACCCTGGTCCTGCTTCTGACCACTCCTACCTGCGGGCTTGCTCCAGCTCTCAAGTCCCAAGGGCCCGGTTCCCTACGGGCTCCTCCTGGGGGGATCCCGGGTTCCGGGTGAAGCCGTCCGCCAGCCGCTAGACTCCGCATCCCGGTCTGCTCCAGGGAACCCTCCCTACAGGCCGGCCCAAGGGTCCACCGTCTCTCTACTATAACACTAACAGCATGTGGCACATTTAAAACTAATCGGAGAAAGTTCTTTTTCACTCAACGCACAATTAAACTCTGGAATTTGTTGCCAGAGGATGTGGTTAGTGCAGTTAGTGTAGCTGTGTTTAAAAAAGGATTGGATAAGTTCTTGGAGGAGAAGTCCATTACCTGCTATTAATTAAGTTGACTTAGAGAATAGCCACTGCTATTATTAGCAACAGTAGCATGGGATAGACTTAGTTTTTGGGTACTTGCCAGGTTCTTATGGCCTGGATTGGCCACTGTTGGAAAGAGGATGCTGGGCTTGATGGACCCTTGGTCTGACCCAGCATGGCATGTTCTTATGTTCTTATGGTCTTAAGCTCACTGCAGTTTGCAGATGGACTACAATCACAAAAGATAAAGATTTTCAAATTCTGGCCGCCTTAGCAAATATTATGGAAAAGTCTGCAGAGAGAAAATAGTTACATAAGATGAAAAACTGAATACAGCGTGTCATCTTAATAGGCTACATTAGTGAATAAAGAAATGAACATCTGAATATGTAACTTCTTCATTGTTGTGCTCTAAAGTCTTTTTCATTGACTGTACTGAAAGCCTTGCTATAAATCTGTAACATACTACCAGTTTCTCAAAGGGACAAGCTCAAGTGTTCTCCTGATCTCTGCTTCCATAAATGAGATGCTCCTTTTCTTGTAAAATAGTTGAGCTCCTGGGAGGTCCCTCCAAGAAATTTCCAATAACTACCAAGAATACATGTGAGAAAAATTTTACATAACGCTATAACACTGAACAAGTGAGAATATACTACTTTCCTTAAGAGACGGTCAATGACTGTGATGCAATACATCTGCTGATGCAAAATGTTTGACATCATACTGTTTTATACAGGAAGACTTGTGACTGATGATAAACCGCAGTTCATTCCAGTATCTGCGCAAAAAGAGTGTAACACTCTAATTAAGAAATTGCACTACCATATTTACTGCTTTAATCTGTTGAGGACCACTGTTAAATAACTGGACAATCTAAAACAAGCTCAATTAGTTAATAGCACTTATTAGCTTAATAGCATAAATGAAAATGAACTGATCTGTAGGTAAGGTGCACTTACTTTTTCCCCATTTCAAATTCTTCAGCTATAAATTTTTGTGCTTTAATTAGTTCAGAAACAGGACCATTTTTGTCAGCGCAGCACTGACTTAAGTTACAAGGCAGTAGGAAGAATCCTTTATGTGAATGGGGTCCCCAGTGTTCAGCCACTGCAAGTCAAGCCCTAGTGACTAGAGGATGGAAATAAAGAAATGGGGTAATTGTAAACTTTAGGGGCAACGTTTTTGCATGGGAGTAACCTATATGGAACAGCAGATATTACCCTTTACAGAAGGCTTGGGGATAACTTGCACACAGCAAAAATTTCTACCCTAAAGGGTAGATTTTAAAAGGCCACGTATTTAAAAAAAAAAAAAAAAAAAGGCCAGTGCGCACGTCCATGTGTGTGCGGTTCCCGGCGTGCACACATGGAGACGGCTATTTTATAACATGCGTACATTAGCGCATGCATGTTATAAAATGCAATTCCCACCTGCACATACGTGCTGGATTTTAATGTCTGGACGCGCATGTGCAAGAGGGTGGCCTCCTCCGCGCACAGGGGGAGGGATTTTAAAAGAATCACGCGGTGACACAATTGGGCCTTTGACCAGTTCCCTCCCAGTCAGCTCCAATAAAGGAGTAAACTGTGAGGGAACTTCCCTAACCTTAACGCTATCCTTCTTCCCTCTTCCCTGACCCCTAAACCTACCCTATCTATCCCCAATTTTTTGTTTTTATACTTACTGCAGAAGTAAACTCCGTGTGCCAGCTGGCTGCCGGCATGCACTTCCCCGGGACAGCATCTAATAGTGCGGTCCCGGTCCACCCCCTCACCCGCCGGCCCACCCCCTTTCTTCAGGCCTGGCACTTCTGCATCTATTGGGAGTTACACACGTGGCTGTGCCCTTTCTAAAATGCGCTTGGCACACATAGGGCCTGGCCACGCGCGTAACCCCTGGTATTTGTGCGCATAGGCCTTTTAAAATTGACTTGTAAGCAAATAGCTGGGCAGACTAGATGGACCATTTGGGTCGTTATCTGACATTATTTACTGTGTTACTGTATTACCGTGTAAGCAGTAAGACATGTCAAGGAGTTTAGAGAATTGCATTGTGTGCATGCCATCATTATGGACAGCCACATAAACCTAGCTCACTGCATTTGTGAGTCAGTATCTAGAGAATCATCATGCAATATTAAGTGTAGACATTTTAAAACTGACTGGTAAAACTGCAGATGGTACAGACCACTCTTACTGGTACAGCATATAGTCCATGTAGCAGGAAGTACCACTATAAGCCATGCTTCTTACTGAATATTTTACAAAGAAGATATACAAGGGAAGAGAAAAAAAAAGAAAAAGGTGTGAATTTATTGTTGAGATCGTGGACCCTTTCTCCATGACATTATGAAAATAGTCTCAAAGGTGGAGCCCCTGAGAAATTGTTAGTGGAAGGCGGTGCAAGCAAGAAAACCAAACAAATTAGTTCCTACCAGTCTACGCTCCTGGAATCCTGTCTTTGGAAGTTATGATCGTCTGTGAAAGGAAGTTGAATCTGAAGCTGGATCTGGACGAAGCTGGAACAGTCTGAAGCTGGATCTGGACGAAGCTGGAACAAGCTGACACTGGATCAAAACGAAGCTGGAACAAGCTGACAGGCCTCAAGAATGAAGCTGGAGCAGTCTGGCAGACTTCACTCACACACAATTAATGGGAAAATCACCCACATGTTGCGGTCCCGGTTGCTAGACTAGCGACCAGGTCTTTACCTGCCTTTTCCCGCTCCAGGCTCCGCCAGGAACCGTCACGTTTTGGGCCTTCTAAGCCACATGGCAGCGGCGTCTCCACGAGGGAGACGCCGCCAAGGCTCGCTCCTGACTCCGCCCCCTCTGAGGCGCGCGCGAGGAGCGTCGTTTTAAAGGTCAAGTACCCGGAAGTGCTGGACAGCCCCCAAGATGATGTCAGGTGCTGGCAAAGTATTTAAGCCGGCGTCTGCCTGCATAGAGCTGCCTTGCAACGAGGTCTCTCTGGTGAGTGTCTAGTTGCGTTCCAGTTGTCCCTGCATTGGGTCCTGCTGTTCCTGACTCTGCTCCTACTGTTCCTGACTCCGCTCCTGCTGTTCCTGTGCCGGTGTCTCCTGATCTTGATCCAGCCTCTGGTTTGTTACTCTGGCTTCTGACCCCGGCTTGCTTCCGACTCTCCGTGCCTGCTGCCTGCCTCGACCTTTGGATCGTCTTCTCTAATCTCACTGCCATCTCCTAAGTCCCAGCGGTCCTGGTCCCTACAGGCTCCTCCTCGGGGGACCTTGGACTTCCTGGGTGAAGTTCCATTTTCTCCGCTAGTCTCGGTGCCGTCACCTAAGTCCCAGCAGTCCGGAACCCTACGGGCTCCTCCTGGGGGGATCTCGGATCTCCAGGGTGAAGACTCCACCTGTACTTCCTCTGTGGTTCCACTTCCCGGCCTACCTTCTTCTGCGGCGCACTCTATTCCGCCCAAGGGTCCACCATCCAGTTTGCAACAGTTTGCAAGGCCATGGACTCGGCGGAAATGCCCGGACTGCAGGCCATTCCTGGGATTGCCCAACGGCTTCAGCAGCAACAACACTGCCTCGATGTCTTGGCAGCCACTGTCGAGCGATTGGCAAACTGGTTAGATGCCTCCCCGCCGGAGCCGCCACCGGTGCCTCCTCCAGCTCCTACTGTGAACGTAACCACGCCCACTCAGCTTCCAGCCCCATCACGTTATGGGGGCGATGCCAAAGCTTGCTGAGGATTCTTGAACCAATGCTACATCAGGTTCTCTCTGCTTCCAGGCCAATTCTCGTCCGACTCAGTGAAAGTAGCCTACATTTTGTCTCTGCTCGAGGGGAAGGTGTTGAATTGGGCCACACCAATGTGGGAGCACCAGGATCCTATGTTGCACAACTTACAGCAGTTTGTCCTTAGTTTCAAACAGGCCTTTGATGAACCTGCACGCCTACCCACAGCAACGTCAGAGCTGTTACAGCTGAGACAGGGATCTCGGTCCCTGGCAGATTATGCCATTGAATTTCGCACACTCGCTTTGGAAGTGGGCTGGTGCGATGACAGCTTGTGGGGGGTCTTTCTGGAAGACCTGTCGGGGCGCATCAAGGACGAGTTGGCCGCCAGAGACATTCCGGATAACCTCAATGAAGTGATTGATTTGGCCAGTCGAATCGACCGTCTCCAGCAGAGGGCCAAGGAAGGATGTTCGTTACGCCGTCCCATACCACTAGCCCCAGTCTTCTCTACACCCATGACGACACCCTCTGGTCAAAGGGGAACACACGCAGATTCATCAGCTGAAGAACCTATGCAGATAGGTTGCACGCCTCTGACGGCTGAAGAGAGGCGGAGGCGCCGCACGCTGGGGCTATGTTTGTACTGTGGTGGGAAGGGACACTTTCTAGCCCACTGCAAGGAGTGTCCAGAAAACGCTCAAGCCTAGGCAGTACGGAGGGGCTACTCCTAGGTTGTGTTAATTCTGCTCCTCAATGTACAGTTCCTGTGACGTTGGAATACCCGGGAGGGTCTTTCCACACTTTGGCCTTTATAGACTCTGGAGCAGGAGGGAATTTCATTCTATCCGATCTGGTGCAACAACTGCAGCCACCTACAGTCCCGCGGAGTCCTCCACTACGTATTACGTCTATTCGTGGGACAGTCTTGCCCGGAAGTATCTCCGTTTCCACAATGCCTCTGACTCTCCGGACGGGAGCGCTGCATTCAGAAGAAATATCCTTCTTAGTTTTGGAAAAGGCAGTACATCCAGTGGTTTTGGGGTTGCCGTGGTTACAGCAACACTCCCCTATAATTCATTGGGATACGCTACAAATAGCACAATGGAGTTTCTCTTGCTTTACCAACTGTCTCAAGGTTCCGGGTCCTCCCAGAGTACCTCTGCTAAACACTTCCGTATTGCCTCCCACACCTTACCAGGATTTCGCAGAGGTCTTCTCAAAGGAAAAAGTGGAGATCCTGCCCCATTATCGGCCCTTTGACTGCGCCATAGACTTACTGCCTGGCTCCACGCTGCTGCATGGCCGAGTGTATCCATTATCCCTGCCCGAGACATACGCCATGTCTGAGTACATCACAGAAAATCTCGCTAAAGGATTAATCCGTCCTTCTCGATCCCCAGCCGGAGCGGGGTTTTTCTTCATGGGAAAGAAGGATGGCAGACTCAGACCATGTATCGACTACAGAGGCTTGAACAGCATTACTAAATGGGACCGCTACCCGCTACCTTTAATTCCATAGCTCCTAGACACATTGCAAGGAGCTAAGTTCTTTACCAAGCTCGATTTATGAGGGGCTTACAATTTAGTCCACGTCTGTCTGGGAGACGAATGGAAGACTGCCTTTAACACGAGAGATGGGCATTATGAATACCTAGTAATGCCATTTGGGTTGTGTAACTCTCCGGGAGTCTTCCAAAATCTTATGAACGAAGTATTAAGAGAGATGCTGCACTCTTATGTCATAGTGTATCTGGATGACGTTCTAATCTATTCCCGAGATCTACAGTCTCACCATCAACATGTCAGTCAAGAGTTGCAGGTCCTGAAGGACAATCAATTGTACACCAAGCTCGAGAAGTGTATGTTTGAGTGCGAATCACTTCCCTTCCTGGGTTATATTGTGTCGTCCACTGGGTTTCAAATGGATCCAGAGAAGGTATCTGCGATCACCAACTGGCCACACCCCACGGGGATGAAGGCCTTGCAGCAATTCCTTGGATTCATGAACTTTTATAGACATTTTATTCCTCACTATTTTCTGAAGGTAGCACTGCTTACCGCTTTGACTCGCAAAGGGGCAGATGCCAAAGAATGGCTGGAAGCGGCTTGTCGAGCCTTTGAAGAGTTAAAACAGGCCTTTTTGATGGACACTTGTTTGTACCACCCAGACCCGCAATGCCCTTTTGTCGTAGAAGTGGATGCGTCCAGCATTGCCGTGGGATCGATACTCAGCCAGCACTCTGACTCAGACCAGTTGCTCCCATGTTCCTATTTTTCTAGAAAAAATTCCCCAGCCGAATGCAATTACAGCATCGGGGACAAGGAACTCCTGGCGATCAAGCTAGCCTTTGAAGAATGGAGGCAATGGCTTGAGGGTGCAATTCATCCAGTCACCGTATACACCGACCACAAGAACCTAGAGTTCCTGGGCCAAGCACAGCGACTAAACTCCAGACAAGCCAAGTGGTCTCTTTTTTTTAATCGATTCGACTTTACTCTTCGCTATCGCCCAGCACCAAAGAATGTACGTGCTGATGCTCTGTCTTGAACTTCGGAGGTAGAGGAGGAGGAGGAGGAGCGTCCTCAATACATCCTAGATCCAGCCAAGATTAGCCTGGCAGCAGTAACTGTAAGTTCACAAAGGAGAACAGTAGTTCCCAAGCGTCTCTGGAGAAGGGTTCTCAGCTAGGCTCACGATTCCTTGTACAGGGGTCATGCCGGTCGGGACAGGACGCTGGATTTACTAAACCTCTACTACTGGTGGCCAAATTTAAGACAAGATGTCCTTACCTATGTGAGTTCATGTCCCACGTGTGCCAGAGAGAAACCACAAATTGGTCAGCCATGGGGATTATTGCAACCACTGTCAGTTCCCACCGACCCTTGGACTCATATAGCCACAGACTTTATGGTTGATTTGCCCTCTTCCAATGGCAAGCCAGTCATCTGGGTCATGGTGGACCGCTTTTCTAAAATGGCTCATTTCGTGCCATTAGCCAAATTACCATCTGCACCAGAGCTGGCACTACAGTTTGCTTAACACATCTTCCGCATTCATGGACTTCCGCAGGACATTGTCTCGGATCGAGGTCCGCAGTTTACGGCTCGATATTGGAAGGTTTTATGCAAAAAGTTGAAGTACAACTCAGCTTCTCTACAGCATTTCATTCGCAAAGCAACAGTCAAACAGAACAGATGAATCGCTCCCTAAAGGCATTTCTTTGGGCTTTTGTTAACAACAAACAAGACAACTGGGTAGAGTTGTTACCCTGGGCTGAGTTTTCCTATAACAACCAGATTCACTCTGCTACTGGGAAATCCCCTTTTCAAGCAGTATACAGAAAACAACTTAAGCCACCATTACCCCTGTCTGTGTCCATACCGTCACCAGCAGCCCAATTGTCGGCTCAGCAGTTATATGGACTCTGGAATTCCATTCAAGATAAGCTCACTACTGCGGCCAAGACTGCTAAAAGACATGCCGACCAACATCGTCGGTCAGCACCCATATTTCTTCCAGGAGATCGAGTCTGGCTCAGCACAAAAATTATCCACCTCAGGCTGCCTTCTAGGGGGCTAGCGCCTAAATATTGTGGACCATTCCGAGTGGCAGAACGTATTGGGATAGTATCCTATAGCTTACGCTTGCCTACCACGCTACGCATCCACAACGTATTCCATGTCTCCCTCCTTAAACCGGTAGTCCTCTCTCGATTTCATCGATCTGCTCCGGATGCAGCAATCTCACCTACTGCCGAGGATCCCACATACCAGGTTCGAGAGGTCCTTGACATTCGTTTCTTCAACCATCGATGGGAGTACTTGTTGGCTTGGGAAGGATGTGGTGCTGAGGACAACACCTGGGAGCCTGCTCGCAACTCCCTAGACAAATCCTCTTGCAGCAATTCCACTTGGCTCATCCTAGTAAACCGGGTCCCTTGAAGAGGGGGTGTAAGGGAGGGGGTACTGTTGCGGTCCCAGTCGCTAGACTAGCGACCGGGTCCTTACCTGCCTTTCCCCCCTCCACCCTCCGCCGGGAACCGCCATGTTTCGGGCCTTCTAGGCCGCATGGCAGTGGCGTCTCCACGAGGGAGACGCCGCCGAGGCCCGCTCCTGACGCCGCCCCCTCTGAGGCATGCGCGCGCGAGAGGAGTGTTGTTTTAAAGGTCCAGCACCCGGAAGTGCTGGACAGCCCCCAAGATGACACTGGCAAAGTATTTAAGCCGGCGTCTGCCTGCATGGAGCTGCCTTGCAACGAGGTCTCTCTGGTGAGTGTCTAGTTGCGTTCCAGTTGTCCCTGCATTGGGTCCTGCTGTTCCTGACTCCGCTCCTGCTATTCCTGACTCTGCTCCTGCTGTTCCTGTGCCGGCTTCTCCTGATCTTGATCCAGCATCTGGTTTGTTACTCTGGCTTCTGACCCCGGCTTGCTTCCTACTCTCCATGCCTGCTGCCTGCCTCGACCTTTGGATCATCTTCTCTACTCGTCTCACTGCCGTCTCCTAAGTCCCAGTGGTCCTGGTCCCTATGAGCTCCTCCTGGGGGGACCTTGGACTTCCTGGGTGAAGTTCCATCTTCTCCGCTAGTCTCGGTGCCGTCACCTAAGTCCCAGCGGTCCGGATCCCTACGGGCTCCTCCTGGGAGGATCTCCAGGGTGAAGACTCCACCTGTACTTCCGCTGTGGTTCTGCCTCCCGGCCTACCTTCTTCTGCTGAGCTCTCTATTCCGCCAGGCCGGCCCAAGGGTCCACCATCCAGTTGCAACACACATATCTTACATTCTCACCCTTAATTGGGATCAGCACTATTAACAAGTAACCCATTGATAATAAAATCTGCAGGTTCTTCATAAACCAAGTCAGTCTCAGGTCTGCCTCTTTGGTGGTTTTTGATTGCCAGACAGGGGTGGATTGCAGGAAAATATCAGCCTGGAGGATGTATTCAGAATCAGCTCATGGAGTTTCTGACTTCCTCATGCGCTTTTCCTGTAGCACGGGCTTCAACAGCTCCCAAAAGCTGGAACCTGCCAGAATTGAGCCAAAAAGTCTTTCACATAGATTTCATATTTTCCATTAACAACTAAGTAGTAGAGCACATTTTAGACCAGGAGAGAACAAACAGAGCTGCAGTCCCCCATCCACCTATTCAGTCATTTGGATTCCCCACAAGTTTGTTTACATCTCTCGTATATATATACCCTGGATTCCTGGTCTGGAGTTAGCCATTTGTCAACCGATCAGCTCTTGAATTAGTTGCCAAATAATGAGACAACCACACTGCCAGTCGGTGTCAGGCGCACACACACACACACACACACACACACTCTCTCACTCTGACACAAAGACATATTCTGCTGCTATCAGTGTCTGTGTGTATCTATGTCTGAAAGACTTACACCTAAACACACTCTCTGACACAAAGTATGAATGTGGATAGGGAGAGCTACTGACCCAAAGCAGCACAGCTCCAGATGGACTCCTGCTTTCCCACATGGAGCCAGTACAACCAGGGTATTTAAATAGAAGATGAAATTTAATATGGACAAGAGTAAAGCAATGCAAATAGGGAAAAATAACCCTAATTTTAGATATATAATAATGGCTCCTGCATTAGCACTAACCACCCAGGAAAAAGATCTAGGAGTCACTGAAATCCTAGGCTCAGTGTGCAATGGCAGTCAAAAAAGCAAACTGAATGCTAGGAATGATTAAGAAATGAATGGAAAATAAAATTGAGAACATCATAATGCCTCTAATTAGATCAATAATGTGGCCGCATCTTTAATGTGCAATTCTTGTCATCCCATCATTAGAAAATATACACAGAAGACAACAAAATGGTTAAGGAGCTGGAACAGTTCCCTTATGAAGAAAGGCTAAACAGGTTAAGTCTCTTCAGCTTGGAGATGAGATGATTGAGGTCTACAAAATCAAGAGAGGAGTAGAACAGATAAATAAGGAAACGTTTTTTACCCTTTCAAACAACACTAAGAATAGGGGACACTCACTGAAAACAACAGGTAACAGATTTAAAACAAATTGGATAAAGTATTTTTCTACTTGGTGCACAATCAAATTTTGTGGAATTCATTGCCTGAGGATGGGATCAAGGTAGATAGCATAACTGAATTTAAAAGGGTTTGGATAAGTTCATGGAAGAAAAGTTTATAAATAATTATTAACCAGACCCACCATTTGTCATATGGAGAGATAGCAGCAAGAAACTGAATCTACTTTTAGGGACTGCTGGAGTCAAGATCCTGGGCTTGAAGGATCTTTGGTCTGAGCCAGCATGGCACTTAGTTAATCTGTTACATTGTATCATGTCATTATAAGGCTTGCCTTAGACATCATGTTGTATGTAAACTGATGTGATATGTCAAATCGTATGTCGGTATAGAAAAATAAATAAATAAATAAAAATGTTCTTATGGCATTAGGCTTATTGTAACGCATGTTGGGTATGGGCCTGGCCCTCAGAAAGTCATGGGTAAACAGAATTACAATTATAATACAATAAATCTTCATACCAAAATAACACTAACTGCCAGCATGCAAACAGTTACAACCCTACCTATGAAAAGGCAACACTATAAAAATGTCACCAGACCCTAAAACACCAATATTCCTCCTTTTGGGAAAAGAGAACAAGTCAGAGAAATCTGTTTAACTAGCCATTAAAGGACACCCAGCTGGAGACTGGAAGCTGCTTTCCAGGTGCATATCTATCTCATGTTTAAAAAGAAAAGAAAAACTTTACCCATCTGGCTGTTTTCCTAAATTAACTCTTAAGATACTTCATTTCTTCAGCTTTACTCAATGCTCCTTTCTCAATTACAGCTAATTCTCATCTGCTATAAATCTTTCCAATAATGGATTTCCATTATTAACTCAGAGCCTCTTCATTTTTTGATGCGTGTCTGTCTGTCTTGATTAGAGTGTGAGCTCCAAGAAGCAGAGATTGTCTTTTTTACTGAATAGCTCTGTATAGTACTGCATATATCCTCTATGCATTACACAAATCATGATGATGATAATGTAACCCCCATCCTGACAGTGGCACATAAAATGTGAGGGGGTCCAGCACCCGAGTAAGCTGAGTGCCGATCTCTCAGGATGGTTCAGGAAGGAGAGTGGTTTGAGTAAATGGTATGGTGGACCCAGGCCCAGAAGCAAGGAGAATGTGCAGGAGGCCTGAGCTGGAAAAGGATGTCAAAGCTAAGAGAGTTCCCTCTATGTCAGTGATTCCCAACCTTTTTTGTTTCATGGTACACCTGATACAGGGTTTACTTCACTATGGCACACTACCGGCTTCCCCATTATCACTTTCTTTTCTTTTCATTCTCTCCCCTCCCCACCCAACTGGCATCATCACCTTCCCTCTCTTCACACTCCTTGGCACCATCACTTTCACAGTTCCTCCACTGCGTGGCATCATCATCATCACCTTCTCATCCCGTCCCTCTTCTCCCACCCCACCAGCATCATAATCACCTTCCCTTCCCTGACATCTTCTTTCCTTCCCTCTACCTATCCCCCCACCTCCTGGCATCATCATCACTTTCCCTCTCCCAACATCTATTCCTGCCACATCTTGACATTATCATCACCTTCCCTCTCCCTCCATCTCCCTTCCACACCCACCACCTCATCATCATAACTTTCCCTCCCCACCCTATGGTGGTATCATTACCTTCCTTCTCCCTCCATTTCTCTTCCCCACCCCTGGCATTATCATCACCTTCTCCCCACTCCCCTCCCTCTCCCCTACTGCCAAACTTCATCATCACCTCCTCTCCCCCACCCCCTGGCATATCACCTTCCCTGTCCTCCATCTCTTTGACATCATCACTTTCCCTTCCTTTTCCCTCCATACTCCATGGCACAGTCAGCTTTCCCTCCCCCACCCTGTCCTGGAACAGCAGATGTATATGAGCAGGTTTACCTAGTGCCAGTGGCGTAGCTACGGGTGGGCCTGGGTGGGCAGTGGCCCACCCACTTTCCATTCAGGCCCACCCAAATTTCTTTGCAAGACACTGCAGCCAATACAAGCAGGCAGCATCAGCAGGCATCCAAGGCAGAAAAAAAAATAAAATCAGCTGGTGTGTTGCGGCTCCCGGTGTCCCACAGCCCCAGTAATACTTCCCTTTACCTTCTTCCTGCCCCCGCGGGCCAATGGGAAACCGCCTATCTTCTTCCTGCCCCCGTGGGCCAATGGGAAACCTCCTATCTTCTTCCTGCCCCCGTGGGCCAATGGGAAACCTCCTCCCTTCTTCCTGCCCCCGTGGGCCAATGGGAAACCTCCTCCCTTCTACCTGCCCCTGCGGGCCAATCGGAAGCCTTCTTCCTGCCAGTGGAAGGAGGAAGCCTCTGATTGGCTGGTGGGGCAGGAAGAAGGGGGTCATCAGGGTGGGAGGAGTGGCAGTGTTCAAGCCACGGGCTGGAAATGCAGGGCAGGGAGGTGACTGGGGTGTGTGTGAGACAGAGCCTGGGCAGGGAGGTGACTGGGGTGTGTGTGAGACAGAGCCTGGGCAGGGAGGTGACTGGGGTGTGTGTGGGGTGTGACTGGGGTGTGTGTGGGGTGTGACTGGGTTGTGTGTGAAAGACAGAGCCTGGGCAGGGAGGTGACTGGAGTGTGTGTGAGACAGAGCCTGGGCAGGGAGGTGACTGGGGTGTGTGTGAGAGACAGAGACTGGGCAGGGAGGGTGACTGGGGTGTGTGTGGGATGTGACTGGGGTGTGTGTGGGGTGTGTGAGACTGGGCAGGGAGGTGACTGGGGTGTGTGTGAGACAGAGACTGGGCAGGGAGGGTGACTGGGGTGTGTGTGGGGTGTGACTGGGGTGTGTGTGGGGTGTGTGTGAGACAGAGACTGGGCAGGGAGGTGACTGGGGTGTGTGTGAGACAGAGACTGGGCAGGGAGGGTGACTGGGGTGTGTGTGGGGGTGTGTGTGGGGTGTGTGTGAGACAGAGACTGGGCAGGGAGGGTGACTGGGGTGTGTGTGGGGTGTGACTGGGGTGTGTGTGAGACAGACTGGGCAGGGAGGTGACTGGGGTGTGTGTGAGACAGAGACTGGGCAGGGAGGGTGACTGGGGTGTGTATGGGGTGTGACTGGGGTGTGTGGGGGGTGTGTGAGACAGAGCCTGGGCAGGGAGGTGACTGGGGTGTGTGTGAGAGACAGAGACTGGGCAGGGAGGGTGACTGGGGTGTGTGTGGGGTGTGACTGGGGTGTGTGTGGGGTGTGTGTGAGACAGAGACTGGCCAGGGAGGTGACTGGGGTGTGTGTGAGACAGAGACTGGGCAGGGAGGGTGACTGTGGTGTGACTGGGGTGTGTGTGGGGTGTGTGTGAGACAGAGACTGGGCAGGGAGGTGACTGGGGTGTGTGTGAGACAGAGACTGGGCAGGGAGGGTGACTGGGGTGTGTGTGGGGTGTGACTGGGGTGTGTGTGGGGTGTGACTGGGGTGTGTGTGGGGTGTGTGTGAGACAGAGACTGGCCAGGGAGGTGACTGGGGTGTGTGTGAGACAGAGACTGGGCAGGGAGGGGTGACTGGGGTGTGTGGGGGGTGTGACTGGGGTGTGTGTGAGACAGAGACTGGGCAGGGAGGTGACTGGGGTGTGTGTGAGACAGAGACTGGGCAGGGAGGGTACTGGGGTGTGTATGGGGTATGACTGGGGTGTGTGTGGGGTGTGTGTGAGACAGAGACTGGCCAGGGAGGTGACTGGGGTGTGTGTGAGACAGAGACTGGGCAGGGAGGGTGACTGGGGGGTGTGTGGGGTGTGACTGGGGTGTGTGTGGGGTGTGTGTGAGACAGAGACTGGGCAGGGAGGTGACTGGGGTGTGTGTGAGACAGAGACTGGGCAGGGAGGTGACTGGGGTGTGTGTGTGAGAGACAGAGCTGCTGCTCCTGGTATGTGCTTTCAAGGGAAAGGAGTAGGAGAGTTGCTGGAGATGGTAAGTAAAAGTGGCATTTTAAGTTTATTTTTCTTGATTGACTGCCATTTTAATTATTGAGTATTATGTGATGTGTCTGCTGTTTTGAAATATTTTATTGATATTTGGACAATGTTTAATAATTTTTATGAGTTTTGTTGGATGTTATTCTGTTCATCAGCTGTTTTGAAACATTTATTAATATAGTTTTACAGTTATTTCTGTTTGGGGCTCTATAACAGCTTGGCTTGTTCTGTTTTCCTAATAGGAGGTGTATTAGTGTTTAGGACCTGATTTAATATTTGTAGTGTTGCCTTTTCATAGATAGGTTGTTATATGTTCCATAATGCAGGTGTAACTTTGTGCGGCTTAGTTTGTGTGCATTATTGCAGATCCTGGGACTGTTAGGTGCTATATTTCTCTTTCCATTTCTCCAGGTTTGCACTGCATTCAGAGTGGCTTTTTTTGGTTTTCCATTCCAGTTTCTATCTCCATATTTATAATGTGTGGTCTTTCTGTACTTTGGTGAAGGTCGGTTCTTTGTGTGTGCCCGAGATGAGGTATTTTACTAGCATGTAGGCAATTGTATCAATCTTATTTGTGGAAGCAGAGTGTATGTTTACATGATGATAGCTTAGTAAATGACAGGGCTGGATAGCCTTTTTCTCCTGTCTACCCAGTTATCCTCTCCACACTGCTAAGGATACATCCCAGCTGTCAGCCAAAGGGTGTGACCACCTTCAAGACATCTCTTTATCCAGAACAATTTTTTTTTCTGTTCTTCCTTTGTAAAGAAATGGGGATGAATGTCAGGAGCCCCTGGACTCGATTCAGCAAATGTCAGCATCAGAGGAAGACTAAAACTAAATAGTTGAGCCATAGGAAAAGAAATCTTCAAAGATATTTATCTATTTTATTGATACAGATTAATAAGGCATTTGCTCAATTATGGTAAATACAAGCCGTTAAGCCCGTTAAAACGGGCTACATCCCTCTGTCTCTCACCTCCCCCTCATTCTCTCTCCCCTCACTCTTCACCACCCCCTACCTCCCTCCCTCCCTCACCCACTCCTCTCCACCCTCCCTCTCCTCTCACTCATTCCCTCCCTCCCACTCAGTCTCACTCCCTCCCCCCTCTCTCCCTCCCTCTCACTCACTCAGTCCCACTCACTCTCACTCACTCCCCACTCCCTCCGTCCTCTCCCTCAGTCCACTCCCTCCCTCAGTCCCACTCACTCCCTCTCACTCAGTCCCCCCCTCCCTCTCACTCAGTCCTCCCTCCCCCCCCAGTCCCTCCCCCTCACCTCAGTCCCTCCCTCCCACTCAGTCTCACTCACTCCCCCCCCTTCTCTCCCTCCCTCTCACTCACTCAGTCCCACTCACTCTCACTCAGTCCCCACGCCCTCCGTCCTCTCCCTCAGTCCCACTCCCTCCCTCAGTCCCACTCACTCCCTCTCACTCAGTCCCCCCTCCCTCTCACTCAGTCCCTCCCCCTCACTCAATCCCTCCCTCCCACTCAGTCCCTCCCTCCCCCCCTCTCTCCCTCCCTCTCTCACTCACTCAGTCCCACTCACTCTCCCTCAGTCCCACTGCCTCCCTCTCTCTCCCAGTCCCACTCCCTCCCTCAGTCCCACTCCCTCTCACTCAGTCCCCCCTCTCCCTCTCACTCAGTCCCACTCACTCCCTCCCTCTCACTCAGTCCCCCCTCCTCACTCAATCCCTCCCTCCCACTCAGTCCCTGTCCCTCCCACTCTCTCTCTCCGTCCCTCCCTCCCACTCAGTCCGTCCCTCCCTCTCTCTCTCTTCTCCCTCCCTCGCTACTGGCCGCTTACCGCCGCCCGCTACCCGCCGTCGCCCGCTACCCGCCGTCGCCGCTGCTCGTACCGCCGCCGCCGCTACCGCCCGCCCGCTGCCGGTACCGCCGCCGCTCGCTACCGCCGTCGCCGCCCGCTGCTGCCACTGGGCGCCGCCATTTTTTTTCTGACGCTGGCTCAGATCGACGTGCTCGCCCGCACATGCGCGGTAGAGCTGGTCTCTACTGCGCATTTGCGGGCCGTCGGTCAGAGCCCATTTATAAGGTAGATTTTGGTACAAATTCAATGATGAAGGAACCCTCTTTCCTATTTTCTTAAACTTATCAAACGCAGTAATTCATGACCATCATAATAGGCATCATTGTGTGGTAAAGTATACCTTTGTCACTCTGCCTTATGCTTAATCATAGGTCAGTCCATATTTTTAAGTGTTTTTGTTGCTTAATTCACCCCAGTGATATACTCCAAATTTCTAGCAATAATCTTGTGTTACATCAATTCAAGGTTACTTTTGTTGAAAATTATGAACCAAACTTATCTGGATAATACAATGTTATTACTTCTTCTTAACCACCATCGACTTTGAGCTTGATGCCCTCAAATTGTCAGCAATATGAGAATTCACTATATTGCTGTTCTATGCCCGACATTGCACAATGTTTCGGACTAGCATCGAGTCCTTCTTCAAGGGCGTAATATATTCCACAGCATGGCGTATCTTGGCGTGGCATCAAGCTCAAAGTCGATGGTGGTTAAGAAGAAGTAATAACATCGTATTATCCAGATAAGTTTGGTTCATAATTTTCAACAAAAGTAACCTTGAATTGATGTAACATAAGATTATTGCTAGAAATTTGGAGTATATCACTGGGGTGAATTAAGCAACAAAAACACTTAAAAATATGGACTGACCTATGATTAAGCATAAGGCAGAGTGACAAAGGTATACTTTACCACACAATGATGCCTATTATGATGGTCATGAATTACTGCGTTTGATAAGTTTAAGGAAAGAGGGTTCCTTCATCATTGAATTGTAATTAGTTTGAACCTAGTTCCATCTTAAAAGTACATTGCCTTTCTGAGCTTTTTTCAAGTAGAAATATTTTGGTACAACATTCCAGAGGGTTTTAAAACATCTCACAGAATACTGTGATGCATGATGAGATATTTGTCTTTATAGTAGACTAGTATATGGTTCTTTGTAAGTTATGGGATACTGCCACTTGAGATCTCTTTAAGTATAATTGAAATGCTTTCATAAATATATATTAGGTTTAGCATTGGTAGGTGCTTGAAGTAATTGAGTTTAAAATATTAAAAGTATAACAGCTGTAGCAGATTATTTAGAAATCTATTGTCAGGTGTGTGTGTGTGAAAGTATTTATCAATAAGAATTTGAATTCCATGGCTCAGACTTTTAGTGCCCACCCATGTTAACCTTGGGCCCAGCCAAAAATTCATTTCTGGCTACGCCACTGCCTAGTGCTCCTTCTTTTTCCTCTGCCGGCTTCTCTTTGCAATCAGAACTGCAAGGGCCAGCAGGTCTGGCAAAACTACAGGGCCCCATGTAGTTTTTATTTTATTTTATTTATTAGATTTATATACTGCTACTCTGTTTAACAATCATAACGGTTTACAATTATAAACAATTTTAAAAAATCTAATATTATTATAATAAGTACAATAATAAATAGTTTGAAATAAGATAATATAGAATAATACAATTATATAATAAGAAAATATAAGAAAATTAAAACAAATAAAAGTGTAAAAGAATAACTAAAATACAATAAAATAAAATAGAATTAAAAATAGAAATAAAAGAGGCCTCCACCCTTTTCACTTGCACGAATGTTATGTAACCATTGAACTCTCATATGCTTACTTAAATAACCATTTTTTAAGATCTTTTTTAAAAGCTGCATAATCTCTTTGTAGTCTTAATTCAATCGGCAGAGAGTTCCATAATTTTGGGCCTTCTACAGATAATGCTCTATCCCTAACCTTGCTTAGATGTGCTGATTTCATTGATGGAATGTTTAATAATCCTTTGATGATATCAAATTTCATTGTGGAATGTAAAGATGAAAGGAAGCATTTAACCATTCAGTATTGTCCTTATTAATAGATTTATGTAGTTTCTATTACAGAGGAAAGCCAGCAGGGGAAAGGCAGAAGCAGCTGAAGATAAGGGCTGTTCTCTGATGCCCCCTACTGGTAGGAAGAGATCCTGCAGGGCAGGAGGAAAATATCAAATGAAGACTGAAGTTGCAACACACTTGCACTTCAGCTTGCAGTACCTGAATGTAATCTGCTTTGAAATGGCAAAAAAGTAAAATATATTTAAAAAAAAAAATCCACAGTACAGTAGTGTGTCACAGCACACCGTTTGGGAAACACTGCTTTATGTCTCTCTCTGACTGCTATCTTCCCTGTTCAAATATCACTACATCAGAAAAATGGATCTCATTCTGCCAATATATTCAAACAATAAACAATTTTTGGCATGACCAGCAGTCTAGAGTATATAACAATAGAGTGTGAGAAAGAACTTATTAGATCAGGATGCATAGCCTTGCACAGCTAGGCTGTGGGGGTTACAAAAAAAATCTAATTACTGAATCTTTAGTAATTATATACACTTTCTCCTGTATTCGGAGAGCTTTTTATATATTTACTTTTCCCCACTCTTCTCTCTAATATTTCGAAATACACTCAGTGGAAACAATTCCAAACACAATCCAAACATAATTTCTCCTCTTCCCCAATAGACTATACTTCTCATGGTCTCAACATCAATTTCTCCCACTTTAAGAGCTTCCGTACTCACTCACTAGACCAGAGCTTTCCAAACTTTTCATGTTGGTGACACACTTTTTAGACAAACATAATTTCACGACACGGTAATTCAGTCTACTAGTAAACCAGAGGTTAAACGAACGAAACATATTTCGACAATTTATGTATGTTTCCTTAAATATATACATAAATAAAATGTTTCACGACACAACCTATCTCATGAAAACCTTAAATTTATATTAAAAATATATATTCCAAGATTCATGTTATTGTTATAATTTATGAGAAACAATAATAAAACAAATTGTCTGTCCCCCACACACTCATCTCTCTCCTCCCCCCCAGCACATGTCTGGCCCCCACACACTCATATCTCTCCCCCTCAAGCACATGTCTGTCCCCCCAGCACGTTTGCCCCCCCACTCACTCATCTCTCTCCCCCCCAGCACATGTCTGGCCCCCACACTCATGTACCTCGTCTTTTTGATTGTTGCCAGTTAAGTGCTTCACTCCCTTCCATGATCACCAGACACTGCTGCTTGCAGTCAGTACTCCTCATGGCCAGGCCTCATCGGCAGCAGCAGCCAATGCAAGGATGGCTGGGCTCGTTCCACCCACCAAGCCCCCCAAAAAAACGCGATTGACAGCAAAAATCACCCAATAATAAGCAACCCATAAACTGAAAAAAAAAAGTGAATCTCTAGAAAAAAAAAAGCCCAAACTCGCATCAGAGTTGACCGGGCTTGCGCGACACACCTGCACACTGCAGGCGACACACTAACGTGTCCCGACACACAGTTTGGAAAGCTCTGCACTAGACACTTAGTAATTCTCAAAATTTTCCATTGAAACTTTGTAATTGTTTAGAAGTTTCTCCTTTCCCATCTAAGCAAGAGCATAGGACTTCCCTGGTGTCCCTGGCTCTCACCCTTCCATGGCTTCCTCACTCCACCTTTTCTCCACTAAATGTGGGATGTCCAGACTCTCCTCCACTTCCAGGACTCATGTCAGTTCCCTAGTTCCCCTTGAGGAAAGCAACCTATTCCTTCTTGGGCCTTTTTTCTTCAGTGGGAAAGTACCCCCAGAGCCCTCTCTGAAAAGAGGCTACCCTGGTTGGATCTAGTCCCTGGTTGGATTCTAACCAGCTCACCATCATACATCCTGAACCTGCCTTTTTACACTGGATAAGATAGTCCTTATACGAGACTTTGCTCCTCATTTTTCATAAAAGGAAACATTCCATTATAGATTATCAACCACTCCTACCATGACATGGTGCATATACACTGTGGGGTAGAATTTCATAGATTTGCGCGCTACCCGGCACGCACACATGGATGCCCGATTTTATAACATACACTCCAATTCTGGAGCAGACTGGGAGGGAACTTCCCAACCCCCTACACTAACCTCCCTTCCCTTTCCCTACTCGCCCCCTAGCCCTAACCTAGCCACTCCCCCAAATCTTTATTTTACCTTTTGCGCCTGCCTCAAGGCAGGCGCAAGGTTGTGCGCACCGGCACGCGATCCTCCGGCACAGCAGCAAATGACCACTGTGCTGGGGGCCTCTAGCCCTGTCCCTTTCCCAAGGCCCTGGGACTTACATGTGTGACTGGCCTTTGAAAATTGGCTCAGCGTGCGTAATGCTTTGAAAATCTACCCCTGTGCAATTTACCAGAAGTGATGCCATATAGTGGCCATTCAGAATACCACGCCCTTCACATTCAATTAGCAGTAGCAGACAGCTTCTGCCATTCTACAGAATTCCTAAATCTTCAACAACTCTCTTAATTCACATGAATACCCAAAGCGGAAGCCAAATATTCTCCCCCACCCAGAATTCTTTTAAAAGGGCTTCTTTGTGACAAAACAGGGCTCCTTGTTGGGAGACCCGTCACCATAATAATGCTAATAATGTTTATGAGCTTTGAGCCAGTTGCAGACCATGTGGTGAATCTATTTCATTGCTTATATTACAGGCTAGTCACAACTGGAAAGTAACATGCTCATGATCTTTAGTCAAAACATGTTCAGGTTTCCAGTACCAGAATAGCATGAGGTTGCCATTTCTGACATTTTTTACAAGTACGCTAAACCTTTTCGCATTGATTGTTAAGTGACCATTAAATATTTCTGCAAGACCATGATAAAATTGGTTTTTCCCAAATTTCATTGCATAGGGCCCTATGAGATATTAAACATTGTGGTTGACAGATTTATTCTTAGTAAACTCATTTCTATGATCTGCTATTGCTTTTCAGAATATTTGAGAAGTGTGATCAGCTTTGGCTATGCCAAAGTTTATCTGGCTAATTTTAGGACTGTTCTTCAGCAATGCTATTTTAGCTGGATAACGCTAAAAATCTATGTTTATCTGGCTCTGCCCCAGAAAGCCCCTGTCCTACCCTCAAGCTAGTCCATTAACTTTTTAGTCAGATATACAATTATTTGACTATCTTGGGACCAGTCAATGTGGTGTGATTTTCTAACTTAGCTAGACAAATGGCGCTGAATATGAGCATCAACATTACTTCAAATCAAAATTCATTCTGAAGAGTGCTGCTGTTTTACCTAATGCATGCTTGGAAAGTTGCAAGCATGTAGCAATTGTACGTCAATCAAAACAGCAGTACAATTATAGTACTAATTTGCCACATGTCCTTCTTTTTATATCCTGCCAAGATGTATTTAATTTTCCATGTCCATTCTGTGTCATTTATTTATTTTCAAAAGGATTAAAGGTATTCACGGACTTCTCTATAAATCACAGTTAGCATGTCATCTATGACAAGGTTACATTTCTGCATAAAGCCATTTTTCCTTGAGAGAATGCAAGAGGGCAGAAGCAGAGCAGCAGCATAGCTCAACAGCTGTCCATGTTTTGAGAGGCACATTTCATGGAAGGAGATATCTGTAAAGATGCTAAATCAGGGAGATTAATTACTGCTGACTGTGACTGAAAGCCCCTAAAATCTTTAATTTAAAGAGACATTAACTTCTGGCAAAAATTACAACATTTAAAGGGAAAGAAACCCCCAAACTTTGCTGACTGTTTTCTTCGTAAGCAAAACATACTGTGCAGGTTTCAACTGGCCCTAGAGTAGTTCCTGTCCCCGAGTGCCACAAATAGAAATCCACAGTGAATATGCATGAGATGTGTTTGCATGTAGTGGATGCAATGCATTTCACGCATATTTGGTGTGGATATCTTGAAAACCTGACTGGCTGGCAGCACTGGAGGACTGGGGTTTCCTACTTCTTCCCTAGAGACATTCTCTCAGCTACATTGTATGCTTTTCTCCTGTCACACCAACTGAAACGTATGCTAAGGAGTTCTATATGTTGGGGAGCACTAGGAGAACAGTCCCATTTCCAAGGGAATTGTGTGCCTTTGGGCCACAGCACAACCCCAGAGAACTCCAAGGCGGTACTGAGGCAGGCGAGACATATCCGAGCCTAGGCTGAGACCAGGAGGCCAGGCTCCCGCCAACCTGCACAGCCTCAGTGAGGCCAACCACGCGAGGTTGGTCTCTGAGTGGTCCTCCAAACACTCCAAGCCCTTTTGGACCTGCCGCAGGGAACGGCAAAGGCGGCAGGCCGGACAGGAGGCAAGGGTGGACGAAGACTCTGGAACATGGAGACTCAGATGAGGAACTTGGAATGTGGAGACTCAGACGAGGAACTTGGACAGTGGAGACTCAGACAAGGAACGTGGAACGACTCTGAGCGCTAGGAAGACTCAGATGAGAACTTGGAAGAACTTGGAACAAGGATTCAGGATCAAGTACCAGGTTGAGGCTGTGACGCATTGCGCCCTACATGGCCCACCCACAGGACTGGTCACCGACCACGCTTGATGCGAGACAGACTCCAGGAGTAGAAGTGGAAGTTGAGACTGGAACATGTTGAAGATTCAGTAGAGGTCTGCACCGATGCGTGCTCTACACAGCCACCCATGGCTGGTCACGGACCATGCTGGAGCGGAGCAGGTTCTGGCAGAGTCTTGGTCATGGACGGAAGCAGACACAAGGGAATACGAGGGCCGGAACGAGCCTCAGGGAACAGGACAAAGACAGGACTTGGCTACAGGGAAGGATGAACCTCTGGAGGCTTGTGTTGCAGATGAGAAGAAGGCCTTGTACAAGGTAGCACACTACACAGCACCCCATGGGCTGGTCACGGACCATAACGGTGGTACACCAGGAAAGGTGTACGAGAAACCAGTGGTTCAGGACATCAAGGCTGGATCACGGAACATCAGGACTGGATCACAGAACACGGAACATCAAGACATAAGCAGAGACCAGGAATGGAACAACGAGGGATCCCACGAAGAACAAGGCATGCCAGCAGGAGTGAAAACGAGAAGTCATAGGGAGGACTAACCCCTTGCGAAGGCAAGGACGGAATGACTGCAGGGCCCTTAAATAGGGCCGAAGACCAGAAAACGCCCAGGGAGGAGTCCAGGTGGGGCCAGGAGGGCTGGCCCTTTAAATGTGCAAGGAAGACGTGGCCCCGCCCCATAGAGGAAGTGGGCAGGGCCATGGACAGCGGCCATGCTGCCGTGCTGCATCGCTGGAGAGCAGGGCTGAAGAAGTAACTGGGCCATAGAGCCGGCCCCGATGCTGGAGGAGGCTCCCTGCACAGAGAAGACACCAAGGGCGGCTCTGGCCATCGGGAAAGTCTGAGGATTGCGGCCTCCGGGCCGCAAAGATGGAGAGGGCGTCAGCGGTGGCTCCAGCCACATTAGAGCATGGCGGCAGGGCCCGCCATGCAGGAAAGGGACACCAAAGTCCGCAGCTCCTGCCGCGGTGAAGGAGAAGGGCTGGCTGCAGCTCCTGCCGTGAAGAACGTCGGTGGCTTTGTGCCGTGGAGGTAAGTGCCTGCTAGCGGCTGGGACCGTGAGCAGGAGTGTAACACTATAGCCCTATACAAATCATCTGAACTCATATAGACCTGAAATTTTGCTGTTATAACACAAACCAATATTTGATCTCCCAACACAGAACAAGTTAAATAACCACAAATTTAAACTTAATCAAACAAAATCTGAGGTGCTTTGGATCAAAAAGAAAATCAGACCATTGTTGATACTGCCCTTCCTTTCAGGAATTACTTTAAATCCAAAGGAGGTAGTAACCAGACTGGAGATTAAGTTGGATTCCCAATTATCCATGACAATACAGGTGACAGTGCAGAGTACATTTATGTGTTTGTGACAAATCTGCCAACCTTAGAACTTCCTTAGAAAGGAAAAGACCTTGATAACAAATCATTTAGATTATTGTACCAAGGACTCCCAGCAATGAGGGAAGGGAGACAGAAAAATTATCACATTGTATCCATTCTGTGTGACTTACATTGGCTCTCTATTGTAAGCAGAATCCTGCGTGACCTACATTGGCTCTCTATTGTGACCAGAGCTGAGTTTAAATTATCTTTAAATTCATAAATGTTTGAATTTGGGATACCCAATATACTGAGCCATTTAGAACATTTAAGATCTTCTCAGCGAGTAATACTGCCAATCCTGTCCAGGAAATTAGCAAAGCTGTCTTCCACAAGATGAATGGCCTTTTGTTATTTTGCTCCAAAAATTGGAAGTCCATTTCGCTAGAACTTAGAAGTAAAACTAATTGTTTGGTTTTCAGAAAAAATATTAAAGCTGTCTGTATGAACAATTCTTTGGCATCCTGTCTTCAATTAACATGTTTATGGGATTGAATACAAGATTATAACAAGGATGGTGCACAGATTAACCCAATAGATTTAGTTAATGAGCAATTTAATATTTTAATACATTAAATTTTTGCATTCATTATTTATTGGATTGTTCTGTTTGTTTTTTTAATATGTGCTATGTGCCTTATACTGTTCGTTTATTCTTATTTAGAATCTTCATCTACTATGTTTTACATGTTGGTTTTATTGTAACCTGCCTTATTGTCATCAAGGAAAGATAGGTAATAAAAGTCTAATTCATAAAGGGGTTGAATTTAAGACCTGCGCACGCGGTTCCCGGTGCACACACATTGACGTGGCTATTTTATAACATGCGTGCGTTGGCGCGTGCATATAGCAAATGTTGCTTACCTGATGTAACAGGTGTTCTCACAGGACAGCAGGATGTTAGTCCTCACAAATGGGTGACATCGAGGATGGAGCCCACCACGGAAAACTTCTGTCAAAGTTTAAACAGAACTTTGACTGGCCCCTACTGGGCATGCCCAGCAAGGCACTGACCCTGCAGCCAGCAGGGGTCTCCCTTCAGTCTGATGTTCAAAGCTACAGGCAGTGCCTAGAAAGTAAAAACAAAACAAACCCAACACCGCGGGGTGGCGGGCGGGTTTCGTGAGGACTAACATCCTGCTGTCCTGTGAGAACACCTGTTACATCAGGTAAGCAACATTTGCTTTCTCACAGGACAAGCAGGATGGTTGTCCTCACAAATGGGTGAGTACCGAGCTGAGGATGTCCTGACTTGCACCAAATGCGCCCAACGACGTGCAACAGGCACTACAACTGGGGTGGAATTTGGTAAAGGGCATCCGCACCCTACCAGGAAGGTGGAAGGGTGTTGGTACATCACGTTGGAAAAAGGTTACGCAAGACAGATTGGCCGAAGATGGAGTCCTGTCTTCCAGCTTTGTCCAAACAATAGTGGGCTGCAAAGGTATGGAGAGAACTCCAGGTTGCAGCCTTGCAGATGTCAGGAAGCGGCACCGATCGAAGGTGTGCCACTGACGTAGCCATGGCCCTCACAGAGTGTGCTTTGACACGGTCTTGAAAAGGGATGCCCGCTTGCTCATAGCAGAAAGCAATGCAGTCCGCCAACCAGGAGGAAAGAGCCTGCTTACCCACAGGTTGTCCTAACTTGTTAGGATGGAAAGAGACGAATAATTGAGTGCTCTTCCTGTGAGAAACTGTACGGTCTAGGTAAAAGGCTAGAGCCCGTTTACAGTCTAGGGTATGCAGGGTCTGTTCTCCAGAGTTGGAGTGGGGCCTGGGAAAAAAGATAGGTAGTATGATGGATTGATTAATATGAAACTCAGAAACTACCTTAGGTAAAAATTTAGGGTGAGTGCGGAGTACCGCCCGGTCCTGCAGGAGCTTAGTGTAAGGCGGATAGGTAACTAGGGCCTGTAATTCACTAACCCTGCGAGCTGAAGTGATAGCCAAAAGGAATAACACTTTCCATGTGAGATACTTTAACTCACAGGAGTGCAGAGGTTCGAAAGGAGGTTTCATTAGACGACCAAGAACCAGATTAAGGTCCCAGGATGGGGCCGGAGGCCGTAAGGGTGGCTTCAGATGGAGCAAGCCTTTAAGAAAACGTGTTACTAGGGGTTGTACTGAAATAGGGACACCCTGTACACCTTTATGGAAGGCGGCTACCGCACTGACATGCATCCTAATGGAAGAGGTTTTAAGACCTGATTCAGAGAGATGCCATAAATAGTCCAAGAATTTGGAGATTGGACAGGAAAGGGGATCAAGGGACTGAGAAGTGCACCATGATGTGTACCTTTTCCATTTGTATGAGTAAGACTTTCTTGTGGAAGGCTTTCGTGAAGCTATCAGGACTCGAGAAACGGAATCTGAAAGGTTGAAAGGCTGAAGGACTAACCTTTCAACATCCATGCCGTCAGGGACAAGGCTTGGAGGTTGGGATGGAGGAGGCATCCGTCGTTTTGAGTGAGCAGATGCGGGTCCTTTCCCAGAGGAATGTGCCTGCGGATGGAGAGATCCTGGAGTATTGGAAACCATACTTGGCGTGGCCAGTAAGGTGCTATCAGGATCATGGTTCCTCCGTCCTGGCGTAGCTTCACGAGAGTCTTTGACACAAGAGGAAGTGGAGGGAATGCGTAGAGCAGACCGGTTGTCCACTTGAGGGAGAATGCATCCCTCGGCCGAGAGTGCTGGCTCCGAATGAGAGAGCAGTAATCGTCCACTTTGTGGTTCTGAGGGGACGCAAAGAGGTCTATGCGGGGAGAACCCCACTTGTGAAACAGAGAGGGTCGCTATCAGAGGATCGAGTGACCACTCGTGCGGTCGGAAGAATCGGCTCAGCCGGTCTGCCAATACATTGTCTACTCCCGGCAGGTAAGTGGCCCTGAGGTACATGGAGTGGGAGAGGGCTTCCGCCCAGATCTGCGCAGCTTCCTGACACAGAAGGAAGGAGCCTGTGCCTCCCTGCTTGTTTATGTACCACATGGCAACTTGGTTGTCCGTCTGGATTAAGATTATCTGATGAAAGAGATGATCTTTGAAAGTGCGGAGCGCATAGCGGATTGCTCGAAGTTCCAGGAAATTGATCTGGTGTTCGGCTTCCTCGTTGGACCATAACCCTTGGGTTTGAAAGTTGTCCACATGGGCTCCCCAACCGATGTGAGAAGCGTCGGTGGTTAGGATTACTTGCGGATCCGGTGGAAGAAAGGGTAAGCCCTGAAGGAGGTTGACCTGAGTCGTCCACCAGGTTAAGGATAGGCGCAGCGCTTGTGTGACTGTGACTATGGAGGACAGAGGCTGAAAAGCTTGAATCCATTGGTGTCGTAGAGTCCATTGTGTTACTCTCATGGCTAGTCGGGTCATGGGAGTGACTTGAACCGAGGATGCCATGTGTCCTAGGAGAATGAGGAACTGGCGAGCCGTGGCCGTGTCTTGAGACTGGAGCTGGTGAGCTAGGGACATGAGAGTTTGGACCCGTTGAAGCGGAAGGTAGGCCTTTGCCTGTAAGGTGTCCAAGTCTGCCCCAATGAAAGATAAGGTTTGAGATGGGACGAAGCAAGATTTCTCGTAATTGACAAGAAACCCTAAGGAAAGGAGTGTGTTGATTGTCAATTGTAGGGAGGACCGGGCAATCTGAGGGGTGGAGGCCCTGATTAGCCAATCGTCCAGATAGGGGTATACGTGGACACCTTCCTTCCTGAGGAATGCTGCTACAACTACGAGGCATTTGGTGAAGACTCGTGGAGCAGATGCCAGACCGAAAGGTAGTACTCGGTATTGATAATGGTCGCGGCCTACTAGAAACCGCAGATATTTGCGATGGGATTGTGTTATCGCAATATGGGTATAAGCTTCCTTGAGGTCGAGGGAGCATAGCCAATCCCCTTTTTGCAGCAGAGGGAGTAACGTGCCCAGGGTTACCATCTTGAACTTTTCTTTTTGAAGGTACTTGTTGAGGGCCCGAAGGTCCAAAATTGGACGTAGCCCTCCTGACTTTTTTGGAATTAGGAAGTACCTGGAGTAAAATCCCTTGCCTCGTTGAGAGGGAGGGACAGGTTCTATAGCATTTGATTGCAAAAGAAGGGATACTTCCTGTTGTAATTGAGTCAAGTGGCTGGATAGACTCCATGCTTGAAGAGGCGGGGAGTCTGTCGGAAGAGTTATGAAATTGAGGTGGTAACCCTGTGCGATAATTGCCAGCACCCACTGGTCTGAGGTAATCCGTATCCAATGCTGTAAAAAGTGGCACAGACGACCCCCTACAGGGATGTGGGGGAGTGGGATATGGCATGTGCTCCGTATCGGGAAGTCAAAGGCCTGCCGCAGGCCCGGGAGGTGGGGCTACAGCAGGTCTTTGTTTCCGAGGTTGGCGTAGCTGAGGTCTGGTGGAGGATCGAGCCGGACGAGGCCTAGTCGACGGAGGGTAATAACGACGTGGCCGAAAGAATGACTTTTTAGAGTCCTTCTTAGGTGGTGGTTTGGAGGATACCTCAGATGGAACAGACGAAAGTTGTTTCAACGTCTCGTGGTGATCCTTCAATTCCGCCACAATCTGTTGAATCTGTTCTCCGAACAGATTGTCCCCCAAGCAGGGTAAATCGGCTAGACGATCCTGGACCTCTGGGCGAAGGTTGGATGATTTTAACCAAGCCCAACGTCTGGCTGAGATGGCAGTAGCTGAGACTTTCGTGGAAGCATCGAAGATATCGTAGGCCGTTCTGATCTCGTGCTTCCCAGCTTCAAATCCTTTGTGAAGGAGGGCTTGAAGCTGTGGCTGGTATTGGTCCAGTAATGTGTCAGCGTAGTCCTGCATCTGTTTAAGGATAGCTCTGTTGTATTGAGTCATATAAAGTTGGTATGAAGCTATGCGAGATATCAACATAGCCCCATGATACACTTTCCTTCCCACACTATCAAGGAATTTGTTGTCCTTGATAGGGGGAGTGGAAGAGTGTGGTTTTAGGCGCTTGGCCTTCTTTTGCGCAGACTCAACTACAACAGAGCGATGATCCAGTTGAGACTTCTGAAATCCTGGTGCTGACTGAACGAGGTATGTTGAGTCAGCTTTTTTATTAACTGGTGACACAGATGAAGGTGATTCCCAGTTTTTCTTTAAAAGATCCAGAAATACCTGGTGAATGGGGATGGAAGCGATGATTTTTGGGGCATCCAGAAATTGGAGCAGCTCCATCATTTGGTGCCTGTCATCGGTCTCAGACTGCAGCTGAAAAGGCACAATTTCTGACATCTCCTTTACAAAATTTATAAAGGAGAGATCTTCAGGAGGAGATCGTTTTCTACTCTCTGTAGGAGATGGTGGGGATGGTAAATCTGTATCTGAAGATGTATCATCACCCCAGGTATCATAAGGATCATGTAGGGCTTGCAGTCCTGAAGGACCTGGTAGAGGATCCAAAGGCATTGATGGAATCGGTGCTGCAAGCGGAACTGTGAACGGCATCGAGGGCTTCGGGGGTACCGATGGAATTGGTGCCGATCTTGGAATCGATGGAGCCGAAGGATAAATCGGTGGAAAGGTATGTGAAGGCACCGATGGAACGACACCGGACGGGGGAATCCGGAACGGTGTTTCTCCTGTCGATGAATGTCCTTCCGGAGATGATTGGTGTAGTCGGTGCTACTGAAATCACCGATGGAAGGGCGCGCATGAGTGCCTCCATACGATTTAGTATCGGTGCCAACGCTTCCACTAGAGGCTCGGTGGTCGGTTCCCTCCTCGGTGGCAGAGTCGGTGCTGAGGTCGGTGCCTGAGGCGGTGCCGGAATCGGTGCCGGAGGCGGTGCCGGTGGAGGCTGGAATCTTCGCATCGCATTCTCGATGGCCTCCTGGACCAGCCGGTCCAGTTCTGCCCGGAGACCAGGGTAACCATACCCGGCTCGACGGGAGAGGGAGGCTGAGGCAAGGGCCGGAAGTACCACCGTAACCGGTGGGATCACGGCCCCCGCACCCCGGGAGGGTGAGGGTTTCCCTCGGTTGCCTGCGAACAAGACGTGGACGGTGCCAGGTCTGACCGAGGCTTTTTTCGTCGGTGGCTCGGCCTGTTCAGAGGTCGATGGTTGTGGATCCTCGACGGGCCGAGACTTGTGCCGTCGATGGCGATGCTTATCCTTCCGATCTCCTCGCCCATCCGGGGAGGGGACAGGAGTCGACGGCCGAGAAGTCATCGGTGGAGGACGGTCACCGGAGGGTTGACGATGGTGGTGCAACTTCGACGGTGCCGGGTTTCCGATGACGTCGATGCTATCGATGGCGTTGGGGTGGGTGCATGGAAGAGGAGCCCCATCTTCTCCATCCTGGCTTTACGACCCTTAGGTGTCATTAGGGCACATTTAGTGCAAGTCAGGACATCATGCTCACTTCCCAAACATAGAACACAGACCCGATGGGGATCTGTGATTGACATAGTCCGGGTGCAATCCGGACAACGACGGAACCCCGTCGCCATGGCCTAGGGCCAAATTTAGCTGCGGGATTGGTAAGTGCCAACAGGCCTCTAGGGCCAAAATCGACGGCAGTCGATGAAAATCGGCAAAAAACTTACCGGCTTTCACGGAGGTGACAAAAATTTGTCGAAGGGAGACCCCTGAGGGGCAAATTTTCTTCGGAAAGAAAAAAACCGAATTCCTGTCAGGAACGTGGTAAGAGAGCTCCTTTCACCGCGTGGCAACTGCTGCGCGGAAAAAAGAAGACTGAAGGGAGACCCCTGCTGGCTGCAGGGTCAGTGCCTTGCTGGGCATGCCCAGTAGGGGCCAGTCAAAGTTCTGTTTAAACTTTGACAGAAGTTTTCCGTGGTGGGCTCCATCCTCGATGTCACCCATTTGTGAGGACAACCATCCTGCTTGTCCTGTGAGAATATATAATACGATATATGCGTGCACGTGCGTGCATGACACTTTTTTACATCAGCACGTGCATGTGTGGGCAAATGGCCTCCTCTGCGCAGAGGGGGAAATTTAAAAAGCCCACGCACGGCGACGGGAGTAGGGCTTCCCCAGTTCCCTCCCAGTCCCTCCAATTAAGGAGTGGACTAGGAGAGAACTTTCCTATACCCCTACCTAACCTTCCTAGCCTTTCCCCTCTCCTCCCCCTAACCACTTTTTTTTTGTTAGATTACTTACTGGAGTAGAAGCAATCTCCGTGGCCTGCCAGCACTCCTTCCCCAGGACAGCATTGAATGGCGCTGTCCCAGCCTGCCCCTCCCTGACCACGCCCCCGGCCTGCCCCTTTCGTTGGGCCCAGCACTTCTGCGCATAACAGGGTTTATGCATTTGGCTGGGCCCATTGTAAAATGCGCGCGGTGCGCGCAAAGCCTGGGCACATTCGGAAACTTCGGTATTTGCACTCATGGGCCTCTAAAAATTTGGCCAAAAGTATCATTAAATTTAATAAACTATATTCTCTTCTGACATAAAATACTGCCAGAAATTCCTAAGCAGAATGAAGGCTTATGAAAGGAAAAAATAAGAAGATGCATATTTTATATATCCGGTACTGATATAGATTTGCTTTGAATACAGGCCCATCAATTCTCTGAAATCAAAAGCTCCAATTAGGTTTTAATACCTAACAAGTAACTGACATAGTAAAGAGGTTAAACGTGGTAAGATATCCATGAATAACTGAATATGGTGAGAAGCCAGTTTACAATATCAGGTATCATCCATCAATTTTATTTTCTAGTACTAATGAAACTTCTTACAAATGTGGGAGCACAGAGAAGTAGCTAACTTAGGGACCAATGTACTAAAGTGTGTTAAGAATAGCACAAGCGTTAAGATGTATTAAATACCAGTATTATGGATTGCAAGCAGTTAATGTTTTATCAGTGCTAACATGCATAAATTAACTCAGCGTTTCCCAACCAGTGTTCCATGGCAGACTGGAGTGCTTTTAGACCTGATCACGTGTGCCAGGAAAAGTCACCACTGCTTGATGCTCACATCCAGACCAGCACATCACAGCAACTAGAGACACTAATGGTGCTCCTTAAATATTTCGGAGCTCCTTTCTGAGAACATGTGTAATCATGCATACCTCTTCTTCCTAGCTCTAGTATGAGCTCTGGAGTGTGCCGATTAATGGGCAGCATGCAGGACACGGATAGCTGGACCCTGCCTTGTGCAGAACATACAATGCACATAGCTCCTCCTCATCTTCCCCTTCATGAGTGTCCTCCTTTGTATCCTTCTGTGTTCTGTTTCATCCCCAGGCTGACTGAGACAGGAATAATGCGCACTGAGCACTGGATGTGACTCATTTTGAGTGTTGGGAGCAGCATAGTGCAAGAGATCTGGCAGTTGCATTCAGCAATCAAGATAACTAACCAAGCCATCTGCCCGCACTGCATCAACTTCTTCCTTGTGATGGATTCAAGTGTGTCTCAGCTCCCTCTCTCTCTTTGATTAGATATTTGGAAGAGAACTTGGTGAGGCTTTCAGTGCTTTCCTAGCTTATCTTCCTGTCCACATTGCCTGCACCTTGGAGGATGTGTATCACACAACTGTAATGGAAGTGGACTCCTGTGCTGTGGCATGGTTGGCAGAGTTCAGACCCAGCCCAGGGTATGTCTGCCACCTGTTGGTGTGGGCCTAGAAGGCGAACATATTAGGCCTACACTGACAACTGGCAGACATGCCCTGGGCTGGGACTGAACTCGAGCTTCACCTATGCCAGCCTTGTTCCCCACAGGTTGAGTCTTTGTGTTCCGGGGACCAGAGAACATACATGGAAGTCCCACAGGGCACAAGTGAAGAGAAGGTCTGGAGTCAGGCTGAGGTCATGACTGGCAGCGTTCAAAAGAATAACCAGGTACAGGTGGCAAGCAGAGATAAGTCCAGGTTCAAAGCAAGGTTCAATTCCAGGAGATCAAGACAAGGATGTGTTGCAGAGGTGGACCCCTGGCCCGAGGTGGTGTTGGCGCCAGCTATGGGGGAAGCCCCCATGGGTCCCCACCATTGGGAGGCATGGCCAAGTGGGAAGCGAAGGCCGACTGGAACTTTTCCAATATCTGCCCTTGTTTCCCGCAGGTTGAGCCCTTGGGTACCGGGGCGGGCTGGACTTAGATGGGCCTCCACTTGGTTGATCCTGGAGAAGATGTCCAGAGGCAGAGTGCCAGGTGGCAGTGGAAATGAAGGGTTCCAGATGGAAGAGGCAAGATCCGAGGTCGGGTCCAGATGAGAGTCGGGGCAGGCAGCAAGAGACAAGGTCAGTTCCAAGCAGAGGGTCGAGGCAGGTGTTAGAGGCAAGGTCAAGTCCGAGCAAAGGGTCAAAGCCAAGGAGGTCCATCAGAAGGTAAGCAGGAACAAGGACAGGCTGGAGCTAGAACAGGTACTGGATCAGGAGCAGGAACTGTAACAGGAACTGGAACAAGAACTGGAACTGGAGCAGATACTGGATCTGGAACCGGAACAGGTACTGGAGCAGGAACTGGAACCGGAGTAGCATCAAAGTGCATGAAGGGAAGCGTAGAGACCTGTTGCCAAGGCAGGCTCTGAACGTCTGAGCCTGCCTTGTATAGTGGAGCTGGTTGACGTCATCATCCGGGGCAGCGGGAGGCTATCCTGCCAAGGCCCCTTTAAAGACCAGAGAGGCGCGTGCACGCACGCGTAAGGCTGACAGGCCAGGGAAGAGGAAGTCATGGCATCTCCCTGTGGTGCACATGGGAAGGCACAGTCTGCCCTGGAGGAGGACACAGTGGCACAGGAGGGTCCCGGGAACATGGAGGGTACGCGGGCATGTAGGCAGCTGCCTACTGCCGCCAAGGAGGTTGGGCCAGCTCCGGGGACCCAGCGTCAAGGGTGAGGGAGTCCGGCTTCGGGCCTGTCATGGCTGGGGAGCACAACAGTACCCCCCCTTATGCCCCCCCTCCTGGAGGTCTGGGCTTACCCAGATGGGTCAAATGGTATTGCTGGAGGAGACCTTTATCAAGAATGTTGGTAGCAGGTTCCCAGGAGTTTTCTTCGGGGCCGTGCCTCTCCCAAGAGAGGAGATACTCCCAACTGTGGCCTCTCTTGCAAACATCTAAGACTTCTTGCACCCTGTAAAGGGTGTCAGTTTCAGAAACAAGTTGCGAGGGTTCAGGAGTTCTATGAGACAGCCAAGAAACCATCAAGAATTTAAGCAGGGACATATGGAACGAGTTGTGTATTCCCAGTGTGGGCGGAAGACGTAGCTGGTAGGTTACTGGGCCGATGCATTGAATGACTGGAAATGGGCCAATATATCTGGGAGCAAAATGCTTGGAAGGACACTTCAGATGAATATGGCGCGTACTCAGCCATACCCTGACCGGGCTGGTCTTCGGAGAGCATCTGAGGATCTTTTGGCACGCGCAGCCGCTTGTTGTAGCCTTTGATTCGTGCGGGTCCACAAGGCCTGAAGAACATTTGTAGTTGCTTGGGCTGCTGGAGAAGGAACTGTGAGGGGTATCAGCAGAGGAGGCTGTGGTTGTCTCCCATATACTAAGGAGAAAGGGGAGGCTCCCATGGCTGTGGCGATGTGAGAATTATGGGAAAACTCAGCCCACGGGAGGCAGTTGGGCCCAATTGTCTTGCTGGTTGTTGGAGTATGAGCGCAGAAACAATTTGAGAGAGCGGTTCATATGTTCAGCCTGGCCGTTGGCCTGAGGATGGTAGGCTGTAGTCAATCCAACCAATATCCCAAATTTCTTCACAGGGGAATACCAATAACGGGCAACAAACTGAGGTCCTCTGTCTAAGGTGATGTGTTCAGGTAATCCGTGGAGACGGAAAATGTGAAAGAAGAACAGGCATGCTAGTTCAGGTGCAGAGGGCAAGCTAGGAAGCGGTATAAACTGAGCCATCTTGGAAAACCTGTCCATAACCACCCAGATAATGGTGTTCCCATTAGATACAGGGAGGTCCACCATGAAATTGGTGGACAGGTGAGTCCAGGGCTCTCTAGGGGCTGACAATGGCTGCAATAGCCCCCAGGATTGGCCCATGGGTGTCTTTTGTTGTGGACACGTAGGGCAGGAATCCACATAGGCTCGAGTATCCAAGGACATGGTTGGCCACCAATAGTAACGTTGAAGGAAGGACAACGTCTGTGCACGTCCGGGGTGTCCAGTAACTCGGGAGTCGTGTGCCCACTGTAGTACCTTTTCACGAAGCCTGTGGGGCATCACCATCTTCCCCACAAGCACGGTCATGGCAGCAGACAGGCAGATACAAGCAGAGTCAATAATATGCTGAGGATCTTCCTGGGAATCTTCAGGCTCAAAGGAATGAGATAAACACAGAAAAATCCAAACCACAGCAATGAGTAGTTGCTGTCTGCTCCCTTTGCCATTCCCAACACACCTGCTGGAAACTTTACTCCACCCCTGACCAGGAGTAAAGTTTGCAGTGTTAAGAAAAGGCAGACTAGTCAGTGTACCTCTCTACATTTAGAGGCAATACTTAATGCTCTCATTAGCATGGTTTTCCATGGGAGTGCGCTTAATTGACTACAGATTTTCTTTGCTTAAAACTCCTTACCGCCTCTGCAGCAAGTCTTGGGCACAGAAAAAGATTATTCAAAAGCAGGTAAACTTTCTTTTGGCTGAATGCAGCTTTCTGCATCGGTCTGTCTATTAGGTATATTTCATTTGTCCAGAAAAATGGACGTTAAACTGAATGTTTTCAACCAAAGGGGCATATATTCATGTAACTGCAAGTTGTTAGAAATGACATACACTTGGAAGCCATTGGTTAGTTTCATTTGTTGCCATAAAATGTTTTTAACGGAGGACAAGAAACAGCCAATCCCAGGAGCTTCTGTTGCAGGGGTGTATCTGAGCTCATTTGATGGATCATTCCTGCTTCAGCGTTATTGAATCTGACGCCATCAGTGAAGTGACTACTGATGCAGGAAGATAGCCACTGCTATTACTAGCATCAGTAGCATGGATAGACTTAGTTTTTGGGTACTTGCCAGGGACTTGTAGCCTGGATTGCCACTGTTGGAAACAGGATGATGGGCTTGATGGACCCTTGTTCTGGCCCAGTATGGCATGTTCTTATGTTCTTAGGCATCAGCACGTAAATTATTTTCTGCAGGACGGTAATGTAGATCAAAATTAAACCAGGTGAAGAACAATGCCCAGAGGGCCTGGCAGGAATTCAGATGATGGGCATGTCGGAGGTGCTCTAGGTTTTTATTATTAATTTGTTTGTTTGTTTTGTATATACCGACATTCAACAGAAGTCATCACATCGGTTTACATATAACAAATTAAAAAAGAAAAGGTTATATTGTAATAAATAGTAGAGAGTAGATAGATAAAATAGTAGATGGAGAATTAATTAATGAGGAGGGAAATAAATAAAGTATGATTTGCAAATATTTGAGTGGTGATGATTATGATGATAATGATTATGTTTAGGCCATGGTAGTCAATCAGTGTTAGTGGAGCACAGATTTCTCTTTGGGACTTTGAAATGAAGTATCGTATCCATCCATTTTGTCTCGTTGTTGTATAAGGCCTTATGAATAAGGGATAAAGTTTTATACTGAATTCTATACGCAATTGGCAGCCAATGCAGTTCTTTGAGAACTGGGGTGATATGATCTGATCTTCTGCTATTGTTGAGTGATCTTGCTGCAGCATTTTATAGAAGTTGAAGAGGTTTGATAGTGAAGCGGGTAAGCCAATGAGTATTGCATTGCAATAATCTAACTTGGAAAATAAGAGGGATTGTAAGGCTGTACGATAATCTTGATGGTGAAGGAGAGGTTTGATCCTTTTTAGTACTTGAAGTTTGTAGAATCCCTCTTTTATTATGTTGTTAATATGTTTCTTAAAGTTTAGTTCAGAGTTCAAATTAATTCCTAGGTCTCTTACATTGAATATAATTTTTTTGTCAGTTATGTAATTGTTAAGATGGAGGTCAATGCAGGTGATGATTTGTTGCATATATTGAGAATTTCTGTTTTATTGTGATTTAGAGTGAGAGCCATTTGTACTAATAATTGTTGGATTGCAGTGAGGTGAGTGTTCCAAAGGTTTAGTGTACTAGTTAAGTTATCATTAAACGGGATAAGAATTTGAATATCATCGGCATAAATGTAATGAGGTAATTCAAGATCTGAGAGGAGTTTACATAGACGTAGTAAATAAATGTTGAAAAGTGTAGATGATAGTGAGGATCCTTGAGGAACTCCATGTGGAAGTGATATTGGTCTAGATTCTTTGTAATTAGTTCTTACCATGTATGACCTGTTGGATAAGTAAGAAGTGAACAAACTGATGATAATGTCACATAGACCAATTTCCTTTAATCTATTCAGTAGGATCTTGTTTTTTATGGTATCAAATGCTGCCGATATATCAAGGAGTATGAGGATGAATTTTTGGCCATTATCTAGTCCTCTTAAGATTGCGTTGGAGAGAGATATTAAAAGAGGTTTCTTTGCTAAGAGTGCTTCTAAATGCATGCTGTGCCAGGAAAAGTATGTTATGTTTTTCTAAATGTTCTGAAGTTGTTGATGACAATTTTTCAAGAATTTTAGCTATGAAAGGGAGGTTGGAAATAGGTCTGAAGCTGGTGGTCAGATTGATCAAGATGTGATTTCTTGAGCGTTGGCTTAATCACAGCACATTTATGATCTGTAAATATCGTAAAGCGGTGTTGGGCACCCTCCAGCCAGGGGTGCCATTCTTCTAGGGTGAGTTTAGTCATGAGGAGCTCGCAATCCCCGATACTGTAACTCTGTTCTGTGGAGGAAAACTTGGATGCAAGGTGCCCTTACTAGAATGTTGACTCAAGGCTGCCCCTGCTCCAATGGCAGAAGCATCCACTTTGATGATAAAAGGATGGTATGGGTCTGGATGGCGTAAACAGGGTCCACATACAAAGGCCTCTTTTAGTGCCTGGAAGGCTGCAATAGCCTCTGGAGTCCAGTTCTTGGTGTCACTTCCCTTGTGAGTGAGAGCTGTAAGGGGAGCTGCAACTAGAGAGTAGTTGGCTATAAAGTGTTGATATTAATTGGTGAAAACCTAGAAATCATTGTAGGCCCGTGGACCGAGGCCAATCTTGGATTCTACTAGGGTCCATGGAGAAACCTGTGTCTAAATACAATGTATCCTAGAAAGGGTAGGCTCTGCCTTTCAAACAGACACTTGTCCAACTTGGCGTAAAGACGATTGTCGCGCAGGCGCTGAAGCACAGCATGGATATCCTGATGATGAGTGGCGAGGTCCTTTGAGAAAATAAGTATGTCATCTAGATAGGCAATGATTTTCATATACAGCAGGTCATGGAATATCTCGTTTAACATGCGTTGAAATAACCACAGGGCGTTACATAGGTATTCGTAATGCCCATCTCTGGTATTGAAAGCAGTTTCCAAACATCTTCTGGGCGTATACGGATCAGATTGTAGGGTCCTCGCAGGTCTAATTTAGTAAAAATTGTGACCCCTTGGAGGCGATCAAATAGTTTGTTGATCAAGGGCAGAGGGTATTGTCCTTGCGAGTGATGGCATTTAGGCCATGGTAGTCAATACAAGGTTGTAAAGACCCATCCTTTTTGGTAACGAAAAGAAGCCTGTGCTGGCAGGTGACGTGGCGGGACGAATAAACCCCTTAGTCAGGTTTTCACGAATGTAGTCTGACATAGCTTTGGTCTCTGGTACAGAGAGAGGGTAGTTTCTGCCCCTGGGAGGCAAAGTTCCAGGCAAGAGGTTGATAGGGCAGTCAAATTCTTGGTGTGGCAGAAGGATGTCAGCCTTCTGTTTGGAGAAAACAATCCTCAAGTCAGCGTATGGCATGGAAAGGCCTGAGACTGTGGCCACTAGCAGGAGCATGGAGGGTGGTTCCACTTTTCTTAAACAAGAGTGGTGGCAGGCTGAGTTCCACTCTGTTGCAGAGTCCCCAATTGAACCTTGGAGAGTTACACTGAAGCCAGAGTAAACCTAGTACTACTGGGTGGATGGATTTATCCAGCACGAAGAATTCTGCTTCCTCCTCGTGCAAGGATCCAGTCTGAAGGCGAATAGGGACAATGACTTGGGTGATCCTCCCAGGTAACGGGTCACCATAGATAGAGGCGATAAGCAATGGCTTCTCAATGGTACAAAGAAGGTTATGCAAAACTAATGATCCTAAGAAGACTAAAACCTCTATTAACGATTAACAATTTTCGCACAGTTCTACAAGCAATGATATTTGCTAGCACAGATTATTGTAAACTCCCTGCTTTTAGGACTACCTCAATCTACAATTCGACCTCTGCAATATTGCAAAATTCTGCTGCCAGAGTTTTGACAGGCAAAAAAAGAGTGACCATATTACAGGAACACTTGCTGAACTCCACTGGCTTCCAATTGAACAAAGAATACAATATAAAGCACTTTGCATAATCCATAAACTAATCCACGATGATAAAGTCGACTGGCTTAACACGGCACTGCACGTGCACGTACCACAAAGAAACCTGAGATCTGCAAATAAAGCTCTACTAACTGTCCCCTCTGTCAAATCAGCACATCTCACGCAAGTAAGGGAAAGAGCACTGTCACTGGCTGGTCCTGTACTCTGGAATACCATGCCACTCGAATAAGACTACAGACAAATCTGAAATTATTCAAAACTAATCTGAAAACCTGGCTTTTTAAACAAGCATTTTATAAAGATAAAGAAAAGGAGAAAAATAGTTGAGCGATAAGGATACACCAAGCTAGAAGTTTTTAGTAAACCTACATAAGCACATTAATGTTAAAATCAAACTGCCTAATTTGTTCCTAATAATCAGGTTTAACTTACACACCTAGTTTATTATGTTAAATTGTGACCGTACTATGATGGCACACGAGTAATTTGTAATCTATACCACCCATATTTCTCTTTATCGTGCCCGTCTGTAAACCGTTGTGATGGTATTTAACTTAACGACGGCATAGAAAAATGTTTAATAAATAAATAAATAGATAAAAGTAGGGATGTCCACGTGTTGGGTTAGATCCCTCACAAGGAAGTTTCCACCAGCTCCTGAATCGACCAATGCCAGGGTAGGAAAGGAACAGGAGTTCCAGGTCAGAGTAACCGGGAATGTCAGCTGGGGGGCTGGAGAGCTGGCGCCCAAGTTCAGGACCCCTACTGAACTCAGGCCAGCAAGTTTCCTGGACGAATGGGACAAGAAGACAGATGATGTCCTGCATCCCCGTAATATAGGCACATGCCTGAATGCCTCCTCTGGAGGCATTCTTCTGGAGTAAGACATCCACACCCTAGCTGCATGGGCTCCTCAAGCTTGTTAGAAGGTGGGGCTCTGCTAGCAGTGAGCCCTTCCACGGGAGAAGAATGAGAATGTTCTGCAGCTGGGCAATGAGGCTCGGCCTTCCCGGTGGCACTCCTGGAGGTGATGGTCGATGTGACCCGTGAAGTTGATGAGGCCCTCGATGGAGGTTGGTAGTTCACTGGTTGCAAGCTTGTCCTTGAGCTGAGGCGACAAACCATCTAGGTAAATGGATCGGAGGCAATCCTCTTCCCAGCCCAGCTCAGTCACTAGGGTACAAAACTCAATAGTATATTTGAGTGCTCGACGGCCTTGCCTTAGTGCAGAAGATCCGAACTCGCCATTGCCTGCCTTCCTGGAACATCAAAAATCTGACGAAATGTGGTGACGAAACATGGTAACTCTTGAAGAAGAGAGTCCGCTCACTCCCATAAGGGAGAAGCCCAAGTCAGCACCTTGCCTTCTAGGTGAGAGAGGATGAACGTTACCTTGTGATGTCATCCTGGAACACGGACGGTTGCAAGGCAAACTGCATATAACACGGTTTATGAAGCCCCTACAAAGCTTTGGGTCCCCTTTAAAATGGGACAGAGCAGGCAGGGAGAGTGAAGCCCTGACCGAAGTAGCCAGAGCCAGAGAACTGGACAAAACAGGCATGGAAGCCGCTGAGCCTGGATGAGAGTCCAGACGAGCATTGAGGCGCTTGATGGATATAGCCACTACTGCCTCAAGGAACCACTGCTATTCCTGGATCTTCAGAACCAGGCCCAGAATAGCCTGGAGAGCTGATGGCACCACTGGGTCCATGGCCTTGGCAACCTGTTGCGAAGGTAGACCCCTGGCCCGAGGTGGTGTTGGCGCCATCTGTGGGGGAAGCCCCCACAGATGGCGCCACAGAGGCGAGGCCAAGCAGGAAGCGGAGGCCGACTGGAACTTTGCCAATACCAGCCCTCATTCCCTGCAGGTTGAGCCCTTGGGTACTGGGGCCCGCTGATCTTAGGCGGGCCTCTGCGTGGTTGATTCCGGAGAAGATGTCCAGAGGCAGAGTGCCAGGTGGCAGCAGAGACAAAGGGTTCCAGAAGGAAGAGGCAAGATCTGAGGTCAGGTCCAGACAATAGATGGGGCAGGCGGCAAAAGACAAGGTCAAGTCCAAGCAGAGGATCAAGGCAGGTGGCTAGAGACTAGGTCAGGTCCAAGCAGAGGGTCGAGGCAGGAAGCTAGAGGCAAGGTCAAGTCCGAGCAAAGGGTCAAAGCCAAGGAGGTCCGTCAGAAGGTAAGCAGGAACAAGGACAGGAGCTGGAACTGGAACAGGTACTGGAGCAGGTACTGGAACAAGAACTGGAACTGGAGCAGGTACTGGAGCAGGAAGTGCAACAGGAGTAGCAACAAAGCGCATGACAGGGAAGCATGGAGACCTGTTGCCAAGGCAGGCTCTGAACGTCTGAGGCTATCCCACCGTGGCTCCTTTAAAGTCCAGAGAGGCGCACGCACATCTAAGGCTGACGGGCCAGGGAAGAGAAAGTGGTGGTGTCTCCCAGTGGCGTACATGGGGAGGCCTGGTCAGCCCCGGAGGAGGCTGCAGTGGCACAGGAGGGACCCGGGAACACGGAGGGAAATGCGGGCACGTTGGCAGCTGCCTACTGCTGCCAAGGAGGTCGGGTCAGCTCCGGGGGACCCGGTGTCTGGGGTGAGTGAGCCTGGCTGCGGCCTACCACGGCCGGGGAGCACAAGAGGATGGAAACAAGGGAGGATAAGGCTAGATGAGGCAAGGCTGGTCAAAGCAAGCATGAGGCAGGAATGAAGCAAAAAGTGGGATCGCAACACTTACTGCTAGGCAGGAGACCCTTTGATTTTATTTTATTTTATTTAAATTTCTTATATACCGGCATTCGCGATGGGAGTCGCATCATGCCGGTTTACAAATAACAAGGTGTGACAACAGAATAAAAACTTAATAACTTAAAAAACATTAACATGTGATAGAAGAATAAGGTAGCAGTTACAATAAAACAGGGATAAAATGCAACTTGGAATGTAGAGGAGGCAAAAGAGAGATTAACAATGAGATAACAAAAAGAATGACCAAGGTAAATAAAACCTGCCAAATTAAAAAAGAAAGAACATTATTGAGTTGTCAGAGGTACTGGCTAGAGGCACAGTGAGGGTCTAAATAACCTACTGTGCTGATGTCTTTTCCTGGCACTGAAACTCTCCTTCTGCTGCAGGGCCTACTTAGAGTGCCAAGAGGTGCATGTGCGCACCTAAGCAGATGGTGTCCTACCAGTGCTAGAGAGCCACATCAAGGTTTTGCAGTGTCCAGGGTTGAGTCGGCTGGTTGTGGGGCCGTCCCATCATTACTGTACCCCTCTTTTAAAGCCCTCTCTAGGCCTTTGAGCTTAGGTTTCTGGGAAAAGTGTTTGTGGAACTCCTTCACTAACTGGGGTCTTGAAGGTTAGATGCAGGCTCCCAAGTGTTTTCTTCAGGGACAAAGCTCTTACAAAGATGAGGTAATCTTTTTCTGCACCCTCTGGGGATCCAGGATTTCCTGAAACTTCATACTCATTATGGTCTTAAAAGCTGATGTCCATGGGTTTGAGTGGGTGGTCTTGAAGGCCATAATAAGACTGCGGGCTTCAGAAGAGAAATGTGAAGTCCAGAAAATGGCAGAGATCAAGATGATTGCCGCATAGACTCCAAGCAAGCACCTCGGCTCCGCGGGAGAATCTCTGACTGAAGCCTTTTTCCTTTCCTTCCTGGGTAATTTCCTTTTTTAAAGATGCCTCATACAAAAAGAAAGGCCGAAAGTTAGAGAAAATATTACTTCTACCCCGATCCACGATGCAAGACAACCGCGGATCAAGAAGTGTTTGCGAGGCCCACCTACACAATGCCGGTGGGAGGAGCCACTGGCGATTATGGCAAGGAGCAACGCCGAATGCCCTGGCAGAGGAAATATCCCTCAGTCCTGGCACACCAACAACTCCAAATCTGCTGTTCGGAACTCTCAGAAGATCAGAGGAGGAAGAACTAACTAAAACGCCAGAGAGAAAAGCTGCATTGAAGACCTCTGAAGCCCCGAGAAGAGACGGTGGAAGGCAGTTTTCTTCAGAGAGCCCGATCCAGGCTCCATGGGCTCGAGGGAGGAGCAAAGCGCGATGAAGACGATGGAGGGAGATACCTTCTGGAGGTAGGAGTAAAAGTTCCAGATATACACGCAGGGATAGGTTTTCAAAGGGGTACGCGCGTACGATACGCGCATATCCCCGAGAGCCTACCCCAAACCCCCCCTGCATGCACTGAGCCTATTTTGCATAGGCTCAGCGGCGCGTGCAAGCCCCGGGACGAGCGTATGTCCCAGGGCTTGCATGGAGGGGGTCGTGTCGGGGGCGTCGGGGGGCGTGCCACGAGTGACACGGCGTTTCGGGGGTGGGCCGCGAGTGATGCGGCGTTTCGGGGGTGGCCCCGGGGGCGTGGCACCGGCCCGGGGGCGTGGTCGATGACCTCTGGAGCAGCCCCCGGGTCGGGTGATGGTGCGCCACAGCGCACATCGCTGGCGCAGATTTACACCTGCTTTCCGCAGGTGTAAATCTGCCAACAAAGTTAGGGGGGGGTTAGAGAGGGGCGGGGGGGGGGGGTTAGGTAGGGGAAGGGAGGGGAAGGTGAGGGGAGGCGGAAGGAAAGATCCCTCCGAGGCCACTCCGATTTCAGAGCGGCCTCGGAGGGAACAGGCAGTGCGCGCTGGACTCGGCGCGCGCAGGTTGCACAAATGTGCACCCCCTTGAGCACGCCGACCCCGGATTTTATAAGTTCCGTGCGGCTACGTGCATATCTTATAAATCCAGCGTACTTTTGTTCGCGCCTGGTGCACGAACAAAAGTACGCCCGCACGTACATTTATAAAATCTACCCTGCCATATGTATAATACTGCTTTAACCAGACCTCCTAGAATCACATTGGAAGAAATCTGGAAAGTCTTAACATCTATGGACAAATCTATAAATACCTTAACAATGACGTTAAAGGAAATGCAAGTAAGGTACAGAGTCTAGATAATAAAATTACCTGTGTGGAAACAACCTTGAAGGAAATGGATTTTGAAATAAAGAGTGTTAAAGAGGTGCAAAGTAATCTCATAAAATCAGAGAGTTTATATGGGGTAGATTTTATAATTAGCGCGAACGCGTACTTTTGTTCGCACACCAGGCTGCGAACAAGAGTACGCGGGGATTTCAATAGATACGCGCGTAGCTGCACATATCCATTAAAATCAGGGATCGGCGCACGCAAGGCTGCTAATTTGGGCAGCCTGCGCGCGCCGAGCTGCACAGCCTGCCCCCGTTCCCTCCGAGGCCGCTCCGAAATCGGAGCGGCCTCGGAGGGAACTTTCTTTCTCCCTCCCCTCAACTTCCCCTCTCTCCCCTACTTAACCCACCCCCCTGGCCCTATCTAAACCCCCCCCCCCCACCTTTATCGCCGGATTTACGCCTGCCAGAGGCAGACGTAAATCTGCACGCGCTAGCACGCTGCTGGCCGCACCATCACCCAACCCGGGGCTGTTCCGGAGGGCGCGGCTACGCCCCTGGAACGCCCCCGGGCGAAACCATGCCCGCGGCGCCGCCCCCGAAACGTTGCGTCACCCGCGCCACACCCCCGAAACGCCGCATCACGACCGCCATGCCCCCCACCACGTCCTCCGGCACGCCTCTCCATGTAAGCCCCGGGACTTACGCGCATCCCGGGGCTTGCGCGCGCTGCCGAGCCTATGCAAAATAGGCTCGGCGCGCGCAGGGGGGTTTGGGGTAGGTTTTCGGGGGGTACGTGCGTAGGATACGCGCGTACCCCTTTGAAATCTACTCCTATATGAATAAAATGGTTGTCTACTGAAAATCAGATGAGAAGGCCTAATTTGAGGTTTTTGAATTTCCCTAAATCAAAATTAGTATCCTCTAAAGACCTCTTCAAAAGTTATTTAGTCAACATTTTGAAATTTCCTGGGTCTGCCACACCGGCAATATCCAAGAAATATTATCTTCCAACAATTAAGGATGAGAAGAATGAGAAAAATGAAGTACAAGGTCAAGATCCTGAGTCATCTGTGAATTTAACAGCAATGTTGGAAATGTCTTATGAAATGCCTATAGAAACCATAGCAAACTCTTTTGGCGGCATTTATTTTCATTTATGAGAGAGGACTCTGTCCTGCGATTGTTTTTTCGTAATCAGATGCAGCAATTCCATGGTCAATTAGTATGAGTTTTTCCGGATATAACAAAAATAACTCAAAAGAGAAGAAAACAATTTTTGGTAATGAGGGGTGAGGTAGTGTCAAAGGGTGCTAAGTTTCATTTACGATTCCCTTGTAAATGTATTATTATATTTTCCAGAATGCTAAATATATCTTTGTAAATCCAACGCAATTGCGTGGGTACCTGGATTTTCACTCCTAAGGTAACACCAGGGGGGGATTGGTCATGAATGGAAGATAAGTGTGGAAACTATGCATATCTGATTTTGATATTTGATCATTGACTTCTCTATTGTCTGCTTCTTTCTTATCTTGGTCTCCCACCATTCCTATAGGGGTAGATTTTCAAAAAGCGCGCCGAAATCGGAGCGGCCCTCGGAGGGAACTCGCTTTCGCCCTCCCCTCACCTTCCCTTCCCTTCTTCTATCTAACCCCCCCCCCGGCCCTATCTAGACCCCCCCCTACCTTTGTCGGGGGATTTACGCCTCCCAGAGGGAGAAGTAAATCCCCGCACGCCAGCGGGCCTCTAGAGCGCCGAGACGGGACCTGGGGGCGGTTCCGGAGGGCGCGGCCACGCCCCCAGACCACCCCGGGCCGAAACCACGCCCCCGGCCCCGTCCCTGAAACACACCGCGTCCCGCCCCCAAAACGCCGCGCCGATCCGACACACCCCCAACACGCCCCCCCTCAAAAAACCCCGAGACTTACGCGAGTCCCGGGGCTCTGCGCGCGCCGGTAGGCCTATGGAACATAGGCGCACCGGCGCGCAAGGCCCTGCTTGCGTAAATCCGGGCGGATTTACGCGAGCAGGGCTCTTAAAATCCGCCCCATAATATTCAGATTGTTAATTTCTTGCAAGAAGAATTCTATGAGTATTTTCTTTCTGTATTTTGCTGAGAATTTTGTTACAATATTTTATGTTGAAAATTCAATAAAATAAAATAAAAAAAAAAAAAGAAGAGAAATGTGAAACATATTGTGCATTTTAAGCATGGGAGGTATGTTTCAGCTTGTAGGATACTAGCCCTTCTTGATGGAGAATAGGAATAGGCACCAAAAACTTAGATGCAAATTGAGTGATGGTAAGGAGAGGCAGTGCGGGCTTGTCCCGCGCTGCCGGATGTAACATGGGGCAAGCGCAGGGATCCGTTGGAAAGGGGAGGGGGGATGCTGTGAGGTGATCAATGACGGCGGCTGCAATTTTTGAATTGCTGCCATGTCATTGGTTGCCAGGGGCAGCAGGAGCGTTTTGCGCTGTTTTGTTTGCTTTGCCTCAGTCAGTCAGAAGCGGCGAGGCAAAAGGCAGCAGCTTGCTTTGCTTCACAGCTTGCGCTGACTCTGGTGGTTTTTTGAGGCAAAAAGGTTTTTTCGGAGGCAGTATGAGGCGCAGTCATGATCGAGGAGTAACTCCCGTACCAGAAATGGTGGCTGGATGAGCAGGGTTGGTCCCTAACACAGTGCAGCACGGTCGGGTCTCAACTCTCTCAGGCAGGCAGTCCAGGGTGAGTCCTGACAACGCAGCGCAGCGGCCTTCATTGATTCTCCCTTCGGGCACGTCCCATAGCTTCTCCCTTGTGTGGGTGGGGGCTGTCTTAGAGGTAGCGGCCTTGCCGGAACGAGTGTTGGACTCCGGCGAGAGCAGCCCCGAGTCTGCTGACACGATGGCTGCTATCCCGCCTTCCCCACCCAGCAATACATCACTCGGTTGCGGTGGACAAGATATCATTGAATGATTCAGCAGCGGATGTGCTGTTTCCAGGCTCCCCGACGCCGCTTTCGACCCATAGGCAGTGCGACCCCCCCCCACGGTTTTTCCTCCGCCTGATTTTCCGATGGAGCCTGTGAGCGATGGTATGGCTGTAAGTGGCCTACATGGTGTTACACAGGGAGTAAATATTGGCAAGGGCAAGAAAGTTATGGAGGGTAGAAGAGCGGGCAAAGGCAAGGAGCCGTTGAGAAGAAAGAAGGAGGGTGTTTTAAGCAGAAGGCAGTAGCTCAAGGTTTGAAGGGGTGGGTAGGGACACTGAAGTGCATCTCCACTAGGGAGGGTGGGAGGTGGACGAGGGAGGATTAAGCGTGCAGTTAGGAGACGGGCAGTGGATGTGCCTGCGGAGAAGGTGGGGGCATGAGAAGGGGGTATAAGGATGCACCTTACTATACCAACATCCAAACCACTCAGCAACACAGAAAACCACAGTCCAATTCAGAAAATTCTGTAACCAGGAAACACTAACTCCCAACTCCCACCGGAATTAAACCAACTTGACCTACAGACGCTAACTCAGCTTTAGCCTCGGATCAAAATCTCAAACATAGTGGCGGACAAGACCTGCCCCCTCACAACCAAAATTATCAACTCCAACAAAGCCAACAAAAAACCTTGGTTCACTCCTGAATTAAAAACCAAGAAGCGCGATCTTAGAAAAATGGAACAGACCTGGCGCAAAAATCCTTCGCCTTCAAACCTGCAAACCTTTAAATCTCTCATGCACCAATACAGAATTGTCATCCTGCAAGCTAAAAGAGACTTCTATTCTCAGAAAATTCACCATTTCATCTTTGACCCTAAAGCCCTTTTCTCCTTGGTATCATCCCTTACCAAACCACCGACATCAGAAATTCCAGATGACAAAGCATCTTACAAAGCAACGGAGCTGGCTACTTTTTTCATGAACAAAATACCTAACTTACTTGCCTCCCGCATAGATAACAATGTTACAAGCCAACCACATCCGGTCTCCACCTCTCAGCCTCCCATCCCCAACCACACACAACTACCCGGTGTCCTACCTCCACGGGCAGACATCTTAGAGAATTTTGAATCCACATCAGCCTTAGAAATCGAATCCATATTAAAAAAAACTAAAGCCATCGGCTCACCCACTGGACTCGATTCCAGTCAACCTACTGATAGCTTCTGGCAAAAACTTCGCTAAGCCCTTCGCCCAGATCATTAATGCCTCCTTATCCCAGGGTCACATCCCTGACCTTCTCAAACTTGCCATCTTGAAACCTCTACTAAAAAAACCCAACCTCTCCACAGAAAACCCAGCTAATTTTCGCCCCATTGCAAATCTCCCTATCATTGCGAAGATCCTCGAAAGAATAGTCAACAAACAGCTCTCAGAATTCCTTGAAATCAACAACATCCTCTCCCCAGCACAACTTGGTTTCCGTAAATCCCGAAACACAGAATCTCTGCTATTATCACTGTCAGACAACATCCTCATGAACCTTGAAAAAAAAACAGCCCTGCCTGCTCATCCTTCTGGACTTAACCGCCGCATTCGACACAGTTAACCACGACTGTCTCATTGACAGATTAACCGACATCGGCATCAAAAACACAGCCTTAAACTGGTTTAAATCCTTCCTCCATAACAGATTTACAGAGTCAAGATCAACAGCAAAGAATCTTTTCCATTCAGTTCCACCCTCGGAGTCCCTCAAGTCTCGTCGTTATCACCAACATTATTTAACATCTATCTACTCCCGCTTTGTAAACTCCTCTCCGAGCTCAAATTAACACATTATGTGTATGCAGACGACGTCCAAATCCTCCTACCGATAATAGATTCTCTGGACAGTACTTTACATCGTTGGAAAACCTATCTATGCTCCATTAATAACCTCCTTTCAAATCATAACCTGATTCTCAACACAAACAAGACCAAATTCCTCTTAATCACACAGGATGGTAACTTTTCTCTAAACAACCTACCCCCTACAACACTCCCAACCATTTCTCCCAAAGTCAGAAACCTAGGGGTAGTCATGGACACTCAATTGAGCTTCACAGGCTTCATTAACAACACAATAAAGGAGTGCTACTTCAAACTTCAAGTATTAAAAAGACTAAGACCCCTCCTTCATTTTCAAGATTTCAGGTCTGTCTTACAAGCGATCATTTTTTCAAAAATCAATTACTGCAATGCTCTTCTTCAAGGCCTTCCAGACAACTCCATTAAACCTCTCCAGTTGCTTCAGAATGCAACTGCAAGGATACTCACAAAGTCTAACAAAAGGGACCACATAACACCGATCCTTAAGAAGCTCCATTGGCTCCCAGTCAAATTCAGAATCCTCTACAAGCTTTTAGTAATCACCCACAAAGCCATTCTTAATATCTCTCCGCTGGACCTATCGACCCCCCTGCAACTTCATACTTCAACCCGTCCTCTGAGATTAGTGCAAAGAGGGACTCTTAGAACACCTACATTCAAAACCTCTTTTAGTAAAAGAGCCTTTTCCACCGCAGGCCCCAAACAGTGGAACCTGCTCCCACCAGACCTTAGGCTGGAACAATGCCCAATTACATTCAAGAAAAGACTTAAGACGCTACTATTCAGACAAGCCTTCCCATAACACTCGTCCTTGCCTCATCCTCCACGGACCTTCTCTTCCTAAGCTCAGATGCATAAGCACTTTTTCTTCTGTTGCCTAAGCTATTTAATATATGTATATTAGTTTCATTAAATCTATGGTAACCCTCCGCTACCCTCCCCCCCCCACCTTCCAACCCCCCTTCCAACCCCCTTCCAATCCCTCATTACTACCCCTTCCAACCCCCTTCCAATCCCTCATTCCTACCCCCTCCCTCGGAATACCTTGTTACCCCAAAAAGCCAACTCTTATCAGTTCTTACCAGTTTTGACACGTTACTCCCCATGCTTAAGCTGTATCCAAGTTTTTCTCTCCCCCTGTTCTATGTAAGACAACTTTGTCACTGTTTTTTTATGGTTGCAATGTAAACTGGAGTGATAATTAACTCTGTTATTTGAACTTCGGTATGAAAAGTTATAAATAAATAAATAAAATAAATAAGGAGCAGGGAGGGGTACCACAGGTCACGGACAGTGCAGGGCATAGCGGGCATGGGAGGTTTTTCCCAAGCTGAGCTGATAGCAGATATTTTAGGACATTATGTCAGTACCCGATTTGCAATGGGGGGGGGGGGGGGGAAGGGAAGGAACAGGGAGGCATGGATGTGGTGGGAGGTTGGCCATCAGATTCAAGGACAGCTGGGGGGGATAGAGGTTTTTCGATGGGGGTCATTACAGCAGGGGGTTACAGGGTCAGTTGAGTGGGGGTAGGGCTATGGTGGGCAGGTTCCAGCATCCTGCAGGTTTGGGTGAAGCAGGAAGGAAAGGACGAAAGTGTAGGGTATGGGTGGGGGCTGGGGCATCTTTTGTTGCAGGTGCATCGGATGGGGTTTTTCCAGGAACTTCGAGGCAGGAGACGTGGAGGGAGACTGAGTTCCCGCAAGGACAGGAGGAGTATGTTCCCAGGAAGAAGGCGGCGGCGCATCCAGAGGAGACACAAGAAAGCAGCTCAGCGACATTGGGAGTAGGTAAGATCAAGGGTTGAGGCAGAGTAGGAATCACATTCGTCTTCATCATCCACCAGCTCCAGGGAGTTCGGACCAGTTAGGAGGGCGGTATTAGAAGAAGGCCCTAGGCATGATATGGGTCACCCGACTTTGGCATCATTAACAGAGTTATGGGAGGAGTACCTAAGCGTTTGTTGAGGCGTATTAAAAAACGAAAGTATGTGAACATTTTTTAAATTACTTATGTTCTTAGAGGGGTGAAGGGGGAACAGGAAGGATAAGAAGAAAGAAAAAAAAAAGGGGAAAAAGAGCGAGGTCAGGGCCATGAGTAGCAGAAAATGTTGTCAATTGGGTGCGCGTTTTTTTGAGATTGGCCAGTGTGGTGGGGCAGTTCGACCCAAATCAATACGGTGCATTGTTGTCTTATGCGGGCAGCATTTTGGGAGCATTCAAGGATTATGAAGGTTGGGCTTGGCTCAACTATGATGAGAAATTTCGCTATAAGATGGCAGGCAATCAATTCATGTCATGGGGAACGCAAGACATATACCTGTGGTTAACTCAGATGATCATAATAGGTGCAAATTCACTTAAAAGTTCAGGGGCAGGAGGACATAGTAGTGGTACCCAGGCGGGGTTGGGGGGGGGGGGGGCAGCGGTGCAGGTAGTTCCTTTCATGGCCAGGGGAGTGTTAGGAAGTTGGAAAGCGGGAACAAAGCCACAATGGGCGGGTCAGATGCCTGTTGGCAATACAACAAACTTACATGTTTCTTCCCAGAATGTAAATTTAGGCATGTGTGCACGGGATGTGGTGGAGCGCACCCAGCCACGAAGTGTCCTCAAGGGCAAGGGGTCACCAATACAAAGGGGGTAGATTTTATAATTTAGCATGAATGCGTACTTTTGTTCGCGCACCAGGCGCGAACAAGAGTACGCGGGATTTCAATAGATAAGCGCGTAGCCGCGCGTATCCATTAAAATCCGGGATCGGCGCACGCAAGGCTGCCAATTTTGGGCAGCCTGCGTGCGCCGAGCCGCGGGGCCTGCCTCCGTGCCCTCCGAGGCCGCTCCGAAATCGGAGCGGCCTCGGAGGGAACTTTCTTTCACCCTCCCCTCACCTTCCCCTCCCTTCCCCTACCTAACCCACCCCCCGGCCCTATCTAAACCCCCCCACACACACCTTTATCGCCAGATTTACGCCTCCCCGAGGCAGACGTAAATCTGCGGGGCGCCAGCGGGCTGCTGACACGCCATCACCCCGACCCGGGGGCTGTTCCGGAGGGCGCAGCCACACTCCCGGAACGCCCCCGAGCCAAAACCACGCCCGCGGCACCGCCCCCGGCACGCCCCCCTGGCACGCCTCTCCATACAAAATAGGCTTGGCGCGTGCAGGGGGGGTTTGGGGTAGGTTTTCAGGGGGTACGCACGTATCCTATGCGCGTACCCCTTTGAAAATCTACCCCAAAGGGCGGAAAATCTTGAGGTTTTGCAACACAAAGCAGGTTCACCGGTTGTTCTTTCTGTATTACAAAGTTGGTTACAGTGTTATCCAGATGTGGAAGCAGCTGTTTTTTTTGAGCATTGGTTTTAGGTTCGGTTTTCCTATTCCTTATGAGGGTCCAGGCAGCGGAGGGAGAGCTCGTAATGCTAGGTCAGCAGTTAAGATGGCGGAAGTGGCGCGGGTTAAGCTGAGATCTGAGATTCAGTTGGGGAGGGTTGTGGGGCCGTTCGCGGAGCCGCCATTTGAAAACATGCATTTGTCACTATTGGCGATTATACCGAAGAAGGTCCCGGGGAAGTTTAGGTTGATTTTGAACCTATCAAATCCTGCAGGATCATCGGTGAATGTGTGTACCTGTTTGTTATGCTTCTTTTGATGCAGCGATTGACTTAGTGAGAGTGGCTGGTAAAGGGGCTTTGCTAGCAAAGGCGGACATAGAAATCGCATTTCGGTTGTTACCTATTCATCCGGAGAACTTTCCATTGCTAGGTTTTGTATTTGAGGGAGGATACTATGTGGATCATTGCTTGCCCATGGGCTGAGCGATTTCTTGCGCCTTTTTCGAAGCATTTAGCACTTTTATAGAGTGGGTTACTATGAGTTATATAGGGCGTAATTATATGTTGCATTACTTGGATGATTTTTTATTTGTGGGGTCGAGTCAATCTAGTTCATGTCAAGATCAGTTAGCAGGTTTTTTGGCTGTAACCTGTTCGTTAGGAGTCCCTATAGTGCATGATAAAATGGAAGGTCCGCCTACTAAACTTACTTTCTTAGGTATCGAGTTGGATTCAGTGGGTATGGTGTCGCATCTGCCGTGGGATAAAGTTGTTAAGCTGCGGAAATTGGTGTAGTCGGTGCGGAAGGCGACCAAGGTAACTTTAAGACAGATGCAGTCCTTGATTGGTTAGCTTAAGTTCACGCGCAGGGTGATCCTGATGGGTAGGGCGTTTATACGCAGGTTGTCTGCGACGACTATCGGTGTGAAAGCAGGACATCACTTTATCAGGGTGAAGAGGAGTGTGAAGGAGGAACTGGGAGTTTGGGAGACCTTTTTAGAATCTTTTAACGGGGTGAGCCTAATGCAAGATCGGGAGGTATCTAATAGGGAGTTGGAGTTGTACTCGGATGAGTGGGGAAATTCGGTTTTGGTGTATACTTTCAAGGTGAATGGTGCTCGGAGGGCTGGCCAAAGGCTTGGGAAGAAGGGGGGCCTTACAAAGAACATCACTTTTCTAGAATTGTTTCCCACAGACTCCAGAATAAAAGAGTACTCCTCGCCCCCACCCGCCCAACACCCGCTTTACCAAAAAACCCATGATAGGATTTCCCCAACCCCCCAATTTCTGAAAAAAGGAAAATCCCAGTAACTGCGAATGCACTGACGCAAGGGAATAGCCATTCTACCTTGACCACAGTATGAATTGTACAATCTCGTATTCGCCCATCATCCCTCCCCTCCATCCTATCATTTGCAGAAAATGAGACACTACTCCTCTGCCCATCACATATGACTTCCACGTAGACGGCACCATGGATTGCCGAATCGATCCCCATGTTACGGACAGCCCAACTGCCACAGGTACTTCGGGAATGGCTCTCCTGTCAATCTTGCTTGTGGTGCCACCGCTCAAAAGACGTCTCATTTAAAATGAGAAAGAGCATCTGCAATCACATTTTGAGCTGCTGGGACATATCTAGCTGTGACAGTCACATTCCACTGCAAACACACTAACTCCCGCAACAAACTAGACACATATAAACACCCCGCTGCCTTGCCGGTTAATTACTTAAACTACCCCTAGTAGTTCAAGTAATTAACCGGCTGCCTTGACGGTTAATTACCCCTCTAGTAGTTCAAGTAATTAACCGGCAAGGCAGTGGGGTGTTTACATGTGTCTAGGTTGTTGAACTACTACCCCTAGTCGTTCAAGTAATTAACCGGCTGCCTTGCGAGGAGATGGCAAAGGCAGTGATAAAAGGAGACTAATTCGGTATTCTGAGCTACTGTTGATAGCAGGAGAATTGGAGAAGGTGTGTTGGTCATGATATGAGGTTCTGCTCTTTCGGACAGCATTTGTGCGTGCATTTTTTTGGAGCAATGCGGGTGAGCGAATTAGTGGCATGTTCCAAGGAACATGACAGGGACGGGCTGCTGGCACATCACGTTTGGATTTATGAGGGGGCGGTCACCTTATGTATACATAAATCTAAAATGGATCAAAGAGGGAGAGGTCAGTGGATTTCATTAGTCTTGGCGCAGAATGAGTTGGAATGCCCAGTGTGGGCCACGGTTTACATGGGTATGAACGGAAGTGCAGGGCTTGTTTTTAGTGAATTCGGATGGATCGCCATTGACCATTTTTCAGTTTTCGAAGATTCTCAAATGGGTGGTAGAAGGTTTAGGATAGGAGGCTGAATACCTCACATCCCATTCCTTCTGCATAGGAGCGGTGACTATGGCCGCGGAGCTTGGACTGCCCGTTCGGATGATACAGTCCCATTGAGAGATGGCGATCCAACGCATACCAATCATATGTGAGGAAATAGGAACGGGGATTTGGGGAGAGGGTTAAGTTCAGTGGTTAATATAAGTCTTTTCTTTTGCAGACTCAAGTGGGGCTTATGGGGAGCAGGAATGTGCCTGGATCATGGGTCACTCTTCCATGAAATGGGCTCAACGCCGAGTGGTAAAATGCCCAAATGGTGCGAACTTGACCTTGGACATCAAGGAATGGAAAATTAGATGGTTCGGCATAGGGGGAATGACCTGGGGGGCCTTGATACCTTACCTGGAAAGACTTGTTAAGGGTTGGGGTGTGCCATGGGTGCTTCTAATACATTTAGGTGGCAGTGATATTGGGAAATATTCTTGCAGAGATTTAGTGGCGCATATGCGGAAGGATTTGGCGTGCATTTTGAATGCAATGCCGAAAACTAAGTGGATTGGTTGAATATAATAATCAGGGTCTGACATCATACCGACCGATGTGGAAGCGGGGTGTTAAAAAACTGAACCGACAGATCGGTAAATAGCTGGAGAAGCAGGGGGATTTTTGGGGTGCGACATGATTGGTTGTGGGAGGTGTTGGGGGGTTTTATTCCGTTCCGATGGAGTTTACGTATCGGATTTAGACATTGACTTGTTTAACAATGCTTTGCAGGAAGGTTTGGAGCAACAATGTTTAAGGGGTTATGGGCCGCAGTGGGGGGAACAAAGATAACTTTGGTTGTCTTTGTTTGTGGCGGAAACCTGAGCCCTAAGTGATAAATGTTTGTATTGTATTGTAAAGGACATTGGAGGTGGGGGTGGGGGAGATCTCGTGTAGTTTGGGGCTGCTACATGGGATGGCCTATGAGCAAGGTGGGGGCCGATGCTCAGGCCGCGAGCTTACCCTTGCTGGAGCTGTGGCGGGGTAGGGGAGGGGGAAGTGGTGGCTTAGTCTTACCATTGGGACGCGGTGGTAAGTGAAAAGGATCATGAAAAAGGGGGGGTGAAGGGGGAGGTGGTGCTTTACATTGTTTGTTAATAAGTTTGCAGGCTCAGGATATTATTGTTGTTAAATAAACTGTGGCCTGTTTTTTAAGACATTTATGTGTACTGTAATGTTTGTACAAGGGGGTCGGGGAGACCAGTAGCAAGCTGTAGGTCTTGCTTACCTATGTTACTTGAGACATAGGTTCTGGGCGCTGAGCCATAATTTTTCTCTGACCTGAAGCTGAGGTTCTGGTTGATGTCTTTTATCTACCTGCTTTTGTAATGGTTGGCAGCCTCAGTGAGCAAGTGGTGTTATGCATGCTGCCCACGGCAGCCCCATGGCGCAGCCCTCTCACCTCTTCAGACGGACTCCAGCTGCTGGCTCTTCTTCGCTGTGGTGGTGGGTCGCCAGCTCCGACCTTGGGTTCCTCTGCTGCCTCCGGCCCTGCCGTACTGCCCAGTGTTGCCAGCCAGGATGTTCCTGTTCGTCGGCCCTCTCCGTGTGGCCCGTGGAGAGACGCCGCCACTAGCACTATGCCTCTTTCTAGGCGTGCGTGTGCACGCGTATCAGTGATTCCTTTAAAGGGCCCATGGCGGGAACCTGGCCGCGGAGCCAGATGCTAACGTCAGACCCTTCAGCATATAAAAGCTCAGGCCTCGCTCCATAGCGTTGCCTTTGCAACAGGTCTCCTCATACTCCGAGTACTCGTTGCTATTCCTTGAATCGTCTCATTGTGTGTTCCTGTCTTCTTGTGGTTCCCGGTTCCTGTTCTCCTAGTTCCTGATCGTCTATGTGTTGGATTGACTCTCTGGACTTGACCTTCGCTACGCCTGACTACTCTTCAGCTTCTCTCCAGCCCTGGACCTTTGCTACACCTGACTACTCTTCAGCTTCTCCTCCAGCCCTGGACCTCCGCTACGCCTGACTATTCTTCAACCTTTCTCCAGCCCCGGACCTCTGCTACATCTGACCATCTCTGCCTTCTCTACGCCCTGACCTCTGCCTTGCCTGACCACACCTGCCTTCTCCACGCCCTGCTCACTGCCTTGCCTGACCACGCCTGCTGCTCCATACCGTGACCTTTGCCTGGATTGACTATACCTGTATTCTCCGTGCCCTGACCCTTGCTTTGAATGACTTCGCTACAGACTCTCCTTTGTCCAGAGTTCTTCGTTGCTTGCCACAACTTCCATTCAATGCCGGCTCAGAATTCAGCCTGTCAGTGACGCCTCTCCTCGCCTATCATCTGGACGTGGACTTTCAAGGCTTAGGCCTACCTTTGCTTGGGTGCCTCCAGTTCCCTATTGTTCCTTTGGCACCTTAGCCCTCGTACCGAATCCAGTCCAGCAGTCGGTAGATGGCATAGTTCTATCTATGCCATCTACCGACTGCTGTCTCTGGGCTGAACAGCTACTCACCTCTAGCTAACCTCGAGGTCCACCTAAGTCCTGCCGGCCCCGGCACCCAAATGTTCAAACCGAGGGGATTGAGGGCTGGTATAGGTGAAGCTCCAGCAGCCTCTAGCTTCAGCCATCTTCACCTGCTGACGGTGGGGACCTGTAGGCCCTCACCTACGGGTTGCGTCAACCCCACCTCAGCCCAAGGGTCCACCTCCGACACCTCCGACACAACAGGCTGCTTGCCTGAAGACTGAGATCAAAATTGGTAATAGAACCCTCAGATGACTGACAAAGACTTTTTGGAAGGGTAAGGAGCCAGATGAACTTCCCACATGGCTATTGTGGCAGAATTCTGCCCATGGGAGAAGAGAAGTCCAGTTATCTTGATGCTGATTAAAGTAGAATCTAAAGAAAGTTTTGAGGATTTGATTAGTCTTTTTGGTTTGTCCATTGCTTTGCGGGTAGTAGGCTGAGGTTAAATCCAACGTGATGTCAAACTTTTGTAGAGATTTTTCCAGAAGGCACTCCTTGGTCTGAGAGGATGTGGGATGGTAGTCCGTGTAATCAAAATAAGTGATGAACGAGCAGTTTAGTTCAAAGTTAAACTGGTAAAAGAATAGAGACCAGCGGGCCTGTGGAAAGTATTCTAGATTCTTGTGATATGTATAGATTGTAATGTGATGATGAACTCCTTCTAAAAGGTATTGCCTTTACTTCAGAGCAACTTTTACTGTGAATAGTTTGCAATCTCCAATTGGGAATTATTTTTCCACTGGAGAAAACTTTTTGGAGAAATAGGAACAGAGTACAAGGTCCCTTGTTTGTTATATTGAGAGAGGACAGCCCCTTCCCCAAGGGCAGAAGCATCTACCTCCAGTATGAAAAGCTTGGATGGATCCAGGTGGTGAAGATCAGGGATCTTATGTGAATGCCTATTTAAGGTTGTTAAAGGTCTGATTGGCTTCCTCCATCCAGTTCTTTGTATCTGCATACTTTTTTTTTGTAAGGGCCATGAGAAGTGCGTTCATGGAGGAATAGCCATGCACAAACTGTCAATAGTAGTTTGCAAACCCTAGAAGCACTGCAAGGCCTTGAGACCAACAGGTTGAGGCCACTCAAAATAGCCTTTAATTTCTCAGGGTCTATGTGGAACCCGTCTTGGGAGGCTATATAGTCCAGGAACTGCAACTCCTCTTTCTCAAGTGTGCAATTCTCCAATTTAGCATAAAGATGGTGCTCCTGAAGTCTCTGGAAGACATTTATTTATTTATTTATTTATTTATTTAATTCTTTTTTATATACCGACCTTCATGACAGGGGTCATATCAAATCGGTTTACACGAAACAAGGGGTAAACATTTTATCAACCATTTAACAGTAGAATAATCAGAGGAGGTATAAAGTTACATATAACAAGGAGATCAAACTTGGGAATAGAAGAAAGAGAAGTAGAGAGGGATAACCATTGTGATTAAAGGAATTCGCTATGTAAGATGACAGGTAGGCTTGAGATATAGAGTTCCGAAATTGAATAGATTAAGGGAAAGCTTGGCTAAATAGCCAGGTTTTAAGTTTTTTTCGAAATGTTTGTAGGCAGGGTTCCTGTCTGAGGTCAGGAGGTAAATTGTTCCAAATAGTGGGTCCTGCTATTGAGAATGCTCGTTCTTTGGTTGCGGTGTGGCGTGAAGTTTTGTTAGGAGGCACATGGAGAGATCCTTTGTATGATTCTCTGATGGGTCTGGATGAGGAATGGAGTTTGAGGGGGAACTGGAGGTCCAGTGGGTGTTGTTTGTGGATCGTTTTGTGGATTATGGTAAGGGATTTGTGTAAGATTCTATAGTTTATTGGAAGCCAATGAAGGTTCTTTAAGATGGGGGAGATGTGCTCTCTGCGGTTTGTATTAGACAAGACTCTAGCTGCTGCATTCTGGAGCATCTGCAAAGGTTTAGTGGAGGAGAGTGGAAGCCCCAGATGGAGTGTGTTGCAGTAGTCAATCTTGGCAATGAGCGTGGCTTGGAGGACAGTCCTGAAGTCATGGAAAAACAGGAGGGGTTTGAGCCTTTTTAGGACTTGCAGTTTGTAGAAGCCTTCCTTTGTCATGTTGTTAATCTATTTCTTTAAATTTAAGCGATTGTCAAGGATTACTCCGAGGTCTCTAGCATGAGAGATTTGGGCTGTTAGAGGGGGCTGAAGCGAGGAGTTGGAATGGTTGGTTGAAATGATCAGCAGTTCGGTCTTGGACGTATTTAGGACTAGATTCAGATTGTTGAGGAGTTGGTTAATGGAGTGAAGGCAATTTTCCCAGTATAGGAGAGTCTTTGAGAGTGACTCTTTTATGGGAATTAAAATCTGAACATCGTCTGTGTAGAGATAATGTGTTAATCATAGGTTGGTAAGCAGTTGACAGTGGGAGAGGAGGTAGATGTTAAATAGGGTGGGGGATAAGGAGGATCCTTGAGGAACTCTTACTGAAGATTTAATACTGGATGATTCTTTGTCGTTAATTTTGACTTTGTAGGTTCTGTTGCTTAGGAATGAATTAAACCATCTGAGTACAGAGCCTGAAATACCAATGTCTGAGAGACGGCTTAGCAAAGTGGAGTGATTCACCGTATCAAATGCTGCCGATGTCCAGAAGAGCTAACAGAAATGCTTGACCTTTGTCTAGGCCTAAGATGATGTGATCCGTAAGGGAGAGGAGGAGGGTTTCTGTGCTGTAGGATTTGCGAAACCCGTATTGATTAGGATAGAGAATATTGTGATCGTCTAGGAAATCAGAGAGTTGGGAATTGACCAATTTTTCAGTGATTTTTGCAACAAAAGGAAGGTTGGAGATTGGGCGGAAATTAGAGAGATCTTGTGTGTCTAGGTTGGGTTTCTTCAGAAGAGGTTTGAGAGATGCAGATTTTAGAGAGTCAGGATATATTCCTTGAGATAAGGTGCAGTTTATGATGTCAGCCAAGGGACTGGCTATGGTTTCAGGGATTCGAAGGAGGAGTTTTGTAGGTATATTGTCTGAAGGGTGGCTTGATGGTTTCAGTTTCTTTAGCAGGGATTCAATCTCCTTGGATGAGATGTGTTCAAAGGTATCAAATTTGGCTCCGATGATGGTCGGTTTTGCCGCAGAATTCTGTTGTGCGGATGTGTTAGGGGGCAGCAGTGCTAAGGTGTTTGTTATTTTTTTTTGAAAGAAAAGAGCAAGTTCTTCTGCTTTGTTTTGTGCCTCATCCTCTGGTATAGCCGGAGCATTGGTTTTCGTGAGTTGTGAGACGTATGTGAAGAGAGCCTTTGCGTTGAATTGGAAATCATGGATTCTACTGGCGAAGAAGATTTTTTTTGATCGTAGTATGAGGTTTCTATATCGGTGGAGCTGGTCTTTGTAGAGGGATAAGGTAGTGGAGCTGGGTGCTTTGCGCCATTGGCGTTCCTTAAGTCTAAGTTCTTGTTTAGACTTTTTAAGTTCTGGTGAAAACCAAGGTTGTTTTACTTTCTGATCCGGGTTAATTGTTCTTACAACCGCTGGGCATAGTTTATTGGCTATACCCTCTGTGATGTTCTGCCAAGAGAGTATAGCTGCATTAGGGTTGGTTGTATCCAAGTTTGAGAATTCTTTAGATAAGTGTTCGATAAGGGTGTCAGAAGGGCATGATTTCCGGAAGTGGATAGTAGAATGGGGTTGAGGTTGTTTAGAGCATGTATTAATTGTCAGAGAGGTGGATACAAGAGCATGGTCTGACCACGGGACTGGGGTGCAGTCAGGGGGGAAAGAATATGAGATACCGGAGTTAATGAAGAGGAGGTCCAGTGTGTGGCCAGCTTTGTGTGTAGGTTTGTCTATGATTTGTTCAAAACCCATGGCTCTAAGGGTGGTAAGAAAGGCTTCACAGTTGGCTGAGGGAGGAGTAGCATCTACATGGAGGTTGAAGTCTCCCAGGATCATAGCAGGGGAGTCCGTGTTTATATATTTCGTGATGGCTTCTATGAGCGGAGAGAAGTTTGATTCCAGCAGTCTGGGGGGGGCATAGACTAAAAGGATTTGGAGCTGGTTAGATTTGATAAAGCCTAGTTCCAATTTGGAGGGGGAAATCTTGATTGGGTGGTTAGATAGGCTGAGGGGTTTTTTAGCTGCTAGCAGAAGACCACCTCCTCTTTTTACATGTTTTACATGTTCCTGATATTGGTCTAAAGATCTCGAGAAGACAAGGATATCATCTAGATAGACCACCATCAGAATAGGGGAGGTTGCAGAAGATCTCATTTAGCATAAACTGAAAAACAGCAGGGGCATTACCAGGCTGAATGGCATCATCTAATGACCATCCTGTGTATTAAAAGCTGTTTTCAATTCATCACCCTCTCTTTTCTGAATTAGATTACATGTTCCACAGAGGTCTAATCTGGTGAAGATTTGGGCACCCTTGAGGCAATCAAAAAGCTCTGAGATGAGAGGCAGAAAATACCGGTTCTTCTTCGTCATGGCATTGAATCCTCGGTAAATAATGCAGGGGCGAAACAAACCATCTTTTTTTCCCAACAAGAAAAGAAGCCTGTGCCAGCAGGGAAAGATGAAGAACAAATGAATACTCTTTCCAAATTTTTCTTGATGGACATTGACATTGCCTCATTTTCAGGAGCTGAAAGGGGATAAACCCTGTCTCTGGGGGGCATTTTTCCTGTCTATAAATCAAAAGGGCAATCAAAGGAGCAGTGAGGAAGAAGAGTCTCTGCCCATTGCGTAATAAAGACGACAGTATAGATAGCATATTGTAGTGGCAGCTCTGGCATAATCAAGGCAACAATTTGGGTGAGAGGAATGAGAGGTTGGACCCGAGTAAGGCACTGTTCATGGCAGGTAGGACTCCATTGTTCCATCTGTAAAGTATGTCAATCAATGATGGTTGATGCTGCATGAGCCAAGGTAGGCCCAGGATTATTGGGTTGATGGCTCTGGGGAGAACATACAATGAGATCTCTTCCTTATGAAGGAGGCCAGTCTGTATTGTAAGTGGTGCGATGACCACCATCAAGCATCCAAGCAAGGGATCACTGTAGATCGAGGAAATCATGAGTGCCATATCCAAAGGAACTGTGGAAAGCTTTTACTGAATTACAAATGTCTTGTCGATAAAACTGCCACCCGCCCCAATATCTAGAAATGCTTGGGTGTCGACAAGAGTCTCCCCACTGAAGAGAAGGATGGGGGTCTAATATCTGAGTAGAGGGACAGGGTCGCCCTAGGGTTGCCTCTCTGACCAACCCTAGGTCTCAGAGTCCTACCTTCTTGGGGCAATGAAAAGTAAAATGCCCTCAACTGGCACAGTATATGCAAAGCCTGAGCTGCAATGCCTTTGTGTTTCTTCTTTCAAGAGTCTGCATTAGTTCACCTGCATGGATTCTTCTCCAAGGGTTGTTGACTCTGGGTCAGGTGTTGGTGCCAAAGACTTTGGAACCAAAGAGCAAACTGAGTAGGCCACTGGGAGTCCTTGCATTCTGGGATTCGTCCCTGGAATCTCAGGTCTACTTGGATGGTTAGGACAATAAGGCCATCCAAGGTAGGAGAAATATCCTGGCTGACTAGTTCATCCTTAATCCGACCAGACAGCCCCTGCCAGAAGATGGCTGTCTGGCTCTGTTTGCCTCATTGCAGCTCAGAGGCCAATGTGCAAAATTGGATCACGTATTCTCCAACTGCACGGGTACCTTAGCAAATTCGGAGACGTTCAGATGCTGTGGAGGAAGCCTGTCCAGGTTCATCAAAGACAAGACAGAAATGGCAAATGAATTGTTGTTAATCCTGCAGGAATTGGGTCCTCATGCATTCATAATGGGGAAGACTAGGCAAGAGCAGTGCCATCAGTCATGGAGAGTATATACGCAATATTTGTATGGTTGGATGGGAAGAGAGCAGACTGGAGTTGGAATTGTATCCGGCGCTTGTATATAAAACATCTGCACTCCTTGGGATCCCTGAGGTACCTGGAGGTGGTGGCAGGTGTAGTTAGGATCCTGGAAGACAAACTGGATCAGCTAGAAGTGGAGCCACAGGAGGAGCCAGCATGGCATCCACACTGACCACTATACTCTCAAGCAGCCGGTGTCTTGATCCAGAATTCCTTGCTGCTGATGAATACACTGGGCCAAGCCAGGAATAGCCTGAAGGATGGATTGATCCACCAAGTTCATGGCTTCAGCAACCTGTAATGGAAGTGGACTCCTGTGCTGTGGTGTGGTTGGCACAATCTAGTAGATGAACCTACAAGGCCCACACCGACAGCTGGAGTGCATACCCTGGGCTGGGACTGAACTTTTGCTTCAACTTTTCCAGCCCCCTTCTCTGCAGGTTGAGTCGATGGGTTCCATAGGCTGGCAAAGCCTAGGCAAAAGTCCAACAGGGCACAAGTGAAGAGAAGGTCTGCAGTCAGGCTGAGATCAGGGCTGGCAGTGTTCAAAATAATAACCAGGTTCAGGCCAGGGCAGGCAGCAAGCAGAGTGAAGTCCAGGTCCAAAGCAAGGTTCAATTCCAGGAGACCAAGAACAGGACAGAGACAAGGGGGGGGGGGGGGGGGGGGGGAATAAGGCTGGACAAGGCAAGGACAAGGAAGCTGGACGAGGCAAGGGCGAGGCAAAGCTGGATGAGGCAAGGATAAGGCAGGAATGAAGCAAGAAGTGGGATTGCAGACAACATATACTGCTAGGCAGAGTACCCATTGCTGCAGCCACTAGCTAGAGGCACAGCGAGGGACAAAATATACCATTGTGTTGACATCATCTTCTGGCACTGATACTCTCCTTCCTGCTGTAGAGCTTGCTTAGAGCACCGAGAGGTGTGACGTGCACCTAAGCAGATAATGTTCACTAGAGGAGCAATGGCAGTGTCTTGCTGCATCGAGGTCCTGTGGCGTCCAGGGGTGAGTTAGCCGGTCATGGGGCTGGCCTGTGGCCAGCCCATCAATACAACATTTTTGATAATGTTGTGTGACACACCAGCCTCCATGGAGGTTGATGTGTCATGCTTTTCATACTTTAGGCATGAAAAGGTTGGGAAACACTGAACACTGTAATACAATGAGGTAATGAAATGTAAAAGTAGCCCGTTGAAAAAGTATGTCTGCTAAAATGTGCAAAATGTAACAGACACATTATCACAAAACATTTGACTACATCCCAGGGAAACGAGGTTAGGTTTTTGTATTACTGTACACATTAACACACATATGTTCACATACATACTTTACCATCTGCGATGTGTGCTTTATTTGGATCACATTAATATTGGCCATTTATACATGGATAACACATTTTTATGTGCATCAATGTCCAATCTTAAGGCCCTATACTGCATTAGCTTCTTAACTAGCACAAAAATCAAACTATATATATATGATGTATAGTCCTTACAAGAATTCAAAACAACATCATATTTAGCAAAACTACATATAGCTGATACCGTGTAGTCTTAATTAAGGAAGTAGAGAAACCTCATACAAAAATGGCGGGCTTTATCAATGATAGCCCGAAATGCCACATATGTAGTTGTGCAGTCACAAAATAAATTACCGACTGTCACTATCGTATAATCATCGGTTTCTCCGCTAGAGAGTTTAAAGAACCATATTTTTTGGAATTTTAAATCACAGCTTTAAACTGACAGTTTAAAGCTGCGACCGAGTAGCAGATTAGACCTCTGAGCAGACCTTGGAATCATTTGGCACTTGGTGGCCCCTGATGAAGCTGACAGAAACACGAGCCATGTCGGGCCAGCCTGATGTATCCGCTGCACAACTCCTGCTATGATAAGTACATTTATACTGCCTTTAAGTTGGAGAACTGAAAAGACTAAAATTTAAAATTCCAAAAAATATGGTTCTTTAAACTCTCTAGTGGAGAAACTGATGATTATACGATAGTGACAGTCGGTAATTTATTTTGTGACTGCACAACTCCATATGTTTTTGTGACTGCACAACTCCAGCTAATGTCCTTCAACTTCAAGTTCTATAACACAACCAGCTCATTTAACTGTTCGTTGTAAATATTTAAAATGCTATTAAACTTTTCTTTTTCCTTCCTCTCCCAGTTTAAGCATCCCTGTTTTTTGTAACTGCTTTCTTCCGCACTACAGTTCCAGTTTGTTTTTTCTTTCTATGCTTCTTAACTGGCATCTACAGTTTAGCTTCTTAACTGGCATACCAGCTTTAAAGTGTGTCTAAGCAGAAAAAAATAATTGTGCAAAAACTACAATATTTAGGGGCTTTTTGCTCATGTCCTCTCACTCTTTTGATTGAGAATAACTTTACTTTTCTCACAGTCTTTGAATAGTATAAGTCAATTCTATTCTGCCTGCTTATGGTATCAATGGGAAAACACATATTCAATGACATCATGATTAGGGGGAGCACTTGAATCTTCACGATCTATTTTGACTTCGTATTTACATTATGGTGAACCAATAGGTACCCTTCAAAGAGATGGAGTATACTAAGGTTTATTTTAATATATCTTTGTTATAAGAACTTGAATACTGTTTACATATTTTAAATGGCATATTGTACTACTACACATCAAATCTGTTACTCAAATTATATTGTTTTATGTACACTCAGGACTCGAACACCTGGAGCTGGTAATTGCGCTCAGCCTGAGAACTTGTTTGGTTTCTGAGAACTGACAAGTTAGGTCTCAGAGAGAGACTTTTGTTCTAGACTTTCTTATGAAGCTCGGGGATATGGGTGTCCCTGTAAAGCAGATCTGTAGAACTTGGTGGGAAAGATCAGCTTTTGGCAGAGTAAGACATCAGGAAAAGAAACATCACATCTCAAATGCTAAATAGTAGCAATTGAAACCAAAATAACTATTAGCAAACATGGACATTAGAACATTGGTTACCTAACTCATTGCTTAACAATGTTTTCAAGCCCAAGGCAAAACTACATTAACAAAGATGTTGTTGGCACACGAACCTCCACAGAGCAGGCAGTGCGGACATGGAGAGGACTCATGGCCAAAAATAGAGAAGCACTAAATCCCATCACTCTCTTCCAAATTTTAAAACAAAGGGTGAGAGGGGGCGGAGATACATATGAACTCAGCAAAATGGACCAGCTTCCTCTATATATAAATGCAGAAGAAGAGGGATGTCAGTGTGGTGAGGACAGCTGGCTCAGTTAGTTACCATGGCTGCTGCATGTGGATGCCAGAGCTTGTTCATTGCTGCTCAACACTCAGAGTGAGTCACATCCAGTGCTTAGGGCATACTCTATTTATCTAACTCAGACTAGGGATAAGACAGAGGCTGGAAGGACTCCAAGAAGAAAGCTCAAGAGGAGGAAAATGAGGAGGTGCTGTTTACAGTGTGTATACTGCACAAAATGGGGCCTCACTATCTGTGCCTTGCATGCTGTCCATAAATTGCCATACTCTGGGGCTCAAGCTGTAGCTAGGAAGAAGAGGCATGCATGATTACACATGTTCTCAGAAAGGAGCTCCTACATGTTGCTGTGATGTGCTAAGAACAGAACCCAGTTGCTGGTTAGGATTTGAGCTTCAGGCAATGGTGACTTTTCCATGGCACACTTGATGCACACTGGTTGGGGAAGCACTGGCCTGATTATAATGTTAACAATAAGAACTGATGCATTTAGTTTGCTAATGCAGTAAAAGGGGATATTTATATACAATTCTGCATCCAAAAGAATGCCTTCAAAGTCAATAAAATTAGGATTAGGATTATAAATCCACATTTTATTTCCTCCAGCTCTCTTCCTAGCTTTTAAGGAGGAGGTTTATCCTTTAAATATCATAGAAACATAGACATGACGGCAGAAGAAGATCAAATGGCCCATCCAGTCTGCCCAGCAAGCTTTCGCACTTTTTTTTTCTCTCTCACATACTTATCTGTTTCTCTTGGCTCTTAGTAACCTTTTTTATTCTATTTCCCTTCCACCCCCTCCATTAATGTAGAGAGCAGTGTTGGAACGGCATCTAAGTGAAATAGCTTAATTAGGGGTATTAACCACCACAATAAGCAAGCTACACCCGTGTTTATCTGTTTATCCAGACTATGTAATTCAGTCCTTGTTGGTTGTTGCCTGAATATAGATCCACCTTTCTTCATTCTCCCCTGCCGTTGAAGCAGAGAACCATGCTGGCTATGCATTGAAAGTGAAGTTTCAGTCTTGCCTCCCTGCCTTTGAAGCAGAGGGCTATGTTGGATATGCGTGAAGTGTCAAACTTTCTCCCCTGCCGTTGAAGCAGAGAGCTATACTGGATATGCGTGAAGTGTCAGACTTTCTCCCCTGCCGTTGAAGCAGAGAGCTATGCTGGATATGCATTGAAAGTGAAGTATCAGGCTTATTTGGTTTGGGGTAGTAACTGCAGTAACAAGCAAGCTACTCCCCGCTTTTTTGTGAATGCAAATCCATTTTTCCCACATTTCCTCATTGCCGCTGAAGCTTAGAGCAATGTTGGAGTCGCATTAACCGTGTGTATGTTTATTGAATAATATTATCACCAGGTAATAGCCGTCATTCCCGTGAGCCACCCACTCTTCATTCACATCCTCTAGACTTTATGGATCCATAGGGGCGGATTTTCAGAGCCCTGCTCGCGTAAATCCGCCCAAAACCGGGCGGATTTACGCGAGCAGGGCCCTGCGTGCCGGGAAGCCTATTTTACATAGGCCTCCCGGCGCGCGCAGAGCCCCGGGACTCGCGTAAGTCCCGGGGTTCTCGGAGGGGGCGTGTCGGGGGCGTGTCGGGGGGCGGGCCCGGTCGTCGCGGCGTTTCGGGGGCGTGTCGGCAGCGTTTTGGGGGCGGATACGGGGCGTGGCCGCGCCCTCCGTACCCGCCCCCAGGTCGCAGCCCGGCGCGCAGGAGGCCCGTGGCGCGCGGGGATTTACGCCTCCCAGAGGGAGGCGTAAATCCCCCGACAAAGGTAAGGGGGGGGTTTAGACAGGGCCGGGCGGGTGGGTTAGGTAGGGGAAGGGAGGGGAAGGTGAGGGGAAGGCAAAGGAAAGTTCCCTCCGAGGCCTCTCCGATTTCGGAGCGGCCTTGGAGGGAACGGGGTAGGCTGCGCGGCTCGGCGCGCGCCGGCTATACAAAATTCATAGCCTTGCGCGCGCCGATCCAGGATTTTAGTGGATACGCGCGGCTCCGCGCGTATCTACTAAAATCCAGCGTACTTTTGTTTGCGCCTGGAGCGCAAACAAAAGTAGGCTATTCGCGCGCCTTTTAAAATCTGCCCCATAGTGTTTATCCCACATAACTACATTAATTAAGATACAATACATACTTTGGACATCATAGTTCTTAAATCAGTGTAAGCTTTGGGACACCATAACTAACTAAGGGCCTATTTTACCAAGCTTTTTTCAACAGACACAGAATGGGAGAAAAGCCTTAATAAATCAAGTCCTCAGAGAATTTGGGAGACTGGCAGAACTTCATTTTGAAGATATCACCGTCAAGTCAATTTAGCAGAACAGAACAGTTTGGGCCTTAACTTTGCTATTAGTAGCTTCTACAATAGAATCAATATTAACAGTCCTTATTGATTTTTCCCACATCCTTTCACCAGTAAAGGCCTAAAGTAGAATGCTTTATTATTAAGGTAGTAAAGCCAACATAAACCTGAGGTATACCCACACAACATGCCAGGGACACATTTCTAGTTTAACAATAAACTGCAAATAAACCCATTGTGGCATGCTAACAGCAACGCTAAAATGATATTTATTATTATTTTCCTGGGAGAAGACCGCAGGAAAAAGTAGTAAAAAAAATCCAACAACAAATCTATTAGCCACTTCATCAAGAGGAGGAGAGATACAGGTTACATACAGAGACAAAGGTTGCTTGAAAAATCAGTTTAACATACTAGATACTTCCAGGTGAAAAACAGTCAAAAATCAAAAAGCATGCCACAACTGAGAGCCGTTGCTTGATCACACCAAAAAAAAAGAGGGACAAATTAATATGTGAGCAATTTTGCTTCATGACCAAAAAATGTTCTGATGGTTTAGGTATGCATTTTGATTCCATAGTCTGCAACAACATGGACAACAGTAACACTAAACAACTGGAAAATAATACAACTTGACTCGTCAGAAAAAAATGACAAAATTTCCTAAAAACTCATGTCCTGTTACTATCATTAATAATGATTTTTTTGGTACAATTGACTAAAAAATGTCCTTTACATAAGAAAAACTACACACATCGACCTTTTTTTCCCCCCACTCACACACACACACACATGTAAGTAAAACAGGAATGTAGCATGCACAACTGAAGAGTAGATTCAAGGAAGGATATTTTTAAATCATAAGAAGTAAATATCTTTTGGTCTTTAAAAAAAACCATGAAAACATAAAAAAAATATATATATACAATGAGAAAAAAAGGGGAACTGGATTCAGACAACAGCCAACGCTGTCCAAGGCACTGATATACAGAAATTAGGGGGAAAAGTACAGGACTGCTTCCATGGCCAAGTCTAAAAGCAAAGCACATTCAAGCAGCAGCATCATATGAATTATCAAGAAGGCTGCTTGGGGTATCCTGCACAGAGAAGAAGTTACTACCATAAGCTTGCTGGGCAAACTGGATGGACGATTTAAGAACATAAGAATGTGCCATACTGGGTCAGACCAAGGGTCCATCAAGCCCAGCATCCTGTTTCCAACAGTGGCCAATCCAGGCTACAAGTACCTGGCAAGTACCCAAATACTAAGTAGATCTCATGCTACTGATGCCAGTAATAGCAGTGGCTATTCTCTAAGATAACTTGATTAATAGCAGTTAATGGACTTCTCCTCCATGAAACTTATCCAAACCTTTTTTAAACCCATCTACACTAACCATATCCTCTGGCAACAAATTCCAGAGCTTAACTGTGCATTGAGTGAAAAATATTTTTTTCCGATTAGTTTTAAATGTGCTACTTGCTAACTTCATGGAGTGCCCTGTAGTCCTTCTATTATCGAAAGAGTAAATAACCGATTCACATTTACCCGTTTTAGACCTCTAATGATTTTAAAGACCTCTGTCATATCCCGTCTCTTCTCCAAGCTGAACAGCCCTAACGTCATTAGCCTTTCCTCATAGGAGAGCTGTTCCATATCCTTTATCATTTTGGTCGCCTTTCTCTGTACTTTCTCTATCGCAACTATATCTTTTTGAGATGTGGCGACCAGGAATTGAACACAATACTCAAGGTGCGGTTTCACCATGGAGCGCTACAGAGGCATTATGACATTTTCCGTTTTATTTACCATTCCCTTCTTAATAATCCTAACATTCTGTTTGCTTTTTTGATTGCTGCAGCACACTGAACTGATGATTGCAATGTATTATCCACTATGATGCCTAGATCTTTTTCCTGGTCTTTTTCTGCCATCATTACTATGTAGGATAAAAAATTGGAGGAAGGAGCAATTGTTATTAGTAAGTTGACTGATAAATACTATTAAGAAATATAAGACCAACAAAGCAGAGTAACAGGATAGTTAATATGGTAAGAAACAGTTTTTTTAAATTCAGCTACATGTATGTAGCAACACAGTAAATAAACATCCTAAATTCTGACTTGAATAAGAATGAAATCTATGGCCTTTGTTCAAGGAAACAATGCTTTCGTATGAAAAGACAATATTCTATAATGATTTGTGCATCATCAGTGTGATGGAAATTGAGAATGCAACAGTAAAAACTCTTTTCAGGACTCCAAATCAATAATTCATTTATGAGAAAGTGAATGGATACTACAAAATTAAGGTTGCTGAGAATTCATTATCAGCTGCTGAAGGAAGCAATGTAGTCACACAGTCTGTGCCATCCATAGGAAGCACTTCCAGCTGTTCTCTAATAAAAGGGCTGTCAAAGGCAGGAGCATCGGAGGCCTCTCTGTAGGCCACTTCTCCAAAGAGATGGACTTTATGAATTAGTTAATAATCCATGTGGCATTCTCACCACATTAAAGTACCACAGATATACAAAAATAAACAAAGTGCATTAATTCTGCCAGTTCTAATTGTTTATGCTCTCAGAAAGAAGCCCCTGTAATGCTTTTTGTGTGAACACATAGGGCTGACCTTTAAGGTGTATGAATAATATAGTATGCAATTCAGCATATGCATTCAGTCAGAAATGTACATCATTTGTCAAGGGTTTCTCTGCAAAAACAAAGCCATGCTCTTCTTTATAGGTCCAGTAGGATGCAATCTAGGTAGACTTTAGAAATGGATCAAATTTGAGGACAAGGCAAGGGTTGCTAAATTTAATGCAAATCAAAAAATCTAACTAATGATCCAAAAATCACTGAAATAATTTTCATTTCGTCCCTCATGGCCAGCAAAAGTATCACAAACCATCATTATTTATTTATTATTTACTTGTGTCCTTTCACTCCGGTTTACAGTTATAACAACATAATACAGAAACTATAACAGGCATATTGAACATTGCAAACAACGTAAAACAGTAACTATAACAAACAGTAATTATAACAGGCATCTTGAGCGTTGGAGACAGCGTGATGTGGTAAAACTATAACAGGTGGTTTTTGAACATTGGTATATATAAATATAAATATAATAGAATGCGGGCCATTGGTAACATATAAATATAATAGAGCAGTAACATTTGTATTAGCTAACATTGATAGCATTGATGATATTGATAACATTGATAACAGGCTGAACCTAAAATAATTTGTCAATAATACAACAAAAGAATGTTTTCATAAACTTCACATATTAAAAAGCTGAAACCTCTCCTCCATTTTCAGGACTTTAGAACAGTTCTCCAAGCAATTTTATTCTCAAAAATTGATTACTGCAACTCTCTGCTAATCGGCCCTTCCAGCTATCACCACCAACCACTACAAATGTTACAGAACTCTGCTGCCAGGATCTTAAACCAATTCTAGCAGAGGAGAACACATCACACCAATCCTAAAAAACCTACATTGGCTCCCCATTAAATCCAGAATCTTGTTCAAAGTTCTAACCATAACCCACAAGACCATTCACTCCCAAACCTCGCAAGAACTAAACTGCCCCCTTCGTCATCACTCATCATCCAGACCAATCAGAACCAGTTATTTAGGCACACTCTATGCACCTCTAGCTAAGTCATTGCTTAAGAAAAGTGCATTCTCGACCACCAGTCCCACACATTGGAATGCCCTCCCCACGGACCTTCGACTAGAAACTTGTAGGCAAACGTTTAAGAAAAAGCTTAAAACTTGGCTTTTCACAAAAGCCTTTACCTAAAGGTTTCAATAACCCCATCACCTCAGCTTTGTTCTGACCGCTTATTTCTCATTCTTAACCTTATCCCATGCTAGTCTACTCCCAGACCATGATCCAGGGTTAGAAAAATCTCTGGGGCTATCGCCCTTTTGTTCGTCTGTTTCCAGGTATATACTTATGTTCTCACTTTTTCATACAATTGTGTTTAATACGTTAGATGTAATACTAAATTTTGGTTTTATAATATTATAATTTTATAATTCTTACTACTTACGCCTTGTTATATGTATCACACATGCTTACTACGTTTGATGTAATACTAAGTTTTGTTTATCTATAATTCTTATTACATGTAATAGATGTAATACTAAGTTTTTGGTTTATCTATAATTCTTATTACATTCGCCTTGTTATATGTACCCCACATGTTCGATGTAATTTCTAACTTTAATTCTCTGTAAACCGACGCGATATGTACTATTACATGAACATCGTTATATAAAAGCCTTTAAATAAATAAAAATAAATAACATTGATAATATTGATAGTATATTCTACTTTACATCTTGAGAGACGGGGCGGGTAGGTGGGGTGGAGGTATGGGATGTATAATGTTGTGATGAGTGATTTATTTATCTATTATCTAGTTTCTGATAATACACAAATTACATCAATCAGTACTCCCAATTCTAGGGTTGCAAAATGAATATGTCTCTAAAAATGTTGGCATGGTAGTATCCGCCCTCTACTTTAAGGCCTGAATTTTCAAAGCCATTAACATGCATACAACCAGGTTTAATTGGGCACTAAAATAATCACAGGCTCAGTGTGCATAAAAGTACGTGCATACTTTTTGCAAACTGGTATGAGGCATTTCAGGGGCCAATTTCAGACTTACACACATACTTTTAGATTGTAAAATGTATGCAAGTAAATTCATCTGCACAAGTTATACCCTCAATAGAGCAGGTGCCACTTTCAGGCCGATTCAGTATGGTGTGCTCAGACCGAGCACACTGTTAGCCCCCATTTGGACGTGCGTTTTCGACGCGCAATTATTACTCCTTATACAGTAAGGGATAATAGCGTGTGGAAAACATGCGTCCAACCCCCCTGAAACTAATAGCTCCCTCAACATGCAAATGCTCATCAACATGCAAATGCATGTTGATGAGCCTATTAGTCCCACGCGATACAGAAAGTAAAATGTGCAGCCAAGCTGCACATTTTACTCTCAGAAATTAACGCCTGCCCAAAGGCAGGCGTTAATTTCAGCCAGCACCGGGAAAGTGTACAGAAAAGCAGAAAAAACGGCTTTTCTGTACACCCTCTGACTTAATATCATAGCGAAATTAAGTCGGAGGCCCCAAAAATTAAAAAAAAAATAAAAAATCTAAAAAAAAAAAAAAATTAAAAAATCTGCCTGCGAGTTGGAAAACGGACGCTCAATTTTGCCGGCGTCCATTTTCCGAACCTGTGGCTATCAGCGGCTTTGACAACCAATGCCGGTAATGAGCATCGGCTGTCAAACCTGCTGACAGCAGGGCCGGCGGAAGCACTAGGCAAACTAGGCGGTCGCCTAGGGCGCCAGCTTCCCGGGGGCGGCACTGCCCCGGTAAAATTAAGAGAGCCATAGCCTGCCCCGGTAAAAATAAAAGAGAGCCGCTACCACGGTAAAAATGAAAGTGAGCCGCTGCCCCGGTAAAATTAAAAGAGCTGCATTAAGCCGCCGCCCCCCCCCCCCCCCCCGATAAAAATAAAAGAGCCGCTGCCGGCAGCCCGCCCCAAAGACAGATTTAATTAATTATCATGGAGCCGGCCACAACAGACCCATCTGACCTCCTCCCCCAACAAGACCCGATCTGATTGCTCAGCCAGAGGGGCAGATTGACCTATCGGGGGATCGGGCTTCCCACGGTGGGCCGGTCTAGCTGGTCACGTGGTCTTGACCGCGTGCAGCCTGCATTCAGCCCAGTGACCTCCATCAATTCAAGGGGCCTAGTCAGCCCCCGCTAGAGACCAAGCAGCGGGGCCGAAGAAATAAAAATTGTGGCCGGCGGAGGCTGAAGAAAAGAAGATGGGCCAGCCTGGCGCCTCCCAGACAGCCCCCGCGGGAGACCAAGCCCGCGAGAGCCGAAAAAATGAAGATGGGCGCCGCCTAGTCAGCCCCCGCTAGAGACCAAGCAGCGGGGGCCGAAGGAATAAAAATTGGGGCCGGCGGTGGCGAAAAAATGAACACCGGTGCTGCTAACCCCCGCCGGAGACCAGCTGTTCAGCTGGAGGCCTTAGATCGGCAGAGTGCTTCTGTGTGTGTGTGTATGTGTGAAAGGAATGGCGCTTCTGGGTGGGTGTGTGTGTGTGAGAAAGGAATGGCGTTTCAGTGTGCTTCTGTGTGTGTGAGAAAGGAATGGTGCTTCTGTGTTTGTGAGAAAGGAATGGTGCTTGTGTGTGTGTATGTGTGAGAAAGGAATGATGCTTGTGTGTGTGTGTGAGAAAGGAATGGTGCTTCTGTGTGTGTGTGTGTGTGTGTGAGAAAGGAATGGTGCTTCTGTGTGTGTGTGTGTGTGTGTGCCTGAGAAAGGAATGGTGCTTCTGTGTGTGTGTGTGTGTGTGTGTGTGTGTGTGTGTGTGTGCCTGAGAAAGGAATGGTGCTTCTGTGTGTGTGTGTGTGTGCCTGAGAAAGGAATGGTGCTTCTGTGTGTGTGGTGTATATGTGAGTCAGGGAGGGTGCTTGTGTGAGTCAATGCGTGTGTACGAGAGAGAGATGGAGCATGTTTTTGGCTGGCTTGTGGCTGTGAGAGGAGGGCATGTGTGTGATTGAAATCCTGCGTATAAGTAAGGGGAGCGAGAGCATTGTGTGATTGAAATCCTGCGTGTAAGTAAGGGGAGCGAGAGCATTGTGTGATTGAGAGAGACTGGCCAGAGAGGCGACATGTGTGTGAAACTGAACAGGGAGATGACTGGTGGTATGTGTGTGCTTGTGTGTGAGAGAGAGATACTGGTTGGGGAGATGATTGTTGTGTGAGAGACAGAAACTGGTCTTGAGGGTGTGATTGGTGTGTGTGTGTGTGTGAGAGAGAGAGAGAGAGAGAGAGAGAAGAGACTGGTTGTGGTCCCTAAGGAAGAGTACTGCTGCTTCTGGTGTGGCCTGCAAGGGAAAGAAGTAGGAGAACTGCTGGAGAGGGTAAGTAAAGGTGGCTTTTAAAATTCATTTTTCTTGACTGACTACCATTTTAATTATTGGGTAGTGTGTGATGTCTTCTGTTTGAAATATTTTATTGGTGTTTTGATAAAGGTTTCAAAATTTGCTTGAGTCTTTAATTATTGGATATTCTATTCATCAGCTGTTTTGAAATTATTTTATTAGTATGATATTATGATTCATGATTTATATATCTTGATTTTATTGATTGTTTCATGAGGAATGGTGACATTTTTGTTTTTCCATTGTTACACTGTATAGAGTCTGGCATGATGCATTTTACAGTTCAGTTTTTGTCTGCACTTTTCTATTTATACTTTATGTGGCTTTATTCTGTATTTGGTGAGGGTCTGTCTCTGCTCCATGTGTGTGACCATGATGAGAGATTCTGCTAGCATATAGTGTCTGTATAGGGATCTATAGCAATCGGGTTTGTTTTGTTTCCTCAGTAGGTGGTGTATTGGTATTCTAGGACCCAGTGTAATATTTACCCTTGCTTATTCACAGGTAGGGTTATTGTTGTTTGGGTCCTTGGTGTTACTGTTATGTTACAATGGGATTGCAGTATAGATTTTGAGTGTCTTTTTTGCGAGGTTTTGTGTGTTTACAACGTGCCTGGCAGCGGAAGGTGTTTGTGCTGCTGTTACTGTGAGGTGACACCAGAATTTGAAAATATCTTTTAGTATGATGAGCTGTAAGGGAAACATCCAAGCTCCATTGTTTGGGGGAATTTCAGTGGATGCACAGAGTTACAGAACTGGAGGTGCAGGATTTATATTGACATTCTGTCCCTTCCTATATATTCCAGACTTCACTCTCCTAGCCATATAGAATTAGTTGAATGAGCCTATCAAATAATTTTATAGTGTGAAACTGGCCCAGCTTTTTAAAATTACACAGAAGACCCTTTGGACTTTTTTATTAACACTTTTTTTTTATAACCAGTTTGAAAGCAGGATCCATGCTATAGAGGTGGGTGTGATGAAGAAATGTCATTTTGGCTCCCCCCCAACAATTCTTCTGTCTAGAGACGCCACTGATTTTCTGTGACCTTAAGCATTAGTACAAGAAGGATTACGGGGGGATGCTGGAGAAGCACACACATGCATTGGCCCCCGGGCGCCGGAGACCCTTGGTGCGCCACTGGGTGCAAGCCATATGGGGCTGCAAGCGGTGGCAAAGAGGAGTGGAGATTTGGCGGGCTGCGAGCAGTGCCCAACCCTCTCGTGACCCAGAAAATCACACAGTCGGTGGGTGTGATCGAGAATGAGGTAGGAGTCGGGGCCGAGACCGGAGAGTGGCAGCGTGACCCGGGGAGGGCGCAAGGGAGAAGGTTCGTCTAGGGCGCCAAATCCTCTTGCACCGGCCCTGGCTGACAGTCAGCGCTTCTGCCAATAAGGAGGCGCTAGGGATGCGCTAGTGTCCCTAGCGCCTCCTTATTAGTGTGTGCCCTCATTTGCATACAGAATTACGTGCCCAGGAGAGTGGCCTGGGTGCGCGATGGGAGAACAGGTGCTCGCCTTGGAGCGCCGGCTCTCCCGTGCATTTTACTGAATCGGCCCGTTTGTGCAGATGAGTTTGTGCACATGCTTGGGCACTTTTGTGCATATATTTGCTTAGAAAATTCAGGGTAAAGTCTGTACCTCCTATGCACAGCTATAAAACTTCCCTTTTCAAGCTAAACACAGTTCAGTATATTTAAAAAACACGGTACTTTAAAGAGGAACAATAGCCTATGAGAGAAAATGCTTGATGGCTTGAGGATGATTATGAAAGATGTATATATTTAGCTATTTTATTTACTTTTTTTTGTTTGTGTTTTATGGTTGTTTGCTGATATGAGCACTAACACACCCTGTGATAGCTCAAGCAGTAGGTGGCTTGATAACAGCCAGAGGAAACAGGAGGCAGACTCTGGCTGCTCCTTAAGTGCACTTTATTTACAGTGAAAGAAACTAAAAAACAAATCTGGCAGCACCTCTTCACTTCAGGACTCAAAATAAATAATACAGCTCATCTTGCTTTAGGTATAGCACAGTCCTTTAGACATAGCAAGTCCTTACATATGGTAACTTTCTGTCTGCTCCTGCGGCTTTCCTCATCTCTCTGGACCCTGATAATTTAACCCAGGTTCAAGGGAACACCCCTGGACCAGAACCCCTTGCAGTGTTTGTCCTTAAGGAGAACCAGGCCAGATATATGTGGCCGGTCCTTTAAGGTGTATAGACTCCTTCACATACTCTCCCCTTCAGCTTGGCCTTGTCAGGTTGAGCATCCAGCTATGTCCAGGCTAAATCTTGGTACCTCCTCAAGGACATCCCCCCTCTGGGCAGACTGCCCCAGTTATCCGAGAGCTAGTCTCATAAGGTTGAAAACTTTTGACAATCTCATCCCATAATTATCGGATATAGGAGTTTGGGGAAAAACTCCTGCTTCCATCATAGCTTGTCGTGCCAGGGTTATTAACAGGGCCTGACTGGTTGTATATTTCTGTTTGTCCCCATGTGTGCAGGCTAGTGTCTTTTTTGATGTGTTCTTCCTGAAGCAAGTTCTCGCAAACAAGAGCCTTGCCACATCTTGAATTCAGAATGCATTGGTGGGAACTCCATCCAGCTCAACCTGGATTATAAAGTTCTTGCATTCTGAATGAGGAATGTCCACAAAGTTGCAGCTTTGAAGCTTTAATAAAGTGTGGTCCCATTCACACTACCAGTCATCATTCTCATTCTGGGGCTCTGTCTCTGCCTCCCTTTCATGTTGTTCTGCCAACTTGCGTTCCGACTTCATACCAGGGACATTCTTCCTCCGTATGGTCTTCAAACTTACAGAAAGGATAAGTCAGTGGAACAGGTCACCTTTTTATATTGCCCATTTCCCCTAAGGGCTGTTCATTTTCTGTCTGTCAATATGAGCAGTGCTCTTCCTCATGACTGTTCCCCCCACAAAGGACACAGAAGGAAAAGTTATTCATACCCACATACCAGTGTTGTTCCAACCTCTCCAAGGTTCCTTTCATCCTTTGACTTGAGGGTCGCCCCTGTTTTGGAGATTTGCTTTTCTCCATGAGTATGAGTATTTTGCCTGGTGGAAAATACTCATACTCCATGAGTATGAGTATCAGTATGAATATTTTGCCTGGTGGAAGGATTCTGCCACTTTTAGAGCTCTTTCTAACATGAGGTCTGTGTGTTGGCAGACCCAGTTCAACTTGGGCTGGTCAAGCCCATCTAGAAACTGTTCCAGAAACACTTGGGCTACTTTGAGTTCAGTCTTTGTCTCCAGCTGTAACCACTTCCAACCGGCATCCTTCAGGTGGTAAAACATGTTTCAGGGGTTGCAAGGAACCCCGCCAGAACTGCTGCCACCATGTTTCTGAGGTATACCCAGCTTTCTCCAGGATAGCAGCCTTGATTTCCACATAGGAAGCCCTACCACCCAGGGTGGCTGCTTGAAAACCCGCTTGAAATCTGCCCGTGAGCAAGTTAGCCAAGTAGGTTGTCCAGCTGGTTTCAGGCAAAGACAAGAGGTGAGCATCCCTCTCAAAGTTTTTCAGAAGGATCTGCAGGTCCTTGCCAGCCTTCATTTTAAACAGGATGTGAGGAATTGAGATTGCCTGCAATATCCTGCTCAGAGCAGTCTATACGGCCTTGGCTAGCTGAGTTAGCATTGTGTGCTGCTGCACTACCTGCTCTCGCAAAGCTTGCTGCTAATCAATTTGCATTTGCAGTGCATTTTGCAATTACTGCTGGCCGGTAACAAGGACCTGGATCTCCTGCTCATCTTGTCGGCTTAGCGAGCTGCCTCTACATAATGTACCTCTCCAAGAATAAGGGAGTGGGAAAAAACAAAAAAAACCTGCTGGCCTATCCAGCCCTTACTCATCTATACAGGCAGGATAGCTCTCTTGGCCTCTTGTGCAAAGCTGGGGGAGTGGAACTGGGAGGCCTCAGGAAAAGAAAAAAAAACTCTGCTGTTTTTTTTCTTCTTCTCTTGCTGCGGCTATGGGCTCTTGTCTATGTTTCAAACTTCTGTGCTCTACCCTTCTAGCAACACTTTTCTTCTTGCCCAAACCTACATCCTTAGATAGGTTACCCACAATAAGCTTTTCCACTTTCATGTCCTCTCTTGGGAGACCTGAGAATTATTTTTTCTGTACCAAGCTTAGAAAAAAAACTCCCTGATCTGACACCATATGTGATAGCTATCTGGCTTGATAACAGCAAGAAAAAACAGGAGGCAGACTCTGGCTGTTCATTAAGTGCAGTTTATTTACAGTGAAACAAACTAAAAAACAAACCTGGCAGCATACCTTCATTTCAGGAGTCAAAATACACACAGTAGTTTTCTCTCTGCTCCCAGGACCTTCCCCACCGCTCTGGGCCCTGCCAATTTAACCCAGACACAAGGGAACTTCCATGGACCAGATCCCCTTGTGGTGTTGGCCCTTAAGGAAGTCCAGACCAGATACTTGTGGCCGGTTCTTTAAGTTGTTTTGAGGGAGTTTCTTATAGACTCCCTCCCTCTAAACAGAGCCTTTTTTAAACAGCAGATTAGTGGAATACACAACTAGGGGAATTAGTAAACAGTTACAGATACTTTCACCTCTAAGTCACAAGTTCCAATCTGGCTCAGTTTAGTAGCAAACAAAAGTCATAACCATCTGAAAGCCATTTGGTGGTCTCAGTCCAGATCCAGGTCCCAGTGAACAGTTGTTCACATCACAATCCAATACCATAATTGGGGTTGCACAGCTGACAGTGAGACCACTACAGCCAAAGTTGTGACCTGAGAGGAGGGTTTTATGGATGTAGCAACATGGGCAGAAGATAAGTCACACAGCTTATTGTAGTAAAGAAAGATGTTTCAGTGGGAGACCTGTGAGGAGCAGATTTCAGGAGCCTAAGTGGGAGATGATGAAACAGTAGATAACAGTTTTGATAATGTGTTCAGAAAGGAAAGGGCAGATTTTGGTGATGCTATATAGAAAGAAATGGCACATTTTAGCAGCATTTTAGATGTGAATAGAGGAAGAGAGGATTTTAAGATAACTCCAAGTTATAGGCTGAGGGGAGTAGAAAGATGATACTGTTATTCACAGAAATTGGAAACGTGGTAAAAGAGAAGTGGGTTTTGGTGAAAGATAAGAATTTCTGTCTTGACCATATTAAACAAGGTGAGATATTCAGGTGGCAATGTCAGACAAGCTGATTGAGATTTGGAACTGGATTCCTGGTGAAATTTCAAGAGCAGAGAGGTAAATCTTAGAATCATTAACAGCAGAAAGATGGCACTGAAAGCTTCGGGAGAACATTAGAGCATCAAGGGAACAAGCACAGAAAGAGAAAAGAAAAGGTGCCAAGACAGAGCCTTGAGACAAACTGATAGCAGGATATTGGTTGAGGAGGATCCACCAGAGCATATACTAAAGGTGAAATGAGAGTGGTAAGAAGAGAACCAAGATAGAACGAAGTCCTGAAATCCAAATAAGGACAAAAAATCAAGGATTCAAGGATTAGGTGGTGATCAACAATGGGAAAGCAGCAGATAGGTCAAGGAAAATGAGGATTTAGTCAATGTCCTTGAATTAGGCCAGGAATAGGTCACTGGAGACTTTAGCAAAGCCTGTTTCTATGGAATGCAAAAGGTAAAAGCAAGATTGGAGTGGATCAAGAATGGCTTAAGAAGAAAGCAAATAAGGACAGCAGAAGTGAGTGGCACATTCAAGAAGTTTAGATGTAAAAAGGAGGAAGAAAATGTGGCTATAGTTAGCAAGGCAGGGAGGGTGCAGTGAGAGATATACGAGGATTGGTATGATGACAGCATGTTTGAAAACAGCAGGAACAGTTGTATGGGAAAGTAAAAGATTGAGGATGTGATAAATGGAAGAGATGATGTCCTGGAAGATAGATCCGAAGAGATAGGTGGGAATGGGGACAGAGAAATAGGTAATGAGTTGGAAGAGGAGTCAGTTTCCTCCTCTTTGATTTCAGAAAAGGAAGAAAGGGTGGTAGGGGCCATGGGAAGGAATGAAGTGGGAGACAGAGGTGACCCAATGAAGAATTCAAGATAAATCTTGTGAACCTTGTCATGGTCTTGGTAGCCAGAGTCTGGACAGAGAGTGAAGGGGAGTTAGAGACAGAGGCAGTTTGATAAGGGAGTTGAGAGGGTATTCTCCTATTCACTGCTCTTTCCGTTGCCTCTCACACACTCTATATTCCCCACTCCCTCACATCCATGAGCACCAAGTCTCTCCCACCTGTTTGTTTCAGAGCAAGCAACAGTTCTAACTGTGGAGAGGAAAATGTTATTTCCACAGGATTCTGTCTCTGCAGTTACCAATGCCTCACCTCTTCCTCTCTGTTGGTGATACATATACTTCAGCTCAGCCTGCACTATAAGGTAAGGAGAGGAGAAGAGGCAGAACAATCAGCAGCACTGTTTATAGAGAGTCCTTGCACGTCCAGTCCAAGTTGCTATGGCCCTATTGCCTGCTAGCTAAGTGTTCTAAAATGCACAGCTACAGAGCAGTGAAAGAGGCAAGTCTTCAGCACTGGAGTTTGCGGGACGAGGAGTAAGTATATAGTAGCTTGGAAAAGACATGAGGGAGAGGAGTAAGGGAGCATGCCTAGTAAGAGATGACACAGTATAGGTGTAGACAGAGAGCCAAAAGGGTAACTAGAGTGTGGAAGATCATATGCTGAGGGACTGTGGATGGGTAAGAACTAGAAACAGGGCCAGCTCGGTGGCTCAGGTAGCCACTATTATGCAGTTTCATGCAGAGGGTCCCTGGTTAAATCTTTGAGTTGGGTCTTCCACTCCTGGATCAGCTGGAGTTGGTGATGCTGAAGAGACAGTGCTCACACCCCTGAAAGTGGAGGGTAGTCATGGCCATTGCTCAAGGGTAACACCTAGTGGCCAGATTCAGAGCCCATGATTGCAGAGTTCAGAATGGAATCCTGGTGGATGGCCCCCAGTCCAAGACTGTTGCTGTAATGATCACATTAGGTATATTGGGACAGGAGGGATATGAATAGGGAAGAAAGCCCAGGGTAGTTGTGAATGAAAGCTCATAGTGCCAGATCCCAGCACTGGTTCTGAATGACATGGAGGCCCAAAGGAGCAGGAAGACACTACTGAATCAAACAAAAAAGGAGAGGAGAGGCAAGTGGGAGATGGAATAATGTCAAACAGAATAGCAAGTGAAAAACTTGGGTGAAAGGCAGGCTATCATCCGTGAGCCCGGCAGAGCTCAATATGTAAGGAACTGATAAAGAAATGAGGAAGCCCAGACACTTTGATTCTAGTCCTTAGGGGAGCCTCCATCAAAGTGTTTGAGAGCCCTTGCTCTAGTCTCTCTCTCTCTCTCTCTTACATGTCCCTGTACTATGGGCAGATGAGGAATGTAGTAGGGGAGGACTGGAAATAAGAAAGAAACTTGAGATCCTGGGAAGCCACTGAAACGGGAGCAGCAGAGTCTCAAGCAATGAAGGAGGGATGGCCGAGAGGCAAATCATGGAGGAGGTGGCTTGTCAAAGAGGCTTGAAGGGGCCATAACTCAGTATATGACATTCAGGGAGGTGGGGTAGGGTGCTGATTCCAAAGTTTGCCCCGGCACCCGTTGAGCTAGTTCTGGCACTGCAACAAGCATGAACACCACAATTTGGCACCATTATGAACAGTATAAACAGAAAATGTAGAGATTGCATAGGCAGGAAGATTGAATTACCCTTTCAGCCCTTTAGAGAGGGTCCCTACAGAGCAGCCTTGAAGCACAGTGGCAGCACTGCATGGCAGAGGTTTACACTATTCTTGCTGCCTGTACTGCACCTATTCTGTTGATAAATAAACAATCTCAGTTTCCATTGCTGTCACCACACTCAGTAGAAAACGAAAGAAAATAACTTCTCAGCATTTATGCCTTTCTAATTAGCAACAATAAAACAAAAATCATTAAGGCCCCTGCTTTTTATTCCATTCCTAAGGAAAAAAACTGTCTAAATACAAAAGATATTTTTTTAAAGCTCTAATTTCTTAATGGATGGAGTAGGCAACTAAATCACAGAGCTGCTGGACTGATTCGTATTAGAACCCCATTCAGGGAGTTCTAAGTGACATATGCAACACAGGGATGTAGCGTGATGATCCAGGCTTTTAGCAACAGTACCAGAAAAAAGCAAAAAACTCAGTACATGGATAATCATTATCCAACCCAGTAAGAAAGAAGGCTACTACAATTTTTTACTTGAAATTAACTTAAGCCCTATTTGAATCTAAGAATGGATTTTTTTCAAATATGAATTTGCTTGGGAGTAGTTTGAATATATGAAAATATTTGAAGATTCAAACTATGTGCAACCTTTTCAGACAGCAAAAATCAGTAGTTCAAGCAAGAAATGTGAATCTGTAAATATTCACATCTGAACCGGGTCAGAATGAACTGACAGGCAAACATGTGGGAGTCAAATCCAGCTGTAATGTACACGATACAGATTTACAGGATCTAACCATGGTGTGTCCTAGTTCACCCTATACAAAAAACCCTGATTTGAATCTAAAATGGTTTACCCTTTCCTAGAACAAGGAACTGTTTAAAATCATTAGCAGGGTTGAAGGCATATGTTTTGTATAATACAGTTAATTGAAATCAATTCATTTAAATTTAGTTACCTATGTAGTTTTTTAAAAATACAAAACATACTTTGTAAATGAGTATTCTATATTGTAGTCATATAGAGACAAGACAGTATTATAACCAAACTTTCTTCTCTACTCAATGTTGGTGCCTCTTCAGGTATTGATCCTGGAAGGCAGGGGTCACACTGGCTCCCAGGGCTAAAACCATTACTGGTCCCACAGCTCCAGAGGGATTAGATTCTTCTGATAATGGGGGGGGGGGGGGGGGGGGGCAAGAAATACTCCTCCAAGGCCCAAAATATGGGAGGTGAATCTCTTTATCTCTCTTGGGGAGTTTCTGCTTCAAAGTATGTTGGAAGAATGTGAGTGCCAAATAAATAAATACACTGGACTCACAGTTAAGATAAACCTGAACTGAAATGGCACAACATATTATTAGCCTTGTCTTAATAAGCAAGAACCTCATTATCCCTTTTTCAATATTCATCTTTTCCCAATGATACTGTATAAATTTAGAATAGGGAGGAGTAGCCTAGTGGTTAAATTAGTAGGCTATGAAGCAGAGAAACCAGGATTCAAATCGCAGTGCCACTCATGACTTTGAGCAGTCACTTTTCCCTCCATACCTCAGGTACAAGCTTAGGGGATCATTCACTAAGCCGTGATATCTTTCTTTTTTGTTATTCTATAATGTATTTTGGTTCCCTTATCTGATACCCCTCCCCCACTATAATTCTCACTGAGCAACCGCAAATTACTCTTCGTAGATATCTAAACGAGATTTTACAAATTCCTCTAGAAAACATACTAGCCTTTAATAAGGTTTATTTTTTACCTTTCACTCGTTTAGGAAATAATGTACAATTTAATCAGCTTGACCTAGAAAATTTAACAGAATTATTAGAATCTTCAACTAACGAAGTAGTAGAAAGGGCAACCTTGCTAATATCATTTATATATGAACAAGATATGGGAATGGTCATGAAAAGTTACTTCCAGCATATGGGGGTCAATTTTATGTGACAATTTGTCCAGATATTTCCTGATCTGGCAAAAGCCACGCAGGAAAGGAGGAAAGGCTTCCTGGCCTTATGACAGGAAGCTCAACCTTTGGGTGCAACATATCAACTTCACTACCCAAGTAAGTGTATCATTAAACTTAATAATGATACTTACATTTTTCTAATTCCAGAACAACTTAAAGCATGGTTAAACACCCAGAGAAGGTTGGTGATTGTTTCATCACCAGCAGAAAGTCCTATTACTTAGTAAAATAAAGGGGGTGAAGATATAACAGGCTAATGGGTTTTTCTTTTTTGTTATTCTATAATGTATTTTGGTTCCCTTATCTGTGTTATGCTCAGGCTTGTGGACCCTTGGGCCAACAAGAGGATGGTATACCTTGCGGAGGATCCGTAGATTCTCTCGTCGGGTGGCGAGGCAGAACAGAAGAGGAGAGCAGCTGACCCTCGGCACTGGAGACGGAGGCGACTGCAGGCAGATGAAGAGGCTAGAAGAGGAGCTGTGTCTTCACCCCTGGAAGTCTGTGGTCCCCCCAGGAGGATCCCGTAGGGACCCAGACCGCTGGGACTTAGGTGGACCCAGAGGAGTCACGGTATCGGTACAAGGGCTGACTGGAGCTTTGCCCTGGACGTTCGCGGTCCCCCCGGGAGGAGCCCGTAGGGACCCAGACCGCTGGGACTTAGGCGGGCCCTTGGAGACAGAGTCCAGGAGGGGTCCAAGATCAAGTGCCAGAGAGTCGTCGCTTACCAGTCCGAGGTCACACACTGAGGGATCACCACTTGCCAGTCCGAAGTCACACCAGAGAATCACCGCTTGCCAATCCGAGTCGCATGCCAGAGAATCACCGTAAGCCAATCCAAAGTCAGGAACCGGGACGACCAAGACATAACAGGAACAAGGATCCAAAGCTCAAGGAACTCACCAAAGCAAGCAGACTAGACAGCGCTGGAGGACGTTGCCTAGTCAGAGAATGAGCAGAGGAAACTTCCCTTTATACTTCCCCTGCTCAGATTGATCAAGGACAGGTGAGGCTTGTTAAAGGGATCAGATCCCTTTAAATTTGTGAAGGGGGTGCGGCCTCACGCATAAAGATGACGGCGGCCATCTTGGATTTCCTCTGCGGAGGAACGGCTGCAGGAACGGCACGGGGGCAGAGCAGGGACGGCTCTCCACCCGACGGTCAGGCCGGGGACCCACGCTGGGGCAACGAGCCCCCGGTCAGGGGTTTCCCCCGAAGCTGCCGCGGCGGGTCGCCGCCGCGGATGAGGTAGGGGACCATGGTCGTGGCCTCCCACGGCCTCGGGACACAACAATCTGATACCCCTCCCCCACTAAAATACTTGGGGACTAAAGTTGAATTATGTTTCTATTGGAGTATTTCTGTTTTATGTTTTTCTTTTTCATCTCCCCTACCTTTAACCACTTCCTAATACTCACACAACCACTATTACTCACCCCCGCATAGCTTCACCTAGTATATAATTTTACAACCCCATTTAACAATTACCGTCTATTTCCTACTGCTCAGACATAAAAAGCCTCCCACTCAACCTCATTATTTAAGCCCCATGGCTGAAATGTTCTCCACCGGAAAATTAATCTCTGTTCCATTCACCACAACCACCGGGTCACGTCACCCCGATATTTATCATTACCTTGTAAAATGAAAAAACATTTAAGATCATCTATCTGATGATTAGCACTGTTCCAATGTAATACCAACGGTGCTCCCTCCTTCTGAATATGGAAATTGCTATTATGTTCAACAATCCTTCGTTGGATCATACCCCTCGTGTGCCCAATGTATAATAAATTACATGGGCATATAATGGCGTATACAACTCTCTCTGATACACATGAAAAACTACCTCTAATCTCTTGAACAAACTTCAAAGCAGAATGTGGAATTTCTCTATACCAAACATTATTTCCTAGCATGTAGCAGATGGACTCAGGACCAATGGGTATAGTGTGCTCCTGATAGCAGATGGAGACGGAGTCAGATTTCAATCTGACGTCAGCACTATATATACCCATGCACGAGGCTCTGATCCTCATTTTTTTCCATCTCCATAGCAGTTCGGGACTTCACACACGCTTGCACAGCATTAGAAAACCAAACTCCAAATTCAAAGAAGAAAGAAAGAAAGAATCTTATCTACAGACGAGCCCCGCTCTCCTGTGGTGATACCTAAGGGTCCCTCCCCCAGTCGAGAATTCCTGAGGTGATTTCCAAGATCCCTCAAAGGTAAGCCTCGGTCCCGGCGTGGACTTAGCCCCCGGTGAAGGGAGTGGCTGAGAGACAGCGGGTGCAAGACCGAGCACGGTGGTGAAGGTATTCCCCTCTCCCCCCACAGCCGGAGACCGGCCGGGAAGAGACCGGGAAGCGCCGAGACAAGGTAAGGTAGAAAACTTTTCTCTAAGTCTCTGGTCTCCGAGGCTCGGATAATCGCTCAGATCGTCCCTCCGGTGTCTATCTAATCAGGTTGAGCAGCCCCGTCAGGGCTAGACCACGATCCGGCTCGAGGATCCTCCCATGTGGAGACCCTCCGGGGGGGGGCGCCATCTTGCCCACGTGGTCGCCCGCGCCATTTCCCCCCTTAGTCGCCGCTTGTCCGCACAACTGAGCCATGCTCACAGCAGTGAGCCGAGCGCATAAAATACTTGTGCGCACAGCGCCGCATGCATATATGCCAGGCGCACAGTGATGCGTACAAAGGGGACTGAGCGTTGAGCGCACAACTAGGCCCGTGTGCACAGCCACGTGCGCATCTTCCGTTCCTAGGCGCACAACATAGGCACACCCGAAACGCATAACCAGGCCTCTCGGCACACGCATCTGTACAAGATACACACGCAAATCATGATACCGCTGTACAAGACAGCTAAAGGCCCAGTCCTCTGCCCGGCATGCCACTTGAGAACGGCACAGCCCGAGGTGACCTCCGCCTTGTGCCTGTTGTGCGAAGAAGCCCGGGAGGAACCGAGACAAGGTCCCCCTCAGCCTGTAGAGGACTCCGGCTCTACCAGCGAGACAACCCTGACCTCTCTATTCCTGACTCGCCCACCCCCCTCAGTGGGGGCTCTCGGGGAGCACCACCAGACACAATGCGGTCTCAGGCAACTTCACCTGGGCGGGATTCTTCGTGGAACTACAATCCTACATTCATGCACAGATAGGACCACCAGCGGTACAACCACAACCCCCGCCAGTGGCCCAAAACCTCCCAGGGCCCTCCCGGCCTCCACCAGATGAGCCGCCCCCGGACAAATACCTCCCCTTAGAGGACACAGATGATTCGGAGGAGGAACTAGAAACCCTGGAAGAAGGGGAACTTCCTCCAGGAAAGGAACTGCATCGCACCATGACGCACTTCTTCCCAAAAGACAAATTATCAGATCTCGTAGCTGCGAGTCTGAAAGCATTGGCCATTCCGGACACATGCAACACAGCAGTGTCCAAGGCGAGCCCCTTCCTGGCTGGGCTCCACCAAACCTTACGCCATTTCCCTACGCTACAGGCCATACAACAACTGATCGACCTGGAATGGGACGCCCCAGAGGCTACCTTCAAGGGGGGTCGAGCCCTAGAAGCTCTCTACCCCTTGGACCCCGCGACGAAGGAACTCCTGAGGTTTCCCAAGGTCGACGCCTTGGTCTGCACCACCACAAAGCACACCACCATACCAGTCCAGGGTGGAGCTTCCCTCAAGGATGCCAATGACAGACGGCAGGAATCCATCCTCAAGCAGTCTTATGATGTATCAGCTATGACCCTACAGATCGCTGCTTGCTGCACCGTGGTTTCACGCGCCTGCCTGGCGATGGCCAGGGACGCAATTACGCCAATCGAGGCATTGGACCCGGCAATATCATTCCTCACGGATGCGACCTCAGACCTGGTGCGCACCTCAGCCAGGAGCCGACAAATGGGGTGAGTCCCCAGTACCCCATCTACCGGAGGACAAGAACAAGAGGAACCAATGCCCCTCTCCCTGAGCACCCGAGGACAGAGGATCCCAGCGTTATAGACCATACAAAAAACACTTAGCAAGCCCCCCGCCCCACCGGCAAGGGGCAGTCCTTTCGGAACAGACACAACAAAAGATGAGCCAGCTCGGGACCAGGCCCCAGCTGCAACACGCAATGAGAATCAGCAGACCCATCTACAGGAAGAGATCATAGGGGGCAGGCTTGCCCTTTTCTACCAAAGATGGGTCGAGATAACGTCGGACGATTGGGTCCTATCCATCATCCGAGAGGGATACTACCTGGACGTCCACAGCATCCCTCCAGACAGGTTTGTGATTTCTCCTTTTTAATAAGTCTTTGAGCCCTCATCTTATATTCCTCCACAGAGATACAAATCCTACGATACCTCAAGAACTGACTTATAGGTATACTCTCCCTTAGTCTACATGGGTGGAAGCTGTCAAAATGTAAAATAGAATTTCTATCTGTTGATTTAACAAACACTGAGGTCATCAGCCTACCTCCAATCCAATATACCGCCATATCCAAGAATGTAACCATCTTACTAGTCAACTGTATAGTAAACTGCAGAATATTATCCACTGAATTCATCCACTGGCCAAACTCCCTCAATTGCTCAGCACTCCCCATCCATATCCAAAATAAATCATCAATAAATCTTTTCCAAAACTCAATGTGTCTAAACATCAGGAAGGGGTAGACACAAGTTTCCTCAAATACCGCCATATAAAGACATGCCCATAGGGATCCCCTTGATCTGTTTATAGAATTCCCCTTGAAAAACAAAGTAGAAATCCATCAGCACCATTTCTGCCATAGGCATCACTGCCAATGCACCAGATTGGGGGATGTTTGTATATAATATATACGGCTGTTATATCAGCCGTAACCAATATACCATCTACTTGTCCATACTCGATCTTGTTCACCTCATTAATGATGTCCATAGAATCTCGAATGAAGGATCTCCTTTACCCTCAGTTGCAAAAAACTATCAATAAGGGGATCATGTTCTGCGGTGAACAGTAAGGACGCATTCTCCTCGCGCTCTCTCAGGAGTGGGCCTGATAATGAGTACTCTGTATTATATGAGTGCACATTCCAGCCTACCAAATATTCAATCATATTATACTGTATAAATGAGTGACTGTGTGAAATATTTATCATGGAATGTAGCGGGATTGGACACCCCAGTCAAAAGGGAAAAGGTACTCTCTAATATTAATCGTCTAAAAGGTACAGTTATTTTCTTACAGGAGATGCATATAAAGGCAAATGCCCATATAAAAGGGTTTAATCAGATCTTTGTGGCACATGGGACATCCCACAGTAGAGGAGAGGCCATAGTGCTCCATAAATCTATCTCCTTCCAACAACAAAAAACCTTAGCCGACCCGAACAGACGATATATCATTGTTGAAGGTCTGCTCTTTAGGAAATTAACCATATTCGCATCAATTTATGGCCCTAATCAATAAGAACATCAATTTTTCTCTAATGTAGTAGGCACGATAATATCGCTTTTCCCAGCACCTAAAGTGATGGGTGGCGACTTCAATTGTGTGGTAGATTCTGATCTGGATCATGTTTCTAACTCCCAAGGCAGACCGCTAGGCCCAAATAAAGGAATTCCCTTCCTATGTGACTCTCTTCAGGTCTTAGATGCTTGGCGAATGTTAAATCCCGGCAGTAAAGAATTCACTCACTTGGCACGGACATCGAATACTAGATCTAGGATAGATTATATTTTAATATCTGATTTGCTATTCTCACAATTACAAGCCTTGAGAATAGAACCGCTGGTCATATCAGACCACAGTCCCATATCCTGCAGTATGAGGAGAAAAGGAACATACAGGGACCCAGCCATATGGAAAATGCCAGTATGGCTGGTTCAGGATAAAAGCTTTTGAGAATTCTTGCTTACAAAGTGAAAGAAGTATAAGCAATTTAATGCTGCCCACCAGTCTACCCCTATTTTATTTTGGGAGACTGCCAAAGCTGTATTGATGGGTAATATTGTTGAATTCCATACACTGTAAAAAAGAATTAGACAAGGAAATTATGGATTTAATGTCCAAATTAAATGCCTGCAAAAACGATATTATCCAAAAAGACATTATATCTTCCCAAAAGGAATTTAATTTAATTTGCTCAGAACTTAATGAGTTGCTCCACAAAAGCAACAAAAGTTGCTCCTTGTTATTTTCATTAAAACATCACCTTTACCTCTATGGAAATAAGGTAGGGAAAATGCTATCCCATCTCATCAAAGGCGAAAAGAAAACAAGTCACATAACGCACCTCAAAGACCCCTCCAGTAATTTTGCAACTACATCTGAACAAATAGCCTATTTGTTTCACGATTATTATCGTGATTTATATAGTGCAGACAAAGAGGATGAGGGGGAAAGGGAGCGCTTTATGCAGTCCGTTACCCTGGCTAAACTTACCGCGGATCAACTGGCCCAATTAAACTCCCCAATTCGGGAGGGGGAGATCCATCAGATGATCCAAGGGTTACAAAATCTAAAGGCCCCCAGAGCTGATGGGCTATCCCCATTTTTCTATAAAGTCCTCCAGCCTTAGCTTGGGAGTAACATGGCCACACTTTTTAATGATATGGTAAGCAAGGGTAAGATGCCAGAATCGCTCCGTATGGCTACCATAATAGTACTTCCCAAACCAAGCTGTGCGCTGGATTCACCGTCGGCGTACCGACCAATATTCCTGTTAAATGTAGACATTAAAATCTTTGCTAAAGTTTTAGCAAATAGATTGTGGGAACTCTTACCCTCGCTGGTATCGGTGGGACAGGCAGGCTTTGTAAAGGGGCACAGAGCTAGCATAAATCTATGGAGACTAGCCCAAATCTTTCACCTATGTCACAAGTTTGTTGACCCGGTTCTCGTGGGATTCAACGCAGAAATGGCTTTTGACAGTGTCTTGGTCTTTTCTTCTATATACTTTGGGCAAAATGGGAATCAGGCAGTCCAGGTCCTCTATACCAATCCAGGGGTACGGATAATGGCAAATGGATGCTTATCGAAACCCTTTTCATTAACGAGAGAAACAAGACAGGGGTGTCCAATGTCACCTTTATTGTTTATACTGTCACTGGAACCTTTAGTTCATGCCTTACAACAAATTCTAGATAAGATTACTGTTCATAAGGGGCTGGTGCTTCCCAATACCTTTTTGTTTGCCGACGATATCTTGCTTTTTGTCCCACGGGCGCCCACTTTTCTCCCCAAAATCTTACAGATCTTTGCATCATTTGGCTTGTTCTCCGGTCTCAAACTAAATTTAGACAAATCCAAGGTACTGGATATTATGGGTCATCTGCAGCTCTCCTGGCCCGATCTTCCTCTTTGCTGGGTTGATAAATCTCTCAAATACTTGGGTATATATGTTTCGGGTAATCCCAAACATTGGTACCCTCTAAATATACCCCATGTCATAGAAAAAAAATCAGAAAATTAATGGTGAGTTGGATGGAGCTCCCTCTTTCCCTGATGGGAAGGATAGCACTGTTTAAGATGGCTTTACTCCCAAAATTACTCTTTGTTCTCCAATTACTGCAAATAGTATTATCCAGTCTGGACACTCGTAAGTTACAGAGAATTTGTACTGCCTTCATGTGGCGCAATCGAAAAGCGAGGATCGCCTTAAAGAAACTGATGGTGCCGGTTGCACTGGGAGGGTGGGGATTCCCAAACATTAGCCTCTATAACTTGGCTTGTGCATTACGCTCAGTAGGGGATTGGCTATGTGGAAGTACTTGCTTTTCAGATGTACAACTAGACAGTAAGCTAGCCCAGCCAATTGACTTAAGATTCATACTTCACGCAGCACCTCGTGACCTTCCTACTCAGCTACAAAATAACATATTGGTAGCTTATGGTCAATATGGGTGGCGCATCATGTGTAAAAAGCTAGCTCTAAAAGAGAATAAATTGCTATTATTCCCTATATGTGGTAATCCCAAATTGGTTCCCGGTCAAACTGAGTCCTTCTATCACAGACTGGCACGACAGGGAATTGCCACCTTTGCAGATCTTACAGATCCGAACACTTCCAAACTGTATACATTTTCCCGCTGCCAAGAACTGTTTGGATGGGGTCTTCATGATTTTCTATCCTACCTTCAGATTGCGAGTTTTATGGCTAAATCCTTTGGGACAAGCAGGACTAATTTAACTTCTGGACCCTATCAGAGGATGCTGGTCCTTTTCAAAGCTCATAAACAATCTCTAGCATCTCTCTACAAGCTACTACAGAAAGTGGTGACCTATGATGGGCTGCGAATACTGGCTGAACTCTGGGGATAGAATTATCGGAAGATGAGCTACTAGATGCTATCCAATCCTCCCAGAAAGCTTTGCCTGCAGTTCAGGGTCAAGAACAATACCTGCGAATACTTCATAGAGTCACGATCTCACCTTTACGGGCATATCAAATGGGAATCATTTCCAACCCAAATTGTCCCAAATGTCAAGATAAGACAGCTACTTTATCCCATGCAATGTGGTCATGCCCGCCGGTCCAAGAATTCTGGACCAAGATGTGGTCATGTATGGCACAGAATTTGGGAGGCCTACCTCTCCTGGGGGCTGTGACGGCAGTCCTTGGCATAGAATCTGCAGATACTGAGTGGAAAGGAAGCAATAGTTTAATAATCACCAAGGCCTTGGGGCAGGCATGGAAATGTATATTGACAAAGTAGATTCACCAAGAAGCTCCATCGCTAAACCTTTGGCTAACTGAGATGTTTACTTTATTACAACTAGACTATTGATCTTGGCTTCTATCGGAACCTCGCCGGAAAGGGGCATTTGACAAGATATGGAACCCATTTCTCCAACATTTATCTAAGGACTGGCAAGACAAATTTAGAGACAGCCCAGAGATGTTGGACTAATACCCTTGGTTCGGTCCCAAACAAGAATGGAGATCTCCTATGTAAAGACATTATCTTTCAATAGTATTTTCATTGTTTCTTACAGTCTTCTTATGCGCATACATCTATGCTTATATTAGTCAATTTGTACACATATCCCCTTAGGGGGAGCGGACGGGGGGGGAAAGGGGGGGATAAAATATTGAAAAATATTAAAATTAGTTCAACTATTTACGTGAAAGCTCAAAGTATTATTCATGTTTTGTAATGCTTATTGAGTTTTGAATAAAATGTTTGAACAAAAAAAAAAAAAAACTATCAATAAATTTCGCTAATGGTTCAAATATGGATCCAATACCCGATACAATAGGCCTACCAGGAGGACTCTTTAAAGATTTATATATTTTGGGCATGAAGTATATATATATAGAGCAGAGTATATATATGGATGCAAAGTTAAATACCTAAACTCCTTCCTAGAAATAGCTTTTACCCGTAGCGCATCCTCCAATATATACTTCACCTTATTCTGCAATTCACCCACCGGCTCTATTTCAAAAGTAAAGCTTGTAAAAAAAGCAGAGTTGCTTACTTGTAACAGGTGTTCTCACAGGACAGCAGGATGTTAGTCCTCACATATGGGTGACATCATCAGGATGGAGCCCAACCTTCAGTCTCGTCTTATAGTAAAAAGTACGTGTGAAAAATAAAATAAGAAACGTAAATGAACCCAACTCCACTGGGTGGTGGATGGGTTTCGTGAGGACTAACATCCTGCTGACCTGTGAGAACACCTGTTATTGGTAAGCAACTCTGCTTTCTCACAGGAAAGGCAGGATGGTAGTCCTCACATATGGGTGAGTAGCGAGCTGAGGATGCCCGAGCAAAGCACCAAATGCACCCAAAGACATGCAACAGGCACAACAACAGGGGTGAAAATTTGGTTAGGAGGGCATCCTGAACCCTGAACTGGTCGGTGGAAGGTTGTTGGGAAGTTAAATTGAAAACAAGTTGCGTAGAATGAACTGGTCAAAGATGGAATCCTGTGAGCCAGCCTTATCTAAGCAATAATGGGCTGCGAAAGTATGGAGAGAACTCCAGCCTTACAAATGTCAGCAAGCAGCACCGAATGGAGGTGCGCGACTGAAGTCGCCATGGCCCTGACCAAATGTGCTTTTACACGGTCTTGTAGCAGAATGCCTGCTTGCTGATAGCAAAAAGAAATGCATTCCGCCAACCAGGAGGAGAGGGTCTGCTTTCCCACAGGATTTCCCAATTTGATGGTATCAAAAGAAACAAACAATTGAGTAGATTTCCTGTGGGCCGACGTGTGGTCCAGATAGAAAGCTAGAGCACGATTGCAGTCCAAAGAATGCAGAGCCTGTTCTCCTGGGTTCGAATGGGGCCTGGTAAAAAAGTTAGGTAGGATAATAGATTGGTTAATTGTCATGAATCAGAAAGTGGACCCCTGTTCTGAGGTACAGTCAGCGCTACCAAAAAGGGAGTCAACCCTCTTCACTCTCTACCATTGGATGGCAAGGCCTGATGATGTAGACGTTGAATGAAGGCTTCACCCTGGAAGCTCGTGATCCCCCCAGGAGGAGCCCATAGGGACCCGGCCACTGGGACTTAGGAGACTGAAGATAGTCTGGATGCAGGCGCCTCCTGCAGGTCGTAGGTTCCAGACGGATGATGCCTCCAGCAGGTCGTAATCAGTCCGGGAGTAGAAGTCGAAGGATAGTCCTAAGCCGGTCCAAGGGTCGAAGTCCAAAGAGAGGTTGAGAGCCAGTCCAGGAACAGACGGGAGAGCGGTCCGAAGCCAGTACCAGGAGCAACATAGGAGAAGGGTCCAAAGCCAATCCGAAGTCAACGCCAGAGAATCACCACAGCCGGTCTGAAGGTCAGAAGCCAAAGAATAAATCCAACGGAGTGGAGGAGCAGAAGCGGGACAAAGAACAGAGCAAATCCAGGAACATGGAACACAAGTAACCAAGCACAGAGCCTCAATACCAAGGCAAGGTCTGAGTATCACACCTTGCCTTAAATACAGGAACTAGAGGGAGGAGTCCAGGGTGGAGCCATAACAATTTCCTGTCATGGCTCCTTTAAATATTCTCTTCAGCCGCGCGTAACAGAGACAGAGAGGGAGGAGTCAGCCAGGCCAAGAGGAGCCATGCAGCCGGGCTTGGCAGCAGCAGCGGCCGCGAAGAAGGCAAAAGAGAAGGCTGCCTGCCACAGCAGGAACCTCTAACAAAGACCGACGCCTCGGGTAAGTTTAGCTCAACCCTGGTTGCGGCCTGCTGCGGCCAGCAGCCATGACACCCAACCCCGGATGCAGGCCACTGCGGCCGGCGGTCCTACAATGCCCCCTCCTTTAGGCCTCCCCCTAGAAGGCTTGGGTTTTCCGGGGTGTTCAGCATGAAAGTTCATGAGAAGAGACTTATCCAGTATATTCTTAGCAGGCTCCCAAGAATTCTCCTCAGGTCCGAATCCCTCCCACGCTAGAAGGTATTCCCAGGTGTTGCCTCGTTTCCAGACATCCAGAACCTCCTGCACTCGGTATATGGTCTCTTCCTCAGCCTTATGTAGTGGAACTTTGGGAGCTTTCCGGGAAGGCCAAGTGAGGACCAATGGCTTCAGAAGGGACACATGGAAGGAGTTATGGATCTTTAAGGTGACCGGCAACCGGAGTTGGTAAATCACAGGACCAATCTGTCGCAGTACTGGAAAAGGTCCAATATAACGTGGGGCCAATCGCATGGAAGGAACTCTCAACCGGATGTGCCAGGTACTAAGCCACACTTTTTCTCCTGGACGAAACCGTGGAGCCGGTCGCTGATGCTTGTCAGCAAATGTCTTGGCGGTATGGGCAGCTTTCTGGAGCATGTGCTGGGTGTGAATCCAGAGCCACCGCAACTGTACTGCGGTAAGCTGAGCTGCCGGTAATGGCACCAGTAAGGGCAAAGGTAGAGGCGGCCTGGGGTGTCATCCAAATATAATCTGGAATGGAGAGGTCGCCGTTGAGGTGCAGACATGCGAGTTGTGAGAGAACTCAGCCCACGAGAGAAGTGATGCCCAATCGTCCTGGCGGGAGTTGACGTACATCCGAAGAAATTGTTTTAACGTACGATTTGTACGTTCCACCTGTCCGTTTGCCTGCGGATGGAACGCAGTGGTGTAGTCCAGAGAAATGCTAAACTTCTTACAAAGATTGAGCCAGTAACAGGCCGTGAATTGAGGGCCACGATCAGATGTGATATGCTGTGGGAGACCATGGAGACGGAAGATATGGAGCTTAAACAGTTGGGCCAGGTGAGGAGCAGATGGGAGGGAGGGTAGCGGGATAAAGTGGGCCATTTTTGAGAATCAATCCACTACTACCCATATTACCGTATTGCCCTCAGATGGCGGAAGATCCACAATAAAATCTGTGGAAATATGTGTCCAGGGCTTCTAGGGAATAGGTAATGGCTGTAAAAGTCCCCAAGTCTTCCCAGTAGGAATCTTATGTTGTGCACAAGTTGGGCAAGAATCCACATATGCTCGAACGTCTTTGTGCATATCGGGCCACCGATAATATTGTTGTAAGAGCATTTGCGTTCGAACTATTCCCAGATGCCCGGCTAACTGAGAATCGTGTCCCCATTTTAATACTTTATTACGAAGCTTCTTAGGCACCACCGTCTTGCCAGGTGGGACCGTGAACGTTGTGGAGAGGATAATGCGAGCTGGGTTAATAATATTTTGGATTGGCTCCTCAATGTCAACATTGGAGAAAGATCAGGACAACGCGTCAGCCTTGATGTTCTTGTTAGCGGGTCGATATCGCAGTTCAAAATCAAAACATGTGAAAAAAAGCACCCAGTGAGCCTGATGCGGGTTCAAGCGTTGAGCTTGTTGGAGATATACCAAGTTCTTATGGTCCGTGAAAACAGTGATACGGTGTTGTGCCCCTTCCAACCACTGTTGCCACTCATCGAACGTGAGCTTGATAGCTAGAAGTTCCTTGTCGCCAATGGAATAATTGCGTTCAGTTGCAGAAAATTTTCTAAAGAAATAGGAGCACGGATGAGACATTCCAGATGCTTCACGAGAGTCTTTGAAATGAGAGGAAGTGGAGGGTACACATAAAGGAGATCGCTGGCCCAGGAGAGGGCGATGGCATCTCTTGGTTGCGAGTCGTGATTGTGAATGAGCGAGCAGAGGTTGTCTACTTTGTGGTTGTGGACCGATGCAAAGAGGTCTATGTGAGGGTAACCCCAGCGTTGGAATATCGTGTCCGCTATCGTGGAGTTGAGAGACCACTCATGCGGATGGAAAGTGTGACTCAGCCTGTCCGCCAACACATTGTCCACTCCCGGCAAGTAGGTTACTTTGAGGTACATCGAGCGGGAAAGGGCCTATGCCTATATCTGTGCAGCTTCTTGACACAGGAGGTAGGAGCCCGTTCCCACTTGTTTGTTGATGTACCACATCGCAACCTGATTGTTGGTTTGAATCAAGATGGCTTTGTTTGATAGGCAATCCTGAAAGGCCTTGAGAACATATCTGATCGCCCATAGCTCCAGGAAATTTATTTGGTGTTTGGCTTCCTCTGGAAACCAGGTTCCCTGAGTCTGCAGGTCACCTACATGTGCACCCCATTTGAGGTTGGATGCGTCTGTTGTTAAGGTAATTTAAGGTTCTGGAGCCTGAAATGGAAGGCCTTGAATAAGATTGGAGTGGTGTATCCACCAGGCTAGTGACAGACGGAGCTGTTTGGTAACCTGGATAATGCTGGACATTGGCTGACAAGCTTGAATCCACTGGTATTTTAAGGTCCACTGCATCTCTCTCACGGCTAGGCGAGCCATTGGAGTGACATGCAGTTGAAGATATTCGAGTCTGTAGGTGATGTGCCAGAGATGCTATGGTGAAAGCGCGATCCTGGGGGAGGAAGACTTTCGCCTGTATGGTGTTTAGGTCGGCCCCTATAAAGGATAGGGTTTGGGATGGAACTATCTTGGATTTGGGATAGTTGATTAGAAATCCTAAGGAGATCAGGGTGTGGATAGTGAGACGCAGGGAGGCTAGTGCGCCCTGCTGAGTCAGAGCCCTTATCAACCAATCGTCGAGATAAGGGTAGACATACACACCCTGATTCCTGAGGAAGGCTGCGACCACCACCAGGCACTTGGTGAATACTCGTGGAGCGGACTCTAGGCTGAATGGTAGTACACGGTACTGGAAGTGACGAGGGCCGACCAGGAATCGCAGGTACTTGCAATGAGATGCAGTAATTGAGATGTGTGTGTAAGCGTGTAGGAGATCTAGGGAGCCTAGCCAATCTCCTCTTTGTAGAAGAGGAAGTAGAGAGCCCAAGGTTACCATTTTGAATTTTTCTCTTTGCAAAATTTTGTTTAGGGTGCAGAGGTCCAGTATCAGGCGTACACCACCTGACATTTTTGGTATTAGAAAAAACCGGGAATAAAACCCTTGCCCCTGCTGGAAGAGGGGCAAGGGTTCATCCCTCCTCAAATGCTCGGCATTTGAGGAGGGATGAGACCTCCTGTTCGAGCAAGGGAGAGTGGTCGGACGTCCCCCACGTCAGCCGAAGTGGAGAGTCTGCTGGAACAGTCAGGAAATTTAGGTGGTAACCCTGAGTGACCACTGCACATACCCACTGGTTTGTGGTGACTGTATGCCAAACACTGTTGAAGTGGCAGAGCCGACTGCCGACCTGTATGGATGGAAGAGGAGGTTGGCTTACACTCTCTAGGAAGGAGTCAAAACCCTGACGCTGATCCAGGCTGAGAAGCTGGCAAAGACTTTTGAGGCCGAGTTTGCCTGGATTGACCTTTTTGGTAAGGTCTAGAAGGGCATCCTCTAGAAGCCGGAGGATAAAATTTTCTTGGCTGAAAGTTCTCTTAGGAGTGGAAGGAAACTCAGACAGCACAGAAGAAAGCTGGTGAAGCATTTCATGATGGTCCTTCAACTGCGCCACAGTCTCTCGGATCTTTTCCCTGAAGAGATTATCACCCACACAGGGTAGATCTGCTAACCTGTCTTGGACTTCTGTTCTTAAGTCTGAGATTTTGAGCCAGGCCCATCTTCTTGCACTAATCCCCGCTGCAGACACTCTAGAGGTATTTTCAAAGATATCATAGGCAGCACGGACCTCGTGCTTTCCAGCATCCAAACCTTTTTGAGCCAGAGTATGAAGTTGAGCCTGGAGTTGCTCTGGTAAAGAATCAGAGAAATCATGGATCCTCTTAAAAAGGTCTCTGTTATACTGGGTCATGTATAACTGATAAGAGGCAATGTGAGATGAGTATTGAGCCATGGAAGACACGCCTGCCAAAAGCATCCAGGGATTTTTGTTCTTTTCCTGGAGGTATGGAGGAATGAGATTTTAAACGTCGCGCCTTCTTCTGGGCTGATTCAACAACAACACAGTGATGATCCAACTGTGACTTTTGGAACCCGGGAGCTGACTGCACAAGATAGGTAGCATCTGTCTTGCGGTTGACAGGTGGAACCGAACATAGGTGTTCCCAGTTTCTCTTCAGGAGATCAAGCAGGATTTCATGAATAGGTATAGACATGATTTCCTTAGGAGCATCTAGAAATTGGAGTTCTTCCAGCATCTTGTGCCTAGAGTCCTCTTCTGTCTGAAGTTGAAAAGGAATGGTTTCAGACATTTCCTTGATGAAATTAATAAAATACAGATCTTCTGGTGGAGAACGTCGTCTTTCATCTGGGGGAGAGGGCTCTGATGGAAGATCATCTGTATCTTGGGATGAATCATTAGTCCAAGGATCATAGGGCTGATCTCCAGTACCTAGTGGGTCTTCAGTGGGGAGAAAAGGTGCTAATCCTTAAGGACCAGGCCTAGGCATCGGTGGCACTGGAGGTGGCACTGACGGTCTCGAAGGAGGTATTGACGGCATCGTTGGAGGAACCGACAGCATCGATGGAGGCACCGAGGGGACCGGTGACATCGATGGATGAGTCGGTGGTAAAATCCCAGATGGTGGAATGGGTATCGGTGTTCCCTCATCATCCAATGATAATGGAATCAGTGTGGAAGGCACCGGAGCTACCTGTGCTCTCGGTTCCATAGGTGGAAGGGCACCGATCAACGCATCCAGTCTACCCAGTAGCAGTGCAAGTGCTACGGGAATCAGATGAGTGATCGGCTTGGGGGCCGATACCGGCGTCAATGGAGGTTGGAAGCCCTGAAGTGCTTTACCGATGGCCTCTTGGTTCATCCAATCCAATTCCTCGTGGAAGCCTGGGGCGTGGAACCCCGGCACAAGGGTAGGAGGCAGCACTGGCGTAACCGGAGGTTCCACCGGTTAAGGTGGAATTGAGGATCCCGGCACCACTGAAGGTGGGGAACCCCTCGGTGACCCGGTCACAGAAGAGGATGGGGCCTTTTCTGGATGGGGCTTCTTTGTCAGTGGCTCTGTCGATGTTGATGCCAAGGGCTTGCCTGGATCGGCGGACTGAGCCTTGCAATGATGGTGTCGATGTTTTTCACGATGATCTCCTCGGTCCTTTTCTTGAGGCGGCAAGGAGGGAATCGACACCTTTGGAATTGTCGATGCTGGTCGAGCAGCAGCAGTGTCCCGGTGTGGGCGAGAGGTCGATGGCACTGGCTCAGACGAAGTCGAAGCTATCGATGGAGTCAGGGTTTTTGACTGAAAGAGAAACTCCATTTTCTCTAAACGAGCCTTACGGCCCTTCGGTGTCATTTGGGCACATTTGGTGCAATTTAGGACATCGTGGTCTGACCCCAAACACATAACACAGACCCCGTGCGGGTCAGTGATGGACATTGTTCGAGTACAGTTGGGGCACCGATAAAAACCCGACACCATGACTCCGACAAAAATTTAGCCACGGTGCGGTCGATGGCCAGTAGGCCCCAAAGGGATAACTCAACGGGAATCGACCGCAACAAGGGTAAAAGCTTATCTTTCGACCACGGAGTATGGATATCGATAGGGGGACCTCTATGGGGTAGAATGTTTTTGAAATTTTGAAAGAAGTTCTGTGAGGAAAATTCCATTCTGCTTGTCCTGTGAGAATAATACTTGCATGCATAAAAATCATATACGCAAATATATGCTATATTAAAAATCTAAACATACACACATAAATAAATTAAAAAATATAAAAAAGGGGTGGACCAGGGGTTTTCTAGGGAGGGGCCAACATTTACATAAGTTGCCATTTTATAAGTAATTTAAATATCTAAATGTCGCACCATACTTGCAAATATTTACTTCTGCTCAATATCATTTGTGCACACTTATCAGGCTAAATTCTGGCATATCTAGTTAAGTGGCATCTTTACCACTGCTTAGATGGACCAATTTAAACTTATTGGATAAGTAGCGACACTTATCCAGCTATATTACGACTTATCCGGCTAAGTAGCAGCAGACACTATTTAGCTGGATACGTCTGAAAAGTGCTACTTGTCTAAGTAGTGCTTTTCAGACTTAACTGGATATATAAGGGTGAAGGGGTATACACATGAAAACTGCAGAATACCTAAAGGACTGGATCCAGAGATCTGACCCTGTCCACCTTAATCCTCAGGCCACAGGGAATCCTGGTCTGGGCAGAGGACCCTTGCAAGGGGTATATCTAGCCAGGCCCAAGAGGGAACAGGGGGCCCCGGGGAAACAGGAGGAACCTTAGGAAAGGCCCAGAGTGAGGGATGCTACTTCTTTATTTATAAGCTGCCAAGATGCAGGGTTGTTTTTCTGTTGTGAATTAATAAAAGCTCAGGAATATCCAGTCACAGCTTAACCTGTCTATTCTCTGGACATTCTGACTTCATACGGTGCCACATATATTGTCAGTTCAGGGATCTCTGAGCTAAGCTTGCATAGTCAGAAACCCATGACGAACAGAAATTTTTTTTTCCTGTTACCTGGGGCCCAAAGAGAGTGATTGCCCAGGAGAGAGATTTAAAACAAGCTAAGGAAAATAGCTCTGTTTGCAGAAGAGGGATTAATAGTAAATCAGTGCTGAACAGGCAGGGGTTGGTTTAAAAAAAAAAAAGAAAAGAAAGGGGAAGGCTTCATGCGCAGCTGCACAGAGCCTTTCACAGATCCGCTAGACAACCAGGACCAATAAACCAACATGGAGCATGTGATACAAGTCCCGTTGGAAGGCCAGCAGCAGCTCCAGAAAGTCATTCAAAATGTATATGAACAGTTCATTCAGCTGCAATCTGCCACAACCTGGGTGAAACTGCTACCTCGCTTCATATTTAAGATGAAGGCAGGGGAGGACCTGGAGATGTTCCTGAGAAAGTTTAAAAGGGTTGGCCAGAAGCTAACTGGAATGCATAACTGGCAAATTTGCTTACAGACAAAAGCCAAGCGGTCTTTCAAGTGGCCAATCCAGAGAGAAGGGCCACTATGCAGAAGTCAACACCGTCATCCTAGAAAGGGCAGGATATACTTCATAAATCTGACAATTCTGGTGGGGCATGATACAGTCAAAATATTGATTTGAAAGGGGCAATGTCCAGGGATTGGACCTAGGCCATGTGGCCGAGGTCCGGTTCCTGGATATTACCCCAGTCACATGACTGAAGCAAGGTCAGGTCAGCACCATTTAGAAAAATGGCACTCATGGGGCCCGGAGTGCCCCAAATCCCATTGCAGGATAACTTTCCAAATTCTGAGGTTTGGGGGTACAGGAAGAGGGTCACAGGGACTCAAGGTGGGGGGTAGGGTTTCCATTTGATGCCAACAATTTATTTGTACAGTTGAGGGATGGGGATGGAGGAATGGGAGGTATCGGTGGGGCTGAATACCCTAATAGTTTGGGATTACCACTGGGGGGAGGGGTTGGGAGAAAGGGGGTGCCAATACCAGCACTCATTTATAAGGAAAGGAGTGGTTGGGGACATACTTTATTTGATGCAAACAGAGTTGGGGGTTGGGGGGTCTTCGTCATGTGACTACTTCTCTCTTTTTTTTTTTTACATTTGGTAGTTGGAGCTGCCTCGAGTTGTGGACCTCTCACACCCTTTTCCTTTTATCATGGCATTTGTAAAAAGTTTTGCATGGTTCTTTAAATCTAACGTGGGAGCTTCAGGACCTGCGTTAGGGTCCCAAAGCTTTGACTTTAGATTACCATTTCCCAAGGAGGTGTTGTTAATGTGGCTGACAACTTTCTAAGTCATCCATGTTAAGTTATTAACATCAAATTACCTATTAATGAGCTTTGTAAAATTAATGCATGCAAATCACATGCAAAGCAGTTCATTGAAATAGGGAAGAGAATCTGGATAGGGCTATACAAAATGTCATGTATATTGTGCAATATACGCTGTTTAACAAGGGTTACAGCCCTATCGCAGCTTCATGCATCTCCCAGTAAGTTAGACAACTGGATAAGTCTAAAAACTCTACTTATCTGGTTATCCGGCTAAGTAGCACCTTTCTTTTTAGATTTATTCAGCTATCTTACATACCTGGATAAGTCTGAAAAGTGCTACTTAGATAGACAAGTGGTGCTTTTCAGACTTATCTGGCTACATGCCACTATTTAGCCAGAAACATTGGAACTTATCCAGATGAGTGCCACTTCTTTTATGGATAAGTCTGATCTTGCATGGCTCACAGTTTTTAAATAAACAAGCATGTTTGAATACTTATGTACTCGTACTTTATAACCTGTGCATATCTTATCCACGCAGGTCCTAAACTACAGTAGTAAATTTGCATGAGGCCATATCAGGGGCGGATTCCAGGTAAAGATCGGTCTGGGAATTTTCCCCAAAACTGGCCTAGAAGATACCCCATGGTCTGCCGAGCGAGGCTCTGTCGCGGCCGTGCTCGGCAGACCACGTGACCAGAGCAACCGGCCCACCGGGAGATGACCGATCCCCCGATAGGCCAATCTGCCCCTGGGCCATATACACACATAAATGGGTGCACATGAGCAGTTTTGAAAGTTATATTCTTATTGAGGAAGTGTATTACCTCAAAGAAACCTTCCTGAGACTCCTATCTCACCTATACATTGGATGTATATTGGAATAAAGACTAAACAGCGAATCCAAAAAGGAGCTCACGCATCTAGAGATATTAGTGGTCCCTGTCATGTTTTCTATTATTTTCTGAAAGGAGCCAGTATCCTGAAACTAAGAACTATCAGCATTTTTGCTTCTACACAGTCCTAGCCTTTGGGTAGTGTGAGCTAGGCAGTTGCCAGGGATGCCATGAGAGAAGGGACACCATAGAAAGACATAAGAACATAAGAAAATGCCATACTGGGTCAGACCAAGGGTCCATCAAGCCCAGTATCCTGTTTCCAACAGTGGCCAATCCAGGCCATAAGAACCTGGCAAGTACCCAAAAACTAAGTCTATTCCATGTAACCATTGCTAATGGCAGTGGCTATTCTCCTCCAAGAACTTATCCAATCCTTTTTTAAACACAGCTATACTACCTGCACGAACCACATTCTCTGGCAACAAATTCCAGAGTTTAATTGTGCGTTGAGTAAAAAAGAACTTTCTCTGATTAGTTTTAAATGTGCCCTATGCTAACTTCATGGAGTGTCCCCTAGTCTTTCTACTATCCGAAAGAGTAAATAACCGATTCACATCTACCCGTTCTAGACCTCTCATGATTTTAAACACCTCTATCATATCCCCCCTCAGTCGTCTCTTCTCCAAGCTGAAAAGTCCTAACCTCTTTAGTCTTTCCTCATAGGGGAGTTGTTCCATTCCCCTTATCATTTTGGTAGCCCTTCTCTGTACCTTCTCCATCGCAATTATATCTTTTTTGAGATGCGGCGACCAGAATTGTACACAGTATTCAAGGTGCGGTCTCACCATGGAGCGATACAGAGGCATTATGACATTTTCCGTTTTATTCATCATTTCTTTTCTAATAATTCCCAACATTCTGTTTGCTTTTTTGACTGCCGCAGCACACTGAACCGACGATTTCAATGTGTTATCCACTATGACACCTAGATCTCTTTCTTGGGTTGTAGCACCTAATATGGAACCCAACATCGTGTAATTATAGCATGGGTTATTTTTCCCTATATGCATCACCTTGCACTTATCCACATTAAATTTCATCTGCCATTTGGATGCCCAATTTTCCAGTCTCACAAGGTCTTCCTGCAATTTATCACAATCTGCTTGTGATTTAACTACTCTGAACAATTTTGTGTCATTTGCAAATTTGATTATCTCACTCGTCGTATTTCTTTCCAGATCATTTATAAATATATTGAACAGTAAGGGTCCCAATACAGATCCCTGAGGCACTCCACTGTCCACTCCCTTCCACTGAGAAAATTGCCCATTTAATCCTACTCTCTGTTTCCTGTCTTTTAGCCAGTTTGCAATTCACGAAAGGACATCGCCACCTATCCCATGACTTTTTACTTTTCCTAGAAGCCTCTCATGAGGAACTTTGTCAAACGCCTTCTGAAAATCCAAGTATACTATATCTACCGGTTCACCTTTATCCACATGTTTATTAACTCCTTCAAAAAAGTGAAGCAGATTTGTGAGGCAAGACTTGCCCTGGGTAAAGCCATGCTGACTTTGTTCCATTAAACCATGTCTTTCTATATGTTCTGTGATTTTGATGTTTAGAACACTTTCCACTATTTTTCCTGGCACTGAAGTCAGGCTAACCGGTCTGTAGTTTCCCGGATCGCCCCTGGAGCCCTTTTTAAATATTGGGGTTACATTTGATATCCTCCAGTCTTCAGGTACAATGGATAATTTTAATGATAAGTTACAAATTTTTACTAATAGGTCTGAAATTTCATTTTTTAGTTCCTTCAGAACTCTGGGGTGTATACCATCTGGTCCAGGTGATTTACTACTCTTCAGTTTGTCAATCAGGCCTACCACATCTTCTAGGTTTACCGTGATTTGATTCAGTCCATCTGAATCATTACCCATGAAAACCTTCTCCATTACGGGTACCTCCCCAACATCCTCTTCAGTAAACACCGAAGCAAAGAAATCATTTAATCTTTCCGCGATGGCCTTATCTTCTCTAAGTGCCCCTTTAACCCCTCGATCATCTAACGGTCCAACTGACTCCCTCACAGGCTTTCTGCTTTGGATATATTTAAAAAAGTTTTTACTGTGAGTTTTTGCCTCTACAGCCAACTTCTTTTCAAATTCTCTCTTAGCCTGTCTTATCAATGTCTTACATTTAACTTGCCAATGTTTATGCTTTATCCTATTTTCTTCTGTTGGATCCTTCTTCCAATTTTTGAATGAAGATCTTTTGGCTAAAATAGCTTCTTTCACCTCCCCTTTTAACTATGCCGGTAATCGTTTTGCCTTCTTTCCACCTTTCTTAATGTGTGGAATACATCTGGACTGTGCTTCTAGAATGGTATTTTTTAACAATGACCACGCCTCTTGGACATTTTTTACTTTTGTAGCTGCTCCTTTCAGTTTTTTTCTAACAATTTTTCTCATTTTATCAAAGTTTCCCTTTTGAAAGTTTAGCACGAGAGCCTTGGATTTGCACACTGTTCCTTTTCCAGTCATTAAATCAAATTTGATCATATTATGATCACTATTGCCAAGCGGCCCCACCACCGTTACCTCTCTCACCAAGTCCTGTGCTCCACTGAGAATTAGATCTAAAATTGCTCCCTCTCTCATCGGTTCCTGAACCAATTGCTCCATAAAGCTATCATTTATTCCATCCAGGAACGTTATCTCTCTAGCGTGACCCGATGATACATTTACCCAGTCTATATTGGGGTAATTGAAGTCTCCCATTATTACTGCACTACCAATTTGGTTAGCTTCCCTAATTTCTCTTAGCATTTCACTGTCCATCTCACCATCTTGACCAGTTGGACGGTAGTATACCCCTATCACTGTAGTCTTCCCTGATACACAAGGGATTTCTACCCATAAAGATTCAATTTTGTATTTAGTCTCATGCAGGATGTTTATCCTGTTGGACTCTATGCCATCCCGGACATAAAGTGCCACACCTCCTCCCGACTGCTCCTCTCTGTCATTGCGATATAATTTGTACCCCGGTATAGCACTGTCCCATTGGTTATCCTCTTTCCACCATGTCTCTGAGATGCCAATTAAGTCTATGTCATCATTTACTGCTATACATTCTAATTCTCCCATCTTACTTCTTAGACTTCTGGCATTAGCATACAAACATTTCAAAGTTTGTTTTTTGTTTGTATTTTTATTCTGCTTTTTAATTGATAGGGATAAGTTAGAATTTTTTAGCTCAGGTGAGTTTTTAGTTACAGGCACTTGGACTACTTTTCTAATTATTGGAACCTCACTGTCAGGATGCCCTAATTCTAATGCATCATTAGTATCCTTTAAAGATACATCTCTCCGAACCATGCGCTGCTGAGCGACTGTCGGCTTTCCCCTTTGTTCTAGTTTAAAAGCTGCTCTATCTCCTTTTTAAAGGTTAGCGCCAGCAGTCTGGTTCCACCCTGGTTAAGGTGGAGCCCATCCCTTCGGAAGAGACTCCCCCTTCCCCAAAAGGTTCCCCAGTTCCTAACAAAACTGAATCCCTCTTCCTTGCACCATCGTCTCATCCACGCATTGAGACTCCGGAGCTCTGCCTGCCTCTGGTGACCTGCGCGTGGAACAGGGAGCATTTCAGAGAATGCTACCCTGGAGGTTCTGGATTTAATCTTTCTACCTAAGAGCCTAAATTTGGCTTCCAGAACCTCCCTCTCACATTTTCCTATGTCGTTGGTGCCCACGTGTACCACGACAGCCGGCTCCTCCCCAGCACTGTCTAAAATCCTATCTAGGTGACGCGTGAGGTCCGCCACCTTCGCACCAGGTAGGCATGTTACCAGGCGATCCTCACGCCCACCCGCCACCCAGCTATCTACATTCCTAATAATCGAATCACCAACTATGACGGCCGACCTAACCCTTCCCTCCTGGGCAGTAGGCCTTGGGGAGATATCCTCAGTGCGAAAGGACAATGCATCACCTAGAGAGCAGGTCCTTGCTACAGGATCCTTTCCTGCTACACCTGGTTGGTGCTCTCCCATTATGAGACCTTCTTCCTCCAAGGCAGCACCAGGGCTGCCAGTCTGAAGTTGGGACTGGACTACTATGTCCCTGAAGGTCTCCCTCAGCTCCTCCAGGTCTCCCTCAGCTCCTCCAGGTCTGCCACTCTAGCCTCCAGAGATCGGACTCGTTCTCTGAGAGCCAGGAGCTCTTTGAATCGCATGCACATGTACAACTTCTCACCGGTGGGTAAAAAATCATACATGTGACACTCGATGCAAAAGACTGGGAAGCCCCCCTCTTGCTGCTGGACTGCTGCCTTCATCTCAATTTTGATCAGTTCCTAGTTAAGTTTTAGGTTGCTATGGGAGTAGGAATGTGTCTAAGTTCCTTTAAATGTATTAGTGAATTCACTATATGTCTGGTAGTGGCCTAGTGGGGCCTGATCGAATTCTCAATAAAGTTTTTGTTGATGGGTTTTTTGTTTTTTTTTTGTGCAAGTGGCACCTGCCTATAAATTAAGGGATAAGCTTGGGGTGGGTGGGCGATGGGTGGGAGGGTTGGGAATTACAAACAGTCTAACTTTAGTTAGTCAGCCTGAGTGACTCACAGCTCCCTTGATTAACAAATGTTGTTCCCTATTCAAACCTAATCACACTACCTCAACACCTTTCCAAGGTGAGTAACTGAGCTGAACTATTCAACTTTTTTACTTTGGTATATACTGCTCCTAGCTTATTTCTAGCTTCTGGCTACTTTTTTGTGGGTTTGTTTTTTTTTTGTGGTTTTTCTTTTTTTTGTTTTTCAATACAATGCACTCAGTTATTAAATAAAACACTTAGCTCTTTAAAAGTCTGGAGGACACTTTAATAGTCAGACAGACTTTTAAAAAATAAACACACTACCTACTGCTACCTTACTGACTGACCAAAAATACAAACAGTCGAACTTGTGTATTCACTGCCTACCTACTGCTACCTTATTGACTGACTATTTAAAAATGCAAACAGTCTAACTTGTTTATTCACTGACTGACTATTAAAGGCACAAACACACAAACACACTAAATAATATTCCCAAATAGTTAACTTTGCCCCAATACTTTTAAAAAAGTCAATGTCAATGTCCCAAGCAAAAACTTACTGATTCCTTTCAGCCACCAGCAAGGTGATCCTCTCCTCTCAGTGTTTCCACTGGAATGTGGGTTACTGAGCTCTTTCCTTCTAATTTATAATGTGCTTCTAAAGTAAATTAGTGCAAAACAATCCCTTAGGAGATGTACACGTCAGTTAGATTTCCTGAGTGACCTTTCAGTTAGATTTCCTGCGTGACCTTTCAGTTAGATTTCCTGAGTGACTCACTGCTGTGCTGATTAACAAAGAATAGCACCTATTCACAAACACACAATAGTACCTATTCACAAAACACACAAACAGACATGCCAAGTCTCACATATTAAGTGTGAGACACACAGGACAAAGCTTTCATTCTGTGAGCTCCCCTTCTCATACATTTGGCCGTCGGGATCAGCAGTGGCAAAATTGCTAGCTTGAGTTCCTGGCCACTGGTAGACAAAAAACAAGAAACCCAGCAAGGTTGTCAGCAGAGCCCATTCTGCCAGTGGCACAAAGAATAAGAGAGGCCCGGTGGGGCTATTGGTGCAGCCCATCCTAACTGCAGCCTGAAGAACAGAAGAGGAGATGCTCGGCCTCAGTGAGAGTGTGGATGGATGAGGGAGTATGTGTGTGTGTGAGATCATGTGTGTGAAAAGTACAGAGAAGGGTGACCAAAACTAGATGGAACAGCTCCCTTAAAAGAGCTAAAAAGTTCAGGGCTTCTCAGTTTGGAGAAAAGACAGCAGAGGGGAAATATGATAGAGGTCATAAGAACATAAGAAATTGCCATGCTGGGTCAGACCAAGGGTCCATCAAGGCCAGCATCCTGTTTCCAACAGAGGCCAAACCAGGCCACAAGAACCTGGCAGTTACCCAAACACTAAGACGATCCCATGCTACTGATGCAATTAATAGCAGTGGCTATTCCCTAAGTAAACTTGATTAATAGCCGTTAATGGACTTCTCCTCCAAGAACTTATCCAAACCTTTTTTGAACCCTAACTGCACTAACCACATCCTCAGGCAACAAATTCCAGAGCTTTATTGTGCATTGAGTGAAAAATAATTTTCTTAAATGTGCTACTTGCTAACTTCATGGAATGCCCCCTAGTCCTTCTATTATTCGAAAGTGTAAATAACCTAGTCACATCTACTTGTTCAAGACCTCTCATGATCTTAAAGACCTCTATCATATCCCCCTCAGCCATCTCTTCTCCAAGCTGAACAGCCCTAACCTCTTCAGCCTTTCCTCATAGGGGAGCTGTTCCATCCCCTTTATCATTTTGGTTGCCCTTCTCTGTACCTTCTCCATCGCAACTATATCTTTTTTGAGATGCGGCGACCAGAATTGAACACAGTATTCGAGGCGTGGTCTCACCATGGAGCGATATAGAGGCATTATGACATTTTCCGTTTTATTAACCATTCCCTTCCTAATAATTCCTAACATTCTGTTTGCTTTTTTGACTGCTGCAGCACACTGAGCCTACGATTTTAAAGTATTATCCACTATGATGCCTAGATCTTTTTCCTGGGTGGTAGCTACTAATATGGAACCTAACATCGTGTAACTACAGCAAGGGTTATGTTTCCCTATATGCAACACCTTGCACTTGTCCACATTAAATTTAATCTGCCATTTGGATGCCCAATCTTCCAGTCTTGCAAGGTCTCCCTGTAATGTATCACAGTCTGCTTGTGATTTAACTACTCTGAATAATTTTGTATCATCCACAAATTTGATAACTTCACTCGTCGTATTCCTTTCCAGATCATTGATATATATATATTGAAAAGCACCAGTCGAAGTACAGATCCCTGAGGCATTCCACTGTTTATCCTTTTCCACTGAGAAAATTGACCATTTAATCCTACTCTCTGTTTCCTGTCTTTTAACCAGTTTGTAATCCACGAAAAGACATCGCCTCCTATCCCATGACTTTTTAGTTTTCATAGAAGCCTCTCATGAGGGACTTTGTCAAACGCCTTCTGAAAGTCCAAATATACTACATCTACTGGTTCACCTTTATCCACATGTTTATTAACCTCTTCAAAAAAAGAAGCAGATTTGTTAGGAAAGACTTCCCTTGGGTAAATCCATGTTGACTGTGTTCCATTAAACCTTGTCTTTCTATATGCTCTACGATTTTGATCTTTAGAATAGTTTCCACTATTTTTCCCAGCACTGAAGTCAGGCTCACTGGTCTATAGTTACCCAGATCGCCCCTGGAGCCCTTTTTAAATATTGGGGTTACATTGGCCACCCTCAAGTCTTCAGGTACAATGGATGATTTTATTGATAGGTTATAAATTTTAACTAATAGATCAGAAATTTCATTTTTTAGTTGCTTCAGTACCATAGGATGCATACCATCCGGTCCAGGTGATTTGCTACTCTTTAGTTTGTCAATCTGCCCTACTACATCTTCCAGGTTCACAGTTATTTCGTTCAGTTCATCTGACTCATCACCCCTGAAAACCATCTCCGGAACTGGTATCTCCCCAACATCCTCATTAGTAAACACGGAAGCAAAGGATTAATTTAGTCTTTCTGCAATGGCCTTATCTTCCCTAAGAGCCCCTTTAACCCCTCGGTCATCTAATGGTTCAACAGACTCCCTCACAGATTTCTTGCTTTGGATATATTTTAAAAAGTTTTTATTATGAGTTTATGCCTCTATGGCCAAATTTATTTCAAATTCTCTCTTCGCCTGTCTTATCAATGTTTTACACTTAACTTGACAATGCTTATGTTTTATCCTATTTTCTTCCAATTGATCCTTCTTCCATTTTTTTGAAGGATTTGTTTTGGTTAAAATAGCCTCTTTCACCTCACCTTTTAACCATGACGGTAATTGTTTTGCCTTCCTTCCACCTTTCTTAATGCGTGGAATACATCTTTAGTGCACGTCTAGGATTGTATTTTTAAACAATACTCATGCCTGTTGAACACTTTTAACCTTTGCAGCTGCACCTTTCAGTTTTTTTCTATTTTCTTCATCTTATCAAAGTTTCCCTTTTGAAAGTTTAGTGTTAGACCTGCAGATTTACTTATTGTCCCCCATCCAGTTATTAGTTTAAATTTGATCATGTTATGATCACTGTTGCCAAGTGGCCCCACCACCGTTACCTCTCTCACCAAATCCTACATTCCACTAAGAATTAAATCTAAAATAGCTCCCTCTCTTGTTGGTTCCATGAAGCAGTCATTTATTACATCCAGGAATTTTATGCCTCTAGCAAGTCCTGATGTTACATTTACCCAGTCAATATTGGGGTAACTGAAATCTCCCATTATTATTGCACTGCCAAATTGGTTTGCTTCCCTTATTTCTCTTAGCATTTCATCATCTATAAAATTATGAGTGGAGTGGAACAGGTAAACAACGATGTGCTGTTTACTCTTTCAAAAAATAAAAAGACTAGGTGATATACTAAAAAATTGTTAAGCAGCACATTTAAAACAAATCCAAAAACATATTTTTTCACTTAAGTAACAAATAAGTTCTGGAATTCATTGCAGAAGGATATGGTAAGTTATCATAACTATGTTTAAAAATGTTTTGGATAAGCTCCTAGAGAATAAGTCCATAAACTGTTATTAACCGGAGAAAGCTACTGCTTATCCTTGAGTATAAGCAGCAAGGAATCTACTGTTTGGGATCCTTCCAAGGATTTGTGACCTGGATTGGCCATTGTTGAAAACAGGATACTGGGCTTGATGGACCCTTGGTCTGACCCAATTTGGCAGTTCTTATGATCTAATCAATGAGAGAGCATGAGACAGTGTACATATGAATGTATGTGAGATAGATAGAGTGAGTGTGAGAGAGAATGAATACGTGTGTATTAGAGAGTGTGTGCATATGAGAAAGAGAGGAAAAAATTAGTGTGCCATTCCCCCTGCCCTCACCAATCCATGACAATCTGAGTGACTGGAAATCAAAAGTTCAAGGTATGGAGCATGTGGGATTTTTAAATTCTTAGAGGTAGATTTTAAAATAGTTGCATGTAGCAAAACTGGGAGAAATGTGTGAGACTTGCACATTCGTGCGACGCGTGGATTTTATAAGGCCCGCGGCCACAGGTGTATCTCTGGTTATGCGGGTAAAAAATGCTTGCTGAAAAGGGGTGGGATGACAGCATGGTCTGAGTGGGGCATGGGTGGGGCATGGGAGGATTAGGACTGCAGCATGCAGTCAGTTACACTCACTAGTGTGTGCCGGGATCCCACTACCACATAACTTGATTCTGCTGTGGGCTATGTGTAAGTAGAAAAATGTAAAAACAAAAAGAGTGGTTAGTGGGGTTTTAAGGGTTGGGGTTAGTAGAGTAAAAGGGAGGCTTAAGGTTTTAAGGGTTGGGGTTAGTAGAGTAAAAGGGAGGCTTAAGGAATTCTTCTCTTTTACTGGGAGGGAACTGGGAAATAGGCCTATTGCGTCGCTTCGTACATCTACTAAAATCTCTCTCACTTAAGCACTCGAGACGGCATTCTCCCACACATGCACGTCGATATAAAATCGTGCGTGCATGTACGCACTGGTAGCCAATTTTATAACATGCACACATGTTATAACATCTGTATATCCATGTGTGCGCACCAGCAAACACTCGCACATGTGTGCATGTGCATCACTTTGAAAGTTATTGCTTTAGTGTTTTATTATTGTATGTTATTTATTTATTTACATGTATTTATTAATCGCCTTACATTTAAAAATGCCCAAAGCATATAAAAACATAATAAAACAATAAAATTATACAAATTCCCATTTCAAACAAATCTCCCACATCCAGCCCAATGATTCCATTAATAAACACATCTGACCAAGTTCCCTATATATATATATATATATATACAAGCCGTTAAGCCCGTTAAAACGGGCTACATTACATTTTGTTTTCTAACACAGCACCCTTCTACACTTTTTCTCCCTCTCTCCCCCTTCCCCTCGTTCACGCCTCCCCTTTCCTCCACTCAGTCTTACTCACCCTCTGTCTCCCACTGCCTTCTTCCCCTCACTCTCACCTCCCTCCCCTTCCCTCAGTCACTCCCACCTCTCTCCCCTTCCCTCAGTCACTCCCCACCCTCTCTCAATCCCATCCCCTCCCCCTCAGCCCTCCTCCACTCCCTTTTTCTCTGCTCCACAACTTCTTACCCTTCCACTTACTCACTTCCCTGTCTCTCACCTCTCCCTCATTCTCCCTCTCTCCCTTCCACTTACTCACATCCCTGTCTCTCACCTCTCCCTCATTCTCCCTCTCCCCCTTCCACTTACTCACATCCCTGTCTCTCACCTCTCCCTCATTCTCCCTAGCCCCTCACTCTTCCCCACCCCCTACCTCCCTCCCACACACTCACCCACTCCTCCCTCCCTCTCACTCAGTCCCTCCCTCCCTCTCCCTCACTCAGTCCCTCCCTCCCAGTCCCTGCCCCTCACTCAGTCCCTCCCTCCCAGTCCCTCCCCCTCACTCAATCCCTCCCTCCCTCCCACTCAGTCCCTCCCTCTCACTCAGTCACTCCCTCCCACTCCCTCTCTCCGTCCCTCCCACTCAGTCCGTCCCTCCCTCTCTCTCTCTCCTCCCTCCCTTGCTACTGGCCGCTGCCGCCGGCTGCCGCTACCGCGCCGGCTGCCGCTACCGCCGCCCGCTGCCGCTACCGCCGCCGCCGCCCGCTGCCACCGCCGCTACCGCCGCCCGCTGCCACCGCCGCCGCCGCCGCCCGCTGCCGCCTGCTACCGCCGCCGCCCGCTGCCGCTACCACCGCCGCCCGCTGCCGCCGCCGCTGCTACCGCCGCCGCCCGCTGCCGCCGCCGCCATGTTTTTTTTTCTTTACGCTGCCTAAGACCTACGTGCTCGCCTGCACATTCGCAGTAGAGCTGCTCTCTACTGCGCATTTGCGGCACGTCGGTCAACCTTCATTTATTAGGTTGATATATATAGGGGCAGATTTTAAAAGCCTACGTGTGTAAATCCAGGAGGATTTACGCGTGCCGGGCCTATGTCCCGGGTCTTGAAAAAAGGGGCAGGGCGTGGGCGGTCCGGGGGCATGCCCAGAGGCCTCCGTACGGCCGCCAGGCAGGGACATCATGCGCCAGCACTCGGCTGGCACACGCAACATACACCTGCCCAGAGGCAGACACAACTTGTAAAATAAAGGTTAGGGGGTGGGTTTAGGTAGGACTAGGGGGCGGGTTAGGGAGGGGAAGGTGGGGGAGACAGAAGGAAAGTTCCCTCCGAGGCCGCTCCGATTTGGGAGCGGCCTTGGAGGGAACAGGGAAAGCCATCAGGGCTCGGCGCATGCAAGGTGCACTGTTTGTACCCATTTGCGCCACCGCCCCTGGATTTTATAATATACGCGCGGCTGCGCACACATGTTATAAAATCGGGCGTACATTTGTGCGTGCCAGGTAACGTGCACAAATGTAGGCCGTGCACGTAGGTTTTAAAATCTGCCCCTTAGAGCATTGCAATAGTCCAGGGTGGAAAAACAAATGACTGAATCACCACCCTAAAACCTTCCTTATCCAAAATATATTTCAAATGTCTCAATTTATGAAGTTTAAAAAATCCATTAAGTTCAATTAGTGGATATATATCATCGTACACAGGCTTTAGATCCTTTGGTCTCCTCTCACATTTCAAAGTTAGAAGATTTAGATCAAAAGATGAAACAGTTTCAACTGGTTCAGAATAATTTGGTTCAAGGAGACATTGTTAAAATTAAAAAACTGGAGAATTTTGAAAATACTCTCAAATATCTAAATTTGAGAGTTTTGAATATCCCCAGAATGAATTTGATTTCCCCACGAGACCAGTTTAAGAAATATCTTACGGATGTTTTGAAAATTGCCTCTGAATGTTGCCTCCTATTTCTAAGATTTATTTTACTTCTGTTGGAAAGAAAGAAGATGCTGGTCAGGGTAATCAAGCCCTCATTGAAGTGCTTTCAGATATGTCTGCATTTTTGGAGTCTTCCGGAGATGACCAAATCTTGGTCCATGGAACTTTATTAGTTTCATTTTTTCTTCTGACCGTGATATGATTCTTAGATTATTTCTTCATAATAGAGAGTTTTTGTATTTTGGCCAAAAGATTTGGATGTACCCGGATATTGCTAGATCTACTCAAAGTAGAACATTTTTTTTTAGCTTTCCGTCAAGAGGCACAGATGATAATACGCTATCCCTGTAAATGCATCTTGAATTTTAATAGCGTAAGATATGTATTCTTTGAACCCTCACAGTTGAGTATTTTTCGACTCTCATACATCTATAGATGCTACTTCCTGATGTAGTTACCCTATTATTGAGGAATAGTCTGTTGGTTTTTTCTTTCCTCTTAGTTTTGCCTCTTATCATTGCCTGTTAAATAATATGCTCAATAGAACCTTGGATCTCCCATATTACCTGGTACTAGGGTCTATGGTTACTTTGCTAGTTTTCTTTATTGATCTTGCTAATGTAATTCTTGCTTTGTTACTTTTGACGCTTATTTCAGTGACAAGTGTATTGCAGTCTAAATATTTTGAAATTTAATAAACTATAAATAAATAAATAAATAAATAAATAAATAAATAGAAATCCAGCACCTACAACTGCCCATAGCTGATCCTAGAAAGAAAAAACAACTTAGTACTGAAAACCAGGAATTAACAGCTAACTTTTAAAAGAAAAAAAAAACCTCCTGAACACCAGCAACCCTTCCCTACAACTGGGCTTTTTATATATAAAAGCTCCCAGGGCAGCTGATAGATACCAGCACTGTAAGCAAAGAACCAGGCCCTGTTCAGAACTGAGTTATGAATGGAGATTGGTGCCTTGGCTGTCAGTTGTAATATCACTGAGGGGATAATTCTGAAATATGCATAAGCGCACCCATATACATAAATTTTTGGATGCGTGCACATGCACATGTAGTTTATATTTTGTGTGCAAATGCATACACACTATATAAGCTAGATATTACACTTAGATGCAGTTCCAACACTGCTCTTTACATTAATGGTGGGGGTGGAAGGGAAAAAGAACCAAAAGTTTACTAAGAGCTAAGAGTAACAGATAAGTATGAGAAAAAAAAAAAGTGCAAAACATGCTGGGCAGACTGGTTGGGCCGTTTGGTCTTCTTCTGCAGTCATTTCTATGTTTCTATATAAATGTATATGGATCTACCCAACAAAAGGTTTGTGTATCAAAAAATAGGCAGCATGTATTTAAAACATAGCTGCATACATTTTGACTTATATTGCTAGGTAGTGACAAATATATGGCTAAGTAGCTCTGTGGCAAATTATCCAGCTAAGTAGCACTGTTTAAGACTTATCCAGCTAAGGAAAATAGCCAGATAAGTAAAGGAAAAGTGCTACTTAGGCAGATAAGTAAAACAGACTGATAACTAGTGTTTGATGACTTATCTGGCTATCTTACTTATCCTGCTAAGCAGTGATTTTTATGACTTATCCGGTTAAGTGGCAGGCATCTGTTATGTATACATATTTTATTCTCCAAATTTTAATCATTTACATGAATAAATTTAACTCACTTATTTTCCTTAGCATTTGGCTTTTACACTTGCAAATCATCCAATTTAATAATATGCGCACAGGAAGGAAGTTACCAGTTTTACCAATTAGCCCACTAGTTTGCCCAGTCTAACTATAGATCATCAAGACCCCCTTGGTTCTTCAGCCTGCATTCCCTCCAATTTACTCAGATCCCTTACCCCATCAGTATTTGCCTGTAAAGAATTCAATTCTGATTTACACCAGATAATTAGCAGGTATAAATATGCACAGGTAACCACCATGTATAAATCATATTCCCAGGTTTTAAAGTAGCACCTTATGGTCATAAATGTTCGCCCTGCCTCGGAACATCCTTGGCCAGCCGCTAGCCTCCCCACTTTTTTTTTTATGCAAGCAGATTTATTCACGCACCATTACTTGTGTGTATATATGTGAGGTTTATAAAATAGCACTTGTGCAAATATGTGCTATTTGTGCACGCATGTGCTCATTTTTATGCACATAACTCTTTTAAGATTCACCTGTTAGTGTTCAGCCAAGGCGGAGGAGGAAAGACTCTGTTGCTCTCGCACTTGGCTTGGGGGAGGGTTTGGGAAACTGGAACTTTTGGGATGTTAGCCCATTAGGAAAGGGGAATTTGTGAGCCACTATGGAAGCCTTTAAAAGAAATTTAAAAGGGTATGAGGGAAAAATGGGCCACTGCAGAACAGTCTTTTCCTTAAAAAACAAGAATAAGCAAAAAGGGGATGGAAGGGTTGGGTTACTGGAAATTTTTTTTTTTTTTTTGCTTGATGTCAGAGGGGAGGTTACAGCATCTAAATTTGGCTGGCCAAGTTTAGCAGTTAGTGAAGGAACTCATCACTAGCTATCTAACTTTCTGGACCCAACATCTCCCTGGCCTGAGGCCTGCCCAGAATATAACCACTGAAATTTAGGAGGATAACCCTGACAATTTTCAAATGCTTTGATATAGCTAGTTATATCTTTACCTAGCAAGCTACATCCATTTGAAAACTGACCTCTGAATATATTTTCTTGGTGGCATTAATCAACATCTTAAGCCACTGTTATCTGGACAAACCCCGAGTTTTAAATTTCCTACCCCGCTAACTGGCAAAATTACCTGGATAATTTTAGGCCACTGATCTTTGTGATCAGACTTACCCTGCTAATTTTACCTGAGTAGTAGTATATTGAGTAGTAGTATATTGATATACTTAAATGAAACTCACCTTGAGTTACTATTTCACCTTTCTTTGTGACCTCCACTGGCTTCCCACACAGTGGAAGATCAAATACAAAACCATACATAAATTGCTGGGACTGGATGTGTTGCCATGGATTAATGCCTTGCTTCGAGTATAGAACCTTAGCAGAGCTGTATGCTTAGTTCAAAGGGGCTTGTTGGATGTCCTCTCTGTACCACATTCAGACACGAGGGAATGGGCCTTCTCGGTTACCGCTTCAACATCTGGAATATCTTGTCTCAGGAGCTTCGCTTAATGGACTGCCAAGAGACTTAAGAAAATATCAAATACTTTTTTCTTTAGACTAGCCTTTTCTTAATCTTCTGTCCCTTAAAAGTAAAGATTTACTGCAGTTCTCCAGGATCAGAAACACTTTTTATTATGGTCTATGTACATAAGAACATAAGAAAATGCCATACTGGGTCAGTCCAAGGGTCCATCTAGCCCAGCATCCTGTTTCCAACAGTGGCCAATCCAGGCCATAGGAACCTGGCAAGTGCCCAAAAACTAAGTCTATTCTATGTTACCATTGCTAATGGCAGTGGCTATTCTCTAAGGGGCAGATTTTAAATACTTGCGCGATCGCGTATTTTTGTTCGCGCACCAGGCACGAACAAAAGTATGCTGGATTTTATAAGATACGCACGTGGCCGCACGTATCTTATAAAATCCTGGGTCGGCGCGCGCAAGGGGGTGCACATTTCTGAAACCTGCGCGCGCCGAGCCCAGCGCGGCCTGCCTGTTCCCTCAGAGGCCGCTCCGATTTCGGATTTCGGCCTCGGAGGAAACTTTTCTTTGCCCTCCCCCCATCTTCCCCTCCCTAACCCCCCCCCCCCCCCGGCCCTATCTAACCCCCCCCCTACCTTTGTCGCTCCATGGTGAGACCGCACCTTGAATACTGTGTACAATTCTGGTCGCCGCATCTCAAAAAAGATATAATTGCGATGGAGAAGGTACAGAGAAGGGCTACCAAAATGATAAGTGGAATGGAACAGCTCCCCTATGAGGAAAGACTAAAGAGGTTAGGACTTTCAGCAGGCGTAACTTTGCGCGCGTCGGCCGGCAGCCCCGCTCCGTCCTCCGGTCCCGGGGGCTGGTCCGGTGGCCTCGACCACGCCCCCGGGCTGGCGCCACGCCCCGGGCCTGCCCCCGAAACGCCGCAGCACGCCCCCTAAATTCCGCGTCGTTTCGGGAACTCCCCCGGACACGCCCCCTCCCTCCCCTTTTCGAAAGCCCCGGAAATTACGCGCGTCCCGGGGCTTTACACGCGCCGGCGGCCTATGCAAAATAGGTGCGCCGGCGCGTGAGGGCCTTTTAAAATCCGTCCCTAAGTGAACTTAATAGCAGGTAATGGACTTCTCCTCCAAGAACTTATCCAATCCTTTTTTAAACACAGCTATACTAACTGCACTAACCACATCCTCTGGCAACAAATTCCAGAGTTTAATTGTGCACTGAGTAAAAAAGAACTTTCTCCGATTAGTTTTAAATGTGCCCCATGCTAATTTCATGGAGTGCCCCCTAGTCTTTCTACTATCCGAAAGAGTAAATAACCGATTCACATCTACCCGTTCTAGACCTCTCATGATTTTAATCATCTCTATCATATCCCCCCTCAGTCATCTCTTCTCCAAGCTGAAAAGTCCTAACCTCTTTAGTCTTTCCTCATAGGGGAGCTGTTCCATTCCACTTATCATTTTGGTAGCCCTTCTCTGTACCTTCTCCATCGCAATTATATCTTTTTTGAGATGCGGCAACCAGAATTGTACACAGTATTCAAGGTGCGGTCTCACCATGGAGCGATACAGAGGCATTATGACATATTCCATTTTATTCACCATTTCCTTTCCTATAATTCCCAACATTCTGTATGTATGTATGTATGTGTTTAAAATGTTTTAATGTATGTTTGTTTTTTTATGCTGCTTGGGGCCTCGGATTAGGCAGCATATACATAAATAAGTTAAATAAATAACAAAAAGGCATGAGTTTTCGTCTCCTCTTATGTCTGGTAATACTATTCAAGTCAGAAATGTCATTACTATTTTGGGCGTTCATATTGATTCAGCTCTCTATTTTTCTAATCATATTTCACATTTATTACAGAGTTCATATTTCTTTTTGGATTTTATTTAATGACTTAAATCTTTCCTTTCCTTGATTCTTCTGCTTAAGATTTCAACTCATCATCTCATTTTATCACATTTTGACTTCTATAATGCACTTTTTCATGGCTTAGAATCAGCTCAAGTGAGGAGATTACAAACTGTCAGAATACTGCGGCCAAACCAATTTTTGGAAAAAAGAAATATAACTATGCTACCCCATTATTGTTTGAACTTCACTGGCTTCCAATATCTCTGAGAATACAGTTTAAAATAGGATGCTTGGACTTTAAGGCTCTGCGTTGGAGAACTGTATCATACCTTTCTAGCTTGATCATTCCTTAAAAACCAGGTTGGTTACTACGTTCTTCTCAACAGGAATTGATTGTTTTACCTTCTGTCGGAGATATTAGATTAGAGAGTACTAGAAAAATCAGTTTTTCTTATCTTGCTTCTAGTCTTTGGAATTCTTTTCTTTTAGATCTGTGTTTAGAGAAAAATGATTTCAAATTCAGAAAAATCTGAAGACCTTTCTTTTTCTGCAAGCTTTTCCATCTAGTCAATTTTATGTTTTAGTTAACTTATTTAAATGAGTTTATTGTTAGAGTTTAATCATTTTAAATGTATTATTTTGTTTGTTTTTACTGCTATTTTATTGTTATTAATAATGTATAGGGATTGTGGTTTATTTATGATTTACTTTTTTCTTTTATTGCATTATTTTATAATTTTATTGTATAGGTTTTATTTGTTCTGTTTTAGTTTGATGATGTATGATTAGTTATTTTTATTCTTTTATTAATGTGTCTGAAATTTGCATTTGGATTATGTTTTATTGTACATTGCTTGTTACTACTGTAAGATATGTGATCAATCAAGTTTGTTGAAACAAATGAATAAATAATAAAATATATACCCTGCCAAATTTAAGCCTTGCTCCTGGAATGCCCCCTGTACTGTGTCTTCTATCTGGCTACATTTTACCCAGGTAAATTTCATCAGTTGGCAGGATAGAAAGTTTAAAATTCAGGGTTTGTCTGGGTGATTCCAAAAGTTACCCAGACAAACCTTTTTCAATATCAACCACACAACCATGGCAGGTGTGTCCTCACCTCCTCCCTCAATCCCATACAATCTCTCTATATCCACCCACCCTCCATCAACTCCTTTTAAATTACAGTTCATTTTATGTTGTGAATGAAGCTCTCTGGCACAACATTATTCGCAAATGAAGATCTTTATTGGCTGAATATGGCCACAGAATAGGTCAATTTACAATACTAAATTCAACCATTGATTAAACCCAAGAACATTATACAATCCCTATAGCGTGAACACACCCTCGCTTGAGTTGAAGTTCATAAAAGCTCATTATATCATGTTAAATGCAATATTCTGGCATAGGGGATTCAGGGCCATTGAATCCTTGCCCCTCCAACGATGTCCTGATTCACAGTAGGAGCAGGACTCACTTGTTCAGAATGCAGCCAATCTTTTGAGGAGTGATCAGAACAATCCCGGCCATTAAAGCTGAAGACTTGACTGGCAATTCATCTGCACTCTCACCCACTCATGCAACGCAGTGGCAGGTGATACCAGCTTGGAATTCACTGCCTGACCAGCAAGGCCGGCGTGACCATTAGGCAGGACTAGGCAGTTGCGAAGGGTGGTGTGAGTGAGCAGGTGTTGGTGCCACTGAGATACATGAGGGTGCCATTTTCAAAATGTGAAAGAAGAAGGTGACAGCAGCCACAGAGCAGTCGCTAGGTTTGTGTGACATGGCATATGCTATTTGAGAGAGAGAGCATATTCTATATATCTACGACTGTTAGAGGGGCACATTCAACTCAGGGTGTGTTTGGGGGGGGGGGGGGGGGGGAGGAGGGACGTGTTATATTGATCTGCCTAGGGCATTACAGACCCTTGCACCGGTCCTGCTGACTGGCTTTCCGATTGTACATGCCATGCACAACATAGGGTTGTGCATGGCACATTAGTTCCTGCTTGGTATTTTCTGCCTGAACAACTTAATATAGCACTTGCCATGCACCCCTAGGGCATGGTCGACTCCCTATGCTGTGACTGTTTAGCACTTCTCCACAAAGTGCCAAGACCAAAATATCTGTCCTGAGATGGGTGGGCTGGGTGGGAAAATTGCCGAAAGAAGAGGCTGGTGGGAGGACTACTCCCAGCTTAAATTGAGTTCACCAGCCCTTCCACCAGCCTCTGTACTTCTCCCCGGAGGTTGAGCACCTCTACAGTTGTGGCCTGCCCACCCTCCCCCCCTTACCTGGAATGGGGGTCAGCTCCTTTGTTTCTGTTTAGTGGACTTCCTCCCAGTTATGGTTTGACTTATAGGCTGCACAATGGAAATCATCACAATGAAATTATATTTGACAAGCTGAAATCACACACTTCTCTTTATCGACTAAACATGATGGGGTAGATTTTAAAAAATAGCGCGATCGCGTACTTTTGTTCGCGGACCAGGCGCAAACAAAAGTACGCTGGATTTTATAAGATACGCACGTATCTTATAAAATCCGGGATCGGCACGCGCAAGGCTGCCGATTTTGGGCAGCCTGCGCGACGAGCCGCGCAGCCTGCCTCCGTTCCCTCCGAGGCCGCTCCGAAATCGGAGCGGCCTCGGAGGGAACTTTCTTTCACCCTCCCCTCACCTTCCCCTCCCTTCCCCTACCTAACCCATCCCCCCAGCCCTATCTAAACCCCCCCCTACCTTTATCCATGGATTTACGCCTACCGGAGGCAGACGAAAATCCGCGCACCCCAGTGGGCTGCTGGCGCGCCAAGACCCGACCCAGGGGCTGTTCCGGAGGGCGCGACCACGCCCCCGGAATGCCCCTGGGCCGGCACCACGCCCCCAGGCCCGCCCCCCAAACGCCGCGTCATGCCCTCGAAACGCCGCATCATTTGGCAACGCCCCCGACACGCCCCTTTTAAAAAGCCCCAGGACTAACGCGCGTCCCGGGGCTCTGCGCGCGCCGGCGGCTTATGGAAAATAGGAGCGCCAGCGTGCGAGGGCCCTACTCGTGTAAATCCGGCTGGATTTACGCGAGCTCTGCCCTGCCCGCGTAAATCCGATTCCGGCCGGACTTACGCGGGCAGGGCATTTAAAATCCGCCCGGATGTGTAGATTTTATTAAAATCCTGTTTAATTCAGTGTGTGTTGATACCTTCTTTGCGTACCTAATCTTTCTGCATTTTGACCATTGATTTAATATTGAGCAGGGAAACAAATCCTGAATGTCAATCTGTGTGCAAGGCTCAGGTCCAAAACCTGTAATGGACAGCCACATAATAGCATTATCATGCTAAAGAAAAGCCACATGTAAGGCCCTGAAAGTGTCATCTCTACCATCTGGTTTATTAGCAAACAGGATAAATGGGGCAAATTTCAAAACTCTGCAGATTGTTGCAAAGTCTGTGGGTACTTTTCCCCTCGAACTATGCACCAGTTCTCCCTTTTGAAAACTGTCTGGGGAAAAGGTATTTGCTGAGATTTGTACCTGATTTTTTCTGATGATTCTTTTTCCCTGAGAAACACACAGTTTTGAAAATGCAGAGTTAGGCATGTTGTTCCCCTCGTCTCTGACCCCACCTACTTTTACTGTAGATAAAAGTAGCCACATAGTTGATCCCCCACATGTACTTTTACCTTGTACAGGGTGGGCAGTGTTCAGACAGCCCTTTTACCTATTTAAATAGGTTTTGAAAATTGTCCTTCCAGGGACACTAACTTTAAAATTAGAGCATGCGCACGCCCGTATATACGTGCATATAGGTACATGGCCACATATGATGAAACCTTATATCTTGCACGCAAATGTAATAAAATAGGCCTTGCGCGTGTATGTGTGCTCCTAATTTTAAGAATTGCCACGAACAGCTGGGAATTGTCACCATGACATGCACAAGTGAGGAAATTTTATAAAATGCATGTGTGAAGGAAATGACCAGTTTAACCAGTTTGTCCTCTACTTTGCTCAATCTATATCTAGGTCATCAAGACTCCCCTTGTTCTTTACCCTGCATGCCCCCCCCCCCTCCCCAGTTTACCCAGACCCCTCAAGCTCTTCATATGTGGCAAAGAATAGTTTTATTCAGACTTACACCTAATCAACAGCAGAAGTAAATTTGGCAGAAATTAACCAGACGCATGTTGCATTTGCTTCACTACATATGCACATATCTCTTGGCCCTGCCCTGAAACACCCATGATCTGCCCTCATTCTACCCCTTTTTTACCCAAAATGAGATATTCGCTCATCGGTAATTGTGTGCATATGTGCGAGGTTTATAAAATAGGTTGGACACAACAAACGCATATCTGCACTTTTTGGCACACACATCTTTTTTAAAATTCACCTTATAATAACCTCATGTGTATGAATTATTTGACAAAAACTGCATCAAAACAGATTGCATTAACACAGAGGCAATCCACCCAAAAGTGTGACTTTCAGCATGCAGCATGGACAGTACAGCAAAAATCAACATTGACCATAGTCATGCACACAAGTTAGTCACAGTAGTTGTGGTGCCATACAAGCATGGTTACTACACAATAAGGATAACTTTCAAAGAACTCCACGTGTCTTCATATATGCATATATATATGGTTGTAGTGAGATCTACTGCAGTATTTTATATCCTGCGTATATCAGGTACACACAGATTATAAAATATGCATATGTTTCCTCCAAAGTATGTGTGTATGATTGGTTACGCATGAATACATGCAATGCATTGAATGTGCATACCTTTCTTACCTATTTTAGAAGCATATGCACATATAGCCTGATTTTTAAAAGCATTTACATGCTTTACATTGGGTTTCATACATGTAAATGTACTTTACCCTAGTAAATGGGCTTTTAAAAATTGCTACAAAAAATACCATTCAATTGTCTATAGTAGCGATTCTCAACCGGTGTGTTGCGACACACTAATGTGTCGCCATGCACCTGCAGGTGTGACGAGTGCTACCCGCAGCCAGTGAGGCGAAGATTAGAGCGCTGGCTGCTGCTGGAGAACAGGCCAGCAGTGCCTGAAGATTGGAGTGCTGCCGCCACCGGAGAACAGGCTGGCGGGGGCTGAAGATCGGAGCACTACCACCGCCGGAGACCAAGCCGGCAGGGGCCGAAGATCGGAGGACAGCGCCACCGCCAGAGACCAGGTCAGAGGGGACTGAAGATCAGAGCGCTGCCGCCGGACACCAGGCCAGCGAGGGCTGAAGATCGGAGCCCAGCGCCGCCGCTGGAGACCAGTCTGGCAGGGGCTGAAGATCAGAATGCTGCTGCCGCCAAAGACCAGGCCAGCAGGGACCAGTGTGTGTGTGTGGTGTGTATTTGAATGGGGATTCTACTTATGTGTTTGTGAGGGGGGAGAATGCTTCAGTCTGTGTGTGTGTATGAGAGTGAGAGAGAGCATGTGTGTGATTGAGAGAGAGAGAGATAGAGAGCATGTGTGATTGAAAGCCTGTGTGTGTGTGTGAGATAGAGAGAGAGAGAACATGTGTGTGATTGAAAGCCTGCATGTGAGAGAGAGATCATGTGTGTGATTGAAAGCCTGTGTGTGAGAGAGAACATATATGTGTTTTTTGAAAGTCTGTGTCAGAGAGGTGAGGTGTGTATGTATGAGAATGACTGATCAGGGATGTGACTGGTGTGTGTGAGAGACCAAAACTGGTCCCGAAAGTGTGACTGGTGTGAGTGTGTGTGAGTGTGTGAGAGCGAGGCAGAGACTGGTTGTGGTCCCTAAGGAAGAGGACCATGAGGACAGCTTCAGCAGATACTGCTGCTTCTGGTGTGGCCTGCCAGGGAAAGGAGTAGGAGAGCTGCTGGAAAGGGTAAGTAAAGGTAGCTTTTTAAGTTCATTTTTCTTGATTGACTGTCATTTTAATTAATGGGTATTATGTGATGTATCTGCTGTTTTGCAATATTTTATTGGTGTTTGGAGAATGTTTTATATCTTTAAAGAGTTTTTAATTGTTAGATGTTGCTCTGTTCATCAGCTCTTTTGAAACATTTATTCATATAGTTTTACAACTAGAAAACTATAAGCAGCTTGGCTTTTTCTGTTTCCCTAATTGGAGGTGTATTGGTGTATAGGGCCTGGTTTAACATTTGTAGGTTTGCCTTTTCATAGGCAGGGTTGTTCCATTTGCATGCCATAATGCAGGTGTAACTTTGTACATATTAGTTTGTGTGCATTCTTGCAGATCCTGGTACTATGTTAGGTGCTATTTCTGTTTCCATTTCTCCAGTTTTGCACTGCATGCAGAGTGGCTTTTTTGGGTTTCCATTCCAGTTTCTGTCCCCATATTTATAATTTGTGGTCTTTCTGTACTTGGTGAAGGTCAATTTTGTGTGTGTGACCAATATGAGGTATTTAACTAGCATGTAGGCTTGTAAAATACCTCACCTTATTTGTTGTGTTTTCTCAATAGGTGGTGAACTGCTGTCTTTTTATAAGTAGGGCTATTGCGCCCGTTAGTAGAGGGAGTTTGTGTTGCCTTATAGAGATAACACCAGAATATCTTTTTTGTATGGTGAGTTGTACGGGGAATGTTCTAGTTCTGCTTTATACCCATTGCTGAGGGTCGGGGTAGCAGTGGGGTTCCTGTGGATGCAAAGTGTACATTTACATTTAGTCTTGTGACAGTCATGTGTTCAGTGTGTCACGCATGTGAGAAAGCAAATGTTGCTTACCTGATGTAACAGGTGTTCTCACAGGACAGCAGGATGTTAGTCCTCACAAATGGGTGACATCGAGGATGGAGCCCACCACGGAAAACTTCTGTCAAAGTTTAAACAGAACTTTGACTGGCCCCTACTGGGCATGCCCAGCAAGGCACTGACCCTGCAGCCAGCAGGGGTCTCCCTTCAGTCTGATTTTCAAAGCTACAGGCAGTGCCTAGAAAGTAGAAATAAAACGAACCCAACACCGCGGGGAGGCGGGCGGGTTTCGTGAGGACTAACATCCTGCTGTCCTGTGAGAACACCTGTTACATCAGGTAAGCAACATTTGCTTTCTCACAGGACAAGCAGGATGGTTGTCCTCACAAATGGGTGAGTACCGAGCTGAGGATGTCCCGACTTGCACCAAATGTACCCAACGGTGTGCAGCAAGCACAATAAGTGAGGAGAAATTTGGGAAAGGGCATCCGCACCCAACCGGGTAGGTGGAAGGGTGTTGGTACATCAGGTTGGAAAAAGGTTACGCAAGACAGACTGGCCGAAGATGGAGTCCTGTCTTCCAGCTTTGTCCAAACAATAATGGGCTGCAAAGGTATGGAGAGAACTCCAGGTTGCAGCTGTGCAGATGTCAGGAAGCGGCACCGATCGAAGGTGTGCCACTGACGTCGCCATGGCCCTCACAGAGTGTGCTTTAACACGGTCTTGAAAAGGAATGCCAGCTTGCTGATAGCAAAAAGAAATGCAGTCCGCCAACCAGGAAGAAAGAGCCTGCTTACCCACAGGTTGTCCCAGCTTATTAGGATGGAAAGAGACGAATAATTGAGTGCTCTTCCTATGGGAAACTGTACGGTCTAGATAAAAAGCTAGAGCTCGTTTACAGTCTAGGGTATGCAGAGTTTGTTCCCCGGAGTTGGAGTGGGGCCTGGGAAAAAAGATAGGTAGTATTATGGATTGATTGATATGAAACTCAGAAACTACCTTAGGTAAAAATTTAGGGTGAGTGCGGAGTACCGCCCGGTCCTGCAGGAGCTTAGTGTAAGGCGGATAGGTAACTAGGGCCTGCAATTCACTAACCCTGCGAGCTGAAGTGATAGCCAAAAGGAATAACACTTTCCATGTGAGATACCTTAAGTCACAGGAGTGCAGAGGTTCGAAAGGAGGTTTCATAAGACGACCAAGAACCAGGTTAAGGTCCCAGGATGGGGCCGGAGGACGCAAGGGCGGCTTTAGATGGAGCAAGCCCTTAAGGAAGCGTGTTACTAGGGGTTGTACTGAAATAGGATTACCCCCAATACCCTTATGGAAGGCGGCTACCGCACTGACATGCATTCTGATAGAAGAGGTTTTAAGACCTGATTCAGAGAGATGCCATAAATAGTCCAAGAATTTGGAGATTGGACAGGAAAGGGGATCAAGGGACTGAGAAGTGCACCATGATGTGTACCTTTTCCATTTGTATGAGTAAGACTTTCTTGTGGAAGGCTTTCGTGAAGCTATCAGGACCCGAGAAACGGAATCTGAAAGGTTGAAAGGTTGAAGGACTAACCTTTCAACATCCATGCCGTCAGGGACAAGGCTTGGAGGTTGGGATGGAGGAGGCATCCGTCGTTTTGAGTGAGCAGATGCGGGTCCTTTCCCAGAGGAATGTGCCTGCGGATGGAGAGATCCTGGAGTATTGGAAACCATACCTGGCGTGGCCAGTAAGGTGCTATCAGGATCATGGTTCCTCCGTCCTGGCGTAGCTTCACGAGAGTCTTTGACACAAGAGGGAGTGGAGGGAATGCATAGAGCAGACCGGTTGTCCACTTGAGGGAGAATGCATCCCTCGGCCGAGAGTGTTGGCTCGGAATGAGAGAGCAGTAATCGTCCACTTTGTGGTTCTGAGGGGACGCAAAGAGGTCTATGCGGGGAGAACCCCACTTGTGAAACAGAGAGGTCGCTACCAGAGGATCGAGTGACCACTCGTGTGGTTGGAAGACACGGCTCAGCTGGTCTGCCAATACATTGTCCACTCCCGGCAGGTAAGTGGCCCTGAGGTACATGGAGTGGGAGAGGGCTTCCGTCCAGATCTGCGCAGCTTCCTGACACAGAAGGAAGGAGCCTGTGCCTCCCTGCTTGTTTATGTACCACATGGCCACTTGGTTGTCCGTCTGGATTAAGATTATCTGATAAGAGAGATGATCTTTGAAAGTTCGGAGCGCATAGCGGATTGCTCGAAGTTCCAGGAAATTGATCTGGTGTTCGGCTTCCTCTTTGGACCATAACCCTTGGGTTTGAAAGTCGTCCACATGGACTCCCCAACCGATGTGAGAAGCGTCGGTGGTTAGGATTATTCGTGGATCCGGTGGAAGAAAAGGTAAGCCCTGAAGGAGGTTGACCTGAGTCGTCCACCAGGTTAAGGATAGGCGCAGCGCTTGTGTGACTGTGACTATGGAGGACAGAGGCTGAAAAGCTTGAATCCATTGGTGTCGTAGAGTCCATTGTGTTACTCTCATGGCTAGTCGGGTCATGGGAGTGACTTGAACCGAGGATGCCATGTGTCCTAGGAGAATGAGGAACTGGCGAGCCGTGGCAGTGTTCTGAGACTGGAGCTGGCGAGCCAGGGACATTAGGGTGTGGACTCTCGGAAGAGGAAGGTAAGCCTTTGCCTGTAAGGTGTCCAAGTCTGCCCCAATGAAGGATAAGGTCTGAGACGGGACCAAGCAAGATTTCTCGTAATTGACAAGAAACCCTAAGGAAAGGAGTGTTTGAATAGTCAATTTTAGGGAGGATTGAGCTATTTGATGGGTGGAGGCCCTGATTAGCCAATCGTCCAGGTAGGGGTAGACGTGGACACCTTCCTTCCTTAGGAATGCTGCTACCACTACGAGACATTTGGTAAAGACTCGTGGGGCAGAAGCTAGACCGAAAGGTAGGACACGGTATTGATAATGGTCGTGGCCTACTAGAAACCGCAGATATTTGCGATGGGATTGTGTGATCGCAATGTGGGTATAAGCGTCCTTGAGGTCGAGAGAGCACAGCCAATCCCCTCTTTGTAACAGAGGGAGCAGCGCGCCTAGGGTTACCATTTTGAACTTCTCTTTTTGAAGGTATTTGTTGAGGGCTCGAAGGTCCAAAATGGGACTTAGTCCCCCTGATTTCTTTGGTATGAGGAAGTATCTGGAATAGAATCCCTTGCCTCGTTGAGAGGGAGGAACGGGTTCTATAGCATTTGATTGCAGAAGAAGAGATACTTCCTGTTGTAATTGAGCCAAATGGGTGGATAGACTCCACGATTGAAGAGGCGGGGAGTCTGCCGGAAGAGTTATGAAGTTGAGGTGGTAACCCTGTGCGATAATTGAGAGCACCCACTGATCTGAGGTGATCTGCAACCAAGGTTGTAGAAAATGGTACAGTCGACCTCCTACAGGGATGTCCGGAAGAGGGGTTTGGCATGTGTTCCCTACAGGGGAGTCAAAGGCCCGCCGCAGGCCCAGGAGGAGGGGCTACAGTAGGCCTTTGTTTCCTAGGCTGACGCGGCTGAGGCCTAGTAGAGGATCGAGCTGGACGAGGCCTGGCCGATGGAGGGTAGTAACGGCGCGGTCGAAAGAATGACTTCTTAGAGTCCTTCTTTTGCGGTTGCTTGGAAGTCAGCTCAGGTGGGACAGACGAGAGTTGTTTCAACGTCTCATGGTGGTCTTTTAACTCTGCCACGATCTGCTGAATTTGCTCTCCAAACAAATTGTCGCCTAAGCAGGGTAAATCAGCAAGACGATCTTGGACCTCTGGGCGAAGGTTGGATGACTTTAACCAAGCCCAACGTCTGGCTGAAAAGGCTGTAGCTGAAACTTTTGTGGAAGCATCGAATATGTCGTAGGCAGTCCTGATCTCGTGCTTCCCTGCCTCAAATCCCTTGTGAAGAAGGGCTTGAAGCTGCGGTTGGTATTGGTCCGGCAACGTGTCAGCATAGTCTTGCATCTGCTTAAGGATGGCTCTGTTGTACTGAGTCATGTAAAGTTGATATGAAGCTATGCGTGAAATCAACATAGCTCCATGATAGACTTTCCGTCCAACACTATCTAGGAACTTGTTGTCCCTGGTAGGTGGGGTAGAAGAGTGTGGCTTAAGACGCTTGGCCTTCTTCTGCGCGGACTCAATCACAACAGAGCGATGATCCAGTTGAGGTTTTTGGAAACCTGGCGCTGACTGGACAAGGTAGGTGGAGTCAGCTTTTTTGTTAACTGGTGAAACTGATGAAGGAGATTCCCAGTTTTTCTTGAGCAGATCCACAAACACCTGGTGTATAGGGATGGAAGCGATGATCTTTGGAGCATCCAGAAATTGAAGGAGTTCCATCATCTGGTGTCTGTCATCAGCTTCAGATTGTAGTTGAAAAGGTACAACTTCTGACATGTCTTTCACAAAATTAATGAAAGATAAATCCTCTGGAGGAGATCTCTTTCTACTCTCTGTAGGAGATGGTGGCGAAGGCAAATATGTGTCAGAAGATGTATCATCATCATCACCCCAGGTATCGTAGGGATCAAGTGGGGCTTGTAGCCCTGATGGACCTGGCTGAGGCTCTGAAGGCATCGATGGAAACCGAGGTGGAATCGGTGCCGTAGGTGGAACCAGAAATGGCATCGATGGCTTCGGTGCTGCCGATGGAATCGGTGCCTGGCGTGGAATGGATGGAATCGAAGGATATATCGGTGGAGATATACCAGAGGGCACCGATGGAACCACCCCGGAAGGGGGAATCCGGAACGGTGTTTCTCCTGCCGATGAGAATCCAGTCGGAGACGGTGGTGTTGTCGATGGCACTGGAATCACCGATGGAAGGGCCGTCATGAGCGCCTCCATGCGGCTCAGTAGCGGTGCTAGCGCTTGTATCAACGGCTCGGTGGCCGGTTCTCTCCTCGGTGGCGAAGCCGGTGCCGGTGCCGGGGGCGGCACTGGAACCGGTGCCGGAGACGGTGCCGATGGAGGTTGCAGTTTCTTCATCGCTTTCTCGATGGCCTCCTGGACCAGGCAGTCCAGTTCTGCCCGGAGACCAGGGGTAATCATACCCGGCTCGACGGGAGAGGGAGGCTGAGGCAGGGCCGGAGGGACCACCGTAACCGGTGGGATCACGGCCCCCTCACCCCGGGAGGGTGAGGGTTTCCTCGATGCCAGCGAACGAGACGTGGAGGATGTCCGGTCTGTTCGCGGCTTCTTTGTCGGTGGCTCGGCTTGAACAGAGGTCGATGGCTGTGGATCCTCGACAGGCCGAGACTTGTGCCGTCGATGGCGATGCTTTTCTGTCCGGTCCCCTCGCCCATCCGGGGAAGGAACGGGAGTCGACGGCCGAGAAGCGATCGATGGCGGACGGTCACCGGAGGGTTGACGGTGATGGTACAACTTCGACGGTGCCGGTTCCGATGACGTCGATGCTATCGATGGCGTTGGGGTGGGTGCATGGAAGAGGAGCCCCATCTTCTCCATCCTGGCTTTGCGACCCTTGGGTGTCATTAGGGCACATTTGGTGCAAGTCAGGACATCATGCTCACTACCCAAACACATTACACAAACCCTGTGGGGGTCTGTGATAGACATAGTCCGGGTACAATCCGGACAACGGCGGAACCCCGTTGCCATGGCTTGAAGCCAAAATTTAGGCTGGGGATCGGTAAGTGCCAACAGGCCTCAAGGGCCAAAATCGACGGTTGTCGATGGAAAAAAGGCAAAAAACTTACCGGGTTCCGTAAGATGTCTAAAAATTTGTCGAAGGGAGACCCCTGAGGGGCAAATTTTCTTAGGAAACTAATTTCCAAATTCCTGTCAGGAACGTGGTTAGAGAGCTCCTTTCACCGCGTGGCAACTGCTGCGCGGAAAAAAGAAGACTGAAGGGAGACCCCTGCTGGCTGCAGGGTCAGTGCCTTGCTGGGCATGCCCAGTAGGGGCCAGTCAAAGTTCTGTTTAAACTTTGACAGAAGTTTTCCGTGGTGGGCTCCATCCTCGATGTCACCCATTTGTGAGGACAACCATCCTGCTTGTCCTGTGAGAACTATCTATCAGGTGTGTCCCGACAGAAAAAAGGTTGAGAACCACTGGTCTATAGGATATCAGTCCTTACAAATATCCTTAGTTAGACTTGTACCTTTCGGAACTATTAATTTCACAGTCTTATAAAGTTCCCTGGTACAATTTGGAATTATCTCCCATTAAGCAACAATTAAAGCAGATTGAGCATTGTTAGAGAAAGACTAATCTCCAGAATGATTGTGATGAATATTTAGCCACATTGCATAAATATACAACTCTGACCAAAGAGTCTAAACGCCAATCATTTTCATCTCAAATTCTAAATGTCTCTAAACAATCTAGAGAGCTTTTCTATATTGTTAAAATATAACTCTAAATGAAGAAAATGTGGGTAAAACCTATTCACATTTCAATGGCATTGTAGTGCTGGGCCAGCCACAGCATCCAGAACAGCCAAAAAATACAAGATTTGGCTGTTCAGGCAGTAACAAAAGGTTTATTTATAGGAGTTTCAAAGAAAACAGCTAACAAAACACTAGCTCACCTTGCTTTACAATTGTAAAAGAGTCAGACATACTTTTTTTGGCATATCATGGGCTTGAAACAGCTCCCCGAGGCCTTCCTAATCTTTCTGGGCCCTGATCCTTTATACCGTTAGGAAGAGGTACTCCTGGGACCCAGAATCCTTTGCGGTCTTGCGCCTTAAGGCAGACTAGGGCAGATGGCTCTAGCCTGTGTTTTAAGGTAATTTGAGAGAATCTTTTGTATACTCCCTCACATGCATATATTTTCACAATTTTCAAAAGCCCACTAACATGGGTAAAGTTCATTTACATGTGTAAAACCCTATTTTAAGCATGTAAATTCTTTTGAAAATCAGGCACATAACTCATAGCTCTGACTTGGAACGCATCTAGACCATCCCTTATTTGCATATATAAATGTGAAAGCAAAAATGAAAATATACACATACTTTTGATGTTTATAAAATAGCATGTACGAAAGTATAAGCTACTTATGTGAGTATGTGATAGATTTACATATGTAACTCCTTTAAAAATTCATATTGTGTCTGATTCACTATGACTTTTTTCCCATTCTGTGTTTTTGGAGAGAGATCTTGATAAATCAGGCCCATAGCCATGCAAGCTTTCAAAAGATGGGGAGGATTATTTTCACCCAGAGTCAGTAGGTTACAGCTTTGCAGGTACTTTTGTACTCATTGGGCTGCAAGTGGATTTTTAAAGGGAAACTCCTGCAAAGTTTCCCTTCAAAAGAATTGGTGGCTGGCTGGTGCTACAGAAAAAAAAGGCAGATACAGATTTCAAAACTAAATCCCTGCACAGGTGGCCCCACCCCCAGTATTGCCTAAGGAAATTTTCAAAGAAGGAGGAGGGGTCTGTCACATAAAAATACGAGATAATGACCACCTCTTTGCTGCTGCTACTCTTGTACTGGAACATCTGCCTCCTCCATAATCAGGCAAAGACAGAAGCAGCATTATGTTGTGAATTGATAGCCGCCTTAGGGGGTCATTTATCAAAATGTGATTTCGCATGCGAAAAGCCCCGTTAACGCATGCGATAGGCCCTTACCACATGTGATCGCACCATATCGTATGGTGTGATGCAAATTCAGAAAATAGGAGGAGTTAGGGGTGGGGTTAGCCTGTCTGTGAAGAGCTATAATGCTGATTTTAACTACACCTCTTTGGATTGTGTGGCAAGGTTTCCCATGAGAATGAGAGAGAGAGAGACTAGCCATGATGTCATGGCCCATAGGTAGGTATTTGTATCCCTATGGTAGGCCCACCTAGTAACTCGAGGTGGGGATTAGGTAAGAGTGTAGGGGGTTAGGGGCCACTTTGACATTCTACGTGACACCTACGAACAGAACAGTGGTCTCATGAAGATTTGATGACCTTTGGAGTGAGGAAACTCACTCCAAGATGAGATTTGGCAAGGTTCTCTCAACCTAGCTTGATGGACTCTCTACCTGGGTAACATCAAGCTAGGTTGAGAGAACCTTGCCCAAATCTCATCTTGGAGTGAGTTTCCTCACTCCAAAGATCATCAAATCTTCAAGAGACCACTGTTCTGTTCGTAGGTGTCACGTAGAATGTCAAAGTGGCCCCTAACCCACCCCCTACACTCTTACCCAATCCCCACCTTGAGTTACTAGGTGGGCCTACCATAGGGATACAAATGACTTTATGGCCAGTGTGTCTCCTCTCCCTCTCCCCATTAACAGTGGTTGAATGAAGGAAATACAACAGGTCAGCACTTATTGCAGTTTGCACTAACTTAGCTCTTCGCACAGGTAATTGTGATAAATGCTATATTAGCATAAAACACACCCATTTTGCTATCGTATGCGGTACTTACCGCATTTTGATAAATCCAGGCCTTATATAGGTAGGGATTTTCGTTTTCAGTTTTTATTTTATTTTCGCTGGTAATTTATAAGTATTTAATAAAACCAATAAAAACAGAGAGAATCAGTTGAAAAAATAATGGGAGATCACTCACAGCACCATCAAGATGGTGCTGTGAGTGGACGTCCTGATAGGAGCGCCTGCACACCAAGAAATATTTTTCCTTTTACCTGTTTCTTCTTTGGATTTCGATAGTCAAATGGTGGGGTAAGCTGTGGGGCAGTCCCTCTCCTCATTCTCAGCCATCCCATTTGAGTAAATTAAAAAAAAAAGAGAGAGTCATTTTGCTCTAACCGAATCAAGATTTGCTTCAAGGACAAAACCAGGAGTTTGCAGTTTATGACTATTCATTTTACTGTTTTGGAGTTTAGTTTTCTGTGTGGCTTGTTTCAAAACAAAATTTACTGTCTGCCAAGTTGTTCCTCTACATTTTGTATATCAGTAAATGGATCATTTTCTGCAATAACACTTGCTGGGATTGAAAGAGAATTTTTGCGCACCTGTGTTGCACATGTTCTAACCTTGTGGGCCCCAAAGCTTTTGCTTCTCTATCACTGAAGAAGCCCAGGGGGCTGCAACAAAGCTATCTGACACACTGAAGCACCCAAAATTGCTCTTTATCCTTACCAAGGCCAAAACAGGTGTTAAATATACATCTGTTTGGCCTTTGGCTATGTTTCATATCACTAGACTTCTCATCTCTGAACTGGGAGGACTCTTGCAATTTATAGTCCATCTTCAAGTCTTGACTGTAGAAGCAGGGCTGGCTGTCAGGCAAATAGTGCACTCTCCAACTCATCCCCACCCCCTAGTTCTTAGGGTGCAGGAGGTACACACAAGCAAGGCTGGTTCAAGAGTATTAGGCACTATATGCAAAACTTCAGTCAAGTTCTGTCCCTCACGGCCGACCTTTAAAATCCTGCTGATCTGATGTTTAAAACCTTTCCTAAATTCAATGGATTTCAGAACCGTCTTGCAACTTATAATTTTCTCAGCTATAGACTATTGTAATTCTCTTCTGATTGGCCTTCCATGAACAAGCATCAAACCTCTGCAGATTCTTCAGAATTCAGCAGCTAGAATTTTAACACGAACAAAAAAATATGTTCACATCACCCCAATACTAATGTCGCTTCATTGGCTTCCTATTAAATCTCGAATAGATTATAAGATCCTGATCATCATTCACAAATTAATACATGATGATCATCATAAACATACTGGTTTAAAAATCACTCCACAAATTACCAGAACAAATCTTCAATCTAATAACACTTCTTGTCTAAAAATTCCTCCCATTAAAGATGCTCGACTATCAACTACTAGAAATAGAGCATTCTCCATTGCTTTCCCAAAAAAATGGAACTCTCTATCGCCTTATTTAAGAACTCAATCTAACATCAAAAAGTTCAAGAAGGACCTAAAAACTTTCCTCTTCCATACAGTCTACATCAATTATCATCTATAACAACAATCCATCTACAATCAATTCAACCATTCAAACCCAAACAAGAAAAAAAACAGTAACTACAACTGGCATCAACCTTAAGTATTACAATTTCAGAAATTTAAATTTAATATTAAGCCCTCCTTTAAGATGAATTAATACTATTATTGTTACTTTCCTTTTTACATCTTTCCCTTCTTCCCCTCTTTCACCCCACCATCTTCCTCTACCCATCATTTCACTATTGTTATTGTTTTCTTCTTTTGCAACTATGTATAATTTATCTGATTTTGTTTGATTCTGTAAACCGTTGTGATGGCTAAACCGAATGACGGTATATAAAAACAAATAAATAAAATAAATAAATAAATCTACCTTGAATTTTTTGTTTTACAACTTACACGTCATACATAGCAGAAGTAAAGTTATACGGCAGGGGACCCCGGCACGTGCCTGTGTGTGTAAGTATTTATGCACTAATTTCAATGAGAGGGATCAATTGGTAATAAATCGATTATGTCGCCCTGGTTACCACTGCGATCATAATCCAGAACAAGGAAAAAGGGAGAGGGATGTTAGACATCTACAGAAACTGGCTTTTGTTTACCTACACCCTCTTCAAGTTATGAAGATCTTTATTAGATAAGACTTAGGCTGCAGACAGAAATGTTGTTCTTAATCTACTTGTACAGTCTAACCACTTTCTAATTCAGGCTGCTTATATCTAGGGAACAAGGATGTTTACAGCTCAACACATTTACATCATTTTAGGATTGCACTAATGTGCAGACATTTGAGTCACAGCGCCAACAGTCCTTATGCAAAATGTATTTATTTATTTAAAATTTCTTATAAACTGCTTCTCCGACCCAACAAAGATGCCCAAAGCAGTCTGCAAAATAAATATACATAATCATGAGACAATAAGGTAAAATAAAACCACACTTCACCCTTAATAAATCATATCAGATACGTAAATACTTCCTACCATCCCTCTCCAAAATAAAATATGACCACTTTACATCCTCTACCACCAAAAGGAGACTCCATCCAAAATTAACGAAAATTAACCAGCATGAAATAACCAAGTTTTAACTTTCCACAGTGAATTCCACAAAGTTGGTATAGCAAAAATAAATAAGTTGGCCCGCACCCCTGTGCACGGAGCCCACCACATAATCAAGTGCCTGGCATTCCAGTTGTGCTCCCCGGTGGGGACTCCGGCAGCTAGCTGAGCCGCAGTGCAATTCCCTATTTCCCCTCTCGCGCCAGCCCGAAGCACCCAATGGTAGCATGGTGGGGGGATGAGTAATTGCAGGATGATGACGTCGTGACCAATTTAAAGGGCCGCAACTGAGGCGCATCTGGCCTCTTCCTGCACGGCTGGCATTCAGAGACTGTATGACTCCCTGGAATCTCTCCGACCGTGGCACGATGGGGGTCGGCAGTGGTTCAAGGCAAGGTGGCATCAGAGGAACAGGGTCAATTTTTGCTGGATATTTGGTTCCCACAGAGAATTTGCAGTAGGATGGGGGGCTGGGGCAGTTTGCTGCTGCTGCCGCTGCCGGGGGGGGGGGGAGCGGGGGGATCCAAAGGGCCCTCCTTCGGTCTAATGTGTGACCCGGATTCAGTTCCAGGCCAGTGCATCAAAACTGAGATGAAAACACGCGGTTGTGTCACAGCTAAAAAAAAAAAGGGGGGGGGACAGAACTCAATTATAGCAGGGAACATGGCCTCAGGGTTATTTCAGCGGACACTTCATCGGTGGCCTCGCAGGGAAGGGGGTCTGGATCACTGGTCAGGAGGGTTAACACATAGTTCACCAGCAGCCAGGCCTTATGGCAAGCTTATTTTGCAGTCGCTGGAAAGTTGCTTTGTAGCTTTTGGCTGGGTGGCTGCGAGGGAGGCCATGCTTCTCCACTTTTGAAGGGGAGTAGACCTTTGTTTTTTGAGGAGGTCTTTGGGTTTTGGCCGCTTGCAGGATGGGTTTCCACTTCTTCTGGACTGGTGGGGCTGGTGGTCTGGGTTGTTTGATGGTCGTCTGTGGTGGCCTGTGCCACCTGCAGACTGTTGGCAGGTTCATCTTGCTTGGGGCTAGTCTGTTAGGGGAAGATGGATGTACGTCTGGTGCATCTGAAGGGGGAGAAGCAAAGTACTGCAGCAGCATGCGAGCCAGGTGGAGGCTGTGTGGTAATAATGGAAATAACTTCACTCAGTTGCACTGTGCCGGGGTCTCGCTTTCCCAGTGCTGTCTCTCCCCCATCATGGTGGACAGAGTCAGCGAGGGTGACACGAACAGGGCCGACAGTGTTTGTGACATCCACGTCACAGTCTTCCTCTTCGTCGGTGGGTGAAGGCAAGTGTCTTCATTCCTCCGTTCCGACTTCGCACGGGCTGGATCAGAGGGAATCCTGGCTGCCTTTTGGCCTCTGGCTAGCTCAGTGTTTTGGTCTCCCAGGTGGTTTCCCCAAGTGGCGCCGGTGTCGGTGTGGTCGTTGTAGATCGGGTCGGGTCATGCCCTGGGCTCCTTGGAGGATCTGCAGGGATTCACAATAGTGGGCCTCAAAGTAAGGAGTAGCTCGATGTTTCGTGGTGGCATCCAAGCCCTGAGTGCAGGGTGGTGATGGCCAACCTTAGGCAGTAGCACGAGCCACTGGTGATTCCTGGAGGTGGAAGGGTTGTGAGTGCCTTAGGGATTCAGAAGGCAGTCGGATCTGTGCCATCGGTAGCAAGGAGGTGCAGGAGTGATTTCTGAGCAGGACCTGGGGCGAAGTGCGACAGCCATTGTCTGCATTGTTTTGACTGGGGGCTGGCCCACACAGCCAGGGGGTTTTGTCTTCCACAGTGGCCAGTCTGGCCAGCACAGGCCACAGGTGAATTGATGCGACACGTGCACCCATCGGACCAGGCCCCCCCCCCCCCCCCGCAGCACCCCCACAGTCACAGGGCATGGATGTGACATTGGGGGGGGGGGTGGAATGGGGAGCATTGGTCCCCTCAGATTTTTCCCTTGCCCTATTGGGCTTATTTCCCTGGTTATCTCCCCATATGGCCTTCATGGCGGGGTTTAGTGCCCACCCAGCATTGTGGTACGGTATCTCAGACATTGGCACTCGATGTGATGAACTGGTTGATGCGGAGATCTTAAGTGGAGTTGTCTCAGAAGCGAGTTGGTTGGGGAGTATGTGAGTATTCCACAGGCTTCTGTCGGGCGGGTGGCAGAAAAAGGGAGGAAAAGAAGAGGTGGCGGAAGGACAGGTCTAATTCAGGACTTCAGAGGACACATCAGATGCAAGTTCTCCCTCTGACGATTGTTACGTCCGTCGGTCGCAGACGGCTGTGACTGCTGTTGCTCACCTCTTTCTTTACATCCCCGACTCCATTGGGAAGACTTGCGGCCTCAGCCAGCCATCGTTGGCCTGCCTACCGCTCCCAGGCCTGCCAGGGCAGCAAAGATGCCGCCGACCACCATCTTGCCTTTGGAATCACTTAGGTGCGCTCGCGCGCACATGGGCCAGTTTTAAGCACATTATGGCAGGAACCTCGGGGGCATCCCCTCCAGATGACGGCAATCCTCCTGCACATTTAAGCTGGCTGGCCTTGCCTGCCTATGACTTGGCAACGAGTTCCCTCTTGCTAATTCCGCTTCGCTCGCTGAAGGACCCTTCATTCCAGCTTCTACTTCCGTTGTGTGAGATGTCCAGGGTACCCGCTCTTCGGGGGCCTCTCCTTCGTCTCTAGCTATCCGCTCATCGGAGGGCCTTATGCCTTGGACTTCTGCCTGCCCTGTTCCCCAGGGCTTCCCTGGAACCATCGCTACTCCAGCTGTGAGTACCCCGCTCTTCAGACCATTACCTTATCTACTGAGGACCTCCCCATTGTACCCCACCTTGCGGACCATTACCACCTCTACAGAGGACATCATCGGTGTACCCCGCTCTGTAGACCATTACCATCTATACTGAGGTATCCTCCGTGGGTATCCCCCACTCCACTGACCATGGGAACCTCAGTGTCTGAGAGACTCTCTCTGGCATCCCCCACTCCGTGGGTAGTGCTGCTCTATCTCTTTAATAAAGACTGACGGTGAGGTTCATGGGGCGCCTCCCTGTGGGCGGTACCATCTCTCACCTCGGCCCAGGGTCCACACACTCACTAGTCCTAACAACAATAGTCCTACATGGCCAGTCTGGGATGCCTTGGAGGCAAGCAGGGCACCTCTGTTCCACACTAATTTGTCTCAGCTGTGGGAGATCGTACCTAAGTCATTAAGGAAGAAAATTAAACAAAAAAAATTAAACAAAAAAAAAAAGATTGTACATTATCATATGCCAGGGACTGGTAGGCGGAAGGAGGAGAACCAACAAGAAGGGGAAGAAGATGGATGAGATGAAGGACAGGTAAGAAAGATTCCCAGGAACATAATTTGCGGGACGCAGGCATTCCTGAAAACAGTTAGCATATTTGGTCAAGATTATATCTTGCTATGCGGGCCAAAGCCGAGTGAATGTCCAGGTTCCCTCAGAATACTGCTTGTTACTGTATGTGTCCTCGATCTTACGAGCAGGTGCCCGCATAACAAGGACAGAAATTGAGTCTGCATCGCGGCTGTTGCTGGCATACCTGAGCAGCTTTCAAACACTCGGTTTCCATTTCAAAGGCGCCTTCTGTTGCGATTGGTGTATGGCAATGGGATGTTTCATTTTGTGCACAGGCTTAGGAGCATTCAGCGCCTTCCTAAGTGATGACCGGAGAGGCATCGGGACTCGTGTTACCAGTTCACTATCCCAATGACATTGTGTTTATGTGAGGAGGGGGTGCACCTAAAGGCGCCCAGTTGTACAACATGTTTCGCATGAGGGCCTATGGGTTTGGCACCTCCTTGCAAGAAGACAAGTCTAGCTCCACGGTAGCGGTCCTTGTCTCCTGGGGATCGAGCTTGGTCCCGCGTGGGTGGAGCCTGGACTCCCGGTCAACGAGTTGACATGACTGGCCAATCTGGCCTGGGCACGTGGGTCCCCTTGAGGGCACCCTGGCCTTCATTGCAAGAGCTCTTCCCAGAGGTCTGGAATCTCCTGCCCCACGTAATCTGCTCCACGGTGGGTCAGGTTAGCAACCACCATCGTCAGCAGATGGGCCAGGCCACAGGGGGAGAACTAACTAGTGGTCGGGCTCTTCAGAGAATTTGGTGGGCTTCGGTGCAGCTTCACAGAACGGTCACCAGTTTTGGCCTTCACCTGTGTGCTACCACTGACGCATCGGGAGATGTGGCAGTGGTGTTTGTTTCAGAGAGCTTGCTGCACGTGTATTGGTCAGGCCACCGGCCAGTATTCCTGCGCTGTTTTTTATCAATGTAGTCTCTGTGCACACTAAGGCGGGGCATGCAGATGTTGAATGGCAGTTGTAGTGTGATGGAGCAGTGGTAGTACAGTCAGTCATCGGACAGCATCACTTGCTCAGGGGCATTTCGGCGTGAATGGGACATGTTGTTCTGGGAGCATGCAGTGAGATGGTGAATTTCCTCTCTTGCTGCTGGGGGTCCCTGTCTCAGGGAGCTGGTGCTAAATGCGGATCTGATCGCATAGTGCACGCCGGGTGGCAGGACTGTCTGGGAGTATGGATCATTCATACCTAGCTGCTATGGTGTCCTTTTCGAGGCTAGAAGCGGGCTGCTCAGGACAATTTTTTCACTGCTGGGGTGGTGATGATGCTGGGTGAGGCCAGGGAGCCCCTGGACTCTGCATGATATGTAGAGATCGATGATCCATGATCTCATGCTGCCGCTTTGGTGTGTCCTGCCTGTTGACGGTTTCAAGTTTGCACTGTTCCGGGTCCCCTTTGTGCTTGCATTCTTTGGCGTCTGGCGCATCACGGAGTACATCACAGATGCGGGGTTGTGGGGGGACGTCGGTGTCTCAGAGGACGTGCCATACCTAGGATTGTGACGTTCCGGGACTGATCAAGGGGCGCGTTGTCAGGACATCGATTGGACAGCTGTTGGGATTCTAGTGGCATGTCTGGTGGCCGCGACTCTGTACTCGGACTCATGACTCTGGGCTCAACCTCACGCACAACAGGGGATAGTGGCTCAATTTATGCACAACAGGGGATGGCTGGTTCCTGCTTCACTGGGATGGCTCCCCATCGGGCAGGTGCCAGTTTTCGGCAGTCTTTGAGAGACGTTGTGTCATGGGCCACGGGACACTCTTTATGTTCAGGGCAGAGCAGCAAGCAATGAGGAATACCATCGGCGGGGGACTGTCTGTCACCAGGGCTCATTGGCCATGGTGCGGCAACATACTGGACGCCTCGTTCTGTGATTGGGCAGTCACCTGACTTGGACGAAGTAGGTGACCGGGAAGTTTTGGAAATGGTTACTTCCCAGAGGGCAGGGCCTTGCTTTCATTTGGGGGACCCAGGCAGGAGGTGGCGGGCTGCTTGTGCCAGCTGGGCGCTGCAACAAGCAACAGCATAGTGGGATGGCTGGGTTGAAGGGGCATGCATGGGGTACCAGCTTGTTACCCTGCTGGGGCGGCAAATGATGAGATTTGCCCCTCCAGAGGCATCAATAGACACCTTGGAGGCAACGATCTGGGAACTACGCCCAGGCGCCCGATCCTTGAATATGAGGAATGACATCATGATCATCCTGTTCTTAATGCCCTGCACCGGGCTTATTTGGTCAGAGATTATCCCCCGCCACCACTCCTCATACATAGTTAATGATTCAGACCATAGATAAGGAGACGTAATAGGGTCAACCTTCGGATCGGTAGGTGGACCTCCAAGCAGGGGGTCACATGGTAAGGCATAATATGGGTGGACACCCAGCGGCAAGGTTTGTTTAGGCTGGACAAAGTCCATCTTTTGAACATAGGATGTATTCGGCAAAGTTGAGGTTCCGGGGGGATGGTTGTTTGGAATTGATGGTGGCCACAACAGTTGTTTGTGGGGGGGGGGGGGCATGAGGCAAGGGCGCTCCCTACCTCATGCTTGTGGTGGGTTACCCGAGTCAGTAGAGGCATTTCGGATGTGGCACAGGTGGGTATCACGGTCCAGGTCAGCAGTTGACTTGCGCCCTGGGTGGCACAGGAAGGGGCATTTCTACACCAGAAGTTGGGACCCCCTTGCTTGGGGACGAGGCGGGGGCCCGGTGCAATGTTGCCTTGCTTGGTTATTGCAGCAGGCAGTGGAGGTGGTGGTTGCCTTGCTTGGTTACTGTGGTGGGCAGCGGTGGTGGTGGTACAGCCTGATCTTTGGGCAACTGCCATACTGGCTCAGGTACCAGTTTGTAGAGGGATATAGATATGAACTGTTAATAAAGTTGAGGCCCTTTTATCCAGTATCTGTCTTTGTGGTTATTCCGTTGTATTAAAGTATGTATGCAGGTATGGTGGTGAGTCAATTAGAGGTGATTGGAGATGAGAGGGATGTAGTCGAGAAGACACTACGGTCGTGGCTGCCAGAGTTATCAAGAATGCCCTGGCTTGCAGACAAATTCAACTCTTCTTTCTGGATGGAGGTATCATTAACAATGATCCCTGACTATATCTCAATTGGCAGTTTTGAATATAGGGATCCAATTTATTTTTCTGGCATTCCGGACATTTAATATGCAACACCTGGAAAGTGAGAACCAGTATTTTAAATTGCACATGAACCTAATGGATAACCAATGTGAAAGGGTCAAAACAGGATATGTTAAGGTGGTCGATGTATAACTCAACACTACCCTTGTTGCTGTATTGTGAAATATCTACAGCCTGTGTATGAGCTACTTAGGGAGGCCCACACACAGACTATTACAATAGTTCCGATTTAAAATCACCATAGTCTTGATCACAAAAAGCCCCAATCAGCTCAATTCATGGAACTTGATATTGGAAAAAGTCTTGGACTTGGGTGCTCTTTTGAAAAGTAGATCTTCAGTTACTAGACACTGCAGCCAGCAGAGTTTTCATCACATTAGAGATATAATGAGATACATACAAATTGATCTATAAATACAGAGCGTACCAGGGTAGCATCCAAGCAGCTTTACCTATTAGTTTCATACATACATACATACATACATGTTAAGATATATTTTATAATGATACCAGCACTCTTAATGCCACTATTTGTCTATTTTCTAGTTCCTAAGCCCATATAGCTTATGGTGCCATTAAGTTTTCTTTTTTTCTTTTTTTGGAAGGTTTACCTAGATGCCTTCAAAGACAGAGTGGAAAGGATTTTTTTATTTCTTTAAAAAATTGTTTACAATGTAAGCATCACTAATAATTTTTCTAACCTGTTCTCCTTTACTTCTTCTATTTTCCTTTCTGAATAACATGTCTCTATGATCCTTCTCCTATCTTATTTATAATAATTAATTTAATTTGATTTTTACACAAGTTTCAATATATACACCAGTCACCGCGGCTTGTTGGTTTTAAGATAAGGTATACTGACACCAAGTCGTCTCGTTTATATTGATTACCAATAGAATATATTCCAGCACCTATACATTCTCCATGTGACCTCATTTGGAATCCATGTAAAAAAGAATATGTACAACAGGTATGAAGCATGACTTGTCACTGTTATTTATTTATTGACATTATACCACTGTCTTGTATCCACATACCATCATTCTAATCCACTTCTATGTGTACAATATTTCAAATTAGGTTCACGTTTTTATTATATATGTTATGATGTGATGTCTTCCACACATATATGTTTCAAATAATGTATTTTAATTTATAATTTATAATTTATTTTAATTTATTTTTTAGTGAATGTCAAAATTGTATTATTTTATAATTTATATTATTTGTCACATTCTAGCAATTTTTGATGTTTTTATGTTTTTATATGTTTATGACATATGTGAGTTATGATTTTAATTCCAGTAGCCCCTGAGGCAGCTCTCATATAAAGCGAATCTCGGCCAGAGTCAGGCTTGAACATTGTTAGAATAAAGATCTTTTCCATATACCAATCTCATCTTTCTTGGTTGCTACACAGCTACATTGGATCAGCATCCGGTTTGTTTTTTGGATCTTCTTGACGAAGCAACAAATCCAAATCCAGGCAGGCTAAGTAGTCATTACTGTGTAACATCATCATTGGAACGGGTACCATTCCTTTAGTTCTTGCGTTCACTATCTTCCCTTTTACCCTTACATTACTTGTTCTTTTTGTTACTTGTTCCATGTAAAGCCCATTGCTAGTTTGTTCTTTGTAAACCGACGAGATGTTCCCAACGTACGTCGGTATATAAATGCCATTAAATAAAATAAAAATAAAAAATACCCAACTCTCCCATCAATGTGTGCTGAATCATGCACACCGATTCGTAACTTCGCTGGGTCCTAGTACCACATGCGTCAGAGCATCCAATGGCGGCTTCCTGCTGTATGGTGATCGTCCACTGCCGAGGAGTCTGGAAAGGTGGCTGGTTTCTAACACCAACCAGATCGAGTTCTTAATGTGATTCCTTGTAGAGAGATTGGAATCAAGAATTATTCTCAAATCATGAACAGTTGTGGAGATGGATATGGAATGTTCACCAAATTCAAACCTTATATTCTTTGGTGTTTCATTGGTTCAGGATAACATAATAATCTCCATTTCTGAGATATTTGGTGATAAGTAATTGTGGTACATCCATTTATTGATTGTTCCCAAAAAGATTTTCAAATAATTCAATGTTTTAGGAATAAAAAAATGAATATCATCAGCAAAGATGAAAAAATTTAATCCTAGACCAGCATATAGTTTACATAGTGGAATAAGGTAAATGTTTAAAAGATTGCAGAAAGTGCTGATCCTTGCGGGACACCTACATGAATATTCTTCCAATCAGACATCCTTTCCCCAACAAATATATGGAAAGAACTTTAGTATGTATAATCTTTATTAAAGTTTTCAAAATTACAACATCTGAACAATATCATTTATGCGACCATAATTGTTTTTGTATCATTTTCTATGCAAACTATAACCACAGGAGAAAAGAGAAGAGCATATAAACAGTAGCTATACATAAACATGAACATGTATTTGGATCTTTACCTCCTCAGTTATCAAAATATCAAAATATACTTGGGAGCATGTATCTGTGGGGTCTTCACTGCTTAATTCTCTGGAAACATTATTGTAACTGCCCTTTCTGAGTCTTTCCCTGAAACTCTTGTACAACGAATTAGTCCTCCCAACCTCCAGTGTTACAACTAATTTAAAGATTAATGTCTCCCCCCCCCCCACTCCCACCCACTAATTCCTTATTGCCCACAAACAAAGAATCTAACAAGTCTATTCAAAGTCCATCTGGTGATCAAGACGAGTAGGTGATAACGGAGTCTCAGCAACTGGGGTCCGTCACAGAAAGAGCCCATTTATGTCCGGGGCTAGGAAAGTAATATTTTATGCAATTTCAGGGATTGGAGGAGCTAGAAACATTGGGAGCAATATAATCTAGGAGTCTTCTCCATATCGACTGAGTTTTCAGGAAGGCTTTCTTTGTGCTGTTTTTGGCCATTGTGTATTCGTAGGTGAATAGCTTCAGCAGTTGTTTAAACCATTGTATTTTGTTTGGAGGATCCGAGCTAATCCAGTTGGTCAATATTACATTTTTCCCGATAAGGCCGGCCTTTTTCAGAAAAAGAATTTCAGCAGAGAAAAAAGATATAAGGGTTGGTGGTTCCATGCCAAACAGCCAGATCTATGAGGTAGGTGTTTCTTTAGCATATTTGAGCAGTCTTTTGCCACTTGAGCCCAAAAAGTCCTTATTTTATAGCATTCCCAAAAAACATGGAGATAGTCTCCAAGTGTGTGTCCACATTTATGGCAAAGGGGAGATGCCGTCAGGTGAGCCCGATGGGCAATCTCCGGTGTCATGTAAAAAAAACCACAGCAACTGTGGAGGGACTGTAGGCAATCTTCATATTGGAAGTCATAGAGGATCTTCGTATATCCGGCAATGGTTGGCCTATTGAGGAAAAACTTGCGTAATCGGGCAGCCCTTGATATATCCAACAGATTGAGATCTAGCGACTGCACAAAGTGTCTGATTTGGAGGTATGCGTAGAAATCCACCTGAGGGAGATCAAATTTAATTTGTAAGTCCTGAAAGGACATAAGTAGGCTATATGTCTCATCAAAGAGTTGAAAAAGATGCGACAGGCCTCATTCCTTCCATAGAAACATAGAAACATAGAAATGACGGCAGAAGAAGACCAAACGGCCCATCCAGTCTGCCCAGCAAGCTTCACACATTTTTTTCTCATACTTATCTGTTTCTCTTAGCTCTTTGGTTCTATTTCCCTTCCACCCCCACCATTAATGTAGAGAGCAGTGATGGAGCTGCATCCAAGTGAAATATCAAGCTTGATTAGTTAGGGGTAGTAGGGTAGTAACCGCCACAATAAGCAAGCTACACCCATGCTTATTTGTTATACCCAGACTATGTTATTCAGCCCTTATTGGTTGTTTTTCTTCTCCCCTGCCGTTGAAGCAGGGAGCTATGCTGGATATGCGTGAAATATCCGTTTTTCTTCTCCCCTGCCGTTGAAGCAGAGAGCTATGCTGGATATGCATGAAGTTTCCGTTTTTCTTCTCCCCTGCCGTTGAAGCAGAGAGCTATGCTGGATATGCGTGAAGTATCAGTTTTTCTTCTCCCCTGCCGTTGAAGCAGAGAGCTATGCTGGATATGCATTGAAAGTGAAGTATCAGGCTTACTTGGTTTGGGGTAGTAACCACCGTAACAAGCCAGCTACTCCCCGCTTTGTGAGTGCAAATCCTTTTTTTCCACATTTCCTCTTGCTGTTGAAGCTTAGAGCGATGTTGGAGTCACAGTAACCATGTGTATGTTTATTGAATAAGGGTATTATCTCCAGGCAGTAGCCGTCATTCTGGCGAGCCACCCACTCTTCATTGACGGCCTCTTGACTTTATGGATCCACAGTGTTTATCCCACGCCCCTTTGAAGTCCTTCACAGTTCTGGTCTTTACCACTTACTCCGGAAGGGCATTCCAGGCATCCACCACCCTCTCCGTGAAGAAATACTTCCTGACATTGGTTCTGAATCTTCCTCCCTGGAGCTTCAAATCGTGACCCCTGGTTCTGCTGATTTTTTTTCTACGGAAAAGGTTTGTCATTGTCTTTGGATCATTAAAACCTTTCAAGTATCTGAAAGTCTGTATCATATCACCTCTGCTCCTCCTTTCCTCTAGGGTGTACATATTTAGATTCTTCAATCTCTCCTCATAAGTCATTTGATGAAGACCTTCCACCTTTTTGGTCGCCCTTCTCTGGACCGCCTCCATCTTGTCTCTGTCTCTTCGGAGATACGGTCTCCAGAACTGAACACAATACTCCAGGTGAGGTCTCACCAAGGACCTGTACAAGGGGATAATCACTTCCCTTTTCTTACTCGATATTCCTCTCTCTATGCAGCCCAGCATTCTTCTGGCTTTAGCTATCGCCTTGTCACATTGTTTCGCCGACTTCAGATCATTAGACACCATCACCCCAAGGTCTCTCTCCTGCTCCGTGCACATCAGCCTTTCTCCCCCCATCGAATACAGTTCATTCGGATTTCCACTCCCCATATGCATGACTCTGCACTTCTTGGCATTGAATCTCAGCTGCCATATCTTTGACCACTCTTCCATCTTCCTTAAATCCCATCTCATTCTCTCCACTCCTTCCGGCGTGTCCACTCTGTTGCAGATCTTAGTGTCATCCGCAAAAAGACATACCTTACCTTCTATCCCTTCCGCAATGTTGCTCACAAAGATATTGAAAAGGACCGGTCCCAACACCGATCCCTGCGGTACACCGCTTAAAACCGCTCTCTCTTCAGAGAGAGTTCCATTTACCATCACACATTGTCTTCTGTCCGACAACCAGTTTGCAATCCAGGCCACCACCTCGGCACTCACTCCTAAGCTTCTCATTTTATTCACCAGTCTCCTGTGCGGGACAGTGTCAAAAGCTTTGCTGAAATCCAAGTAGATGACATCGAGTGCTCTTCCTCGATCCAATTCCTTGGTTACCCAGTCAAAAAAGTCAATCAGATTTGTCTGACAGGATCTTCCAATGGTGAATCCATGCTGCCTCTGGTCCAGCAATTCTCCCGACTGTAGATAGTTCACTATTCTCTCTTTCAACAGTGACTCCATTACTTTTCCTACCACCGAAGTAAGGCTAACCGGTCTGTAGTTACCAGCCTCTTCTCTGTTCCCACTCTTGTGAAGCGGGACCACCACCGCTCTCCTCCAATCACTCGGCACCACTCCCGTTTCTAGGGATCTATTGAACAGGTCACACAGCGCACCCGCCAGCACATCTCTGAGCTCCCTCAGTATCCTGGGATGAACTTCATCAGGCCCCATGGCTTTGTCCACTTTCAGTTTCACCAGCTCTTCCCATACATTTTCTACTGTAAATGGAGTTACATCTACTCCATTCCCCTCCAGTTTCTTGTTAACTAGTGACGGTCCTTCTCCAGGGTCCTCTTTAGTGAACACAGAACTGAAGTATTCATTTAATATTTCTGCCATTTCTTCGTCTCTCTCCACACATTGATCCTTTCCACCTTTCAATTTCAATATACCACTTTGAACTTTTCTCTTTTCACTGATGTATCTGAAAAATGTTTTGTTACCACTCTTTACCTCTTTGGCAATCCTCTCTTCTGCTTGACTTTTTGCCATCTTGATTAATTTCTTTGTCTCCCTCAGTTCTACCAGATATTCTTCTTTGTGCTCCTCCTTTTGGGATCTTTTATATTTCTTGAATGATGTTCTTTTAGCCTTTATTTTGTCAGCCACCTCCTTTGAGAACCAGATAGGTTTCATTTTTCTTTTGCTTTTCTTTACTTTTCTAACATATAGATTAGTTGCCTTGGTAATTGCTCCTTTTAGATTGGTCCACTGTTGATCCACATCTCTCTCTTTTTCCCAGCATTTTAGTTCTTCCTCCAGGTACTTCCCCATTTCATCAAAGTCTGTGTTTTTGAACATCAAAACTTGGGTTTTTGTGCTTCTTTTCCGTGTCCTTTTTGTGATATTAAACCATACTGTTTGATGATCACTGGTGCTGAGATGGGCACCCACCTGGACGTCTGAGACATTATCTCCATTAGTGAGCACTAAGTCGAGTATAGCTCCTTCTCTCGTGGGTTCCATTACCATTTGTTTGAACAAAGCTACTTGCAGGGCATCTACTATTTCTCTACTATTATTAGATTCTGCAGATGGGATTCTCCAGTCTACATCTGGCATGTTAAAGTCTCCAACGATCACCACTTCTCCTTTCTTTGCTATCCTGTGGATGTCTTCAATCAGATCTCTGTCCAGCTCTTCCTTTTGGTTTGGAGGCCTGTAAACCACTCCAATAAAAATGGATGCCCCATCTTTTTTTAAGTCGGCCCATAGTGCTTCTTCTTTGCCCCATCTTCCTTGCAGCTCAGATGCTTGGATATTGTTTCTGACATAAAGAGCCACTCCTCCCCCTTTCCTATCCTCTCTGTCTTTCCTTAACAAGTTATAGCCTGAGATATCCAGAGATAAGAGGTGCTTCTCTGAAGGCCTGGGCAGAACATATAGTTGCCTGCAATAGGAAGTAAGATTGTTAGTCTCCCTGGTAGATGTAGTATTGCCTCTAATGCTGCCCATGCTTTCCTGCAAGATTTAACTGTAAGATGTGAAAACAGTCAGCAATCGACCTCCTCCTTAGATGCTTGCAATATAAAATTAAGAGATTGGGTTTCATACCAGCTAGTAAGGTACACTCTAGGAGAGTAGTATTCTTTCTCCGCTATCCAATCATTAATAATACAAAGGAGGCAGGGGATATTGTACAGTCTTAAGTTAGGGCATCCAAATCCCCCTTTGCTCAGTGGGATCATTAGAGTGTATAGAGAAAGGCATGGCTTCTTCCCTGCCCACAGAAAGAGCCATGGGTTCTTTTTGACTAGTTTATGGTCCTTTTTTTAGTATCCATAGTGGGAGCATTTGGAGAATATATAACCATTGTGGGAGGATCATCATTTTATAAAGGTGGATTCTGCCCATTAAGGATAAGGGTTAGGACTTCCAAATGACCAAGGACTGGCTTGTCTGCTGGATAAGCACTGTTATATTTGTTTTATATAGGCGAGCCAAGTTCTGTGGGATTTTTACTCCAAGATATTTCATCTCTCCATGAATCCAGTGCAATGGGAACTGTCCTTGCCATGATGCTTGCAATCTACCAGTCACATGGCCTCTGATTTTTCCTGGTTTATTTTAAGTCCGGCAAAGCTTCCATAAATTTTTTGTAGCTGTAGGAGATGGATTAGCGAGTTTTTTGGTTCCATAAGAAACACTAACACATCGTCTGCAAAATATGCAACTTTGAAGGTATGATTTCCCTTGGAGAAGCCTCGGATATTGGGATTCATATCTATTTTTCGTAGAAGTGGGTCTATAGCTAGAATGTAGAGGGGAGAGGGGGCAGTCCTATCGGACTCCTCTCCCTACCAAGAACGTGTTTGATTTATGTCCATTTGCAATAATTATGAAGAAGGGGTCGTGATAAAGTAATGAGAGATATGACATTATGGGGTCTTGAAATCCATATTTTTTTAATACCGAGAAAAGGCTAGGTCACCCTATCGAACGCTTTTTCAGAGTCAAATCATATGGTGAGTGCAGGGATGTCGACTCTTTGACATATCTCCATGGCTGTTAAGAGCTTAAGTATATGAGTATTGGCTGTCCGGTTTTTCACGAATCCTACTTGGTGCGGAGATATCAGTTGGGGTAGTACCACCCCTATTCGATCTGCGAGCATCTTCGCTAGTATTTTAAGGTCGGTGTTCAAGAGGGAGATTGGCCTGTAAGAGGAGGTCAGTTGAAGACCTTTTCCCGGTTTTGGCAGGACACTTTTATGTGCTGTGTTGAAGGTAGACATAAGCAGTTTTTGCTCTAAAGCCGACCTGTAGAATGTAGTGAGATGATCTGCCAATTGATCTTTTAAGATTCTGTAAAAGTCATAGGCAAATCCATCAGGTCCAGGTGCTTTACCAGCTTTGCTGGAAGATATAGCTCTGAGGATTTCTTCCTTTTGGATTGGTTTATTGAGGAAGGAGTTATGTATCTCTGACAGCGTTGGTAGTGGAAGATCCTGGAAAAAAAACTTCCTCTACTGTTGGGGATCCAGTTGTGTCATCAGCATAAAGGTTTTCATAATATTTACAAAAAATCTCACAAATTTCAGCTATTTTCGTGGTCTGCTGACTCGTGCTGGTGCACATACTATGTATATAAGCTTTTGATTTCTGCGTGCAGACTTAGTTGGCCAAGAGCTTACCCGCCTTGTTGCCAAAGCAGAAGTTGAGCTCCGATACCTGTAAAGACTTGAGTGCTCTTTGGTATAGATTAGAGTTCAACTCTCTCAGGATTTCAAAATATGTTGCCATATTTTTGCGAGAAGGATTTGACGCCATAATTATTTTGGCTTCTGTGAGTTTCTTTTCCAATTCTAATATGAACTTATTGATTCTCCGACTATGTTTTGCTACAAAGGCTATAATGTCACCTCTTAACACCGTTTTTCCCGCTTCCCAAAATAGGAAAGGCGTAGCCAGATGTTGTGCAATGAAGGTCACAAAGTCGGTCCATTTCTCTCAAATAGGATTGAAAATCCCCATCATCTCTCAGGTGGCTTGGGAATCTCCAGATCATATCCCCCAGGACTCCTGTGCCCAGCAGGAGCTCCATCCAGATTAAAGAGTGGTCGGAAATAGCCTGCGGTCCACTTTCGGCTTGTACCACTCTTGAGAAGTAATATTGGTTTACTAATAGATAATCTATCCGTGAGAGTGAGGAATGTGTCTGGGATGTGTGGGCAAAGTCTTTCTTGGTGGGATGCAGTGTCCACCATGGGTCCATTAATTTCCTCAACTATAAAAGCGACTCCTTTTCCTTGACTCTTACTATAGGAAGGTGCCGGTGGTTCTTTGTCTAGAGTAGAGTCCAGTACAAAATTAAAGTCCCCTGCTACTATGTACCTTCAGCATGAGAGGCCAGTTGGTTTAGGACATAAATAAAAAAGGAATGTGAATATGAATTCAGTGCATAGAGTGAGCATACTGTGACTTGTTGACCATCCAGTCTTCCTATAACCAAGAGAAATCTTCCTTCCTTATCACGAAAGGACTGCTGTAGCTGAAATTGGAGATTTTTGTGAATGAGTATAGCTACTCCTCCTTTTTTGCCCTGTGACGCCAAGTAGACACACAGGCCTACCCAGGCTCTTTGCAGTGTTTTGGATTCTGATTCAGATAGGTGGGTTTCCTGAATGCAGGCTATCCTTGCTTTTCTCCTCTTCAAAGGCTGTAGCACTTTTCGCCTCTTGATAGGAGAGCCTAGCCCATTCATGTTCCAAGATGTGATTCGGGTTTTTACACCAGGTATTAGAACAGAATAAAGATGCTACGAGGTCGGAAGGCTGTGCCATTGTTTTTCAGGCAGTGGGACCCCCAGCTAGTCCCCCCCCCACCCACCCAACACTACTTCCTGCTCTCTATCTGTTCCGGGTGGGGCATTTTTGTACTTCTGCCCTGGTATTGTGCACCCAACATAAAACTTATATTTGTTTCCTCCGTGCCTTCTATACCAGGAATCGGCCCTCTGAGTAACACCAGACAGGATATATAAAACTGTTAGATTCTTATTGTGGACCCATAATTTCTCCTCTTCACCCTCCCCTTCCACCCCTTCCCCCCCCCACCCCCCCCCCCCCCCCCCCCCCCCCTAACCATGCGGGGTAACCAGGTCTGTACAGGACGTGATCGGATGCCCCACTCCTCATCAAACCAACTGAGGGCAATCATGCTGGTGCTAGTCCCTCCCTAATATCCCAAGCAACCAGAATGCAAAAGAAACTCTTTTTACCTTCTTATATGGGGCTGGATTGCACCTAATCCCCGGGGTGGTTAAATCATTTTAGCTTTGGAATGCACTAGAGGAAGGGTCATGCTCTTTTAGGTCTCCCCTCGCATAAAATTATCACCTCCCCCTTGCTTACCCTATAGAGCCTATATTCCCTTGTTATGTTACGTTAACCTTCTTGTACCTCTAATCCTGAATAGGCACAGGGGAGACAACTCTTAAAAGCTTTTCCTGCATTCCGCTGGGTCTGGAGAAGGAGCCCTTGTTGCTACAGCTCATCAGGTCACGTTCTGCAGCCCCTAGGCCCTCTAGTTACCCCTTAGGGCTGTAATTCAGATCTCGAGTTCCATTAAATATGTGTAGTCAGAGGACAAAGTTGCCCTTCAACAGCAGGGGAGAAGAAAAACAACCAATAAGGACTGTATAACATAGTCTGGGTAAAACAAATAAGCATGGGTGTAGCTTGCTTATTGCGGCGGTTACTACCCCTACTACCCCTAACTAATCAAGCTAGATATTTCAATGGTGGGGGTGGAAGGGAAATAGAACCAAGAGCTAAGAGAAACAGATAAGTATGAGAGAAAAAAATGTGTGAAGCTTGCTGGGCAGACTGGATGGGCCATTTGGTCTTCTTCTGCCGTCATTTCTATGTTTCTATGTTTCTATAAGTGAAATTAGTGGCCACATATCCCTGTGCCTCATGAACTGAGTCAAAAATCTTAGGCTGTCCATCTTTCCATATTTTCAATTTCGCCGGGAAGAGCAGAGCAAATCTAACCTGCTTTTTATATAATTGGTCACATATAGGAGTGAAGGTCTTCCACAGGGCAATGACATGGGCCGAGTAATCCTGGAAAATGCGAACTTTCTGTTGATTGTAATGTAGGTCCGGAGTTTTATGGTATGCCTGCATAATGGCTTGTTTGTGGGCAAAGTTCAAAATTTTAACTACCATTATTCTCGGCCTTACTTCCGTTTCTTTGCGATGCCCGAGTCTGTGGGCTCTTTCGATCACAAAAGCCTCGCACAGATCAGGCAGATCCAAGCTATCCAGGATTCATGTCTCCAGGAAAGTACCCAAACTTTTGTCCTCGATAATCTCCGGGAGCCCCAGGAACCACAGATTAGAACTCCTAGATCTATTCTCCAGGTCATCTAATTTGTCCTCGTACAAGGCAACCTAACGCTCTAGGGCCACCATCTTTGTCTCTTGCATGGTCATATCGTCCTCAAGAACCGAAATTCTGCCTTCCGCCTGTTCCATCCTTGGGGTGAAGTCTTCTAGAGCTTGCTTTACATCTTGCAGCTGAGCAACTATACCAGTTAGCTTTTCTTCCAACGCCGATAATACCACTTCCTTAATGCCCGCTAATGCTGCGTCACTAATGTTCATCGGTTCCCCAGCGAGGACACCATCTTGGATTCCGTGCCTTGAAGTTTTTCTTTCTCTTTTTTTGACCCCGGTACAGGCATACCTGATGTAGATTTGTTCATATACGGCACAATTAACATGTGCCCTGATGCTAGCCTGGGTTGAGGTGCCTGAAAAGGGTTCCAAAACTGCCGATTTTTCTGTTGTTGAGGACTGAGGCACCTGGAGCCCAAGAAGACACGTCCTCTCTAGCTCATCCCATCACGTGACCTCCAGAAAGAACTTTTACTTAAGTATGACTCACACCATTTGAGGACTATTCATGAGAGGCCATTCTTTTTTAGGAAGCCAATCGGAATTGTATGGGCTATAGTATCAAAGGCATTATTTCCAATTTACCATTTTTAGGTAAATTAATAAACAGTGGTCAAGATACTGAATTTTTTTTATGTTCTAGATCTCCACCAATCCAAGTTGGGGTATAGTATAGAAATCTTACTTGTTTTCTTTATAGATGATCTACTTTATGAATGAAATGGAATGAGAATAATAATCTTGATTCAAGTTCTATTTTATCCACTTTTGTTAAACTTAATATTTATATATATTCTACTTTTTTGGCACTTCAAAGCAAATTTACATCCAGGTACTGTGGGTATTACCCTAGCCCTAGAGAGGCTTATAATGTAAATGTTTACCTGTGGCAATGGAGGGTAAAGTGACTTGTCCAAGGTCACAAGGAGCAGCAGAGTAATTTGAACACAGGTTTCCCTGCTTCATAGCCCACTGCTCTAACCATTAGGATACTTGCTTGCTTGAAAGCAATGGAATTGGAATTCACTATAAGTTGGTTTGAGCCCTTTCTCCTGTGTGGGCTCAGATTGGAATAGAGAAATCTAGCTGGAAGCCATTTGGGTCTTAGGTCCCCAATGGATCTTCTCTATCATCTATATTATTTAATTTATATACCTCCATCTGATAGGGAATGTGATCCATCAGTTTAGGGTGCCATATAGAATTTCTGATCTTTAGAGGGATAGCATGTTAGTTTGGTGTAGCACAAATGGATGAAATCCAATAAATTATCCCTGAACTTGAAAAAGACAGAAACTCTCTGGGTTAATCAAGTATTGGATCGTAACCCTTCAGTACAACTTCAAATTGGTGACTTCTCGTTACCTGTCCTTAAGGAGATGAAAGATTTGGGGGTGATTAAAGACACTAAATTATCAATGAAATACCATCTAAGAACATTGACCAAAATTCATTTTTACAAATTATAAATAGTGTGTCAACTGAATCCTTTTGTACAACTGCTTGATCTCAAAACTCTTATGTAAGCTTTAGTTTTATTATAGATCAATTAATGCAACACAGTTTTCCTAGGACTTCCTAATACCTTGACTCATGCATTATAGTTGGTTCAGAATGCTGCAGTGCACATCATATCAAGTTGCAGCTATCAAGAACATATTTCCCAGATTTTTTAAAAGACCTTCCAGTACAGTGGATGGTCAAATTCCAAACCTTGATGCTGGTTTTTAAAGGGAAGGCTGGTTGAAATAAGTACCTATTGAATATCAGTCTTCCCATTCTCTGAAATCATCAGGTAAGGTCAAGCTATGCCATCGGTTAAGGAGTTGCACTTGAAAAAATCATGGAACAGAGCTTTTATCTCTATGGGTCCCACTCTCTGGAAAGCTCTAACATTAGAACTTTGGTTTGAGACAGATTTCATGGTCTTAGAGCACAATATTCCATGCTACTTAGCCAGATAAGTAGCAATTTAACTGGCTAAGTGATGGCCACTAAATAGGCTATGTTCAGAGGCCACCTTTAGCTGGATAAGCTACATAGCTAGCCTGATATCCAGTTGACACTCAAGGGGCAGATTGTGGCAGCACCACTTATCCAGCTAACTTATCTGGCGAACTAGCAAGTTTCGTAGTTATCTGGTTAAGTTAAGTGGATAAGATAGATCTGCCATAAAGCAAGTTTAACAGCCAAATATAACTTATCTGGCTAAGTTGCGATTTTGATGGGATATTCAGCATCTGTTAGGATTGTGGACCCTTGAGCCAGCTAGAGGATGGAAATGGATCTGCTGAAGGAAGGCCCACAGTGTGACTCATAGCCAGGAGGTGGAGTAGAGCCAGGAGGCCAAAGAACTGTCTGAGTCGAGGCAGGCAGAAGAGAAGCAGAGCCAAAGGTAGCCAGAGGTCGAGGCAGGCAGCAGAGGTGCACGAAGAGGATGCAGACCAGCAGTCAGGGCAGGCAGCGAAGCAGTGAAGACCAGAGACGAACCGAGGATCAGGACAGGCAGAAGACAACGGATACCAGATGCCAAGCCGAAGTCAGGAACCAGGAAGTCAAGCCGAGGGAGAACAGGAACTCAAGCGGGAAGGCTAAAGTGGAGCTGGAACAAGCAGGAACTGGAGCAGGAACATGGAGGCAGTAACAAGCAGGAACTGGATCAGGAACACGGAGGCAGGAACAAGCAGGGGCACGAAGACAGGAACTCAGGATCAGCATTTAGCTATTCAAGGAGTGAACCTCGTTGCAAGGCAAAGCAGCAGTGAGCTGGGACTTCCTTTTATATTCCCCAGCTGACGACGAGCATTTAGGGGCCGGGCCGAGGTTTCCCACCGCGGCCCCTTTAAATTCTGCAGAGAGACGCGCATGCATCTAAGGGGCAGAGCCCGGCAGGGAGAGCAGTCAGCATCCTCCTCGTGGCGAGTACGCCAAGAGAGAAGGCCCCGATGCGGCACGGCATGGAGCAGGGCAAACCGCCAATGGGAGGACCTGTCAAGAGGTGAGAGGGGGGCTGCTTGTGGCCGTCCGCATCACAAAGCTATAATAATACCCCCCCTTATGCCCCCTCCCCGGGGGTCTCGGTTTACCAGGATTATCTTCATGGAAGTGGTGAAGAAGAGTTTTGTCCAGAATATTGGAGGCAGGTTCCCACGTGTTCTCCTCCGAACTGAAACCTTCCCATGCTATCAGGTACTCCCATCGTCAATGATGAAAACGGACGTCGAGGATGTCCCGCACTTGGTAAATGATGTCTCGGTCTGCTACGGTCTTCTCGGCTTCAGGTGGGGCTTTATGAAATCGAGATAGGATTACTGGCTTGAGCAGAGACACGTGGAATACATTGTGTATGCGGACAGTTGAAGGGAGCCGTAGGCTATAGGAGACTTTCCCTACTCTTTCAGAGACTGAAAAAGGGCCGATACATTTGGGAGCCATGCGCATAGAAGGGACTTTGAGCCGGATATGGCTACTGTTCACCCACACTTGGTCACACTTGCGTCGATGCTTATCTGCTTCCTTCTTAGCAGAGTAGACGGCTCGTCTTAGATTAGTCTGCGTAGATTCCCAAAGGGAACGAAGGTGCTGTGCAGTGAGCTGGGCCGCTGGAGAGTGGACGGAGAGAGGAAGTGGTAAGGGTGGATTGGGCTGCTTCCCATAGACTAGTTGGAATGGTGAGATTCCTGTAGCAGAATGAGTATGATGGTTGTAGGAGAACTTGGCCCAAGGAAGAAAAGGTACCCAATCATCCTGTCTTTCCCCAATGAAAGAACGGAGAACAATTTTAGCGATCGATTGGTTCGCTCGGCTTGTCCGTTGCCTTGGGGGTGAAAAGCTGTGGTGAAATCTAGTTGAATATCAAACGTTTTGCATAGTGCTCTACAGAATTTAGCAGTAAACTAGGAACAGTGATCAGAGTTGATATGCTGCGGCAAACCATGCAACTGGAAGATATGCTTAGTGAACAGCTGCACAAGCTCGGGTGCGGTAGGAAGCTTCTTGAATGGCACGAAGTTAGCCATTTTGGAAAACCTGTACACGGTCACACAAATGACGTGCATACCTTCAGAAGGGGACAAGTCCACTATGAAGTCTGTTGATAAGTGGGTCCAGGGTTCCACAGGAATGGGAAGAGGCTGTAGTAACCCTCATGAGCGACCTGGCAAGAGCTTCTGTTTGGCATAAGTGGGACAAGAATCCACATAGTCTCGGACGTCACCTTTGAATTGCAGCCACCAATAGTAGCGAGACAACAGTTCAAGCATCCGAGCTCTTCCAGGATGTCCTGCAGTTAGGGAATCATGAGCCCAAATGAGGACTCGTTTTTTTAGGCGAAGAGGCACAACCATCTTACCCTCGGGGGGAACGTCTGTAGCTGTTAACAGTATTTGGGCTGGATCAAGGATATACTGTGGAGAGGCTGGAGAATCTTCTGCCTCAGAGGTGCGAGACAAGGCATCTCGCTCTAGTATTTTTAGATGCAGGTCGATACCGTAAAAAGAAATTGAAGCAGATGAAAAATAAGGACCATCTTGCCTGGCGAGGGTTCAATCTTTGCGCGTGACACAGGTACTCTAAATTCTTGTGGTCAGTGTACACCACCACGGGGTGCTGGGCCCCCTCCAACCATTGGCGACATTCTTCAAGAGCCATTTTAATGGCCAGCAACTCCTTATCCCTGATGCCATAATTCCTCTCTGTAGGGGAGAATGGTCAGGAAAAATAGGAGCAAGGTAAGGATATGCCTTTCTTGGAGACTGCTCCTACAGTCAAATCCAAGGCATCAAATTCTATTATAAATGGTCGCGTAGGATCTGGTGGTGTACACATGTGTCTTGTAGGAACGCTGACTTCAAATCTTGAAAAGCTTCGACAGCCTCGGGGAACCATAGTCTAGTATTAGCTCCTTTCTTCATTAGGGCAGTAAGGGGTGCTATTCTCCGGGAGTACTGAGGAATAAAGTTCCGATAGAAGTTTGTGAATCCCAGGAAACGCTGAAGGGCCTTTAAGCCCACTGGCTGGGGCCAGTCGTTGATGGCAGAGACCTTCTCAAGGTCCATATGAAAACCAGTGACTGATATTCTGTACCCCGAGAACTGCAGCAATTCTCGTTCAAATAAACACTTCTCAAGCTTAGCGTACAGGCGATTTTCTCTCAGCCGCTGTAAAACTTGACGTACGTGTTTGCGGTGAGTAGGGAGTTCCTTCGAGTAGATGAGAACATTATCCAAGTATACAATCACTGAGGAATGGTGCATATCTCGGAGCACTTTGTTCATTACATTTTGGAAAACTGCGGGTGCGTTACATAATCCAAAAGGCATGACAAGATACTCGTAATGTCCATCACGTGTATTAAACGCGGTTTTCCACTCATCTCCAGGCCTGATCCTCACCAAATTATAAGCTCCCCTGAGGTCTAGCTTAGTGAATACCTTGGCGCTTTGGCTAGTAAACACCTTGGCGCCTTGTCTAGCAGTTCAGGGATTAGTGGGAGAGGATATTGATCCTGGCGGTGATGGCATTTAGTCCTCGATAATCGATGCAGGGCCTAAGGGAGCCGTCCTTTTTAGCAACAAAGAAAAACCCCACTCCTGCGGGGGAATTTGAAGGACGAATGAAGCCCCTATCCAAGTTCTCCTGCACATACTGGGACATTGCTTGGGTTTCTGGCAGGAATAAAGGATATACCCTTCCCCAGGGTGGCCTTGTTCCGGGAAGCAATTCAATAGCGCAATTCAATAGTGTTCTGGAAGCAGATCAGCCTTTTCCTTCGAGAAGTTGTCGGAGTAGTCCATGTACTGTGATGGCAGCGAGAAGGCAGTTGTTGACTGCGAGATCGTAGGCTGTGGTAGCGCTTGCAAACAATTGGCAAAGCAGTTCGGGCTCCATGCAGATATTTGCAAAGTGTCCCAAGAGATGTGCGGGAGTGCTTCTGTAGTCAAGGTAGTCCCAAGACAATTGGATGTATGGACTTGTTCAATACATAGAAAGAGATCTCCTCCTTGTGGAGAACTCCGGTACAAAGAGTCAATGGAGTAGTCTTAGCCGCAATACAGCTTGGTAGAGGAGTCCCATGAATAGATCATACGCGTAACGGTGGAAGATGTGGCAAAGTAGGAAGTTTCAGATGTTGTACAAAGGTTCCCAAGAGTTTTCTTCTGGTCCGTATCCCTCCCTTGACAGGAGGTATTCCCAAACTCTGCCTCTCTTACATCAAGGATGGCATCAACCTTGTACTCGATGTCTTCTTCTGCATCAACAGAAGTAGGTTCAGGTGTCTGGGTGGAAAACTCGCTAAGAACAAGTGGTTTCAGCAGCGAAACATGAAATACATTATGAATCTTCATAGCTGGTGGAAGCTTCAGACTATAGGTGAGTGAGCCCAATCGTCGGAGAATAGGAAAGGGTCCGACAAAGTGTGGAGCAAATTGAGCAGATGGACGCTTGAGTCTTAGATGTTTGGTAGACAGCCAGAATTTATCACCAGGCTGAAATTCAGGAGCCTTGCAATGGTGAGCGTCATAGCCTTTCTTTGCTCTTTGTCCTGCTTTTTGCAGCATCTCTTTAGTCTTTCTCTAGAGTTGCTGTATATCTTTGGCAGTAGATTGAGCTGCTGGGGATGACACAGAAAGTGGAAGTGGTAAAGGTCGTAAGGGTTTTCGTCCGTAGACCATTTCAAAAGGTGTAGATCCAGTAGATGATGCTGGATGTGAATTGATGGCGAATTCAGCCCAGGACAACAGTTCAGCCCAGTCATTCTGTCGTGAACCAACATAGGCGTGGAGGAACTGTTTGAGAGTTTGATTCATTCTCTCAGTTTGGCCATTCGACTGAGGATGGTACGCAGAGGTAAAGTCAAGTGTGATGTCGAATTTCTTACACAAGGCTTTCCAGAACTTTGCTGTAAATTGAGCTCCTCTGTCAGAAACAATGTGTTTAGGCATGCCGTGTAGACGAAAGATGTGACTGATGAATAGTTTAGCAAGTTCCATGGCTGAAGGCAAGCCAGGGAGAGCCACGAAGTGAGCCATCTTCGAAAATCGATCCACTGTAACCCAGATGGTATTGTTACTTCCAGAAAGTGGCAAGTCCACCACAAAATCTGTTGCGATGTGGGTCCAGGGCTCATCTGGTACTGGCAAGGGTTGAATCAGGCCCCAAGGATGACCAGGCGGAGGTTTCTGTCTGGCATAACTGGAACAGGAAGCTACATAAGCTAGAGTGTGTTCTTTCATAGTGGGCCACCAAAAGTACTTTTGTAGCTTGGAAAGTGTTCGCCATTGACCAGGGTGTCCAGCCAGTTTGAAATCATGAGCCCATGGTAGCAACTTCTTTCTTAGATTGCAGGGTACAATGGTCTTGCCCGAGGGCCGATGATATGCTGGGGTTCATCAGGTATGAATTCAGAGAGAAAAGAGCGAAATAATGCGTCTGCTCTAACATTCTTACCACCAGGGTGATATTTCAGCACAAAGTCAAATCTGTTGAAGAACAGGGACCACCTCACCTGTCTATGATTAAGGCATTGAGCGTGACAGAGGTACTCCAAATTTTTGTGATCAGTGTAAACAGTAATCTGATGTTGTGCACTTTCAAGCCAGGTGTGCCATTCTTGAAATGCCATTTTTATTGCAGGCAATTCTTTATCCCCAATGCCGTAGTTCTTCTCTGCTGGTGAAAAGTGTCAGGAAAAGAATGAGCAGGGGTGCAAGATCTTAGAGTCACTGGTCTGGCTTAGTACAGCCCATACACCTACTTCAGAGGCATCGACTTTCACAATGAAGGGTCGTGTAGGGTCCGGATGGCGGAGACATGGTCTGCTTGAGAAGGCATCTTTTAACTTCTGAAATGCTGTCACAGCTTCAGTAGATCAAGTGGCAATGTTGGCTCCCTTCTTAGTCATCACTGTTAATGGAACAGTCATTGAAGAGTAATCTTTGATGAAGGTCCTGTAGTAGTTGGTAAATCCCAAAAATCGTCTTAGAACTTTTAGGCCAGTGGGTTGTGTCCATTTTTGAATACTCTCAAGCTTCTGAGGGTCCATCTGGAAATCTTTGTTTGAGACAATGTACCCTAAGAAGGGCACGGATTCCTTGTGGAATTCACATTTAGACAACTTGGCATATAAGCGGTTCTCGCAAAGTCTCTGCAGAACTCTTTTGACATCTTCCTGATGGGATTGCAGGTTCTGGGAGAATATCAAGATGTCGTCTAAGTAGACAATGACACATTGGTAGAGTAGATCATGCAGAATGTCATTCATCATATTTTGGAAGACAGCCGGGGCAATGCACAAGCCAAAGGGCATCACCAGGTATTCAAAGTGCCCATCCCTGGTATTACAAGCCGACTTCCATTCATCGCCAGAGCGGATGCGAACTAAGTTATATGCTCTTTTGAGGTCGAGCTTGGAGAATATCTTGGCTCCCTGTAACCTATCAAATAGCTCCGAAATGAGTAGTAAGGGATAGCGATCCTTTACAGTGATCTCATTCAGACCTCTGTAATCAATGCATGGATGTAATGTTCCGTCCTTCTTCCCACGAAAAAGAAGCCTGCGCTGGCAGGAGACTTGGAAGGTCTTAAGAAGCCTTTTTGGAGATTCTCCTGGATGTTCTCTGACCACTTTATTCTCTACCATGGAGAGGGGGTAGACCCTTCCTTTGGGTGGTTCCGTATTCGGCTTCAAATTGATTGCGCAGTCTTATGATCTGTGTGGAGGCAAGCCATCAGCAGTTTCTTTTGAGAATACATCTTGGTAAGATGCATATTGAAGCGGCAACCCAGGCAACAATGGAGAGACTTCTATCAGGCAACAATGGAGAGACTTCTATCAAGCATTTGCCATGGCAATCTGGACCCCAATGTGAAAGCTCCAAAGTGGCCCAGTTGAATTGTGGCATATGTTTCTGAAGCCACAGTAGCCCAAGTACCAAAGGGTGCATGGCCTTCTCTATCACAAAGAAGGAAATAGTCTCTGTATGAAGAGCACCAGAACGTAAGCTCACTGGTTCTGTAAGCAGGGTTACTTCACCCGGTAGGGGATCTCCATGAATAGAGGACAAAAAGAGGAGACGTCATGGTAGTGGTGGGAATCCACAAATGTTCCACTAAATGTTTCAAAATGAAATTTACCCTGCCCCAGAACCCACTAAGGCAAGGGTCTGGTATTCTAGACGTCCGCGGATTAAGGATACTGGAAGAGAGAGTGGAGGAGTGGGTGTAGTTAGACCTAAGAATAGTCCTCCCACAGGACGTAGGTCTGCCAGTTTCCCGGACTTATAGGGCATGTTTGAACAGCATGACCAGCTTGTCTGCAATACATGCATAGCCCCATCCTCTTACGAGTTTGTCTCTCTTTAGAAGTCAAATTACTGCAGCCCAATTGCATTGGTTCTTCTTCGCCCGCAACAGGACCTGGAGGTATAGGTCTGGGTACAGACTTGACTCGAGTCTCTCCCTGAGGTGGTCTTCTGGGGCTCTTGCCCTCTTGAACCTTATCGTGAAGTCGGCGAATAATCTTTGTTGCCAACTTCTTCAGTTCTGCTAAGGTTTCAGGCATCTTTTGAGCCGCCAGCTCATCTTTCAACCGAGAGTTCAAGCCTTCAAAGAAGAGGGTCTTCAAGAATCTAGGGTCCCAATGTAATTCAGAAGCCAACGTCTTGAATTCAATCGCGAAGTTTGGTAAAGGTTTATTACCTTGTTTTAGATGAACCAAGGTTGATCCTGCTGTCGAATACTGATTTGAACAGTTCAAGAAACCTGGCAAGATCATTCAGGATAGGGTCACTGCACTCCCATAGCAGTGAGGCCCAAGCCAGCGCTCTTCCATCCAGATACGAAAGAATATAGGTGGGCTTGGCATATGCTGTAGGAAAATGGTTAGGTTGCACAGAAAAGTGCATGCAACATTGATTGATAAATCATTGATTGATAAATCCTCTACATTTCCAAACTTCACCCGAGAAGCATGTTGGAGCAGATAGAGGCACTGTAGTCTTGACTGTCACTTCTGGCGATGTAACTTCTTTACTTGTGGTAGTCTGTGTATTCATCTGTGCGTGTAACTGATTAAAGGCAACAGTCAAGTTATCCAACGAATTCTGTTGTTCGGAGATTTGCTGGGCCACGCCCGGAATGGCCTGCAACGCGGTGAGCTGAGTCGAATCCATGGAGTTAGCAATCTTTTATGTTTTTGAGGTGTTGGAGTGGATTCTTGGGTACTGCGGAGATGGCCGCTCCCACGCAGAAGAGCCCCATGAGGAACCGCAGTACTAGGCTAGACTCAATGCACGTCGACATAGAGAATTCTTTTATTATACAGCTTGGTGGTACTGCCCAGGGGCGGCAGCAGTGAGGTAACCCAGTAGAAGTAGTCCAGGGGTCCTCAGCAGAGGAGGCCAGTCCCACGCTCAGGTAGATGGTAGGCTGTGCAAGGTTAATTACTCACTGAAGTAGATATCTGTATTGATGAAGATCCTGGCGCGCAGAAGTAGTTGAACTGTAGGCACCAAGGTAGGGAGAACAGGCCCTTGAGTACCCAGTATCCCAGATAGGTACCTGAAAGAAAGCATAAAGGCCCCCGAGGAGCAGGTACCCAGGTTAGAGATGAAAGACCCCGAAGGGCAGAGAGAGCTTCCAGCGGCAGCAAGGAAGCGGCAGAGTAGCTTAGACCGGAGGCAGTCCAATCCTTGCTAACTAGGTTTGTTAGCAAACGAAGGGCAGGCTAAATACCCGGATGGCGTGATGTTACTCAGAGGGGACGCCCCCAAGGTTCCTGCCATGACGTGGATAAAGATGTGGGTGGCGTGCGCACGCGCACCCTAGGAGGCCCTCAGGAAATCCATGGCGAACACCGTCGCCGTTGCCATTCTGGGGACGCTGGAGAGTGCGGCATGAAGAAGCGGCAGCAGCCATCTTCCCAAGGCTTGAGGAGAGACGAGGAAGAAAGGTGAGGCACACAGGTCGAAGCCGTCTGAGACCGATGGACACAACAGTAGCCCCCTTCAAAGGGCTCCCTCCAGACCCCCTAGCTGGTCTTGGTTTTTGAGGATGCAATCGATGAAATTGACGATTAGCCAGGCATTCGACAGTGGCCGCAAGAAAATACAGGCAATGCTGCTGCTGTTGCAAGTGCTGGGCCAAGCCAGGAATGGCCTGAAGACAAGACAGGTCAGACGGGTCCAAGGCCTTGCAAACTGTTAGGATTGTGGACCCTTGAGCCAGCTAGAGGATGGAAATGGATCCGCTGAAGGAAGGCCCACAGCGTGACTCGTGGCCGGGAGGTAGAGTAGAGCCAGAAGTCCAAAGAATTGTCCGAGTCGAGGCAGGCAGAAGAGAAGTGGAGCCAAGGTCCTAGGATCAAGACAGGCAGCAGACAATGGATACCAGAAGCCAAGCCAAAGTCAAGAACCAGGAAGTCAAGCCGAGGGGGAAGAGGAACTGGAGAGGGAAGGCTGAAGCAAAGCAGGAACTGGAGCAGGAACACGGAAGCAGGAACAAGCAGGAACTGGAGCAGGAACATGGAGGCAGGAACAAGCAGGAACTGGATCAGGAACATGGAGGCAGGAACAAGCAGGAGAACGAAGACAGGAACACAGGATCAGCAACTAGCTACTCAAGGAGTGAACCTCATTGCAAGGCAAAGCAGCAGTGAGCTGGGACTTCCTTTTATAGTCCCCAACTGTTGTCGAGCATTTAGGGGCCAGGCTGAGGTTTCCTGGCATGGCCCCTTTAAATTCTGCAGAGAGACGCACGCACGCATCTAAGGGGCAGAGCCCGGCAGGGAAAGCAGTCAGCATCCTTCTTGTGGTGAGGACACCGAGAGAGAAGGCCCCGATGCGGCCCGGTGTGGAGCGGGGCGAGCCGCCGACATGAGGACCCGTCAAGAGGTGAGAGGGGGGCTGCTTGTGGCCGTCCGCGGCCTGAAGTTATAACAGCATCATAGCTGTACTGCTGAATATCGCAGGTAAGTTAGCCAGATAAGACTTATTTGGCTAACTTACCTAAATGTTTTGTTTTGAATATCTACCTCTTAATTTTTAGACAAGTTTTTGATGGCATCGAAAGTGGAAAATTTTACTTTGTTGGGTATCTCCAGTCTTACTAAGACAGTTTGTATATGGATCAGGAGTTTTATGGTTCTGGTATAGCACTTAATTAAATCCTCTGCTGGACATTTTTTTTTCCTTGTTACTTAAGTTATATTGGTAGTGATTTGAAATATAAATATGCAGATTTAGTTTATCTCATTCATTAACCTGTGTTTTTAACTTGTAATTGTTGCGCCCATCGGTCACAGATGGCTGTGACCTTTGCTGCTCACCTCTTTTTGCCCTGCAGCTCCAAGTCTAGGGAGGATGGCTGCCTTGACTTCTGCACTCTGCCCTCCATGGTGTTCCCAAGACAGTGCTGGTGTTCCCTGCAGCCATCTTACTTCTGGGGTGACCTAGGGCACGTGCGCGCACGCGCCTGTCCCCATCTTAACCACGTCATGGCGGGAACCTCAGGGTGTCCCCACCGCATGACGTCACTGCCTACGTATATATAATCTCATCGGGCCAGCATACCATTGAATTAGCAAGGATTCCTGTCCTGCTCAATTCCGCCATTCTGGGACTTCACTTCGCTGTTCCTGCGCACTTGTCTGAGTGTTCTGGGTACCCGCTCCTCGGGGACCTTGCCACACTCAGGGCTATCTGCTCCTCAGAGAGCCATCTCTTCTTGCCTCACTTCTCTAACCCAGTGAGTGTCTTCCTATTTCCACAGACGACCCTTCAGTGCTCCTGTACCTCGGGTCTCCATGGTGCCTACCAACACAGCTGGCTACTCTGTTCAGAGTGAGTACTGAATCTGCTCTTCAACTTCCTCTTTCTTCTCTGTGTGGATTCTCGGGTTACCCCGCTCTGTGGACCAATACCGGATTCACACTGTCTTGGGAAAACGTCTACCACAAGCCTCTGGCCTACCCCGCACTGCGGACCACTACCGGGACAACCTACACAAGCTTCATCTAGAGGAAGTATTCCCCGGCTTACCCCGCGCTGCGGGTCACTACCGGAGAGACCAACTTATAGGTCATCTACTCTGGACTGAGTCTATTAACCTGCTCCTTGGGTTATCTTTAAGTATAATAAACTACTGCCTCTGGTGTCCATCACTGCTGAGATCCTGCCTGTCATGATGAGTCCCCACAGGGCTCCTCCCTGTGGGTGGAGTCAGCTCTTGCCACGGCCCAAGGGCCCACTAACTAGTTCTAAACACACAGAACGTAACAGTAATGTTTTTGTTCTGCATCTGTAATTTACTTTGAGCATTGGAAATCGGGCATGGGGCAGACAAAAAGGGGCCAAAATTAAACTGATATCTGGCTGCACAAGTCAGTGGCTGTTCCACTGAGTATACTCAGCTATCTGATAGTTAGCCAGATAAATTTATACAGTTAACTTTAGCACAGTTAAAAGCAATCCTATGCTTTTCTGGGTAACTAAGATGAATAACACTGAATATCCCCGCCGAATAACACCGCCAGCCTACCCTCACTTAGAAGGCTAACCTTTTTAGCCAGATACAATTTAGCCAGCCATGTGGCAGCTGCTGACCACAGCCAGATGTTCAAGGGGTTGCCTCTTTGTCAGCTAAGTCTGAACTTAAACAGTTAAGTGACACTGAATATCGTGCCCCAAATATCCTAAATGAATACATAATCAAAGTAAAGATAGTTTTTCACTCAGAAACAATGCATGTAAGTTTGAATAATCAAAACGATGCGTATTATCCCTCTCTGCCCCCAGGAGCACCTCCAAAGTCTGTGGGTAAAAGTAGAAGTATTATTGAACAATGTAAGTACTTTTACCCCAGAGAAAGCCCCCACTGCCATGGGTAAATATTTTTTGCCTACAAAAGGGACATCTTTGTGATATTTCCACTGTGATTATGTTCTAGTTATTTTTATCATTCCAAAAGCAATAGGAGGCAACACATGATAAAATAAAATTAGACTACAACAGTGTTATTTTACCGTAATTCTATTAAGACCAGGTCTGTGGTTTGGTGGTATTTGTTATTAACACAGCCCTGTCCTTCTCTTCCTGCTATGATGAACCAGCACAGAGCTGGTGACCTGCTGAGTTGAATGCAATTTTCAGCAAAAACAAATTGTTTTCAATTATTGTAATCATTACTACACATAGACATACACACACCAGCAAAATGGGATAACAGCTTGTTTTTACCTTCTCCTCCTCCTCCTCAGGGCAGCAGCTTTTGCAACTAACATTACAAATCAACGAGCTTTGTTTTAAAACATTAACTGTCAATATTCCAACTCAGCTTTGGAAAGCCAGTGGTTAGCCTACTCCATAACAGAGGACAGAGAATGCAAAAAGAAAGCCGAAAATGCATGCTCTTCAAACATGCAGCTATTGGTGGCTAAAGTTTTCTAAACTGTACACAAAACATCAGTTTCCTTACACAGTAATGTCTAGGAAGTAAACAAATGCTTTAACTGAAAAATAATAATAATAATTTACAAAATAAATATATGATCCACATAGAACAAAAACAACATTATCAGTTAGCTGCACCAGTCTTATGGGTTTGAAATCAGATTCCTGCAGCCTTATATCCCAGGATAAACTGTCTATTTACTAATACTCTATGCCAGGGGTGGGCAAACATTTGGGTCCTTAGATGAAGGGCTAATCAGGGTCTAGGAGGGGAAAATCCATCTGGAAGTCTGAGAGCAGAGAGGTTCCCTCAAAGTCAGATGAGGCTCGTCATAGTTTGCCATCTTCTACAGTAGGGATGTGGAGCTGAAAAATGTTGAGATTACTTACCTGACAATCCCGTTTTCCTTAGTGTAGACAGATGGACTCAGAACAAATGGGTATAGTATGCTCGTGCTAGCAGTTGGAGACGGATCTGACGTCAGCACGGGTATATATACCCCCACAGGAAGCGTAGCAACTTAGTAATCTTCCTTGCAAAAGCTGTTATGGATGTGTGTACTGATGCTCAGTGAAAAGTGAAACAGGATTCCCCTGACCGATTGATAGTAGCTGGAGACCGCCAGCATTCCCAACCGGAAGGCGTTGACACCTGGTAGAGTGTACGCTCTTATGGAAGCAGATGACATGGATTACCTTGAATTGGTGAAACCCATGTACACAGGCAGCTGGGCGGGATGCTGAGTTCATCTGTCTACACTAAGGAAAACGAGATTATCAGGTAAGTAATCTCAACATTTCCTGTCGTGTAGCCAGATGGACTCAGAACAAATGGGATGTACAAAAGCTTTACTCCCAGCCTGGGTGGGAGGCTGCCTGAGGACCATGTAGGACCGCCCTCGCAAATGCTGTGTCCTCCCTGGCCTGGACATCCAGACGGTAGAACCTGGAGAAGGTTTGGAGGGAGGACCACGTCGCCGCATTACAGATTTCTGCAGGCGACAGCATCCTGGATTCTGCCCAAGATGCCGCTTGAGCTCTGGTAGAATGAGCCTTGACTTGTAGAGGCGGAGACTTCCCGGCCTCCATGTAAGCTGCTCTGATAACTTCTTTAATCCAGCGGGCGATGGTGGGCCGAGAGGCCGCATCCCCTTGTCTTTTTCCGCTGTGCAGGACGAACAGATGGTCCGTCTTTCGTACTTCTTGTGTCATTTCCAGATATCTGGGCAGCATTCTGCCGATGTTGAGATGGCGTAGCAAACGCCCTTCTTCAGATTTCTTCAAACCCGCCGTGGTAGGCAAGGATATAGTTTGGTTAAGGTGAAATTGTGAGACCACTTTAGGTAGAAAGGAGGGAACCGTGCGAAGATGGATAGCCTCTGGAGTGATTCTCAGAAAGGGATCACGGCAGGACAGTGCTTGTAGCTCTGAGACACGGTATGCTGAACACACCGCCAGCAAGAACACCATCTTCAAGGTTAGAGAACGGAGAGACAGGCCCCGAAGGGGTCTGAAGGTGGATCCCGCGAGGAAATCCAAAACAAGGTTGAGGTTCCACAAAGGCACTGGCCACTTCAGTGGCGGACGAATGTGCTTAACTCCTTTCAGGAAGCGAGACACATCTGGATGCGTGGCAATGGTCTTGCCATCCCTCCTGGGACCATAGCAAGACAGTGCAGCCACCTGAACTTTGATGGAGCTGAGGGAGAGACCCTTCTGAAGTCCATCTTGCAGGAAATCCAGAACAATAGAGATTGTGGTCGCATGTGGATTGGTGCCATGAGTGTCGCACCATGCTTCAAATATTTTCCAGATCCTTACGTAGGTGAGGGAAGTGGAAAACTTGCGGGCTCGGAGGAGTGTATCTATCACAGGCTCTGAGTAACCTCTTTTCTTTAGTCTAGCCCTCTCAATGGCCAGACCGTAAGAGAGAATTGAGCTGGATCCTCGTGGAGGATGGGACCTTGACGTAGAAGGTCCCGGAGAGGAGGCAGGGGAAGGGGCTCCCCTGTCAGTAGTATTCTCGTGTCCACGTACCAGGCCACGGAGGAAAGGCATATAGCAGAGTCCCTGGAGGCCATGGCTGAACCAGGGCATCGATTCCGTGTGAGAACGGGTTGCGTTTGCGGCTGAAGTATCTGGGTACTTGAGCATTGGACTTGTCCGCTAGTAAGTCCATGTCCGGACTCCCCCAGTGATCCACAATCATCTGGAAGGCTGTGGGTGACAGCTGCCACTCTCCCGGATCTAGGCTTTCTCTGCTGAGGAAGTCCGCCGCGGTGTTGTCCTTCCCGGCAATGTGGACGGCTGAGATGTCCTGAAAATTCGCCACTATCTCCAGAGATACCTGTTGGCTTCTGGTTCCGCCTTGACGGTTGACGTATGCCACCGTGGTGGCGTTGTCGGACATCACTCTGACTGCTCTGTTCTTCAGTCTGTGAGCAAATCGTAGGCATGCCAATCGGACTGCCCGGGCCTCTAGACGGTTGATGTTCCACGCTGACTCTTCTCTGTTCCACCGCCCTTGTGCGGTGAGTTCTTCGCAGTGTGTTCCGCAGCCGCTCAGGCTGGCATCTGTGGTGAGCAGAGTCCACATGGGTGAGGACATCTTCGACCCCCTGCTCATGTGGTTGGACTGCAACCACCACCGTAACTGGGTCCGTACTCTGGCTGGCGGAGGAAGGTGCGTGGAATAGTTCCGCAAGCGGGGGCTCCAGCGAGAGAGCAGGGAGTGTCGTAACGGTCTCATATGGCCCTTGCCCAAGGTACCACTTCCAGGGTGGATGCCATGAGGCCGAGAACCTGCAGATAATCCCAAGCTATGGGCCAACTGGCTCCCATCAAGTACCGGATACGTGTCTGACGTTTTAACCTTCTCTTGGTAGTGAGACTGTGTCCGCCTGGGTGTCGAACTGTACTCCCAGGTATTCCAGCGACTGGGAAGGCTGTAGGCAACTCTTGCTGAGGTTGAATACCCATCCCAAGCTTTCCAGAAAGGTGATCACTCTATCGGTTGTCCGATGGCTCTCCTCTCGTGATTTCGCCCTGATCAGCCAGTCGTCTAGGTAGGGATGGACCAGGATTCCTTCCCATCTGAGTGCCGCTGCTACCACTACGACCACCTTGGTGAAGGTCCGCGGTGACGTGGCCAACCCGAAGGGCAGAGCCCGGATTTGGAAGTGGCGGCCTAGAACCTTGAAGCGTAGGTAGCGCTGATGATCCGGATGGATCGGGATATGCAGGTAGGCTTCCGACAAGTCGAAGGCCGTGAGGAATTCTCCTGGCTGTACTGCGGTCTTGACGGAGCGCAGAGTTTCCATGCAAAACCTCGGGACCCTTAAGTATCAATTGACTGACTTGAGGTCCAGTAAGGGCCGAAAGGTGCCCCCTTTCTTGGGTACCATGAAATAAATGGAATAGTGTCCAGAATTCACTTCCCAGGCAGGTACTGTGATGATGGCTTTCAAGGACAGGAGCCTCGCCAGGGTAGCTTCCAATGCTGCCTTCTTGTGTATGGGACATGAAGATTCCACAAACTTGTCCGGAGGGAGATGATGAAAGTCCAGATAATATCCCTCTCGGATAATGGCGAGGACCCACTGGTCCGACGTAATCTCGACCCATCTGGGGTAGAAGAGGGTTAACCTGCCCCCTATGGCTCCATCCCCCAGATGAATCGGCGGATTCTCATTGTGAGGCGCGGCCGGGACCTGAGCCCGGGCCTGCTCCCCTCTTGTGCTGCTTGGTCCGAAAGGACTGATTCCTGGCCTGAGGACGAGGCACCTGGTAGCGACTCCTGTAGGGAGTGAAGCGCTGTGAGCTTCTGCCCCTGGAGGGCCTTGGAAAGGCGCGCTGGTTCCTTCTGAGCCGATCTTCCGGCAGTCGAGGTACTGGCGAGGCGCCCCATGTGCTGGCCAGTCTATCAAGGTCGCTACCGAACAGGAAAGAGCCCTTAAAGGGCAATCTGGTGAGGCGTGTCTTCGAAGGAGCATCAGCTGACCATTTCCGGATCCAGAGCTGCCTCCTGGCGGCTACGGAGGATGAGATCCCCTTGGCTGTTGTCCAGACTAGGTCTGATGCAGCGTCCGTAAGGAACGAGAGACCTGACTCCATGTCTGCTGCTGGAGCATTGTTCCTGACCTGTGACAAACAGGAACGCGTCACCACTGTGCAGCAGGTTGCGATCCGCAAAGATAGAGCTGCCACCTCAAAAGTCTGTTTCAGAATGGCGTCCAATCGCCGGTCATGAGGCTCCTTGAGGGCCGCCCCCCCTTCAACTGGAATGGTAGTGCACTTGACCTCAGCTCTAATCAAGGCGTCCACCTGAGGGCACACCAGCAGCTCTTGGATAGCCGGTGCCAGGGGGTACATGCCTGTCAGGGCCCGACCCCCTTTGAATGAGGCCGCTGGTGCAGCCCATTCTAAATCTATCAGTTGTTGTGCTGCTTGCAAGAATGGAAAATGGCGGGCTGTAGGACAAAGACCTTCCAGCAGGGGGTTCTGCACGGAGGGTACCGAAGCACTGGGACCTGTAATATCCAACTCCGCCAGGCACTGAGACACCAGGTCGGAGAGATCCTCTTTAGGGAAGAACCGCCTCATGGTTCTATATGGCTCAATCCCTGAGGGAAGTTCCCCCTCGTCCGGGAGTTCGGACTCGTCCGGTGAAACATCCGGGTCCGACTGATCCGGACTGTCTGGAGGTGGGAGGTCCGGCACACGATAAGGGCGTGAAGGTCCCGGAACAGGAACCGCTGGAGCCGTAACCGCAGCCGCAGCGGCAGCCGGACCAGCAGAAACCGCAGGAACAGCAGGGCCTGGACGGGAAGCTGTTTGCATCTGTACAAAGGCATGAATCTCCTTAAAGAGATCCACCCAGGAAATGGAGGCGGTCTCTAATCGCCGGGGTACGAGATCCCCCAGGATTCCAGGTTGGTCGAGACAGCCCGCTAAATCTGGGGTAGCCCCTGGGGAACTGTCAGCAAATCATGGCTGAGACTGGTCCTGGCCCGAGGCTCCCACGGCCTCCTCACATTGGGCACAAAGGGAGTCTGGCTCTTCACTGTGCGTGGCTCTAAGCTGGCATGCAGAGCAGAGGCCGAGGGCTTTAATGCCGGAGGCAAGAGGTGCCCCTGCTGAAGCCGCTGAGGCGGTCTGTTCCATTGAAAAATATGCGCTTAATGAGAAGCGGCAGCAATATACACGTAATATAACAGGCGCTTAATAATAAGCGGCAGCAATATACGCTTAATAGAACAGGCGCTCAATACAACAGGCGCTCAATAATATGTGGCAGCAATATACGCTTAATACAACAGATGCTTAATAATATGCGGCAGTAATATATGCTCAATGATATCCAATATGCTCTCAGCAATAGGCGGCTAGCAATATACACTCAATGATATGCAATATGCTCTCAGCAATATGCAGCTAGCAATATACGCTCAATGATATCCAATATGCTCTCAGCAATATGCGGCTTAGCAATGTACGCTGAACAATATAATGTGCTCTCAGCAATATGCGGCTTAGCAATAGACGCTCAATGATATGCAATATGCTCTCAGCAATATGCGGCTTAGCAATGTACGCTGAACAATATGCAATGTGCTCTCAGCAATATGCGGCTTAGCAATATACGCTGAACAATATGCAATATGCTCTCAGCAATATGCGGCTTAGTCATAGACATACGCCTATCATGGGCGCTCAATACCTGAGTAAGGCCAACAAAATGGCGCCCTTCCACGGCGTGCCGCCCACAGGCCACGCCGCCGATCCTCGTTCCTCGGAGACCAAAGAGTAAGAGATGTACGCCTTACCTGATCCTCGGCGCTTCCCAGCTGAAACCCGGGCGGTCTCCGGCTGCGGGGGGAGAGGGCAAGTACCTTCACCGCCGCGCTTTGAGGAAATGCACCCGCTGCCTCGTCCACGCCGGGACCGAGGCGCCTCGTTCGCCCCGCCCGAGCCTCGCCCGGGGGCTACGTCCCTGCCGCGATTCGGCCACCGGACCGAGGACTTAAACCTCCGGGGGATCACGGAAATCACCCCGGGAAACTCAACTGGGGGAGGGACCTTAGGGTATCACCGCAGGAGTGCAGGGCTCGATGGTGCTGTAGAAGTTTTAGTAAAAAGAAAGTAGAAAGTAGATTTGGAAACACGCTCAGCGAGCGTGCAGGCTCTCCAAACTGCTTTGGAGACGGAAATTACTAAGTTGCTACGCTTCCTGTGGGGGTATATATACCCGTGCTGACGTCAGATCCGTCTCCAACTACTAGCGCGAGCATTCTATACCCATTTGTTCTGAGTCCATCTGGCTACACGACAGGAAATTTCCATTTGTTTGGTTTCATTTTGTTTCTTTCTTTTTTTTTTTTATTTCATTTTAGTGCACATTTAATCCTCTTAAATGTGCAGTAATTCAATTTAGTCTGTGCAAAACATTTAGAGCACACTACATGAAATGAAACTGATATCCAACTACCATTAAATAGGGAAGGAAGCTTACAAAAATTATTCAAAATTAATAGCTCCAATGAGAAAGAGACACTGGGAGCAAGAGAATGAGTACTAGTAGAGAGACAGACATGGAGAAAAGAAAGCATTATGAGAGAAAGACAAAGTGAGGCATTGATAGCGTGAGGGCTGTGAGAGAGACACATAAGAATATAAGAAATTGCCATGCTGGGTCAGACCAATTTTTTTATTTTTTATTTTTTATTTTTTTTATTTAAAAGTATTTATATACCGCTTTTCAAAACAGGGTATCTTGTCAAAACGGTTTACAATAAGAATAAAATAAAATAAGTGAAAAGAGCTTAAAAAATAATATAAAAATACATAAAACTGGTATATACCTTAAAGGTAAAATAAAATATTAACAAAAATAGCTAATAATGGAGCTGGGCCAGAATTCAAGTTGTAATCAGGAAGGGTAGCGGGTGGGGGGGTGGGGGGGTTTTGAAATAAAAGAAAAAATGAAATAAAGTTATGGGGGTTGAGAAAGATACTAGGTTGTGGGATAATGTTGAGTTGTTTGTGGAAGAGTATTGAATGCCATTTGGAAAAAGTGTGTTTTTAATGATTTTTTGAATTGTTGAGGGTTGGATAGTAAACGAAGTGGGTTGGGTAGTGAATTCCAGAGAAAAGGGCCTGCTACTGAGAAGGCCCTTTTTCTGGTGATATCTAGTCTAGCCTGTCATGGGGAAGGAGTGTCAGGTAAGTTTTGAGTTAGTGATCTTAGATGTCTTGCTGGTTTATAGATACGAAGTAGTGAACAAAGCCATGTGGAAGATGGGTTATTTATTAGACCGTGAATGATAGTGAGGATTTTATATTTTATTCTGTATTTTATGGGTAACCAATGAAGAGATTGAAGGATAGGTGTTCCATCAAGCCCAGCATCCTGTTTCAACAGAGGCCAAACCAGACCACAGGAACCTGGCAATTATCCAAACACTAAGAAGATCTCATGCTACTGATGCAATTAATAGTAGTGGCTGTTCCCTAAGTAAACACATACCTTAACCCACCCTAAAATTGTCAGGTTGACAATCCAATAACCCACCCTAGAATTGTCGGGTTGACAATCCAATATTTTACAAAAAGGTGTTGCATTCTACAAATAGGTTATAGATGTTGCTTTAACCCTAGGAACTTGCTATCAATATTTTTCCATGCCTGATGCTAGAAAAACATGTTCATTCCTCAGCACACAAGCTCTTAAGCAGTCCAGTCATATTGAAACTGCCATTTGATGGCTACTGATTCCAAATCAATAGCATACCAGAGGGATGAAATGCCCAGTCAGACAAGCATGCTGAAGTCAATAACAAATAACCAGTTGAATTCCAGATAATCTCATTGAGCAAGATATGTATATTGTGAAGGAATGTCTCTCAACATTTGAATAATAGAGAAATGTTTAAATGATATTTCTCCCTTAGTCCTACATCACCTTTATATTCAGGTCTAGTTCTTCCATTAGGTGAACTAGATGTTTGCCTAGTGTGCCAAAATTGGCAGGGTATGGGGGGGAGAGGGGGCATGGCTAAGGCCCTAAATACTGCCAGGTGCCACCTACCAAGCATCACACAACAAGACAAAGGAATGGTTACTGGCTAGATACTGGGTGGAGGCACAAAGGAAGCTGAGTGGGTGGGGAAGTTTTGAAAAAAGGGTTCTGTGCAGGTGAAGAGAGAGAAGGTACTGGGCAGGTAAGGGTGGAATGGAGGGAGAAAGCATGCTGGGCACTACAAAAAGGGGTAGAGATTGGGGTGATGCTGATGTGCTGAGCAGGAAGAGGAGGAAGCTGGGAGGAAGAAGAAGTGAGAAGAGATACTAGTTAGGGGCATAGACAGGCCTGGATTTGTTACTAGGCACACTAGATCTGTGCTTAGGGCGGTAGATATCTGAGGGGGCAGCAGACAGAGAGAAAGAAAATCCTGCCTCAGTAGTGAAAAGGCCACTGCTGCCCTTCTGTTATGTCAGGCCCCGCAGCAGTTCGCCATGCTTGCAGTATGTTTCTCTCGTTGGCAGCAGCTTTTCTCACACTAGCCCATTTCAGTTGCAGCCAGTCCTGTGACAGTCTTTACCATTAGCAGTTCCTCTAGCAATGGAAAGCCCACATCTTCAGCTGCAGTGGGTCGGTCTCCCTTTCAGCACAAGTAGCAGTTCATCTTAGGCGTTGCGATCATGCTCAGGCCTAGTTCCCACCTTCAGTATCAGTAAAAAACACAGGGCCTGTCTCCATTCACCGCCTCTGCTGCTTTTCCTGCCGCTGCTGGAAGGCTTTCCTGTGCTACTGCTTCATCGCTAAACCGCAACAAAAATAAAAAAAACAGCATTGCAGCCTTGCAACCCGCCCCTTTCTCCAGGCTTAGGAAACTGTTCTCCAACTCTCCCAGAGCATCAATAGGCCTTCCACCCAGACCCTATTCTCCTGAGGCCTTGGCCCCTGCTTGGATTCCTCCCTTACCATCAATGTAAGTTAAAACCTTTTTTCACTTATGTGAGTCAGTGAGTGTGCAAGTGTCACTATGCGTGAAAGTGTGTGTATGTAACTCAGTGAGTATGAGTATGATCATGTGATTGTCAGTGAGCATATGTGAGAGCGTGAGTGTGCATGTGTGTGAATGAATGCGTTTCAGTAGGGAACATAGTAAATATTGATAGAAAAAGACAAAGGTGGTCTTTCCAGTCTGCCTAGCAATTTTTTTAAGGGTAGCAATGAAGGAGGGTGACTCTCAGCATGAGCATGCGTATGTGTGTATCAGTGAGCCTGTGAGAATCTCAATGCGACCATGCATGTGTGCGTGATGGAGTCAGCATATATTTATGTGAGAGTGAGCTTGTGTGTGAGTCAGCATGTGTTTGTGTGAAACTGAGCATGGTGCAAATAGGTGAGAGTCTATGTGTGTGTGAGAGAGAGAAAGAGTCAGCATGTGCAAATCAGTGACCATCCTCTTCCTGTGGGAACTCATGCATTTAGCTCATGCACACACTAGTGGTGGGCAAGGGGGGTAAAGGGAGGTGACCCATGAAGACTGTAGGAAAAGATGAGGTTGAGTGTCCCTATAAGTAGGCAGGTACCTTGAGCATTTGCCTGGCATGCCCTGAGTAAGTGTGTTTATGAGAGAGTCAGTGAGCATATGACTAAGAATGCACATGTGTGTGTGTTAGAGAGTGTATGAGTATATGAGAGAGCCAAAGGACACACCCTCCACTAATCCATGATCATCTCAGCATGACTGGAATCTAAAATTCCAGTTATGGAGAGTAGGGGATTTTTTAATCTTTATTTATTTTAATTATTGGGTGTTACTTGATAGGTTTACTGTTTTGAAATGTTATTGCTATTTATGAAATTTTTAAACATTTTATGAGTTTTTAATTATTGGTTCAATTTGTCAGCTGTTTAGAAATATTTTTATTGGTATTGTTTACTATTATGACTGATGTTTTATATTTCTTGCTTTTATTATTGTTGTATGAGGAATGGTAATGTTTCTGTTTTTCCATTGTCACACTACATAAAGTCTGGCTTCTAGATTCCAGTTCAGTTTTTGTCTGCACATTTCTATTTATACTTTATGGTGCCTTTATTCTGTATTTGATGAGGGTCTGCCTGTGTTCTGCAAGTGTGACCATGGTGAGGTATTCTGTTAGAGTGTAGTTTCTTGTTTTGTTTTCCTAATAAGAGATGTTTTAGGGCCTGATAAAATATTTATGGTTTTCCATTTTCATATTCTTTATCATATGATGATATCATTAACAGCTTTGCTGAGCAGAAAGCATGATACAAGAAATTTTTGAAGGAGTTAATAAACATGTAGATAAAGGTGAGCCAGTAGATATAGTGTATTTGGATTTTCGAAGGCATTTATTTATTTATTTATGGCTTTTTATTACCGATGTTCAAAGAACATCACATCGGTTTACAAGTAACAGGTGCAGAAGCATAACATAAAATGGAAGCTGTGTGTACATAAAATAGAACATAAGGCAAACTAATAAGGAAGAACTGGGTAAGGAGAAAATAGATAAATAACATTATAACATAATAACATTATAAACATGGAATTTACAGTGTCAATACATACAGCTTTGTGGTTGGCAAGGGAAAAGAGCAGGGGAGATGGATTATGTGTAGGCTTCTTTGAAGAGCCAGGTTTTTAGTTTTTTTTTAAATTTGTGGGGACAGGGTTCCAGCTGGAGGTAGGTGGCATATCATTCCAGTTTGAGGGTCCTGCTATAGAAAGTGCTCTTTCTTTTGTGGTAGTGAGGCGGGGGGGTTTAGTGAGGGGTATGTGTAATGAGCCATTATATGCGGATTTGGTGGGTCTAATGGAGGTATGGAAGTGAAGGGAGTCATTGAGCCAGTGAATGTCATGGTTATATAGTATCTTATGTATGATTGTGAGATTCTTATAGCGAATTCTGGAGGAGATAGGGAGCCAGTGGAAGTCTCTAAGAATGGTGGTGATATGGTCTTTTCCGTGAGTGTTGGTGAGTACTCTAGCAGCGGCATTTTGAAGCATTTGGAGTGGTTTGATGGTGGCTGAGGGGAGACCTTGCAGAAGGGAGTTGCAATAATCTAATTTGGAGAATATTATGGCCTGGAGGACTGTGTGGAAGTAATTAAAGTGAAGGAGGAGTTTAAGTTTTTTGAGGACATGAAGTTTGTGGTAGCATTCTTTCATGGTAGAACTTGTGAAATTTTTGAGGTTCAGTTGGGCATCTAGTATAACACCAAGGTCTCATACATGTTGGGAGATAGGAATTGAGGGGGGAAGGGTGTTTGTGTTATTGGAGGTCAAGGTGTTGGAGTTGCGTGATATTAAGAGGAGTTCAGTTTTGGAGGCATTGAGGGAGAGGTTAAGATTAGAGAGGAGGTGGGTGATTGATGCTAGGCAGGTTTCCCGGGTTTCAAGGGATTTAGAGATGGATTCAATAATGGGGATAACGATTTGGACGTCATCTGCGTAAATGAAATGAGTGAGTCCTAGATCGGATAGAAGATGGCAAAGGGGTAACATGTATATATTGAAAAGGGTGGAGGATAGGGAGGAGCCTTGGGGTACACCTCGGATTAGGTTGATGGGTTCAGATTCGCTGTTACCAATTTTGACTGTGTATAGCAAATGTTGCTTACCTGATGTAACAGGTGTTCTCACAGGACAGCAGGATGTTAGTCCTCACAAATGGGTGACATCGAGGATGGAGCCCAACCACGGAAAACTTCTGTCAAAGTTTCAGGAACTTTGACTGGCCCCTACTGGGCATGTCCAGCACGGCACCAACCCTGCAGCCAGCAGGGGTCTCCCTTCAGTCTTGTTTCAAAGCTACAGGCAGTGCCGAAAAATAACATAAGAAAAAACGAACCCAACACCGCGGGGTGGTGTGCGGGTTTCATGAGGACTAACATCCTGCTGTCCTGTGAGAACACCTGTTACATCAGGTAAGCAACATTTACTTTCTCACAGGACAAGCAGGATGGTTGTCCTCACAAATGGGTGAGTACCGAGCTGAGGATGTCCTATCGTGCACCAAATATACCCAACGGCGTGCAACAGGCACAACAACTGGGGTGTAATTTGGTAGAGGGCATCCGCACCCTACCGGGAAGGTGGAAGGGTATTGGTACCTTATGCTGGAAAAAGGTTACGCAAGACAGACTGGCCGAAGATGGAATCCTGTCTTCCGGCTTTGTCCAAGCAATAATGGGCTGCAAATGTATGGAGGGAACTCCAGGTTGCAGCCTTGCAGATGTCAGGAAGCGGCACCGATCGAAGGTGTGCTACTGAAGTCGCCATGGCCCTCACAGAGTGTGCTTTAACACGGTCTTGGAAAGGAATGCCAGCTTGCTGATAGCAAAAGGAGATGCAGTCCGACAACCAGGAGGAAAGAGCCTGCTTACCCACAGGTTGCCCTAACTTGTTAGGATGGAAAGAGACGAATAATTGAGTGCTCTTCCTGTGGGCAACTGTACAGTCTAGATAAAATGCTAGAGCCCGTTTACAGTCAAGGGTATGCAGAGTCTGTTCCCCGGAGTTGGAGTGGGGCCTGGGAAAGAAGATAGATAGTATGATGGATTGATTAATATGAAACTCCGAAACTACCTTAGGTAAGAATTTAGGGTGAGTGCGGAGTACCGCCCGGTCCTGCAGGAGTTGAGTGTAAGGCGGATAGGTAACTAGGGCCTGTAGTTCACTAACCCTGCGAGCTGAAATGATAGCCAAAAGGAATAACACTTTCCATGTGAGATATTTTAGGTCACAGGAGTGAAGAGGTTCGAAAGGTGGTTTCATAAGGCGACCAAGAACCAGATTAAGGTCCCAAGATGGGACCGGAGGACGTAAAGGTGGCTTCAAATGGAGCAATCCTTTAAGAATGCGTGTTACAAGGGGTTATACTGAAATAGGGATACCCCCGATACCTTTATGGAAGGCGGCTACCGCACTGACATGCATTCTAATCGAAGAGGTCTTTAGACCTGATTCTGATAAATGCCAGAGATAGTCCAAGAATTTGGAAATTGGACAGGAAAGGGGATCAAGGGACTGAAAAGTGCACCATGATGAATACCTTTTCCATTTGTAGGAATAAGATTTTCTTGTGGAAGGCTTTCGTGAAGCGATCAGGACACGAGAAACTGAATCCGAAAGGTTAAATGGTTGAAGGACTAACCTTTCAACATCCATGCCATCAGGGACAAGGCTTGGAGGTTGGGATGGAGGAGGCATCCGTCGTTTTGAGTGACCAGATGTGGGTCTTGTCCCAGAGGAATGTGCCTGCGGATGGAGAGATCCTGGAGTATGGGAAACCACACTTGGCGTGGCCAGTGCGGTGCTATCAGGATCATGGTTCCCCTGTCCTGACGTAGCTTCACGAGAGTCTTCAACAGAAGAGGAAGTGGAGGGAATGCATAAAGCAGACCGGTTATCCACGTGAGGGAGAATGCATCCCTGGGCCGGGAGTGCTGGCTCCGAATGAGAAAGCAGTAATTGTTTACTTTGTGGTTCTGAGGGGACGCAAAGAGGTCTATGTGGGGATAACCCCATTGCTGGAAAAGAGTGGTTGCTACCAAGGGATTGAGGGACCACTCGTGTGGGTGGAAGACACGGCTCAGTTTGTCTGCCAAAACATTGTTCACTCCCGCAAGTAGGTGGCTCAGAGGTACATGGAGCGGGAGAGGGCTTCTGCTCAAATCTGCGCAGCTTCCTGACACAAAAGAAAGGAACCTGTGCCCCCCTGCTTGTTTATGTACCACATGGCCACCTGGTTGTCCATCTGAATCAAGATTACGTGGTTCGATAGGCAATCTTGAAAAGTCCTGAGAGCATGTCGTATTGCTCGAAGTTCCAGGAAGTTGATCTGGTGTTTGGCTTCCTCTGGAGACCAGAATCCTTGGGTTTGAAAATTGTTTACATGGGCTCCCCAACCGACGTTGGAAGCGTCGGTTGTGAGAATTATTTGAGGATCTGGTAGGTGAAAAGGCAAGCCCTGTAGGAGGTTGGATTGAGTTTTCCACCAGACAAGAGACAGACGGAGTGCATTGGTGATGCGAACAATGGAGGACAGAGGCTGAACAGCTTGGATCCATTGTGATCTCAGAGTCCATTGCATGACTCTCATGGCCAGGCGGGCCATGGGAGTCACATAAACTGAGGAGGCCATGTGTCCCAGCAGAATGAGGAATTGTCGAGCTGTTGCTGTGCGTTGAGACTACAACTGGCAAGCTAGGGACACAAGGATTTGGACTCGTTGATGAGGAAGGAAGGCTTTTGCCTGTAAGGTGTCCAAGTCTGCCCCAAGGAAGGATAAGGTCTGTGATGGGTTTAAGTAGGATTTCTCGTAATTGACAAGAAACCCTAGAGAAAGTAGAGTTTCAATTGTCAGGGTCAGGGAGGACCGAGCGATTTGCTGGGTTGGGGCCCTGATTAACCAATCATCCAGATAGGGCTAGACGTGGACACCTTCCTTCCTGAGAAATGCTGCAACTACCACGAGGCATTTGGTGAAAACTTGTGGTGCGGATGCGAGGCCGAAAGGGAGCGCTCGGTATTGATAGTGATTTCGGCCTACTAAAAAACGGAGGTATTTGCGATGAGGTTGAGTTATCGCAATGTGAGTATAGGCGTCTTTTAGGTCTAGAGAGCGGAGCCAGTCCCCTCTTTGCAGCAGAGGGAAAAGCGAGCCCAGGGTTACCATCTTGAACTTCTCTCTATGAAGGTACTTGTTGAGGGCCCGTAGGTCCAGGATTGGTCGAAGTCCTCCTGACTTTTTTGGTATCAGAAAGTACCTGGAGTAGAACCCTAGTCCTTGTTGAGAGGGAGGAATGGGTTCTATAGCGTTTGACTGGAGGAGAAGGGAAACTTCCTGCTCGAGAAGAACAGAGCGTGAGTCCCCACGCCTGCATGGGTGAGGAGTCCGAAGGGAGAGTCAGGAAGTTGAGGTGGTAACCGTGTGCAATTATCGCTATCACCCATTGATCTGTGGTGATATGATGCCATTTTTCTAGAAAGTGGCTTAACCGACCTCCTACTGGTATGGTTGGAAGAGGGATTTGGCAATTGCTCTCTAACTGAAAGTCAAAAACCCGATGCAGGGCCAGGTTGTGGAGCTGCTGCGGGCTTTTGTTTTCGAGACTGGCGAGGCAGAGATTTATGGTAAGGCCTCGCAGACCTAGACTTGGTTTGTGGGGGATAATACTTCCGTGGACGGAAGAAGGACTTTTTTGGGTCCTTCTTGAATGGCTGTTTAGAAGGTAAGTCAGAAGGAATGGATGAGAGCTGTTTAAGTGTCTCATGATGATCCTTCAATTCAGCAACGATTTGCTGAATTTACTCACCAAACAAATTATCCCCTAGACAGGGCAGGTCAGAGAGCCTGTCCTGAACCTCCGGACGAAGGTCAGATGACTTAAGCCAAGCCCAGCGTCTTGCGGAGATGGCCGTAGCAGAAAGTCTGGTGGAAGCATCAAAGATGTCGTAAGCTGTTCTTATCTCATGCTTCCCAGCTTCAAACCCTTTATTTAGTAGGGATTGAAGTTGTGGTTGGAACTGCTCTGGTAAGGTATCTGAATACTCCTGTATCTGTTTAAGAATGACCCTATTGTTTTGGGTCATATATAGCTGATAAGACGCTATTCTGGAAATTAGCATGGCTCCTTGGTATACTTTCCTACCTATACTATCTAGGAATTTATATTCCTTAGTAGGAGGTATGGAAGAATGTGGCTTTATTATTTTAGCTTTCTTTTGAGCTGATTTTAACACAACAGAGTGGTGGTCTAGCTGAGGTTTCTGAAAGCCAGGTACTGACTGTACAAGATAAGTAGAGTCAGCTTTTTTGTTTACTGGAGCAACAGATCCAGGAGATTCCCAATTCTTTTTTAGAAGGTCCAGAAAAACCTGATGAATTGGAATAGAAGTGATGACTTTAGGGGCATCCAAGAATTGGAGCAACTCCATCATCTGGTGCCTGTCATCTTGCTCCGACTGAAGTTGAAAAGGGACCAACTCCGACATTTCCTTCACGAAATTTATGAAAGAGAGGTCCTCAGGAGGAGAACGCTTTCTACTTCCCGCAGGAGAGGGTGGTGAAGGTAAATCATCGGTGTCTGTGGAGGTATCATCACCCCAGGTGTCATAAGGATCAGGTTGCTGACCTGTAGTACCATGAGGGGGTTGGATACCTGAAGGCCCCGGTTGAGGCTCCGAGAAACTCGAAGGAATTGCCGGAGGTATCGAGAATGTCCTCGATGGCATCGGTGCCGGCATTGGTGCCGGTGCCGGCATCGAAGGAATCGGTGTCGGCATCGAAGGTATGGGTGCCGTCATCGAAATTCTCGATGGAGCTGATGTGCGTATCGCCCCCGTGGAATATATCAGTGGCGAGGGACGACATGGTACCGATGGTACTACCCCAGAAGGGGGAATTCGGTACGGTGTTTCTCCACCCGATGAGATAGCTGTCGGAGACCCGGGTATCACCGGAGGAAGGGCAGTCATAAGCGCTTCCATCCGGGCAAGCAGCGGTGCCAGTGCTGCTGGAATCGGGTCGGTGACCGGTTCCACTCTTGGTGCCGGAGGAATCTGGAACCGTTGCATCGCCTTGTTGATGGCCTCCTGGACCAGCCGGTCCAGTTCTACCCGGAGACCTGAGGTAACAATACCCGGCTCCACGGGAGAGGGAGGCTGAGGCTGAGCCGGAGGGACCACCGTCACCGGTGGAGTCGCGGCTCCCAAACCCCGAAGGGGTGAGGGTTGCCTCGGTGTCTGCGAGACAGGAGTGGACGGTGCCACTTCTGGTCGAGACTTCTTCGGAGGAGGCTCGGACAGTACTGAGGTGGATGACTTCGATTCCTCGACGGTCCGAGACTTGTGACGTTGATGGCGATGTTTTTCTCTCCGATCCCCGCGATCTTCGGGGGAAGGGACGGGAGTTGATGGCCGCGGAGACATCGATAGCAGGCAGTCACCGGGAGGCTGTTGAAGATGGTGAGACTTCTACGGTGCCGGTTCCGATGACGTCGATGCAATCGATGGCGTCGGAGTGTGAGCATGGAAAAGGAGTCCCATTTTCTCCATTCTGGCTTTGCGACCTTTTGGTGTCATTAGGGCACATTTGGTGCAAGTCAGGACATCATGCTCACTCCCTAAACACAAAACACAGACTCTATGTGGGTCTGTGATGGACATAGTACGTGTACAGTCCGGGCACCGACGGAACCCCGACGCCATGGCCATAGGCCAAAAATTTAGCCGCGGGACGGTCGACTGCCAATAGGCCTCGAGGGCCGAACTCGACGGTAGTCGACAAAAACAACGGCAAAAACTTACCGAAGTACCGCGGAGCAAAATTTGAAGAGGGGAGACCCCTGAGGGGCAAATTTTTCTTCAAGAAATTAGTTGAAGAAATTCCTGTCAGGAATGTGGTAAGAGCTCCTTAACCGCGTGGCTTACTGCTGCGCGGAAAAAAGAAGACTGAAGAGAGACCCTGCTGGCTGCAGGGTTGGTGCCGTGCTGGGCATGCCCAGTAGGGGCCAGTCAAAGTTCCTAAACTTTGACAGAAGTGGTTGGGCTCCACCCTCGATGTCACCCATTTGTGAGGACAACCATCCTGCTTGTCCTGTGAGAATGTCTATGATGGAGGTAGAATTGAAGCCAGCAATGCCAATTTCATTTAGGCGGTTTAGGAGAATCTTGTGGCTGATGGTGTCAAAGGCAGAGGAGATGTCTAGCATGGCAAGAATGTAGGCGTGACCATTATCCATGCCTTTAAGAAGGGTGTCAGCGAGGGCGATAAGGAGGGTTTCGGTACTGTGAAATTTGTGGAAGCCAAATTGAGAGGGGTATAAAATACTGTATTTTTCAAGGTGGTCAGAGAGTTGGATGTTTATTATTTTTTCCATAAATTTGGCTAGGAAAGGGAGGATTGAAATAGGTTGATAGTTGGTAGGTTCAGCGGGGTTTAGATAAGGTTTCTTAAGGATAGGTTTGATGATGGCTTGTTTTAAAGAGGAGGGGACGTGTCCAGCAGTGATGGATCAATTGATAATATTGGCTACAGGTTTGGATATAAGGTTGTGGATTGTCAGGAGGTATTTAGGGAGAATGATGTTGGTGGGATGTGCTGCGGGTTTAATTTTCTTTAGGAGGGTTTCTATTTCAGAGGAGGAAGTGGACTCGAAGGAGTTTAAGGTAGCATGATGGATTTTAGAGGGGATGTAAGAGGGGGGGTGGAGGGAGGGAAGCTGGAAATAAGCTTAGATATTTTGTCGTGGAGAAAGAGGGCAAGGTCATCACACATGGTTTTGGTGTCATTATCAGGGATGGGAGGGGTAGCAGTTTTGGTGAGGTCGGAAACATAGGAGAAGAGGGTTTTGGCTTTGTATTGAAAGTTGTGGATTCTGACAGAGTAGAAGTCACGCTTGGTGTTAAGGATAGAGGTTCTGTAGAGGGCAAGGGCAGTTTTGTAAGAGACTAGTAGGGTGGGTGAGGGATTAGTGCACCATTTCTTTTTGGTGTTCCTTAAGTCACGTTTACGTTTTTTTTAGTTCGGCGGTGTACCAAGGTTTTCTGGAGTTGCGGAAGGGGTTTAGTTCTTTGGTTGTTAGGGGGCAGATTTTGTTGGCAATGTCGTTTGTGATATTGTTCCAGTTGGAGAGGGCAGATTCAGGGTTGGATAGATCGAGATCGTTAAGGGTGTCAGAGAGGGATAGAATTAGGTCGTCTTTGGAGCATTGTTTTCTGAATTGGATGGTAGTAGTGGGTGAGTGATGGGAGATAGGTGTTTTAAATAGGAGAGGTTACTTTTGATGAGGAAGTGGTCAGACCAGGGGACAGGGGTGCAGATAGGCGTCTCAGAAGAGAGGATGTGAGAGTTGATGAAGATTAGGTCTAAGGAGTGGCCTGCTTTGTGTGTGGGGCTGGTTATAATTTGTTCAGTGCCAGGAAAAATAGTGGAAAGTTTTCTAAACATCAAAATCACAAAACATATAGAAAGACATGGTTTAATGGAACAAAGTCAGCATGGCTTTACCCAGGACAAGTCTTGCCTCTCAAATCTGCTTCACTTTTTTGAAGGAGTTAATAAACATGTGGATAAAGGTGAACCGGTAGATATAGTATACTTAGATTTTCAGAAGGCGTTTGACAAAGTTCCTCATGAGAGGCTTCTAGGAAAAGTAAAAAGTCATGGGATAGGTGGCGATGTCCTTTCATGGATTGCAAACTGGCTAAAAGACAGGAAACAGAGAGTAGGATTAAATGGACAATTTTCTCAGTGGAAGGGAGTGGACAGTGGAGTGCCTCAGGGATCTGTATTGGGACCCTTACTTTTCAATATATTTATAAATGATCTGGAAAGAAATACGACGAGTGAGATAATCAAATTTGCAGATGACACAAAATTGTTCAGAGTAGTTAAATCACAAGCAGATTGTGATAAATTGCAGGAAGACCTTGTGAGACTGGAAAATTGGGCATCCAAATGGCAGATGAAATTTAATGTGGATAAGTGCAAGGTGATGCATATAGGGAAAAATAACCCATGCTATAATTACACAATGTTGGGTTCCATATTAGGTGCTACAACCCAAGAAAGAGATCTAGGTGTCATAGTGGATAACACATTGAAATCGTTGGTTCAGTATGCTGCGGCAGTCAAAAAAGCAAACAGAATGTTGGGAATTATTAGAAAGGGAATGGTGAATAAAACGGAAAATGTCATAATGCCTCTGCATCGCTCCATGGTGAGACCGCACCTTGAATACTGTGTACAATTCTGGTCGCCACATCTCAAAAAAGATAGAATTGCGATGGAGAAGGTACAGAGAAGGGCTACCAAAATGATAAGAGGAATGGAACAACTCCCCTATGAGGAAAGACTAAAGAGGTTAGGACTTTTCAGCTTGGAGAAGAGACGACTGAGGGGAGGATATGATAGAGGTGTTTAAAATCATGAGAGATCTAGAACGGGTAGATGTGAATCGGTTATTTACTCTTTCGGATAGTAGAAAGACTAGGGGGCACTCCATGAAGTTAGCATGTGGCACATTTAAAACTAATCGGAGAAAGTTCTTTTTTACTCAACGCACAATTAAACTCTGGAATTTGTTGCCAGAGGATGTGGTTAGTGCAGTTAGTATAGCTGTGTTTAACAAAGGATTGGATAAGTTCTTGGAGGAGAAGTCCATTACCTGCTATTAAGTTCACTTAGAGAATAGCCACTGCCATTAGAAATGGTAACATGGAATAGACTTAGTTTTTGGGTACTTGCCAGGTTCTTTTGGCCTGGATTGGCCACTGTTGGAAACAGGATGCTGGGCTTGATGGACCCTTGGTCTGACCCAGTATGGCATTTTCTTATGTTCTTATGTTTGAAGCCCATGGCGTTCACTGAGGCTAGGAAGGCTTTTCAGGAAGGGGATGGGGGAATGGCGTCTACGTGGAGGTTGAAATCTCCAAGAAGGACGGAAGGTATGTCCATATTGAGATTGTCAGCAATAAATTCGATAAGGGGAGAGGCATTGTTTTCAAGGAGGCCTGGGGGAAGTAGACAAGGCATATTTGGATTTGTTTGAATTTGAAAAAAACAATTTCAAATTTGGGGGAGGAATGCACAGTTTGGGAAGTTAGTCTGAATTCTTTTTTGGCAGCTAATAGGATACCTCCTCTTCTTTTTTTGAGCCTTGGCAAGGAGTAAATGTCATGTAATTGGGCAGGGAGTTGGTTTAGAGGGACTAGATCGGAAGGTTTAAGCCAGATTTCAGTTATTGCGCAGATGTCTGGGTTGTCATCAAGAAGGATGTCGTTCAGTATGGGTGTTTTCTTAGTTAGGGATTGGGCATTGAAGAGGATAAAAGAGAGGGTTGTGAGGCCAAGAAACTGAGTCAGGGGGGATAACATGATGGGGATTAGGGATCTTGAATGAGAGGAAGGATTGTATGGGAGAGGATTTTTAAAGTTGTGTGGGGAGTGTTTGAGAATGGGGATAGGGTGGGTTGACATGATTGGAGATAAGGGTATAAAGTGTGTAGAGGGCGGAGGTATAGGGGAGAGTTGAAAGAGGGTTGGGTGGTATGGTAGCAGTAGGGAAGTAAGAGAGAAGGGAGGGTTCTGGGAGATGCAGACTCGGAGGTAGTGGAGTTGGAGGGAGGGGGGTGAGGAATAAATGGGGTAGAGAGTGTAGTAAGGAGGAGCAGCTTCCATGGCAGCGCATAGGGGTGCGCTATGGGGCAGGCCCCTTTGTTGCGCTCCTTCGGCGCAAGATGCCCGGCGCGTGGTGCCAAAGGCTCACCGGAGCTGGATTTAAAGGCTGCCCCCCATCGATTCGTCGGTGCAAGCAGGGAGGTGGAGTTCTGGTCTGCAGGCCGGATGGCGTCGGAGGGGTTCATTCACGGGTCTGGGGGGGTCGGCAGCATCACTCCTCGTGGCGGTGTAGGCAGTCGGCGGTCAGTCCGGGGCCTCGCAGGGGAGCCAGTCAGTTGTGCAGGCACTCGGAGGTTGGTCCAGGGCCTCGTAGGGAAGCCGGTCGGCAGTGCAGGTGGTCAGTGGTCGAGACAAAGTCCCTCATGAGAGGCTTCTAAGGAAACTAAAAACTCGTGGGATAGGAGGCAATGTTCTTTCGTGGATTACAAACTGGTTAAAAAAACAGGAAACAGAGAGTAGTATTAAATGGTCAATTTTCTCAGTGGAAAAGGGTAAACAGTGGAGTGCCTCAGGGATCTGTACTTGGACTGGTGCTTTTCAATATATTTATAAATGATCTGGAATGGAATAGGACGAGTGAGGTAATCTAATCTGCTGATGATATAAAATTTATTCAGAGTAGTTAAATCACAAGCGATTTGTGGTAAATTGCGAGACTGGAAGACTGGGCATCCAAATGGCAGATGAAATTTAATGTGGACAAGTGCAAGGTGATGCATATAGGGAAAAATAATCCATGCTGTAGTTACATGATGTTAGCTTCCATATTAGGAGCTACCACCCAGGAAAAAGATCTAGGCGACATAGTAGATAATAGATTGAAATCGTCGGCTCAGTGTGCTGTGGCAGTCAAAAAATCAAACAGAATGTTAGGAATTATTAGGAAGGGAATGGTGAATAAAACAGAAAATGTCATAATGCCTCTGTATCGCTCCATGGTGAAAGCCGCACCTTGAATACTGTGTACAGTTCTGGACACTGCATCTCAAAAAAGATATAGTTGCAATGGAGGAGGTACAGAGAAGGGTGACCAAAATGATAAAGGAGATGAAACAGCTCTCCTATGAGGAAAGGCTAAAGAGGTTAGGGCTGTTCAGCTTGGAGAAGAGACTGCTGAGGGAGGATGTGATAGAGGTCTTTAAAATCATGAGAGGACTAGAACGGGTAAATGTGAACTGGTTATTTACTTGTTAAGATAATGGAAAGGCTAGAGGGCACTCCATGAAGTTAGCAAGAAGCACATTTAGCACAAATCAAAACTTTTTTTTTCACTTAAGGTTCATTTAAGTTCTGGAATTCATTGCCAGAGGATGCGTTTAGGGCAGTGAGTGTAGCTGGGTTTAGAAAGATTTGGATAAGATCCTGGAGGAGAAGTCCATAAACTCCTCAGGGGCGGTGCAAGGGTGTTAGGTGCCCTAGGCAAACCTTCTGCCTTGCACCCGCCCTCCCTCCTTCCTCCCCCCAGTCCTGGCCCTGACCTCATTCACTATGATGCCGCTCGTGGCCTGCCGAGTGTTTGCTTTTCTCATCCGTGAGCAGGATGGGCACTGCTCGCAGTCAACTGATTCTGTGCTTCTTTGGGCCGCAAGCAGGATGGGCGCCACTTGCAGCCCGCCAAGTCTATGCTCCTCTTGGCCGCGAGTGGGATAGGCTCTGTTCGCGGCCCCACATGGCTGCTCTTCTCCACCCCCTAATAGTTGGCGCCCTAGGCGACCACCTAGTTCGCCTAATGGGATGAATTGGCCCTGCATATACTGCCATTACTCAAGTTGACTTACTGGTAAATTTTAAAAGAAACGCGCATATTGTAATGCGAGCAAACATATGGAACTGGAAAGAAGCAGCGATGTAAGTGCTGCGTTCGTTAGACCCGCCCCCCCATGACGTCACTAACATCGGACAGTTAAGACAGCCTCAACACCAGGTGTCGCGCGCCAAAGGCGCGCGACAAAAGTGCTCTCCCCTTTATGCACCCCTTCGTGCAAACCTTTGTGTATATGTAAAAATTTATTTTTATGTTTCCTTTGTTAACTAAGCTGTTTCATTGTATTCGACTAAGGAATTTTTTCCTGCTTTTTCTGTTTCACTGTAAACCGGCATGATTTGCATTTAATGCAAGAATGTCGGTATATAAAAGTTAAAAATAAATAAAAAAATAAATAAATAAATAAATATGCCTCATTTTTATAAAGTACAGGTGTGGAGAGAGAGAGACAGGTTCCACTGTAAAGGGGCACTTTGATTCGAGGTGGGTTTTTGGGAAGTGAGTTCGGGTTAAGGTGGGTGGTGTTATAGATACATTCAGAGGTATTCATTGTAAAATTGACATCACTAAAGAATTTTAGTCCTTATAAGCAATGAAAATTCTAACAAGAGGAGTTGATTTGTATACTGCAGTCTCTGCTGGCTGCATTGTACAAATCAACTCCTTTTCTTCACTTAAAAGGACTAAAATTCTTTAGTGATGTCAATTTTACAATGAATACCTCTGAATGTAAATTTGGCTGTTTTTGTGGAGCAAAGATTTTAAAATCTACCACTTAGGGAATAGCCACTGCAATTACTGGTGTTGGTAGCATGGGATCTTTTTAATGTTTGGATACTTGCCAGGTGCTTGTAACCTAGATTGGCCATTGTTGGAAACCCAGCATGGCAACTTTTATGCTATTAGTCTAGTGGACCTGGGGGAATAGCCATTGCTTATTATCAGCAATATTAGCATGGGATTGATTTATTTAATTATCCGGGACTGGCCACTGTTGGGAACAGGTTGCTGGTCCCAAAGAACCCTCAGTTTGACCCAGTTTGGCAACTTCTTATGTTCTTAGTCACACTTGATATTTGCTCAGGCTGTTATGGTGCTCAGTGCAGGATAGAAGGTTAGCGGGTCTGGATACTGGCACTTCCGCAAATAAGGGTGATTAGGCAAGTCAGTGGCAATCAGTTAGTCAGCCTTGGTTTTAAGAGAACCGGGGAATAGCTTGAAGGCTAATCAAGGATGCATGCTATCCAAATGCAGCTGCATGCACCTATACAGCTTTCCACCTTCCCCTGAATTCATAGGTAGTCTTATTTCATATAGGATCTTATATGCATACTTCTGGCTTTGGCATGCGGACATATTAAGCACGTATATTGGCTTTATTGCTATTATATATATGCATTCTCTCCCTGATTTATTATCCGATGATACAGGCAGCAGTGAGTCATTATATTTTCATACCTGTACTTAGGCTATCATGGTCACTTTCAATGGCAGGCGGTTGTTGAATGCATCTCTTCCACCTGCAAAAAGGCTGCGCAGGCAAGTTCTATCAGGCATATACCTGGACAGCAGATGACAATGAACCTAATTTTCATACACTGACATGGCAGACAACAGTGAGAAGATTTGTTGAAACGTTTACTATACCATTTGAGTTCAGTACAAGGGGCCTAGGACATTTTAGCACAGCAAGTACTCGAACAAGCAGTGTTTTTGGCAGGATGGCCTCTCGAGCACTGCCAGAGGCATTGAACCTTCATGCTGTATTCTTATTTTAGCTCCTTGATTACTTATATTAGCCACAGGTGGGATAGTCAGCACATTATACAGGAGCTGACATTTAGCATTCTGTTATGCTGTCCATTTTGCTGGAGCTTGGATACCTTTGTCTAGGATGCTCATGCCATAAAGGACTGGTCAGTCGGGCGTGGAGTAGGACAATAGCATACCCCTCAACTCAGGGGTATTGCTGGTTTCTGGGACTGATTTTCCATGCAGCTCTGTGGGGTGGAACACTGAAACCTAGTTGATAATGTCTTGCAGCAAAATGCTGAAAACATGCCACTCAGCCATGTGAATTGTGAGTGGATCTGCAATACACGCCCCCCTCCCCCCCCAAAAAAAAAAATGTTTGCAGGATACTGTGGTCACTGTTCTCACTGCTGGGGTTGGTATCAATTCAGATTACCAATGTGCGATGCAATTAGTGTTTTCTGTGCTTCAGTTTCTCGTTTCTTTTCTTCTGCTGATTAAGTATGGAAACCTGACACCTGTCATGGTTCCCACACTTAGTAACAACATGTATGTACCTTATCTTTCAGTATGCACCCTTGCGTATGGTCATAAGAACATAAGATATGCCATACTGGGTCAGACCAAGGGCCCATCAAGCTCAGCAACCTGTTTCCAACAGTGGCCAATCCAATTCACAAGTACATAGCAAGTACCCAGACATTAAATAGATCTCAAGCTATTATTGCTTATTAATTAATAGCAGTTTATGGATTTTTCCTCTAGGAACTTATCCAAACCTTTTTTAAACTCACACTAACTGCCATAACCGCATCTTCTGGCAATGAATTCCAGAGCTTAACTATTCACTGAGTGAAAAAGAATTTTCTGCAGATGATACAAAATTGTTGAGTAGTAAAATCACAAGCAGATTGTGATAAATTGCAGGAAGACCTTGTGAGACTGGAAAGTTGGGCATCCAAAGGCAGATGAAATGTAATGTGGATAAGCGCAAGGTGATGCATATAGGGAAAAATAATCCATGCTATAATTACACAATGTTAGGTTCCATGTTAGGAGCTACTACCCAAGAAAGAGAACTAGGCATCATAGGGGATAGAACATTGAAACCGTCGGTTCAGTGTGCTGCGGCAGTCAAAAAAGCAAACAGAATGTTGGGAATTATTAGAAAGAGAATGGTGAATAAAATGGAAAATGTCAAAATGCCTCTGTATCGCTCCATGATGAGACCGCACCTTCAATACTGTGTGCAGTTCTGGTCGCCGTATCTCAAAAAAGATATAATTGTGAAGGAGAAGGTACAGAGAAGGGCGACCAAAATGATAAGGGGAATGGAACAGCTCACCTATGAGGAAAGACTAAAGAGGTTAGGACTTTTCAGCTTGGAGAAGATACGGCTGAGGGGGGATATGATAGAGGTGTTTAAAATCATGAGAGGAATAGAACGGGTAAAAGTGAATCGGTTATTTACTCTTTCAGATAATAGAAAGACCAGGGAGCACTCCATGAAGTTAGCATGTGGCACATTTAAAACTAATTGGAGAAAGTTCTTTTTCTCTAAACGCACAATTAAACTCTGGAATTTGTTGCCAGAGGATGTGGTTAGTGCAGTTAGTGTAGCTATGTTTAAAAAAGGATTGGATAAGTTCTTGGAGGAGAAGTCCATTACCTGCTATTAATTAAATTGACTTAGAAAATAACCACTTCTATTACTAGCAACAGTAACATGGAATAGACTTAGCTTTTAGGTACTTGCCAGGTTCTTATGGCCTGGATTGGCCACTGTTGGAAACAGGATGCTGGGCTTGATGGACCTTTGGTCTGACCCAGTATGGCATGTTCTTATGTTCCGATTTGTTTTAAATGAGCTACTTTCTACCATCATGCAGGGCTGGTGCAAGGGGATTGGACACCCTAGGCACCTTCAACCTTGCGCCACCCCCACCGGTCGCAGCCCCGACTCCTCCCAAAAAGAAAACTCACAAATCACCAAGTGGTCCAGCGGGGGGCCCAAGATCCATCTGCCGCCCCCGGGTCGTCGGCTGCCACTAATCGAAATGGCGCTGGTGGCCTTCGGCGCCTACCATGTGACAGGGGCTACCGATGCCATTGCTTGGCCCCTGTCACATGGTAGGGGCTAAAGGCCACTGGCGCCATTTTGGTTAGTGGCAGCCGAGGCCCCAGGAGCAGCAGATCGTTCCCAGGCCGTTCGCTGGACCACCAAAGGGGCATCGGGAGGGTGGCAGTGGGAGAGGCAGGGGGAGGTGGGGGCTGGCAGAATTTTGAAAGGGCACTTTTTGCCCTTTCAAAATTCTGCCGTCTGCCGCGGCGCCCCCTAAGTCTTGGCGCCCTAGGCACAGGCCTAGCTCGCCTAGTGGTTCCTTTGGCCCTGCCTTCATGGAGTGCCCCCTAGTCCTACTACTAACTGAGAGAGTAAATAACTGATTTACATTAACCTGTTCAAGTCCTTTCATGATTTTGTAGACCTCTATCATATCCCCCCTCAATTGTTTCTTCTCCAAACTGAACAGCCCTAACCTCTTTAGCCTTTCCTCATAGGAGAGCCGTTCCTTGCCCCTTATCATTTTGGTCACCCTTCTCTGCACTTTCTCCAGTGCAACTGTGTCTTTTTTGAGATGTGCGACCAGAATGCACACAGTATTCAAGGTGCGGTCTCACCATAGAGCAATAGAAAGGTATTATGATATCCACCATTTTATTTGCCATTCCCTTCCTAATAATTCCTAAAATTCTGTTTGCTTTTTTTTTTACCACCACAAATCACTGAGCTGATGATTTCAATGCATTATCCACTATGACACTTAGATCTCTTTCCTGGGTGGTAACTCCTAAGATAGAACCTAACATTGTGTAACTACAGCAAGGGTTATTTTTCCCTAAATGCATCCATTTGCACTTGTCCACATTAAATTTCATCTGCCAACTGGATGCCCAATCTTCCAGTCTCACAAGGTTCTCCTGCAATTTATCATAATCTGCTTGATATTTAACTACTCTGCATAATTTTGTGTCATCCACAAATTTGATCATCTCACTTGTTGTACCCCTATCCAGATCATTTATAAATATATTAAAAAGCACTGGTCTAATTACAGATCCCTGAGGCACTCCTCTGTTTACCTTTTTCCATTGTGAAAACAGACCATTTAATCCTACCCTCTGTTTTCTGTCTTTTTTTTTGTGTGTGTGTAAATATGTTTATTGTATATAATTATGAACAGAACATACGATTGCACAATAACCCAATCAACTCTACAGAAACATAACAGTTCTATCTAAAATTCCCTTCCCCTCCCTCATCCCCCTTTATGTTAGAGACTTATTTTCTGTCTTTTAACTAGTTTGCAATCCACAAAAGGACATCGTCTCCTATCCCATGAGATTTAGTTTTCTTAGAAGCCTCTCATGAGGGACTTTGTCGAATGCTTTCTGAATATCCAAATATACCACATCTATCGGTTCACATTTGTTCACATGTTTATTCACCCTTTCAAAACAATGTAGGAGATTTGTGAGGCAAGACTTCCCTTGGTTAAATCCATGCTGGCTGTGTCCCATTAAACCATGTCTATGTAAATGTTTTGTGATTTTATTCTTTACTAGCTGAATCCTGCCACGCGTTGCTGTGGCTGAGCCTGGTTAAGTTGAAAAAACAGAACAGAGTAGTAAAGGTTACAGTTAGTCTGTTTTGTTTTGTTTTTTTTACCCCAAATGAACAGCACCAGCAAAGAATAGTTTAAATATGCAAGCACACCTTCCTGGCCCCTCCCCCCCCAACCCGGCGAAATAGAGCAACCCACGCTACAGCCCCCCTCTCGGGAGATGTGGAGAATGAGTGCCCCCCCCCCAGTGAAAAATGCGCGGCGGAAAATAAGAACGGTCCCCCACCGTGCTCCTCCCCGGCTACCTGTGTAAACTGCCAGCCGGTGGCGAGGGTGTGTGCTAGGGTTTGTTCCGCCGGCTGCCATGTCGCAAAACTTCACCGGTGAAAGTGGTGCATCAGGATTCCTGACCTAGTAAGGGCAAATGTCCGTTGAGGATATGGCGCCGACGGGCTCTTGCCCTTACTATGTCACATGGTGTACCGACGTCGTTGTTGTCTCCGTATAGCATAGTAAGGGCAAGGTCCGCCAGCGCCATTTTTGTTGCTGGCATCCGACGGCCCTACTGAATGCGATGTGTCCCGGACTGTTCCTGTGGTGCCGGCGGAGAAGCACGGACTTGTTTCAGGTGTAGTGTGTGATCGGAGTGCAGTGCGTGGGTGGGTGGAAGAGGGTACTTTAATTTAAATTCGGAGGGTGTGTGAAATGCATGGCTTCCCAATGTAGCAGCCAGGAATTCGTGTTTTGGTGTGTTTTGGGAGGGTGGGTGAAGTAAGTGACATTGGCAGGCGTGTGGGTGGGGGTGTGTGGTGTGATGAGTGTGGATTTCTGTGTGTTATGAGGAAGTGTGAATGAAAGACAATAGCCCTGTGTGGGGGTGGGGTGTGGTGTGTGAGTGTGTGTGAAAGGGGTAAGAGGTTGCGCTTGCTCTGACGGCCACCAGATGTCGCTGTTTTGTGTAAGCAATTTTTAAACTTGTATTACCTGTCACAGGTGTGACCTATATGTAATGTAAGTGTATAAGATCCTTCCCGTATGGGAAGTGAATGTTGTGTGCAAATTTGAACGCATTCAGTCAAGCGGTTGGCGAGATTAGCGACGACGTACAAACTATTTAACATTTTTATTTATATAGATAAAAGCTTCCAAGATTTTTCCCAGCACTGAACTCAGGCCCACCAGTCTATAGTTCCCTGGAACATACTTGGAGCCCTTTTTAAATACCGGTGTTTCATTGGCCACCTTCCAGTCTTCAGGTACAACGAATGATTTTAATAATAGGTTACAAAATAATCGAAATAAGTCTGAAATTTTTTACTTCTTTTAGAACCCTGGTGTGTATACCATCTGCTCCAAGTGATTTACCACTCTTTAGCTTGTCAATCTGGCCTACCACATCTTCCAGGTTCCCTGTGATTTGTTTCAGTTCATCTGAATCATCACGCTAGGAATCCATTTCCGGAATAGGTAATTCTCCAACATTCTCTTCAGTAAATACCAAGGCAAAGAATTTGTTTAGTCTTTCCGCAATGGCCTTAAATTCCATAAGTGCCCCTTTAACCCCTTGATCATCTAATGGTCCAACTGACTCCCTCGCAGGATTTCTGCTATGGATATATTTTTTAAAGTTTTTATTATGAGTTTTTGCTTCTACAGCCAACTTCTTTTCAAATTCTCTTTTATCCTCTCTTATCAATGTCTTATATTCAAGTTGCCAATACTTATGCTTTATCCTATTTTCTTCTGATGGATCCTTTTTCCAATTTTTGAATGAAGATCTTTTGGCTAAAATAGCCTCCTTTACCTCACTTTTTAGCCATGCCGGCAATCATTTGACTTTCCTTCTACCTTTCTTAATGCATGAAATACATCTGGAAGGCACTTCTAACATGGTATTTTTTTTAACAATGTCCACGCCTGTTGCACACACTTAACCTTTGCAGCTGCACCTTTTTTATTTTTTAACTATTTTTTCATTATATCAAAGTTTCCTTTCTGAAAGTTTAATGCTAGAACCATGGATTTACTTACTAACCCCCTTCCAGTCATTAATTCAGACTTAATCATATTATGATCACTATTGCCAAGCAGCCCTACCACCGTTACTGTTAGCAGCCGCGGCCGGGACCGGGTGTCATGGCCGCCGGCCGCGGTCGGCCGCGACTGAGGCAACCCCAGAAGACGTAAGGCCCTTGAGGATAGCTTACCCGGATCGCCGGGGTGGCCTGAGGAGGCCTGCTTGGGCAGGCAGCTTCCTCTCCTGCCTTCTTCAGCTGCCGCCATCGCTGATCCTGCAGCATGGCTCCGCGGCGATTCAGCTCCTCCCCCTCAGCCCTTAGGGCCGCGCGCGCGGCTAAGAAGAATTCTTAAAGGGGCCATGACAGGAAGTGTCATGGCCCCTCCTGAAGCTCCTCCTCCTGCTTCCTGTACTTAAGGCAAGGGCTGTGCAGTCAGTCCTTTCCTTGTTATTAAGGTTCCTGTTTCGAGTGTGTTCCTGGCTCCTGGTGCTTGTTTCTTCGTCCCGGCTTCTTCCCTGCTCCATGGACTGATTCTTGGCTGCTGACTTTGGACTGGTGTTTGTGTTTTCTCCTGGCTGGCTCCTGGTTTGGTTCTGGATTCTTCTTTGGCTTGACCCCGGAACGGAATTGGACCATTCTCCTGCCTCGACCCTGGTACGGCTGCGGACCCTTCTCCTGTCTCGACCCTGATACGGCTTCAGACCCTTCTCCTGCTTCAACCCTGGACTGGATTCGGATCCCGCTGGTATTCTGAACGTTGGACTGGACTTGGATTTTTCTTCTATTTGTCATCCTCAGACTGTCACGACCTGCTGGAGGCGCCAGCCGTCTGGAACCCACGACCTGCAGGAGGCGCCTGCATCCAGACCTCTTACAGTCGTCAGAGGAGTCGCCTAAGTCCCAGCGGCCGGACCCCTACGGGCTTCTCCTTGGGGGGTCGCGTGCTTCCAGGGTGAAGTCTTCTAGCAAGAGTCTTCAGTTCAACAGGCCTCGCCCTTCGACGGTAGCTGTTACCGCGATACAAGGGTCCACATTCATAACAGTTACCTCTCTCATCAAATCTTGCACTCCACTAAAAATGTGATTAAAATTGCTCCCTCTCTTGTTGGTTACCGAACCAGTTGCTCCATAAAACTGTTATTTATTCCATCCAGAAACTTTATCTCTCTAGCGTGTCCTGATGTTTCACTTACCTACTCAATATTGGGGTAACTGAAATGTATCAGAATAATCTTTCAAATAATCCCTAATCATTTTATTCAGACATCTATAGCAATTTTAATACAGGGTGACATACACATATCTCACACATCTACTTTAACAATTTATGCAGATTCTTTAAAATAAACCTTACCCAATACATACTCATGTACAATAAAAATTTTAACAATTATTATTGCACAAGATAAAAAATATTCACACACATACACATACATACAAAAAAGCTCACCCACTCATACATACATTCACCTTTAAAAATACAAATAACCAAACCGAAGCTCAAAAGACCATAACTTGCCAATTGAGTTCACAATTTATAAACACTCCTTATGAGAAAATGATATCACTTCCAACTCTAACATTCTCATGCACACTGGCTAATCTTCAAGGATCAACAATTTAGTTTTCAATTGGAGTCCCAATCTTCATATGGAAAAAATCCCGACCAGGGTCTAAATTTTGCCTCAAGTGTTACGCTCCTGCCCGCAAGAGCGTGGGCAGGCTCTTACCTTGTTACAGACACAGCCAGTCGGGCTGCTTCTTTCTCCCTGAATCAGCTGGGGCCATTCCCACAGCTGTTGCCATGTGGTCTGCTCCTCGGCTGCTGTCTCTGCCTTTCCCCGACGTGTTGCTGCGATCCCGGGACCTTCAGCGAGCATGCCGTCTCTCCCAGTGCCTGTTTCAGTCCGGGTCCTTGCCTGGCTGGGAAGCCGTCCCTGCCAGTGCCTGCAGCCTGCTTCAGCTCTCTGCTCTGCCTGCTGTCTTCACGGCATGGAGCCGTTCCTGCAGTCAGCCCTTCCCCCGCTTCCTCTGCAGCCAGCCTTACCTCTCTCTGCTTCCTCCTGCTTCTGTCCTTGCAGCTGGGAGCTGCTCCAGTGACCTGCTGTCACCCAGCTCCAGTCCAGGGCTGCTCCGCGGCTTCCTTGGGCCCTCCACGTGGCTGAGGACGCCACCAGCTTCCAGCTCTTCTCTCCAGCTTCCTAGGGTGCGGGCGCACGCCTCTCTGCTCCTCTTAAAGGGCCAGCCAGGTGTGGCCCCCTGCTGACCCCTCCCTGGGCGTTGTCCACCTCAGCCCTACTAAAGGGCTCAGCTTTCAGTGTGTCTTTGCCTTCGCAAGGAGTTGGTCACTCCTGAGATCCTTCGCTCCAGGAAGTCGTCCGTGTTCCAGCACTTCTGCAAGGTCCTGTGTTTCGTGTTACCTGTCGGAGCTCCTTGTCCAGTCCTGATGTCTGCCTGCCGTTCCAGTCCCAAGGTCTGTCTCTTGATCCAGTCCTGATGTTCCTGCTGTTCCTGATGTCCATGTTCCAGCCCTGAGGTGTGTCTCCTGTTCCAGTATCTGTGTTCCAGTCCTGATGTTCCTGCTGTTCCAGATATCCTTGTTCCTGATCCTGATGCTTTAACCTGCCTTGTGCTGCCAGGAGAGCAGCGTATCCTTGCCTTGTGCTGCCAGGAGAGCAGCGTATCCTTGCCTAGTGCTGCCAGGAGTGCAGCGAACCTGCTTCCTCTTTCCTGTGCTCTCCCGCTCTCTGCGTGGTCCGCGACCAGCCTTCCTGGGCTGAGTAGGGCGCGCATGAGGCAGGGTGGTCCGCGACTCAGTCCCGCGAGTGGTCTGAGAAGGGCGCCCTGAGGGACGGTGCCCATGTCTTCCTTCAGCCCTCGTTCCTGATTCCTCCTCTGTGCATCCAGTCCTGAGTCCACACCTGTGCCTGTCCACGTCTATGCATCCTACACCTCATTCCTGAGTCCACGTCTTTGCCTGAGTCCACGTCTAAGGATCCTGCATCTATGCCTGAGTCCACGTCTATGGATCCTGCACCTCGTCCTGAGTCCACGTCTATGCCTGAGTCTACGTCGATCCTGAGTCTCGTCTGAATCCATGTTCCAGTCATCGCTGTCCTGGCCTCCATCCGGCCTGCCGCTTCGTGCCGTACCCTGCGGCAGGTCCGAAAGGGCTGGGAACGGTCGGAGGACTGTTCACAAGACCAACATTGCGTTGTTGGGTCTTCTGAAGCGTGCAGGTCCGGAGGAGGGCCTGTCTTCCATGTCACTCCAGCCCTGCTTCCGTCCAGCCCATGCTCGGGCATGCCACGCCTCCCGCGGCACCTCTTCAGAGCCCTCTGGGGTCGAGCCGTGGCCCAAGGACACACATCACCCAGGAGTGGGATCGCTCTCCTAGCGCTCCACAACATCAAGAGTGAGGCTGCTTCAGGGGAACGACTCCAAATCTAATATATTTAAAGTTGGAACTGGTATTCACTTCAATCTCAATCAATAAAGAAATCTTCTTCTGTGCAATTCTGACATCGGCTTCAACTTCAAGAGAAAAATTGTCAAAATATCACTCCAAGACATAAAATCTTGAAAGACCACTGAGTTATCTAAATTCATAGAGATGCTTCAAAGTAAGTGGGTACATATCTCCTCAAACATCTCATGAAAGAGTATATTTAAAAAATAACATCACTCTAACTGCTCCGAGATGCCATCACTTAAAAGACCATGAATTGTCTAAATTTCAGGAAACACTTCACGCAGTGTGAGCTTTAAATTGCTTCTGCGAATTTAGACAATTCATCATTTTGGCTAGGTGGATAGTAGTATACTCCTATCACTATACTCTTCCCCAACACACAAGGAATTTCTACCCATATTCGATTGTGCATTTAGTCTCTTGCAGGATCTTTATCCTGTTGGACTCTATGTCATCCTGGACATAAAGCGCCACCCCATCACCAAGTTGATCCTCTCTATCATTGCAATATAATTTATATCCTGATATAGCACTATCCCATTTGTTATCCTTTTTCCACCATGTCACTGAGATACCAATTAAAGTCTATGTCATCATTCACTGCTAGACACTCTAACTCTTCCATCTTACTTCTTAGACTTCTAGCAATAGCATGCAAACATTTCAAAGTGTGTTTTTTGTTTGTATTAACATTCTGCTTTTCAGTTGAGAGGGATAAATTGGAATCTTTTAGCCTTGGTGCGTCTTAATTATAGGCACTTGAGCTACTTTTCTTATTATTGGAACCTCTCTGTTAGGATGCCCTAACTCTTATGCTTCATTAATATCCTTTATTTATTTATTTATTTATAGGTTTTTATATACCGATAGCCGTTTGCACATCGTATCGGTTTACAGATAACTAAAACTTTTTGACAGTGTCATTATACAGAACTTTTGGCACTGCCATTACATAGAACAGTAAACTTTGCATACAAGAAATAAACATCAACAAACAGTAACTGGGTAACTATTTACAGGGAACGAAGGTTCCTCAATTGGAAGCAGATGAGGGAAAATTAACAAGAGCACATAGTGACGGTAGTACGTGGAAAGCATTGTAATCAAATCAAGAGGTCATAGGGGAGAAGGTAATTGAGAGATAAAGACAGCAGAAGCACATTGTAAAAGGTGATACAGGGAATGCATTATACACAGCTTAGGGGGTTATCAGGAGGATGATTGCTGAGGGAGGGGTAGGCCTGTAAGAATAGCCAGGTCTTTAGGTTTTTTTTGAATTTGGGTGTGGATGTTTCAGTGCGCAAGTCTGGGGGCATAGAGTTCCACAGGGTGGGGCCGGCAAGGGAAAAGGCTCTGTTCATTGTGGAAATAAGATTGGTGGATTTGATAGAGGGGGTACGGAGTGTCCCTTGGAGGGCAGTGCGAGTCGGTCTAGTGGATGTGCGAGTATCCTTCAAAGATACCTCCCTCCGAACCATGCGCTGCAGAGCTACTGTCGGCTTTCCCCTTTGATTTAGTTTATAAGGAGCCTTATCTCCTTTTTAAAGGTTAGCACCAGCAGCCTGGTTCCACCTCTTCCTTGCACCATAATCTCATCCATGCATTGAGAATCCGGAGCTCTTCCTGTCTCTGGGGACCTGCGCATGGAATAGGAAGCATTTCAGAGAATGCTACCCTGGAGGTTCTGGATTCCAGCTTTCTATCTAACAGCCTAACTTTGGATTCTGGAACCTCCCTCCCACATTTTCCTTTGTCGTTGGTGCCCACATGTACCATGACAGCCGGCTCCTCCCTAGCACTGTCTAAAATCTTATCTAGGTGATGCGAGAGGTCCACCACCTTCACACCAGGTAGGCATGTTAACAGGTGATCCTCATGCCCAGAAGCCAACCAGCTGTCTGCATTCTTAATAATCGACTCACCAACTATGACAGCCAACCTAACCTTTCCCTCCTGTGAGACACATCCTCGGTGAGAGAAGACAATGCACCACCTGGAGAGCAGGTCCTTGCAACAGGATCATTTCCTGCTGCACCAGGTTGGTGCTCTCCGATCACCAGGACTGCAGGACTGGAGTTGGGACTTGGCTACTATGTCCCAGAAGGTCTCATCTATATACCTCTCTGTCCCTATGTATTGGCAAAGTTTCAACTTCCACATACAGCATTGGGAGAGCAAGACAGCAACCTAAGGGGGTCATTTATCAAAATGTGATAAGTCGTTAAGGGCTTATCGCATGCGATAGCACCATATCGTATGGTGCGATGCAAATTCAGAAAATAGGAGGAGTTAGCCTGTCTGTGAAGAGCTATTGCACAGCTGTAATGCTGATTTTAACAACACCTCTTTGGATTGCATTAGGCTGTGCCCATGCAGTAAGGTTTTGTTGCCCTTTGTGATGTCTCCCATATGTCCTATTTCTGGTGAATTGATGGGGGGGGGGGGGGGGGGGAGAGAGGGAGAGAGAGAGACTGACCATAATATCATGGCCCATAGGTAGGTATTTGTATCCCTATGGTAGGCCCACCTAGTAACTCGAGGTGGGGATTAGGTAAGAGTGTAGGGGGTTAGGGGCCACTTTGACATTCTATGTGACACCTACGAACAGAACAGTGGTCTCTTGTGAAGATTTGATGGCCTTCGGAATGAGGAAACTCACTCCAAGGGCATCAAATCTTCACAAGAGACCACTGTTCTGTTCGTAGGTGTCACGTAGAATGTCAAAGTGGCCCCTAACCCCCTACACTCTTACCTAAACCCCACCTCGAGTTACTAGGTAGGCCTACCATAGGGATACAAATACCTACCTATGGGCCATGATATTATGGCCAGTTTCTCTCTCTCTCTCTCTCTCTCTCTCTCTCTCTCTCTCTCTCTCCCTCCCTCCCAGTGGTTGAATGTAGGAAATACAACAGATCTGGCACTTATCTGAAAATGGTATCACAATTTGCACTAACTTAGCTCTTCACACAGGTAATTAGCATAAAACATGCCCCTTTTGCTATCGCATGCAGTACTTACCACATTTTGATAAATCCAGGCCTAAGTTAGGACACCGGGCTTGCAGGTGCCTGTGCCATGCTGTTGGCACTATTGCAGACCTGCCACAATTTTACAGACTGGATCACCTGCTCAAGGCCTGTGCATATAGCATATTAATGATTCTTCTATGACTGCCGTCAGTTCTACTAGCCTTTTCCAGCCAGTTTGTCTACTTTGATGTCTTACTGCAAGCAGGTTTTGGTTACTTTCAGCTGGACAGTAAGGTGAGATCTTTGACCATAGGAATTCTAGCAGGCATTTTCAGGTATGATAATCTACCATTTGGACCCAATATCATAGAGGTAGGCAAGCCTTAGTGACCCTTAAAAGCACACAGAAACACAGCTGATGTAACAATGGACTTTGGAAACCTCATACTCAAAAGATGGATCCATCATTTTATCTGTTTTCTTCAAGTTCTCCATAGTGCATGTATTTCTGTTTGGTCAGCCACATGGCAACATGCAAAAAATAGCATTCTTGAATATGGGCAATAGCATACCATGTGTCTACCCACAATTATTCTACTTTGGTTTCAAAAAGACTGGGCTATCTCTGCAGTAGTATCAGGGGAAGCTCAAGGCAATGTGCTACCTGAGGTGGGGACCACATGCCACCCCCTCAAATTTAAATAACATAACCCCCCCCCCAAGACTCATGAAAACCCCTGGTGGTCCAGCGAGTGGCCCCGGAGTGATCTGCCGCTCCCGGCCCATTGGTCACCACTAACCAAAATGGCGCCAGTGGCTTTTAGCCCCTACCATGTGACAGGGGCTACCGGTGTCACTGGCTGGCCCCATGTGACAGGGGCCAGCCAATGACACTGGTAGCCCCTGTCACATGGTAGGGGCTAAAAGCCACTGGCACCATTTCTTCATATAAATGATTGAAATTTAAATCGCAAATAAATGCACATAGCAGATGTTTGCCATGCATCTGGATAAGTCTTAAAAAGTGTTACATAGGTGGATAAGTAAGATAGCCGCTAGTTATCATTCTTACTTATCCACCTATGTAGCACTTTTCTTTTACTTAACTGGCTATCTTACATAGCCGGATAAGTCTTAACAGCTCTAGTTAGCTGGATAGGTCACCACAATGCTGCTTAGCTGAATATTTGTTGCCATTTAAGCTGGATAAGTTAACATTTATGCGGTTATGTTTAAAATACATGCCACATATTTTTTGGTACGTGAACATGTTGTTGGGTAGATGTGTATTTTATATAGTGTGTATGCATTTCTGTGCACAATATAAAATGTGTGCCTATGTGTGCATATCAATAAAGCTGTGTATATGGCAGTCTCATGCATGTTTTAAAGTTACCTTCCTTAGTTGTAGCAGATAATCTACTATGAGACATTATGTTACACCGAATAGAGTGTTTCCAAATCCTTCTCTGGATAAAATATCTAGTGTCGGCAGAAAGATGCAGAAATATAAAAACAATTATTGCAAAAACTCCCTCAACCAATTGTAGCTCTCCTTTCTATGGGGGTCACCTTCAGAGACTGTTGTAGACCTTGGAATAATCTTAGTCTACCAGGGATCACCAATTGGGAACCAGAAATCTTCTTGGAGGCCCATGAAGAGACTTACTATGAATTCAATGTCCACACAGGTTTGTTGATTCCCAAAGAACAAAGGGCCGGATTTTAAAAGGGTTACGCGCATAAGGGTCACGCGTAACCCTTTTAAAAGGCCCCTGTGCGTGCTGAGCCTATATTGCATAGGCTTCCGGCGCGCGCAAAGCCCAAACAGCCAGCCTCCCAGGTCCCCGTAGCCTTGCTGGACAGAGTCTAATTATCACTAACCTGACAGCACCCACCTGATTGGTTTCTGGGGAACTGTAGCTTGTGGGTACCAACTCAGCTATCTCATGGCTTGAAGTATTTCTAGGTTGTATTTCTTTTCTCTGCCCTTTGGTTTGTCCCTACCACCTATCTTTTGGCCTTTGCTCCTGAGGTACTGAAAGTTGGATTGTTGCAATACTGTAACCTCCCAACCCTGTTCTAAAACTATCATAGACAATGATAGGTCTATCTAGTCTGCCCACATCTACTCCCTATGCAATAAAACAGAATCCAGCTGATCACTGGTTTTCACTTCTTCACCATTAGGGATTCTCTGTACTTATTCTGTTCATTTCTTGTTTTTAACTCTGTTTTAATTGTTGTATCTACTACCTATCCTGGGATTCCATTCCATATATCCTCCTCCCTTTCTGTAAAGAAATATTTTCTGATGCTGCTTCTGAATCTACTACTTTGGCGCCTTATGCCATATGACTTTTATTCTAGAACAGGGGTTCCCTAACTCAGTCCTTGAGAGCCAAAACTCTGTCATCTTTTCAGGATTTCCACAATGAACAGACATGAGATCTATTTTAATGCACTGCCTCCATCTATGCAAATAGATCTCATGCATATTCATTGCTGAAATCCTGAAAATCTGACTGGGTTGTGGCCTTGTCAGTCCCTTTTCTAGACCATTCTTTACTCTGAAAAAGGTCTGCTTTTTGTGCCTGATTTACACCTTTATGGTATTTGAATTTCTCTATCAATTCTCCCGTGTCTCTTCTCTCCTCTAGTGTTTACATATTTAGGGTCTTGTCTCACCTCATATGGCTATGGCATAGCCCTGCACCATTTTGGTTTCTTTCTCTTGACCACCTCCAACTTGTCAATATCCTTTCAGAGGTAAGGCTTCCAGAACTGGACACAACATTCTAGATGAAGTCTCACCAATGACCTGTACAGAGGCATTATCACCTCTTCTTTTTTTGCTGGTTATACCTCTCCCTATGCATCCCAGCATCCTCTAACTGTGGCCATCAATTTATTAGAGATGTGGTTTGTTTCTCGCCCGAATTAGGAAATTCAACGAAATTTCCTAATTCGTTGTGGTTTCAGAGGCCCCGAAACCCGAAAAGAATTTTCCCCGAATTTCGGGGAAATTTCGTTTTTCGGGTTTGCATGGGGAGAGGGACACTTTTTTTTTTTTTTTAAATTAAAAACCACCCCAAACCACCCCAAACATTTAAATAAACTATAATACAACACCCCCCCCCCCCGATCCCGATCCCTCCCCAAGACTTACGAAGTACATCCCTGGTGGTCCAGAGGGGTCCCGGGTTCCATTTGCCCTCCGTGCCCGTGCTACTGCAAGCCGTGCTCTTTAAAATGGTGCCAAATAGCCTCTGAACTACCATGTCACAGGGGCTACCGGCGCCATTGGTCAGCCCCTGTCACATGGCCATCGGCGCCATCTTGTGCTCCTGTCATGTGACTGGAGCTGACCAATGGCGCCGAAAGCCTCTGTGACATAGTATGGGCAAAGGCTATCGGCGCCATTTTGATTACTGGCAGCCGACAACGAAATCGCTCCCGGACCCCCGCTGGACCCCCAGGGATTATTGGCAAGCCTTGGGGAGGTCAAGAGCCCCCTCCTGACACCCCCAAGGCTTGCCAATAATCACTGGGTGTCCAGTGGGGGTCCAGGAGCGATTTTGTTGTCGGCTGCCAGTAATCAAAATGGCGCCGATAGCCTTTGCCCATACTATGTCACAGAGGCTTTCGGCGCCAATGGTCAGCTCCAGTCACATGACAGGAGCACAAGATGGCGCCGATGGCCATGTGACAGGGGCTGACCAATGGCGCCGGTAGCCCCTGTGACATGGTAGTTCAGAGTCTATTCGGCACCATTTTAAAGAGCACGGCTTGCAGTAGCATGGGCCCGGAGGGCAAATGGAACCCGGGACCCCTCTGGACCACCAGGGATGTACTTCGTAAGTCTTGGGGAGGGATCGGGATGGGGGGGTAGTTTGTATGTATGTAGAAAACTGATTTTAAATGCTTGGGGTGGGTTTTTTTTAAGCTTCCTTTGCCGTTTTGTTTTTTGGCCCGGTTTCGGGTTTCCTCGTTTCGTTTTTCAAAAAAACGAAACGAGAAAACCCGAAATTTACCACGAAGTATCCGAGTCAAAAAACGACCCAGCAGAAAAAAACGAAGCACATCTCTACAATTTATCACACTAAGAGGATAAATTTCAAAGCTGCGCATGCGCACCCACATATACATTTATATGGGCAAATGCAAACTTGCTATAGTATTTTATAACCTACGAGAATATGAAATGCGCAGGTTTTAAAATAGAAGTCCTTTTGCAGTAAAGTATCTGAAAAAGCAGAATAAAAAAAAAAAAGAAAGAAAAATGCTCACAAAGATGCCCACATATGCAGAAATCACATGCCGTGCAAGTTTGGACTTATCCATTTAAGTAGCGGCACTTATCCAGACAAGTTCCAATTTATCTGTCTGAGGAGCAGCAAAGCCCTCTAAGATTTGACAGTCTGATCAGACCTACCTGGATAAATATCGGTGGTATCCAGCAAAGTTATCTAGATAAGTTAGTCCCACTCTGGAATGCCCTGAGAATGACTCCGATTTATCCAGATAAGTTATATCCAGATAAAACTCTATTGGGTAAATTAACAGGGTTGGCGCAATAGGAGATTTAAACCCCCAGTTTGTCCAGCTAATTGCCAAGCTTATCCAGAGAAACCATTTGAATAGGGACCACTGAGAGTTCCAAGTATGAAAGAAGAGGAAAACAAAAGAAAGACATGAAAGAAAGGAAAAGTAAAATATATAATGTTAGATGAATATTATACTGTAAATCAGAGAAATTGACAAACCACAATTTGTATTCTTTTCTCTAGTCACCAGTAATATACAAAGATCAAATTACATTACAAACACTTTCCAGTGAATTTTACAACTTTACTCTTTCTTACTAGTTTGTTTAACCCATAATTTTGAAGGATAGAATGCACTATTTTTGTTAAAGCATGCACATTGCAATTGGTTTTTTTTTTTTTTTTTTAATATACCAACATTTGATCTCAATCGAGATATCACACCAGTTTACATTCAGGTACGGTAGGTATTTCTCTATCCCCAGAGGGCTTACAATCTAAGGGGTGGATTTATCAAAATGCGGTAAGTACTGCATTTGATAGAAAAAGGGGTGTGTTTTATGCTAATATAGCATTTATTGCAATTTGTGCTAATTACCTGTGTGAAGAGCTAAGTTAGTGCAAATTGTGATACCATTTTCAGATTCTGTGATGAGTGCCCAGACCTGCTATTTTTCCTGGATTTAACCACCAGGGGACCATTGTTAATGGTCCTAGACACACAGGGGAGAGAGAGAGAGAGAGACTGGCCATAATGTCATGGCCCATAGGTAGGTATTTGTATCCCTATGGTAGGCCCACCTAGTAACTCGAGGTGGGGTTTAGGTACAAGTGTAGGGGGTTAGGGGCCACTTTGACATTCTACGTGACACCTACGAACAGAACAGTGGTCTCTTGTGAGGATTTGCTGGCCTTTGGAGTGAGGAAACTCACTCCAAGATGAGATTTGGGCAATTTTCTCTCAACCTAGCTTGATGGAATTGCCCAAATCTCATCTTGGAGTGAGTTTCCTCACTCCAAAGGCCAGCAAATCCTCACAAGAGACCACTGTTCTGTTCGTAGGTGTCACGTAGAATGTCAAAGTGGCCCCTAACTCCCTACACTTGTACCTAAACCCCACCTCGAGTTACTAGGTGGGCCTACCATAGGGATACAAATACCTACATATGGGCCATGACATTATGGCCAGGCTCTCTCTCTCTCAGCTCTGGACCCATGAATTCACCTGAAATAGGACTTACAGGAGACATCACAAATGGCAATGAAGCCTTACCGCAAGGTCATGGAAGCTATCACACAGCCTAACACAATCCAAAGAGGTGTAGTTAAAATCGGCATTATGGCTGTGCGATAGCTCTTTGCAGACAGGCTAACCCAGCCCACACTCCTCCCATTTTATGAATTTACATGCATTAATGGGGCTTTTCACATGAGATAAGCCCTTAAGGCATGCAAAAACACCTTATCGCATTTTGATAAATGACCCCCTAAGTTTGTACCTGAGGCAATGGAGGGTAAAGTGACTTGCCCAAGGTCACACGAAGCAACAGCAGGACTTGAACCCTGGTCTCCTTGTTCATAGTCCACTGCTCTACCCACTAGGCTATTCCTCCTCCCTTTACACATATAGCTACCAAATATGAACTGTTCTTGTCAGACTTCGATAAATATAGTTCAAAAAATAAACATAGAATTTGATTATGTCAAGGGATATACATGAAGTCAAATGTTCAGAACCTTGTAGGTAAAATCAGTGTGGTTTATTATTTGTTGTCTGTAAAAGCACATATACGGTAAGTCATAATGTGAAGGTGAAAAAAACTACTTCTGGCATGAGATGAGATGCATTTAAACCTAAATTATGAATAATGGCTGCTCATAATAGCCAACTGGAAGTACAATCTTTGCAATAATCTTATCAAACCTATAAACACTTATGTTTAAGCTATTAAGGGCCTAATTTGCCAAATCTTTTTTCTAATTCTGTATCTATAGGAAAAACATCTTAGTAAATCAGGCAATAAGTATTCAATTTAGTTTCATAGTAAATGATAGCAGATAAAGACCAAAAAGACCTATCTAGTCTGCCTAGCAGCAATTTTATGTGCATCTTCCCAAAGTAGATCACATTCCACATGGAACCTATATCCAGCCTCCTTTTATAATTCTAAAACAGTTGAGGTGAGGTGAGGTGAGGTGCTAGTGATCACCAGTGCTGCTTTAAACAACAAGATTAATTTGACAAAACCTTAACAATAAGAGTGTCAAATATTCTTGTAACATATGGACACTATCTAATGAGAGAAAACTTCCTGCTAGGGAGCTAAGTTTAGATATCCAGATTATTAATTGTTAATGCACCCCCTACTTGTTCAGTCAATATAGTTGGGCCATCAGATGAGACAAATGGAAACTGCATAATAACACTTAGTACTACCTGCAAAATATGCGTCACAGGGAAGCAAAGATGCAGTAGAAGGAAGCACAAAGGTGAAAAGCTAATTATTTACAGGTAACAGATGTCACAATCTAAGAAGACCCCATAGGGGATGATGAAGTGGTTTGATTTATTTTACACAATGCAGATTTATAATATTCAGAGCAAATGTATGATGTGATATCAAGTCCAATCTCAAAACATTTAGAATATGCTTCTTCAGTGTCTTAACAACTGAGCAACTTTTCTATAGAGGGAGGATAACTTTAAAATATATGCAAGTGTAAGTATATATTTTTTTTACAGTTTCTTATATACCACCCTTATTGGGGTTCAGTGCTGGACAGTTTACAATATTAAAATAAAAACAAGCAATACACAAAAACAGCAACAGTTTAGCAACACATATGACAGCTATATTCATGGACACGCGCACGCATTCACATGTATTTTATGTTGTGTGCACAAATGCGTGTACAATACTTAAAACACGCATAAATCTATCCAACAACATGTTCGTGCATCTAAAAGATATGTGGCATGTATTTTCAATATAGTTGGATACGTTTTGACATATCCCACTAAGTAGCAGCTAAGTAGAACTGTTTTAGACCTATCCAGCTAAGCCCTAGATTCATCAAAATGCTATAAATATAGTAGAAATAGCACCCGTGATTAAAAAGGGGGTGTGGTTAGGCTAATTTCCCTACTACTGTTCACATGGAGAGAGAGAGAGAGAGAGAGAGAGAGAGAGAGAGAGAGAGAGAGAGAGAGAGAGAGAGAGAGAGAGAGAGAGAGAGCGGATGGAGAGGAGAGGAGGAGAGAGAGAGAGAGCACGCCTATAAGGACCAATATATCACTCTACTATTTATACTACTATAAGAGGGGGCACTATTACCTCAGGGTGAGGTTTGGGCGGTAGGGTAGGTTTTGGGGGGCAGTTTTACATACACAGTCAGAGGCATGAACAGCAAAGGTGCCATTAGTGAAGATTTTCTATCATTTGGAGTGATGAAAGATAAAAGAGGAGTTGATTTGCACAATGTACTCTCTACCTAGCTTGATGCAGGAGGCTTCCAGTTATTACAGTATGACACTGAACCATGTTGTATATTTTGAGTTAAATTGTCAATTAGCACATTGCCATTGTTATGCATTTGTATCCAAAGATTCTTTAGTTTTTCTTGATATCATTAACACAATATATACACAGAAAAATAGACCTGATATACTGGACACATGGTACTATATATACACAAAGGAGACTAATTACATATTTGGAACTTGCAAGCAAACTTGACGATTGGTTCTTATTTATTTAATTATTTATTTTTAGTTTTTATATACCGATCTTCTTGCATTAGATACAAACCAAACCGGTTTACAATGAACAAAAACTTGCCTGTAGGCAACCATGAACGTATAAGAAAAAACTCTGAGTAACATAGTCAGAAAGTTAACTGACCAGGAAAACTATTAGAATTACATAGTAATAAGGGTCACAATAAGCGATTGATCCAATTAATTGGACATGGATCCATTAGGGAGTAGGAAAATAAGATGATACGTAGAGGGCTAGAAATAGAGGAAAGACAAGCATAATAAAACTAAAGGGTATCTGAAGGTCTCTTCAAGGGAATATAAGTTAGAGAAAAAAGTGAAATATGAGAGAGAACTTATAATAAACCAAACCATACTTGTGCAGAGAAAGGAGCAGGGATGTGTTGCGAAAATGGAGAGAATGCGTTAGCTAAAATGCGGGTTCTGGAAACGCAAGGTTGAATAACCATGTTTTTAGTTTTTTCTTGAAGGAGATGGGGCAAGGGTCCTGTCGGAGGTCTGGTGGGAGAGTGTTCCATTCAGTGGGACTTGCGGTAGAAAAGGCCCTGTTCCTAAGAGACGTTTTAGCTTGAGGGACGAAGAGAGTGCCTTGGTATGCTCTTCTCATTGCTCTAGTGGAGTTATTAGGGTGAACCTGGAAGATGAGATCGATTGGGGCAAGGTTGTGAAGAGTTTTGTGCATGATGGTCAGCACTTTGTAGAGGATTCTATATTTGATAGGGAGACAGTGAAGGTTGTAAAGGATGGGAGTGAAGTGATCCCTCTTTTTTGAGTTCGTTAAAATCCTGGCGGCTGAGTTCTGTAACATATGTTGAGGCTTAATGGTGACAGCCGGGAACCCAAGCAGCAATGAGTTACAGTAATCAATTTTGGTGAGTATGATTGATTGCAGAGCCAAGCGGAAATCATAGAAGTGCAGGAGAGGTTTAAGCTTTTTAAGGACTTGTAATTTGAAAAAGCACTCTTTCGTCGTATTGTTGACAAACCTTTTGAGGTTCAGCTGGTTTTCCAGGAGGGTGCCTAGATCTCTTACGTAAGAGGTATTTTTGATGTTATCTGGCATTGTTGAAGGGAAATTAGGTAGAGAGTGGCAATCAACCTGAGGCTGATCATCTAGGTGATAGGCTGTCTCCCTAGTCAGGAGGTTTACATCTTGAGAGATGATTAGGAATTCGGTCTTGTCTTTGTTGATGACCAGGTTAAGCTTAAAGAGGAGTTAGCTGATTTCCTGGAAGCAACTGTCCCAAAAGATAAGGGATTTATGTAACGATTCCTTGATAGGGATGAGAATTTGGATATCATCCGCGTATATGTAATGCTTGATTTTCAGCTTGGTGAGGAGGAGGCAGAGAGGAAGCAGGTATATGTTGAAGAGGGTTGGTGAAAGGGCAGAACCCTGTGGGACACCCAAGTTGGATCTAATTGGGTGTGATTATTTATTATTGATTTTGACCTAGAATGATCTAATGCTAAGGAATGAACGGAACCAGTCCAGGGCAGAACCAGAAATGCCAATATCCACAAGTCGGTCTAGCATAATTGAATGGTTGACCGTATCAAAGGCAGCCGAAAGATCAAGTAGAATCAGTAGATGCGATTGTTTTTTGTCCATGTTTACAATGATGGAGTCGGTAAGCGAGATCAGAAGTGATTCCTTGTTTAGAGATTTACGGAAACCATATTGTGAGGGTGCTAGGATCTTGTGTTCCTCCAGGAATTCTGTGAGTTGTTTATTAACTATTTTCTCCATGATCTTGGCGATTAAGGGAAGGTTGGCAATAGGGCAGAAATTTGCTGGGTCTGAAGTTGACAAGTTGGGTTTTTTTAGGAGTGGTTTCAAGATGGCTTGTTTTAGAGAATCGGACACTAGTCCTTGGGTTAATGAACAATTGATGATTTTTGCAATAGGCTTAGCAATAGTATTTGGTACTGAAATGAGGAGGTTTGATGGGATGGAGTCTAGAGGATGGGATGAGGGTTTGAGTTTTTTCAGGCTATTTTCTACTTCGAGAGAAGAGGTGGTCTCAAAGGAGTCTAACCTTGTGGTCTGCTGAAGTGATGGTGCACTCAGATGGGGGATGGGGGGGGGGGGGGGTGGATGAAGTAAACTGTTTGGTTAGATTGATAATTTTGTTTTCGAAGAAGGTGGCCAGTTCTGTGGCTTTGATGAGAGCATGGTCATCTGGAATGGACGGTGGAAGGGGTTTGGTGAGGGCAGAGATGTAGGAGAAAAGAGTTTTGGAATCGAATATGAAGTGGTGAATTTTTTTCGCGAAGAATTCTTTCTTTGTTTTGAAAATGGTGTTCCTGTAGATATTGAGGGTGGATTTGTAGCTTGCTAAAGTAGTGGGAGAAGGATTTCTACGCCAAATATGTTCTTTATTTCTGAGGAGTAGTTTGATCGCTTTCAGTTCAGGAGTGAACCAAGGTTTTCTGTTGTCTTGGGCCTTGTGAATCACCTTAGTAGTTAGGGGGCAGGTTTGGTCTGCGACTTTGTTGATGATAGAATGCCAGGAGTTGATGGCAGCGTTCGCATCTGAGAGGTCGAGCTGAGGCAGTTCCTTGACAAGGTGATTAGTTTGTACTTCTGAAGAGCATGGTTTCCTGAAGTGAAGTGTGGTTTTAGGGAAGGAAGTGGGAAGGGTAGCTTCTGTCTTGAGGACCGTGGAAATAATTTGGTGGTCCGACCAGGGTACTGTTGTACATATCGGAGAGGATGAGAGAGAGATACCTTTGTTAATGAAGATCAGGTCCAGAGTGTGGCCTGCTTTATGAGTTGGGTTGTTAATGATCTGTTTGAAGCCCATGTTCTGAAGCGATGATAAGAGAGTTTCGCAGTTGGGGGAACGTGTGGCCGGGTCTACGTGAAGGTTGAAGTCTCCCATAATTAATGCAGGTGAGTCGTAGTTGATGTGTTTGGCAATGTATTCAATGAGGGGGGATGGATCGGTTTCAAGAATTCCGGGCGGAGCATAGATCAGGCATATTTGTAGCTCTTTAGATTTGAAGTATGCACATTCTAGATTAGAAGTTAGGCTTGAATGTTGCAGAGTAATCTTTAGGCCTTACTTAGCTACAAGTAGAAGACCGCCTCCTCTTTTTTTAGGTCTGGGAATTGAGAATATGTCGTGGGCAGTTGATTAATAATTACTGAATTCGTAGATTTTAACCAAGTCTCAGTGATGGCACAGATGTCAGGATTGGGCTCTGAGAGATAATCATTGAGTATGTGAGATTTTTTAGAGAGTGATTGGGCATTGAACAAGGTCAGGGTGAAGAGGGAGAGACCAAGGAATTGTGTGAAAGGAGAAATAACAATAGGGATAAGCCTCTTCTGCTGGAAGGTGTGAGATGGAGGTGTTTTTTCATTATTTCTGCAGTGATTGTTGATAATGGGGATGTTGAAGGAGTGCATTTTGAGAGTGGGGAAGAGACTTAGTGGTAAGAAAGCCAAGGAGCAGATTTCTGGAGAAGTCTGGAGTAGAGAGAGAGACAAGAAAGGTAGAGATAGTTAGAATAATATCTGTCCTCAAGGGCTGCACGAAGGGGCGCACAAAGGGTCATAAGTTTCAAACAATGAAATTGAACTCCTTTATGTATACAAAATATAGAGAAAGTAAATTACTTTGTTAATATGCTACAAAAACCCATAAAGGTTAACTTCAAATTACAGAAGTAAAGAACATAGGAATTTTACCCTATGAAGATAACTAAATTAGACACAAGCCAAAAAGAGACAAAGAGGCCAATATGGAAACGCTGCTTAGTTGGATCACATAGTAACATAGAAATGATGGCAGAAAAGGATTTAATGGCCCATCTGTCAGCCCAGTAAGCTTCTTATAGTAGTATCTGCCACTCTGTGCAGGATAACCCCATGTTTCTCTCAAGGGCAGCAATTGCCACTCCATGTAGTTACCCCCAAGCCTTATGATAAGAGTAGTAATAATTACAATCAATCAAAACCAAACAAATGTCAAACCCATAAATTACTACTAACAACATTTTTACTGGGAAAGGAGCCTTCTTGATAATTCAGACAATGCTGCTTGATGTTCTTTGCTTTGGAATTTGGCCATAGAAGTCATCCTGTGTTTTTTCCTTTGTTTGTGTGTCAGTACCCCAGACCATAAAAGTCAGAGCCCATATTGGTTGTTGTCTGTATCCCAGTTCCCCTTCCCCCTTTACCCTCCCCCCCTCCACCACCATCAAAGCAGGTAGCAATGTTGCAAAAGTATAAAGGCTAGTGATTAAGGATAGTAATCCACATGCCTTCTGTTAAGGGTAGTAACTGCCACTCTGTGCAGGTTACCCCCATGCACCCTATTCTTCATTTTCATCCTCTAGCCTTTAGGGATCTACAGTGTTGATCCCATGTCCCTTTGAAATTGTTTCAATTAGAAAATCATCATTCCCACAAGCTGAAAACAACCACAGCCATGCAGTCTGTTAAATGAGTGTGGAAACCTCAAACTGGGTGAGCTTCTTTTTGCTGAAAAAGATAGCTCACACACTGCCGATTTTACAGCGTTTTAAATTCTGCTTAACAGTCAATTATGTTGCTTTAGACTGTGTTACCTCGTTTCAATCATCGGTGACCACACTCAATGTTGTCCATATTTTTTTTTTTTTTTTTCAAGGAGTTTTTCCATTAAACATCAGAAACTAGACACTTATTTATTTATTTATTTTTAACTTTTCTATACCGATGCTCCTGTATAGGATGCATATCGCACCGGTTTACATGGAACTGAAACTGTCGCCGAATGGCGTATACAATGAAACATAGGAACCATGAACGTGCGGGGACAATAAACAGAAATGTGAAAACTTTAGCAACATAAGGGAGTACACTATCATATAATGTAGTAGATATAATATAATATTAAAATGAGTAACTTTAATAATAATAAGAATGGAAACGAGGCCTATGCCTCGGGGAATCGAGCCGGTAGAGGGGGGAATAGAGAGAGAGTTGAGGGAGAAAACCACAATGAGCAATGGGACGTTTAGCATTGGAAAGATTCAAAGGGGGAGTGAAAGCATGGGCGAGGGGATTATCTGTCCGAAAAGGCCTGTCTGAAGAGCCAGGTTTTCAGTTTCTTTTTGAAGACCAAAGGGCAGGGTTCTTGGCGGAGGTCTGGTGGGAGCGAGTTCCAGAGTGGAGGCCCAGCTGTGGAGAGGGTGCGCTTCCTTAAAGAGGTTTTAGCAGGTGGGGTATATAGCATGTCTTTGTATGCTCTTCTAGTGGGTCTGTTTGAGGTGTGTGGCCTTATTTGGAAGGTTAGATTGAGGGGGGAGATATTATGCAAAGCCTTGTGGATCAGCATGAGGGCTTTAAAGAGGATCCTGAATTTGATTGGTAACCAGTGCAAGTTTTGAAGGATGGGAGAGATATGTTCTCTTCTGTTGGCATTAGTGAGGATCCTGGCTGTGGCGTTCTGGACCATCTGAAGAGGTTTGAGTTGGCGGGTGGTCCCAGCAGGAGGGAGTTGCAGTAATCCACTTTGGACAAGATGATGGATTGTAACACCAAACGGAAGTCACGGAGGAGTAGTAGTGGTTTTAGTTTTTTTAGTACCTGCAATTTGAAGAAACATTCTTTCATTGTGTTCTTTATGAATTTTTTTAGGTTAAGTTGATTGTCGAGCAGAACCCCCAGGTCTCTCACATGTGATGAATGATTAATTGTTGTTTTGGCTAGTTGTGAAAGGCTTGAGACGTTGAGAATAGTGTTGTTGTTGTCCTGAGTTATTAGTAGGATCTCAGTTTTGTTAGTATTTAGGATGAGATTGAGGCTAGTGAGAAGCTGGTTGATTGCTTGAAGGCAGCTGTTCCAATGGGACCAGGTTTTGTGAAGCGATTCAGTAATAGGGATGAGGATCTGGATGTCGTCTGCATAAAGGAAGTGGGTTAATTTTAGGTTACTAAGTAACTGGCACAGCGGGAGGAGGTAGATGTTGAATAGGGTGGGTGAGAGAGATGATCCTTGGGGAACTCCTGTGTTAGCTCTGACTGGGTGTGATTCTTTGTTGTTGATCCTCACCTTGTAAAACCTATTTTCGAGGAAGGATTTGAACCAGTTGAGTGCAGATCCTTTGATGCCAATGTCTGCAAGTCGCTGTAGTAAGACAGTATGGTTCACGGTGTCAAAAGCTGCGGACAAATCCAATAAAGCGAGTAGGTAAGGTTGACCTTTTTCCAAGTTTAGGAGGATGGTGTCTGAGAGCGTAGATAGTAAAGATTTCGTGTTTAGTGCCTTGCTGAAGCCAAATTGTGTTGGGGCGAGAATGTCGTTCTCCTCTAGGTATTCTGATAGTTGTTTGTTTACAACTTTTTCCATGAGCTTGGCTACCATAGGCAGGTTCGCTATGGGGCGGAAGTTGGCTGGGTCAGATGGAGAAAGATTGGGTTTTTTTAAAAGGGGTTTGAGTATTGCCAGCTTGAGTTGATCTGGTACAAGACCTTGAGCTAGGGAGCAGTTTATGATGTCTGCTAATGGCTTAGCAATGATGTTTGGGATGGTACAAAGCAGGTTGGATGGAATGTGGTCTGCTGGGTGCGAGGAGGGTTTAGTTTTCTTGAGGATGTTTTCTATTTCTAGCGAAGAAGTCAATTTGAAGGAGGCTAGAGATCAGTTTCGTTGATGGCTTGTGGGGAGAGTAGGGGGGGATGGCGGAAAGGGCGTCGTGAGGGGCGAGGTGAGACTGGAAATTTTTTTCTCAAAGTAGTCGGCCAATTCTTTAGCTTTACTGGAGGCTTGGTCGTCCGGAATGAGAGGTGTGGACGGTTTGGTGAGGGCTGATTCGTAGGAGAACAATGCTCTGGAATCGAAAATGAAGTGATGAATTTTTTTTGAGAATAATTCTTTCTTTGTTCTGTTGATGACATTCCTGTAAGCATTTAAGCAGGATTTGTAGGCGGCTAGGGTGGTTGTGGAGGGGTTTTTATGCCAGCTATGTTCTTTTCTTCTGAGGTTCTATTTGGTGGTTTCCTGTTGTCGCTCTCCGGATGAAGTGTTTTGGTGATCTTTGGGCAGGTTCGTTCAGCTACCTTGCTGGTGATGTTGATCCAAGACCCGGTCGCACTGTTGGCATCAGACAGGTCGAGTTGGTCTAGTTCACTGGAGAGCTGTGCGCTTAGGAGTTCTGTGGGACAAGGTTTCCTGAAAGTTACTGTGGTTGTAGGTGCTGCCTGGTGTGGGTGTTCCTTAATCTTTAAAACCGTGGAAATGACTTGGTGGTCTAACCATGGGACTGGTGAGCAAGTAGGGTTGGAGGCTAGTGAGATGCCCTCATTTATAAAGATGAGGTCTAAAATGTTGCCCGCTTTGTGGGTTGGGTTGTTGACAATTTGTCTGAATCCCATATGGCTTAATGTGATGAGTAGTGTCTCACAGTTCGCAGAGAGTGGTGAGGCATCCACGTGAAGGTTAAAGTCGCCCAACAGGATGGCTGGTTTGTCCGCGTTGAAATGTTTCACGGTCATTATCATTGCAGTGCCTGAATAGCATCCAAGACAACCTAACCCGACACGGCTCGTGTTTCGTAGGCATTGTCAGGGGTGGTAAATTTATTCGGTGTCTGAAATATAAAAGCAAACAATTCTGCTTATCTTCTTAATTTGCTAGACATTAATATTGTACAAGATTACATATGTTCCTTGTGTCTGTCTGGCTGCATGCTCTGCTACTCCGTCTCAGCTTTAACAAAAATCGGGATCCGCCATTATTTATGACAGACTTTTTAAACTCACTAACTGTTTCAAGACAAGCCAATCAGAGAGCTGAAAGCTGGCTCTAACAACCAATGAGAGGTTAAAGTAATGAAGACCATTTGACACAGTCATTTAAACCATCTGGGGCTTGTGACGCGAGGGTGAAAATCCACCACTGCTCACGATAGTTAAGGTGACAGCTAAGATCTCCACCATGATCACTCTTTGACACTTTTTCTAAAACGGTCCATTTGAGCTGTTCAAAAGTGTGATGAGCCTGAAGACAATGATTAACAATTGGAGCCTCTATATTACCAATGTTTAAGCGGCTCCTGTGTTCCAATTGTTTATAGAGGCTGCGTTTTAATTTGTCTGCTGGTACTGCCGACATATAGGAGTGGACAAGAACATTGAATCAAATAAACTACTTGTGTGGACTCACATGTAGTATTGTGTTTTTTTCTATATATTCTCCCAGTGATTGGGTGGTGCCAAGCATTGCCTTCGATAGTGGTGATACACATATCACATTTACCGCACTGCCTATGAGAGCCTTCCGACAAGAATTGACCAGCCTGAGAAAGAGATGCATGTGCAACATGGTCACGAATATTTTTACTTCTTTGATACGAAATCAATGGAGATTCTGCAAATGTAGAATGGAGTTGCAGTACATGCCAATGTTTTTAATGCTTTGGGCAATCAAGTTCGATTTGTACTTCACTCAGCCAGCTTCACTCAGCCACTTTAGTTCAATATTTGCGGCAACAAATAATTCCCCGAGGCTTACATATGAATAAATCTCCATTAGTATTTCAGGAAGATAAAGCATTCATTGCAAAATGGATATCTATACTTAACAAATGTTCTATTGACCTCATTGTTCTGATTGTTGAACGCACTAAAGCGTCAATTTTAGAAGCCACTGCACAAATAACCCTTCAGGATCAGATTACCAATGATTTTTCACCAGAACACTTACAAGATATCATAGACAAACATAAAAACAAGCTGAAGGAGTTTAAAACATCGATTTAACAAATGAAATTAAAAAAATTAAAAAGGGATGAAGCTGATTATGCCACAAATAATGTATACAGTTGGCTAAATCCAGAAGAAACCAAAACTGGACAACACATCACATTTGAAGATTCCGATGGCAGCGGATCCAACGATTCCGATGAGGGGGAATCTAACAGAAACCCTAGAAGAGGTTCTTACAACCAGCCTTTTTTAGGGCGCTGAAGACGAAGCAGATGGCAGCTACAATCACATCGAAAACCGAATCGCAATGACCCAGTAACACAGGCTTACTCTCAATGGGAAGGACCACAGACGAGATCATGGACCCGTCATGATCCACAGTCGTGAATATTTCTAAGTGTGTGATATCCAAATCTCAGGAACAAGTTCTGAATTTAGGACTATCATTTGTTCCATACAAACGTTATGATCCATTTAAAAGCAGAATTTAAATAGCTAAATTAATCCGGAAATGTCAAATCAAACTAAATTGTGATGTCAGTGAAGTCCCTGTAGATCAATTATCAATAGTACAACCCAAGTCAAAATGGATTCCACCAGGACCCATGGATGCTAACATCAGCACCTTTCGTGATTTGATCCTCAGAGAGATAGCTGATTTTGAAAAAATTCCAACTAATCCTTATGTCAATTTACCATCTGAACAAAAACTAGCATTGCAATCATTGTCACAAAATCAACATATCATCATTAAGCCTGCCGATAAAGGAGTCAGTGTGGTTATACAAGATCGGGACCAATATATACAATCACTCACAGTACAAGTATCAGACACAAAATATTACAGTGAACTACCAAATGATCCTACCCCAAATTTACAGCACACTGTTAAAGAATTGTTAGATGAAAAAGTGTCACCATTTTTAAAGAGTAAGGAACGCAATTTTTTCAGGTGGATCATCCTCGCATTCCAATATTATATGGTGTACCCAAAGTTCACAAGACCTTAAATAATCCACCTCTCCATCCTATCATCTCCAGTAATGGTTTTATTCTTGAAACACTGGCTAGATTTTTAGACATATTTTTGCAACCTTTTGTAAAACAGATGCGTTCATTTATACAAGACACTACACAACGTTTGAACAAAATGGAAGGAGAAATTTTACCTACATCATCCACTTTACTGGTGACTAATGACGTAGTATCTCTTTATACGAATGTGTCTCAAGAAATAGCTCTTCTTACAATAGAAGAGTGTTTAAAAGATGAGTTGGAAGGTGGACGGATTCCGTACATGTTTGTATCTGAGATTGCTAAATTGGTTTTACAGCATAATTACTTTCAGTTTCATGGTAAATTTTATTTAGAAGTCCATGGCATTGCCATGGGGTCCTCCGCTGCCCCGTCTATTGCAAATCTGGTCATGGATCATTTCGAATGTCAATTTATTTATAAATCAACATGGTTCAGCAACATTCCATTTTGGGTTCCATATATTGATGACTTGTTGTGTTTTTGGACTGCAGATGCTCCAGCTTTGGAAGAATTCTCCAATTGAATCAACACTTTGGACTCTGATTTACAATTCACAGTTCAATCTAGTCAAGATCAAATTGTATTTTTGGATATATTGATTTCCAAACAAGGAACCATGTTACACACAACAGTGCACCGTAAATCCATTGACAGAAATAATTTATTAATGTACAATAGCTTCCATCCACGGGCCTTTAAAAATGGCCTTCCTGTTAGTCAGTTTTTCAGAGTTCGTAGGCTCTGTTCAACTGAATTCAAAATTCAAGCATCTTTACTAGCAAAAATATTATTCGACCATGGTTACCCTTATTCAGTAGTGCACAAAGCCTACGAGCCTATTATTCTCCACGTTCTGCATTGTTACAATACCAATCCAAACCACCGGTCACTGCGAGCATTTGTATCCTACAACACTCAGACAAATCATACTTGATTGCCCAAAGCATTAAAAAAACATTGGCATGTACAGCAACTCCATTCTACATTTACAGAATCTCCATTGAGTTCGTATTAAAGAAGTAAAAATATTCGTGACCATGTTGCACATGCATCTCTTTCTCAGGCTGGTCAATTCTTGTCGGAAGGCACTCATAGGCAGTGCCGTAAATGTGATATCTGTATCACCACTATCGAAGGCAATGCTTGGCACCAGCCAATCACTGGGAGAATATATAGAAAAAAACACAATACTACGTGTGAGTCCACACAAGTAGTATATTTGATTCAGTGTTCTTGTCCACTCCTATATCTCGGCTGCACCAGCAGACAAATTAAAACAAGGCTACGGGAACACAGGAGCCGCTTAAACACTGGTAATATAGAGGCTCCAATTGTTAAACATTGTCTTCAAGCTCATCACACTTTTGAACAGCTCAAATGGACCGATTTAGAAAAAGTGTCAAAAAGAGATCGCGGTGGAGATCTTAGCTGTCACCTTAACTATCGTGAGCAGTGGTGGATTTTCACCCTCGCATTTCAAGCCCCAGTTGGTTTAAATGACTATGTCGAATGGTCTTCATTACTTTAACCTCTCATTGGTTGTTAGAGCCAGCTTTCAGCTCTCTGATTGGCTCTTCTTGAAACAATTAGTGAGTTTAAAAAATCTGTCAAGAATAATGGCGGATCCCAGTTTTTGTTAAAGCTGAGACTGAGTAGCAGAGCATGCAGACAGACACAAGGAACGTATGTAATCTTGCACAGCGACATATATTAATTTCTATCAAATTAAGAAGATAAGCAGAATTGTTTGCTTTTATATTTCAGACACCGAATAAATTTACCACCCCTGACGAAGCCTATGAAACACGAGCCATGTCCGGTTAGATTGTCTCGGACGCTATTCAAGCACTGCAATGATAAGTGTCTAGTTTCTGATGTTTAATGGAAAACCTTCTTGAAAAAAATTTAAAAACAATATGAACAATATTGAGTGTGGTCACCGATGATTGAAATGAGGTAACACAGTCTCAAGCATCATAATTGACTGTTAAGCAGAATTTAAAAGGCTAAATCGGCAGTGTGTGAGCTATCTGTTTCAGCAAAAAGAAGCTCACCCAGTTTATGAGGTTTCCATGCTCATTTAACAGACTACATGGTTGTAGTTGTTTTCAGCCTGTGGGTATGATTTTTTTCTAATTGAAATCTTTGATCCGTACATCGTACATACACACCTTCAAAATTGTTGACTGTTTTCATCTTCACCACCTCCTTTGGAAGGGCATTCCAAGTATCCATCACCTTCTCATGAAGAAATATTTCCTGACGTTGGTTCTGAGTCGTCCCCCCTGGAGTTTCATTTTGTGACCCCAAGTCCTACTGTTTCCTTTCTGACAGAAAAGGTTTTAAGTTTGTGGACAAGTGGCAGCTGCCTCCTAGCCGGGTAAGCATTTAATTGGCTAATGAGATAGCTGGATATCTTGGGGCCAGGCAATGGGCAGATCAAGGCAGGTGTACTTTATACGGATTTAGAAACCAGATAAGTGCCTATATTCAGGCTTGTCTGGTTATGTTAACCAAATAAGTTAAACCTGCTCAATAGCAGGTTTAAAGTTATCTGTATAGTACCTATCTGGTTAACTAGAACTTATCCAGTTATATTCAGCAGTATAGCGGTGCCACTGAATATCCTAAGTTAGCTGGATAAGTTATATCTGGATAATTTAGATGACCGGATAGCTTTGAATATTGAACCTAAAAGATTACTCAATATGAAAAAAGCTTCCAGTCATTAACTATTTTGAATACAGACTCCTCCACTTCCCCTATCCCACTCCCCACAAAAAAAGCTAGGGCCTTCCTGGGCCCCTCTACTTTCCCTATACCCCTGTCCAAAATCTGGAGCCTCCCCATGACCCTCCATCCCCATGCTGCAAATCAGCAGATGTCAAGGACTTCCCAGCCCCCACTTAACCCTTCCATAGGAATATTCTATCAAAAAGGGGCGGGAGTAATCCCCAGTTGCACCTGCCTTCTGGGCTCCTGTTTAAAATGGCACCACATTATTTAACAGCAGTAATGTGTTACGCCCGTAAAGCTTGTTTTATGGCCCTATTGCTTTATGATCATAACGGTTGTAAAACAATATGACGTTGGCCAACACTAAGGCTAGTGCCATATGTTTTGTTTTTCTCATTTTTATTAACAGCAAAACTATGTCAGCCGCCTACCGAACTTAAAACAAAAGAACTATGTCAATACAGATATAGGATCATACATTGTCAGAGATGTCCCCAGAAGTGGTTCTGCCAACTAGTGGGACATACATAGCGAAGAAAAACATATTAAATTGCACTTGGCGTGCCGGCTTTCACCCCTCCCTCCCCCCCCTCAAAGCAAGGATCTGACCCAAAAAGAAGAACATGTGTAAAAAATAAGCACCAAAAAGCATCAGAAACATACAGAACAACATCGTGTCAGGAATTTCAGGAGACAAGCTGGATCTACAAAATTATTACACGGAAAATCATTGAGAATGAGGCCCTGTGCCGTGGGTGAAAGAGAAAGAAGGTAAATCTCCCAGCACTTAACAAACAGGCGCCTTGGTTGAAACCAATCCATTTTTGCAATATATTTATCCAATAAACATGTCTGATGCATCAGGTTGCGCAACTGCATGAGGGTTGGCGAATCCTGTGTAATCCACGTTTGCAATATACATTTTTTTGCTAAAATAATCACCAGAAGGAATGACCATTTAGTATAGCGATTACGAAAAGGGATACTCCTACCATCGTCACAGAGGAAAACATTTATATGGTAAGTAAAAGGGATGCCACAGCAGTCCAAGAGATATCTATGGACCTGGTGCCAAAATGTGGCTATTCATGGACAGGACCAAAACTGGTATTATGGGGCATCTGGCATTTAGAGCAACAGCCAGTACCTCTGTTCCCCAACTTATTAGCTTGTGCTGACGCCATATAGAACCAATGTAAAAATTTGAATTGCAGTTCCTGAAGAGGAGTCAGTAAGGACAGGGACTGGGCCCTGGTAAAACATTGCTTATAGTAGGGTGGAGCTAAGGAAAGGTCCAGGTCCCTGTTCCAACTAGCCACAACGATATCCCAACTCGATGGAGAATGAAATTTGCTCAGCAACTTGTACCAGAAGGAGAGTTTATGGTGAGTCGGGTCATCCATATCCAAATAGTCAGACAGGAGTTCCCAAGCATGATCATGGGGTCTGGCAAAGTTAAAGAGCAGATATAGTGACATACTTGTAAATAAGCATAAAAATGTTGAGTCGAAAGGCCAAAATTTTCTTGTAGCGTGCTAAACGGGTAAACATTATTTGAATCATCTTCACCACCTCCTTAATACCTTTTACATACCATTCTATAAAAAGCCAATTGTGTAAGCCAGGTATAAAATCTTTATTCCCTAGAAGAGGCATGACGTGGGTTACACACCTAGAGAATTGAAGACGATGGCAGGCCCACCGCCAGGCCATATATGTCGGCTTGATCAACATACTATGGCAAAGAGGAAGGGGGAGTATTTGAGATGTTTTATGAAGGATATATGAAAGCCGGAACGGTTTGATTTGAAGATGCTCAATCTGTAAGGGGGTATAATAGGAAGTGTCCATAAGCCAATCTGCCATGTGTCGCAACTGACATGCCACATTATAAGTTTTTATGTCAGGTAGCTAGTGCCATATTTAAACAGGAACAGGCAGGGTAGAAGTGACTGGGGATTGTTCCTGCCCTTTTCTTGTTAGAAGATCCCCAAAAATGTGCAAAGCCACCACTATTGGGAAGAGCTCCAGAAAGGTAATATTGTGAGTGATGCCTTCTTCCACTCACTGCACTGGCCACATGGCTGTGCACTACATCCCTTTTCAAAACAGCCTCAAATAAATTCTCCTGGAAGCATCTGAAAACAGTTTCATGTCATCATTGTTGACGAGGATTGGGGCTGCCTCACAGATACCCCATTAAATTTGAACAAGAATCTTTATCAAATAGCTCGGTCTTCCCATGTATATGCGGCCATCCAGTTCCTCTAATGTTTGTAATATTACTACCCTTAACATAAAGCTTGGGGTACTGAGTGGCAGTTACTACCATAATAGTTCTAATCACCCTGTTATATGTAACTGCCTTTTTCTGCACCATTGTTTTAGTTTATGTTTACGATACACCCTTGTTTTATGTGAACCAGCATGATGGGACTGCGTTCTCGAATGCCGGTATATAAAAACCCGAAATAAATAAATAAATAAATAAATATGAAACTTGCTGGGCAGTCTGAATTGACCATTTGATTTTTTTCTGCCATCATTACTATGTTACTATGTTTCACCCCGACTGATGCCAATGTCAACATGAGCAAGAATGGAAGCTCCATCAAGATGATCCTACACACAAAAGTCAGACTCCCGATAAGAGACTGCTTGTGATGCAAGATAACTTTCTTCACTGACAGGTCTCAAGATCAAGGCAATTTTGCTAATTTATTAGGTGGCAGTCTCAACACCATCTGCATGAAGTCAACTTCTATGCCCAGGAATGGGAGGCACCTAACCAGACTCTCAAGTTTATCCTTGGCCAGGAGGACAACTAAATCTCAGGATAGTGCCTGCAGGACACAAAATATTTGGAAAAGATCCTCAAAGTCTATGGATAAGATGGGTTCTACAAAAAGAAAATCATCCAAGTATGAATGATATTGGGAAATCCTGAGTGCCTGACAGCATTTCATTGTAGGAAGGTGCTGAACATTTCAAAGGAAGCATATGACAGACAGCAATCTGTTAGTATGCACTTATCAAAGTAAGATGTGCACTTGAACTAGAAGTCTAGCAATAGAAAGCTGTCAAGGTGCACTAGGAGCAACCTCAAAGTTGACTCAATGTCCACCTTAGCCATCCAAGCACCCTCACTACACTACCTGAGCATGTGTACTGTGCAGGGCCGGTGCAAGGGTATTAGGTGCCCTAGGCAAAAGTTCTGCCTTGTGCCCGCCCTCCCCAGTCACGCCTCCCATCACGCTGCCCAGGGCTGAAACCTGCTGCACCACAACTGGTTGTTACCCTCCCCTCTTCTAACCTCCCCATCCCCTGCGGTCTCTGGTGCTGCCGCCGTGCATGATGTGCCCCCAGTAAAGTGGGGACGGCTGCTGGTGTGCTCTCTCCAGAAGAGGCCATGGTGGTGGGGAAGAGGTTCTTGTGCGCTGTCAGTGGAGAGGAGCTGCCGGTTCTCGGGTAGATCGGGTGCTGGGGTTGGCAAGCCAGGGTGATCTGTGACTCACCGAATCAACAACCCCGAGCTGGTGGTAAGACATTCTGGTTCCCTATTCCCCCTCTTCCTTCCCTCTCTGCTCTCTGAACTGTTGTTATCATTGTGGCTGTTGCCCCATACTTTGCTCCTCTTTGATGCGAGCAGGATAGGCTCTGCTTGCGGCCCCACATGGCTGCTCTTTGGCACCCCCTAATGGTTGGCACTCGAGGTGACTGGCTAGTTTGCATAATAGGACACGCCAGCCCTGGTACCTGCTGTTAAACAATGTGATGTATATTGCAAGGAGAACTGTTCAGAGGGTATGAAATCATTTATTGTCAACCCTGTTGGGTAAGAAAGGTTCTGAATCAACTTGAACTTACCCGGCTCCTTCACCAGCATCACCACCATTGGTGATAGAATCATCTGATGAAAGGGTCTGGAGGTGAAGGGTCCCACAAATATGCCCCACAGCCATCTCAGTGGACATCTTGGCCTGGCTCACGTTAGCAAAATTAGAGGCAGGGGGTATTAGGTATTCCCAGTGCACTTAATGGCTCCTCATGCATTATCCTAAAGCCAGATAACAGTATAGCCATTGTCTCCTTATAGAGGTATGAAGTTAGGCTACGCTAGTTGGTCCCAAATGACTAACATTTGGTTTATAACATGTGCACCAGATCATTTACACATCCCCCACCACCACCATCCAGACAGCTCACCTGTTGCCACTTTTATGGGACACTTACTAGTGGGGTGACTGGCCATACAGGTGGTGCATATGTGTTTATATTTGCAATTGTATGCTGCAGCCATCCCAATTGAAATACCAGTACATATAAGCAGTAGTAGAAGTACCCCACCTCTGTTTGGGAGCACTAGTGGTACCTTGAAATGGATGGCTCTGTCCCTGCTCTGTCAACACCCTAAAGGTCATGTATGCAAACCAAAAGTCCACATCATGAGACCTCCACATCTTAAGAGTGTTGGCCATTCTTTCCCATAACTGAAGCAAGCAAATTTCTCATGTTACAGTGAGTGTTAGTAATCATATCTAAGAACCACTATAGAGCATACATCTGAGAGGGGTCAGCTCTGCTGACAATGGTCGTCAACTTGGTGTATGATCACATACAACAAAATATATTTCATGGGCACACTCTTGTTAGTGCTGGAAGACTCATGGATCTTACTATCTTTCCCTCCCCTTGTTCCATATGCTCCACAATCAAGATGAAGATATCCACATACTGTCAGCATCTAATACATCGCTGCAGTGAATGTGGTATCCCTTTCTAGAGCTTCTTAGAGCTGGTCTATGGTGAGGCCAGGCACTGTTATCATGTGGGCCGGTGCCTGAAATGGAGGATACCCAGGAGCTTGAAGAGCTCAAGGGCCTGCTCTCATTACTAGGGGACCCACAGCTGTAAGAACCTTTCCTGTTTCTACACCTACATATTCTCTTAAACTTCTTTCCAACAACCTTTCCAATGCCAGCAGCCTCCCACACCCGTTTACCCAATTCACCCTCTGCTAAAACTGTGTGGCTTCATCCTGCTGCTGAAATGATCCCATGGTGAGTGCTGTCAGCTATTCTTGGCCATGATGCTTAGGCGAATAGTTGCTCCAATGCCAACTGAACTCTGTGGATCAATTGTCCTGCTTGATACTGCACATGAGAATCACCCTCCAAGATGTCTGTCCCACAAGGGGCTGGTGGACACTATTACTCCCACTGGGCAATGGCATTTATGCTGTTCTTTACCAAATATCCATGGCTATACCATGGTGTAGAACATGGGTTTTTGGTACAAAGCAACCCTAGCCATGGTCTGCAGTGACTGCCACCAATTGCCCTGCTCTTCTGGCATCCAAGGTTGCCTAGACTTGTAGGCAAGTGGGGAGACCCTGTGCTCCAACACAGGACATGCCACTTCCCCTGCCTTGCTTCAAGGTGGATCCATGGTACTCTGATCCAGCCTCCCCCACTTGTACCCCTGCATTTTAGCAATCTTTGCGCTCAAGCCCCATTTGTGCTCTAGCCCAAATCTTGCACCTCTCTTTGATGAGCCTGGGATCCTTGGTGCCCTGGCCTTCCCTCTTCAATAATGGCTCCTTGTCCTACTCTGAGTGCACATTTTACAGGTTGCTGTGTGAGCTGCCTTGGCAGTGTGCTACTTATTTATTTATTTGAAACTTTTATATACCGGCATTAGTAAGCATACATCATACCGGTTCACATTGCAACTAGTAGGCTGAAATTACAATCAACGGGGAGGGGAAACCGGGAGGAATATACAAAGAGCAGGAAGGTAGGAATTAAAGCAATTAACAAGAGGAACAGGCTATTTACAGGTATATACAGAAGACTTAAGCAAATAAATACTTATTTATTTATTTGTTTACTTATAGATTATTTATATTCTTCACATTCCCACACAATGGTTCAAAGTGGATTATAAGCAAACTCATAAAATTGACAAACAAGCTATGATAAAAACATTAAAGTAATAAAACAAATAAATAATATTAATAATATATGTTCCCTCATTGTCCTGGTTTGCTCCACATGGTCCGTGACCCCTACAAACAGCAGCTGTAGTATAATACCACACTGGATGGACCAGAGCCAGTGGTCTAGACCGATGGGACATTATGGTTGTGGAACCCCCCTGATCCCTGTCTTTTTAACTGAATTAGCCCAGAGGATGCAGAACTCCCCTGATGTAGGCTAACAGCAATGAAGCAGCAAAGGAGAAAGATCCACAGGTTAGCTGGAGCAGTGAAGATCATTCTTTTATTTATAAAACAAAACACAACAAATGGATTCAATTCAGCATGACTGATCCTGGCCTGGGAGGCAGGAGAAAAAAGCTGGGGAAAGCGCCAACTACTTTTTATTCACCTCCCTGGGTGCTGCTCTCCCCTTATGTTCTGTATGGGCCAACAGCTGGCTTGAGGTGTGCCGGGTCAGCAGTTCCTTTGCTGAACCCAGAGATGTCATGGTCACACAGATACCACATGAAAGGTTCCTGGCCACGGACTGATGATACCCACTCACGTGGTGGCCTGTTGACTTTGTGACTCGCCTGCTGCTACCCATTTCTCCCTATGCCCAGGAACACACTAGTGCAGGACAAGCACAGCCACTGATTGGTTAACTGGTCAAATACACACACATATTTACTTGCATAAAGTTACTCCTTGTCCTCTTCCTCCTCTTCAGAGGGTGTAACTTATGTATGCACATTGTAGGGACCTGCCAGATAGAATTCCGTTGCTTGAGCTTCCTATGACCAACGGAGCTGCAATATGGGCTAAAAGTACATCTGAGGCTGGAATAGCTCTGGTTCTCTCCTCCAGTACCATCACTTATAGATAGCAGTTCAATGCTGACTGGTTTGTACCCAGCATGGTTACTTCTCCATAGCTGGGAAGGATTGTCACCTTGTAGGAAACCCAAATTTCTCACTTTCCATTGACAAGGATTTCAGCTTTTTCTACTCCTCCCACTGCAATCCAGTTGGATAATTTCTCTGCTGTTAGATGCCAGCAGCTTTCACTCCTTCTTTCCCCATGCTCTCTTCTTCTGCTTTGTTTCCCCACAGCTCCTTCTTAATCAGGTCACCACCTGGTTCCTGGTCTTGCACAATCTCCCTTTCCCTCAGCTCCATGGCTCTCTAGGAGTTGTAGTTATCCCCTCCCCCACCCCTAGTTCTGCCTACACTGGCTTCCTCTTTCCCTTTACTCCCCTTTAATCTGAGTAATGGGATGACCCATTACAACACTCTTTTACATACTTTTTAAAATCAAAAAGTATGCGCATAAATGTCAACTTTCCCCATACTCTCCCCCTCACCACCCAGAAACAGGGTTGTGCATATATTTTTCCATACATTGAGCCTGGATCAATTTTAGAACAGCCATTTACATTCATAAAACTGGGCTTTGTGGACATAAATGTCTTTCAAAAATTACCCCCTTTTGGAAAAAGTTTGTAAGATCATGCATAAAAAAATTCACCAAATACACAGATAAGTTACACCAATTTTCAAAGCTGATTTACACACATAAGTTTGCTTTGAAAATTATCCAACCAAATATACCACCTGCTAAAATGTTCACACAAATCTCTCCTGAACATTTATGCACATACCTTTTAAAAATCAAAAGTATTTGCATACACGCAAACCGCTCTCCCACTCCATCCTCGGGAACTCAGTCCAATTAAACTTTTGTGCCAACATAGCATAAGCATATAATGTTACTCACATATCAGGCCAGCAATTTTGAAAAGGCCATTTCTCCACACAAAACATTCTTTTACCAGCAGAAATTTCTTTATATAGACATAGTTATAGAAACAGAAAAAAAAATATATAGATAGATATATTGGTAGCTATGTGGATATAGATGCATCGATTATATGAAATATATGGTCACAGATGCATTGAAGATTTTGGCAGAAAAGGATCATTTTGTCCACCCAATCTGAACATTTGTACACAGATCTTATTTGGTGTGTGTTTTTTTTGTTTATAGAACAGGGGAAAACTACTGTAGGATTTACTAAACTACGGTACTGAGTTCCACAGTTTAGTGAAGTTCATCGTAGTTTTTTGCACGTTCCTGTTCCCGAAAACATGGAATGGTGTCCCCCTAACCTGGGACACCATGTTTTAAAGGGGGTCCTATGACTCCAACCCCTCCACCTCCATGTAAAAATAAACTCTGGGGTTTTACTAGGACCCCTTGCCCCCCTCTCTTGTGAGAGCAGTACAGAAGCACCTGGGGTCAGCTGACATCATTTTGAAAAATGGCACCATCAGGGCAGGAACAGGAGGAGGTCATTCCTGCCCTTAACAGACCAGCAGAATTTCAAGTAAGTTTTAGGTAGCGTCTGGGGGCTGGGAGGGGAGACAGGATGTGGATGGGGGGAAACTTTTGCATTAGAAGGTAGAGCTTCTTCACTGGGGATAAGGCCTAAGGGGCCTTTTTTTTAATGTTATCTTTTTTTTATGCATTTTCTAATATTATTTTCAAGAATCCACTTGAAAGGAAAACCAATTAGGCATATGACAATCTTAATACAAAAAGCAAAATTTAAAAAGGAAATCAAAACATGTCTTATTATTCCAAGTCCTCCAAATACCTGGGGATCCACATCATTCAAGGAAATAATAAGATGAAAATAAAAAGAAAGCACTTTTCAATGGACCATACCTATCTAATATAGAACTTTACTTGCCTATCTGAGAGATTATACAGTTGTCAGTGTCGAAGACATGTCTTCAGCAAGGGTCTTATCACTGAGGAAATGAGAAAGCTGAGAAGGCTGAAAGAAAATATATGATACATCTCTATACTTTATATAGCATTTACATGGGTATTTCAGCAGAAAAAAAGCCCCCAGTTGTAATACTCTGAGCCTTATTATTAGGAACTACTACTTCTTTTTCTGAGTATGTTCAGCCATATCTGGAAAATCTCTTAACTGAGAATAAAGAAAAGTCTCGGACCAATGTGTAAAAAGCAAATTAAGTATCCGTTCTCTATCCAGTTCCAATACAAAGGAAACAACCATAAAGACACTTTCAGAAGTCTCAAGTACTGCAGAAATTTTCAAGTCACTTGACTCAGTTGGTAGTAAAATTGGAGCAGGCTGTCCATCATCATTTCCTTTTTTAAATGGAGGTAGATAATAGGCTTTCCAAACAGGATGGATAACTTGTTCTGGTACTTTCAAAACCTTCATTAAATATCTTTTAAACATTTCCTTAGGTCTGTGGTTCTCAACCTTGTCCTGGGGACCCCCCTAGCCAGTCGGGTTTTCATGATATCCACAATGAATATGCATGAGAGAAAATTTGCATGTTATGGAGGCAGTGTATGCAAATTTTCTCTCATGCATATTCATTGTGGATATCATGAAAACCCGACTGGCTCGGGGGGTCCCCAGGACAGGGTTGAGAACCACTTAGGTGGAGTAAGGAATTTTAGGAAAATTAATGAATTGTAAATATCTACCTCTCACAAGGTTCTCTAAATTGTTCACTCTGTTGGACAGCAATTGATTTTCTTTCATAAGAGGCTCCTGCAAAGGTCTGAGACAGTCAATTCCTTCTTTGAATGTAACAAGTTGTTGTCCCACATAAACATTAACTGATTCCAAACCTGCACTTGAATCTCCAAATCAGAATATTTTGAAATCAAAGGGGTAGATTGTAAAAGGTGCACGCGGGGGTAGATTTGTTTGCGCAACCCTCCATTGCTAAACCAGTTTCCTCCCAAAGGTGTAATACCTGGTTGGCAAAAGATTGCACTGACTAGAAGCGTCAGAATGAAAACACTTCTTCCTTTCACAGTGGGCAGCTGTGTGGTTTCCAGATCCCTGTCTGGAAAACCAAAAATAGAACTTACCAGAGTTTGAAAAGTAAGATCTTTTCCTTGTTTTAGAAAAATCCTAAGAAGCAAAGTTTCTTCCACACTTGAAAAACTCTCTCCTTCTCCTTTCTGTCCACAGCCTTAGGACTTACAGAAAAATATTAATGGAAAGTTTCAGCCCTGTTTCCAAAAAACTGAGAGAGCATACAAGCCCCTTCCTTTGGGCATGCAGCTATTCCCCTAGCATACTATGGCTACTACACAGTCTGTATGTCTCCTGAAACTCACTGCAAGAGGAGAGAAAAACTGCTCCCTTGTTGTGCACTACCTCACCAAAATCTTCACTCAACTCTTTCTAGAAAACTTTAGGGGTTTCTACTTATCAATGCAGGAACAATCCATTCTGACAATCTCCCAAAGGAGTGTTTTAACAAAGGGATCAGGGATTCCCAGAGCCAGGATATCCACAATGAATATGCATGAGATAAATCTACATATACTGGTTCACCAAAGTATGCAAATTTATCTCATGTGTATTCATTGTGAATATCATGAAAACCCAACTGGGGTCACCAGGACAGGTTTGGAAAGTTCTGCCCTATACTCCAAAATATGTCCCTTTCAAAAGAGATGCAAAGACTAGCCATACTGGGTCAGACCAAGGGTCCATCAAGCCCAATATCCTGTTTCCAACAGTGGCCAAGCCAGGTCACAAGTACCTGGCAGAATCCCAGGGAGTAGATAGATTCCAAGCTGCTTATCCCAAGAAAAAGCAGTTGATTTCTATAACAGTTCCTTAATAATGGTTAATGGACTTTTCCTTCAGGAACTTGTCCAAACCTTTTTTAAATGTAGCAATACTAATAACTTTCACGACATTCTCTGGCAATGAATTCCTGAGCTTAATTATTCTCTTATTAGTTTTAAATGTATTACCTGGTAACTTCATTGTGTGTCCCCTCGTCTTTGTACTTTTCGAAAGAGTAAACAACTGATTAACATTTACTCGTTCCATTCCAAAAAACTGATTAGATTGTAAGACCTCTGGGGATAGGGAAATACCTACAGTACCTGAATGTAATCCACTTTGAAGTGCTGAAAAAAGTGTGAAAAGCAGAATATAAATAAAAATATAAATAAATAAATAAATAAATAAATTCCACTCACTATTTTATAGAATTCTATCATATCTCCCCTCAGCTGTCTCTTCTCCAAGCTGAAGAGTCTTTACCTCTTTAGCCTTTCTTCATAGGGGAATTGTTCCAACCCCTTTATCATCTTAGTTGTCCTTCTCCATACCTATTCTAATTCTGCTATATCTTTTTTGAGATGTGGTGACCAGAACTGCACACAATACTCAAGATGAGGTCTCATCATGGAGCAATACAGAGGCATTATGATATTCTCTGTTTTATTCTTCATTCCTTTCCTAATAATCACTACTATTCTATTTGCTTTCTTTGCTGCTGCTGCTGCTGCACACTGAGCAGAACATTTAATGCATTTTCAATGATGACACATAGATCCTTTTCCTGAGGGATGACACCTAATGTGGAACCCTCCATTATGTAGCTATAATTTGGGTACTCTTCTCTAAGGCACTTGTGAACATTAACTTTAATTTCCCATTTGCATGCCCAGCATCCCAGTTTTGCAATGTCCTCTTGAAATTTCTCACAATCCTCTTGTGATTTAACAACATTGAATAATTTTGTGTCATCTGTAAATTTGATCACCTCACTTGTTCCCATTTACAGGTCATTTATAAATATATTAAAAAGCAGTAGTTCCAGAACATATCCCTGGGGCACTCCACTATTCACTACTTTTTTCCATTAGGAACATTTACTATTCAGCCCTACTCTCTGTTTTCAATCTTTTAACCAGTTGGCAATCCACAATAGGACACTGCCCCCTATCCCATGACTTTTTAATTTCCTAAGAAGTTTCTCATGAGGGACTTTGTGAAATGCTTTCTAGAAATCTAGATATACTATATCAATTGGCTCACCTTTATCCATATGTTTATTTACGCCCACAAAAAATTTGGCAAATTTGGGAGGCAAGACTTCCCTTGGCCATATCCATGTTGGCTTCCTCCCATTAAACTATGCTTATCTATAAGTTCAGCAATTTTGTTCTTTATGATAGCTTCTACCATTTTGCCTGGCACAGACATCAGACTCACTGATCTGTAATTTACTGGCTCATCCCTTGATGCCTTTTTAAAAATTGGCATTACATTGGCAACCCTCCAGTCTTCAGGTACCATAGATGATATTACTAGTAGTTCACAAATTTCCAATAGCAGGTCTGCAATTTAATTTCTCAGTTTTTTCAGCTCTTTGGAATGTATCCCATCTGGTCCAGGTCATTCGCTACTTTTCAGTTTGTCAATTTGCCCTAGTATATCTTCCAGATTCACTGAGATTTGTTTCAGTTCCTCTAAATCATCATCTTTGAATATCATTTCTGGCATGGGTATATCTCTTACATCTTCCTCAGTGAATACCAAAGCAAAAAATTAATTTAGCTTTGTTATCCCTAAGTGCTCCTTTTACCCCTTGATCATCTAATAGTTCAACTGACTCCCTCTCAGGTTTTTTCCTTGAATGTACCTGAAAAAGCAATTATAGGGGTCCATATAATATTATTGTTTCAGAATTTATATTCTATAGCATCCTAAACCAAACAAATCACATCAAGATACAATGACTCATTGCTTCAAAGAGCTTATAAGCTATGGTATGTGTGTAAGCAAATGTTGCTTACCTGTAACAGGTGTTCTCACAGGACAGCAGGTTGTTAGTCCTCACATATGGGTGACATCACAGGATGGAGCCCAATCACGGAACCTTTGTCAAAGTTTCTAGAACTGCACTAACCATGCAGCCAGCAGGGGTCCCCCTTCAGTCTTGTTTAAAAGCTAAAGGAAGTGGCGAAAAATAAAATAAGAAACGTAACGAACCCAACACCGAGGGGTGGTGGGTGGGTTTCATGAGGACTAACATCCTGCTGTCCTGTGAGAACACCTGTTACAGGTAAGCAACATTTGCTTTCTCACAGGACAAGCAGGATGGTAGTCCTCACATATGAGTGAGTACCGAGCTGAAGATGTCCGAGTATGCACCAAATAAGAACATGCCATACTGGGTCAGACAAAGGGTCCATCAAGCCCAGTATCCTGTTTCCAACAGTGGCCAATCCAGGTCATAAGAACCTGGCAAGTACCCAAAAACGAAGTCTATTCCATGTTACCATTGCTAGTAATAGCAGTGGCTATTTTCTAAGTCAACTTAATTAATAGCAGGTAATGGACTTCTCCTCCAGGAACTTATCCAATCCTTTTTTAAACACTGCTATACTAACTGCACTAACCACATCATCTGGCAACAAATTCCAGAGTTTAATTATGCGTTGAATAAAAAAGAACATTATTTATTTATTTATTTATTTTTACCTTTTATATACCGACATTCTTGTATAATATACAAACCATACCGGTTTACATTAAAACAGAAGATGCAGGAAATATGTTTCATTTGTCTAATACATTGAACATTTATAACAAGGAAATTGTAAACAACGGATAAAAAGTAAGAAAAACATGGAGAAAGGTAAACAAAAGAGGAGGAAACATAGAAGTTAAAATAAAAAGGTAGCACAATGGGTTGCACGAAGGTGTGCACAAAGGGGAGTTTAGTTTTAAATGTGCCACATGCTAACTTCATGAAGTGCCCCCTAGTCTTTCTATTATCCGCAAGAATAAATAACCGATTCACATCTATCCGTTCTAGACCTCTCATGATTTTAAACACCTCTATCATATCCTCCCTCAGCCGTCTCTTCTCCAAGCTGAAAAGTCCTAACCTCTTTAGTCTTTTCTCATAGGGGAGCTGTTCCATTCCCCTTATCATTTTGGTAGCCCTTCTCTGTACCTTCTCCATCGCAATTATATCTTTTTTGAGATGTGGCGACCAGAATTGTACACAGTATTCAAGGTGCGGTCTCACCATGGAGCGATACAGAGGCATTATGACATTTTCCATTTTATTCACCATTCCCTTTCTAATAATTCCCAACATTCTGTTTGCTTTTTTGACTACTGCAGCACACTGAATCGACAATTTCAATGTGTTATCCACTATGATGCCAGATCTCTTTCTTGGTTTGTAGCACCTAATATGGAACCTAACACTGTGTAACTATAGCATGGGTTATTTTTCCCTATATGCATCATCTTGCACTTATCCACATTAAATTTCATCTGCCATTTGGATGCCCAACTTTCCAGTCTCACAAGGTCTTCCTGAAATTTATCACAATCTGCTTGTGATTTAACTACTCTGAACAATTTTGTATCATCTGCAAATGTGATTATCTCACTCGTCATATTTCTTTCCAGATCATTTATAAAAATAAGGGTAGATTTTCAGACCGCGCGAATAGGCGTACTTTTGCTGGCGCATCAGGCGCAAGCACAAGTACGCGGGATTTTAGCAGATACGCGCGTAGCAGTGCGTATCCGCTAAAATCCTGGATCGGCGCGCGCAAGGCTATCGATTCTGTATAGCCGGCGCGCACCGAGCCGCGCAGCCTACCCCCGTTCCCTCCTAGGCCGCTCCGAAATCGGAGCGGCCTCGGAGGGAATCCTCTAACGCCCTCCCCTCACCTTCCCCTCCCTTCCTCTACCTAACCCACCCGCCCGGCCCTGTCTAAAACCTCTCCTTACCTTTGTCGGGGGATTTACGCCTCCCGGAGGGAGGCGTAAATCCCCCGACAAAGGTAAGGAGACGCCGGGACGCAACCTGGGGCGGTCTGGGGGCCACGCCCCCGGACCGCCCCGGGCCATAACCACGCCCCCGGGCCCGCCCCCAAAACGCTGCCGACACGCCCCCTAAACGCCGCGCAGCTCGGGCCCGCCCCCCTCGCCAAACCCCGAGACTTACGCGAGTCCCGGGGTCTGCGTGCTCCGGTAGGCCTATTGAACATAGGCCTACCGGCGCGCAGGGCCCTGCTCGCCTAAATCCACCCGGATTTGGGTGAATTTAGGCGAGCAGGGCTCTTAAAATCCGCCCCATATTGAAAAGTAAGGGTCCCAATACAGATCCCTGAGGCACTCCACTCCTTTCCACTGAGAAAATTGTCCATTTAATCCTACTCTGTTTCCTGTCTTTTAGCCAGTTAGCAATCCACGAAAGGACATCGCCACCTATCCCATGACTTTTTACTTTTCCTAGAAGCCTATCTTGAGGAATTTGTCAAACGCCTTCTGAAAATCCAAATATACTACATCTACCGGTTCACCTTTATCCACATGTTTATTAACTCCTTCAAAAAAGTGAAGCAGATTTGTGAGGCAAGACTTGCCTTGGGTAAAGCCAAGCTGATTTTGTTCCATTAAACCATGTCTTTCTATATGTTCTGTGATTTTGATGTTTAGAACACTTTCCACTATTTTTCCAGGTGTGCAAGGCACAAGGACTGGGGTTGAATTTGGCGGAGGGCATCCTGAACCCTAATGGGTAGGTGGAAGGGTGTTGGTACGTCAAGTTGTAAATAGGTTGCGCAAGACAGACTGGCTGAAGATGGAATCTTGTCTTCCGGCCTTGTCTAAGCAATAATGGGCTGTAAAGGTATGGAGAGAACTCCAGGTAGCAGCCCTGCAAATGTCAGGAAGTGGCACTGAACATAGGTGTGCTACTGAAGTCGCCATGGCCCTCACAGAGTGTGCTTTAACACGGTCTTGAAGTGGAATGCCCACTTGCTGATAGCAAAAGAATATGCAGTCCGCGAACCAGGAGGAGAGAGTCTGCTTACCCATAGGCTACCCCAATTTGATGGAATGGAAAGAGACAAACAATTGAGTGCTTTTCCTGTGGGCAGCTGTACGGTCTAGATAGAAAGCTAGAGCCCATTTACAGTCAAGGGTATGCAGAACCTGTTCTCCTGGATTGGAATGGGGCCTGGGAAAAAAGGTAGGTAGTATAATGGATTGATTGAGATGAAACTCTGTTACTACCTTAGGTAAGAACTTAGGGTTAGGGTTAGGGTGAGTGCGGAGTACTGCCCGGTCCTGCAGAAGTTTAGTGTAAGGCAGATAGGTAGCTAAAGCCTGTAACTCACTATCTCTGCGAGCAGAAGTGATTGCCAAAAGGAAAATCACTTTCCATGTGAGATAGTGAAGATCACAGGAATGGACAGGCTCGAATGGTGCTTTCATGAGCCGACCCAAAACCAGGTTGAGGTCCCAAGAAGGGGCCGGGTGACACAGTGGAGGCTTGAGGTGAAGCAAGCCCTTCAGAAAGCATGTTACAAGGGGCTGTACTGAAATAGGAATGTCACCGATACCTTTATGGAAGGCGGCTACCGCACTGACATGCATTCTGATGGAGGAAGTTTTTAGACCTGATTCTGACAAGTGCCAGAGATACTCTAGAAACTTCGAGGTGGGACAGATAAAGAAGTCAAGGGATCGAGAAGCACACCATGACTTAAACCTCTTCCATTTGTAAAGGTAGGATTTTCTCGTGGAAGGCTTCCGTGAAGCAATCAGGACACAGGAAACTGGTTCTGAAAGGTTAAGTGGCTGAAGAATTAACCTTTCAACATCCAGGCTGTCAGGGACAAGGCTTGAAGATTGGGGTGGCATAGGCACCCGTCGTTTTGAGTGATTAGAAGCAGGTCCTTTCTCAAGGGAATGTGCCTGCGAATGGAGAGATCCTGAAGTATTGGAAACCACATTTGGCGTGGCCAGTGAGGTGCTATCAGGATCATGGTTCCCTTGTCCTGATGTAACTTCACGAGAGTCTTTGTGAGAAGTGGAAGTGGAGGGAATGCATATAGGAGACAGGTTGCCCATGAGAGGGAGAACGCATCTCTTGGCTGAGAATGTTGGCTGTGAGTGAGAGAGCAAAAGTTCTCTACTTTGCGATTTTGAAACTATGCAAAGAGATCTATATGAGGGTAATCCCATTGTTGGAAGATCGAGTCCACCACTGAGGGGTTGAGAGACCACTCGTGCGGTTGAAAGGTGCGACTCAGCTTATTTGCCAACACATTGTCCACTCCTGGCAAGTAGGTGGCCCTGAGGTACATCGAGTGGGAGAGGGCCTCCGCCCATATCTGTACAGCTTCCTGACACAGAAGGTAGGAGCCCATCCCTCCCTGTTTGTTGATGTACCACATGGCCACCTGGTTGTCCGTCTGAATCAGGATGACCTGATTGGACAGGCGATCTTGAAATACCCTGAGACCATATCTGATTGCTCGAAGCTCCAGGAAATAGATTTGGTGTTTGGCTTCCTCTGGAGACAAAGATCCTTGTGTCTGCAGTCCGACCACATGGGCTCCCCAACCGAGAATGGAAGCATCTGTGGTGAGAATGATTTGAGGGTCTGGAGCCTGGAAGGGCAAGCCTTGGCAGAGATTGATCTGATTTTTCCACCAAGCTAGAGACTGACGAAGTAAGTCGGTGACATGGACAATGGTCAACAGGGGCTGAATGGATTGAGTTCATTGTGACCTTAGAGTCCACTGCATGACTCTCATTGCCAAGCGGGCCATTGGCGTAACCTGAACTGAGGACGCCATGTGTCCCAGCAGGATGAGGAAGTGGCGTGCAGTCATGTGGTGCTGCGACTGTAGCTGGTGTGCGAGAGAGACAAGAGTGAGAGCTCGCTGTTGAGGCAGAAAAGCTTTTGCTTGTAAGTCTGCCCCTATGAATGATAAAGTTTGAGATGGACTAAGTAGGATTTGTCGTAGTTGACGAGAAATCCTAGCAAAATCAGAGTGTGTAAGTAAGATGTAGGGACGACAGAGCAGTTTGCTGAGTGGGAGCCCTGATTAACCAATCGTCTAGATAGGGGTAGACATGAACACCTTGAGTCCTGAGGAAAGCTGCAACTACTACGAGGCATTTTGTGAAGACTCGTGGTGCAGACGCAAGGCCGATTGGAAGCACTCGGTACTGATAGTGCTTGGGGCCTACCAGAAATCTCAGGTATCTGTGATGAGATGGAGTTATCGCAATATGTATGTATGCATCTTGGAGGTCTAGAGAGCAGAGCCAGTCTCCTCTTTGCAGAAGAGGAAGAAGAGAACCCAAGGTTACCATTTTGAACTTTTCTCGATGGAGGTACTTGTTGAGGGCACGTAAGTCCAAAATTGGACGAATGCCTCCCGATATTTGGGGGATTAGAAACTACCAGGAATAGAACCCTAGGCCGTGCTGAGAGTATGGTACTGGTTCTATTGCTTTGGCCTGGAAAAAGAAGGAGACCTCCTGTTCCAGGAGGATGGAGTGGTCGGATGTTCTCCACGTCGGTAGAGATGGGGAGTCCGGTGGAATGGAGACAAAGTTCAGATGATAACCTTGAGCAATTATCGCAAGGACCCACTGGTCTGAGGTGACTGAGTGCCACCTGTTGTTGAAATGGCACAATCGACCTTCCACTGGTATCTGTGGCACTGGAAGCTGGCTGCTGCTCCCTATGCTGGAGTCAAAAACCGGAAGCAGGGCCCGGCTGAAGAGCTGCTTGAGGCTTTTGTTTTCGTAGATGACAAGACTGGGTTTTTTTGAAAGGTCTGGTAGATGAGTTCTAGATGGTGGTGGGTAGGATTTCTTCGGACGGAAGAATGATTTCTTAGTGTCCTTCTGGAGAGGCTGTTTTGAGGAATACTCAGAAGGCATCAGAGAGAGCTGTCTCAGGGTCTCATGATGGACCTTGAGTTCCGCCACCGTCCGTTGAATCTGCTCGCCAAACAGATTGTCTCCTACACAGGGCAGGTCAGATAATCTGTCCTGTACTTCAGGGCGAAGGTCCAAAGACTTGAGCCAGGCCCATCTTCTTGCTGAAATAGCAGCTGCAGATACCCTGGTAGCAGTGTCAAAGATGTCGTAAGATGATCTTATCTCATGCTTGCCTGCCTCAAACCCCTTTTTCACTAGGGTTTGAAGTTGATCTTGAAACTGTTGAGGCAGGGAGTCTGTCAGTTCTTGTATCTGCTTAAATAAGACCCTGTTGTATTGGGTCATATAGAGCTGATAAGAGGCAATTCGGGAGATGAGCATTGAGCCCTGGAAGACACGGTGACCAATGGCATCTAGAAATTTCTGCTCCTTTCCTGGGGGAAAGGAAGAGTGGGGTTTCGATCTCCTTACCCTCTTTTGGGCCGATTCTACAACCACAGATTGGTGATCCAACTGAGGTTTTTGAAAACCTGGGGCCGATTGTACTAAATAAGTGGTGGCAGCCTTCCTGTTGACTGGAGCAACAGAGCCAGGGTGTTCCCAGTTCTTTTTGAGAAGATCCAGAACAACCTGGTGAATAGGGATGGAGGTTATTTCCTTGGGAGCATCCAGGAATTGCAACAGCTCCATCATTTGATGCCTGTCATCTTGTTCGGTCTGTAATTGGAAGGGAACCAATTCAGACATCTCCTTCACAAAATTTATGAAGGAAATGTCCTCTGGAGGAGAACGTTTCCTGCTTTCAGTAGGCGAAGCTGGTGAAGGCAAGTCATCGGTGTCTGGTGAAGACTCATCAGTCCAGGTATCATCGGGATCAGCAAATGCCCCTCTAGGAAACAGAGGGGGACAGAGTGGTGGAATTCCTGAAGGTCCAGGTCTAGGCTCTGAAGGAATCGAAGGAGGAACTGGAGGCACCAATGAAGGCATCGAAGGCACCGGTGCAGGCATCGAGGGCATCGATGGATGGATTGGTGGCGTTGGACGCATCAGTATCAATGGCTGAGGCATCAGTAAGACTCCCGATGGAGGGATGCGGAACAGTGTTTCTCCTCCCGATGACAAAGTAAGAGGAGAGGGCACCGGAGCCATTGATGACACGGGAGCCATCGGTGGAAAAGCGGCAATAAGCGCTTCCATCCTCGACAGCAGTGGGGCCAACGCTGCTGGAATCGGGTCAGTGGTTGGTTCCGCAATCGGCACCGGTGTCGGAGGAACTTGTAGTCGATGGCCTCCTGAACCGTCCGGTCCAGTTCTTCACGGAGACCTGGAGCAATCAGCCCGGGCTCCGGAAGCGGAGAAGGAGGCAGAGGCATAGCCAGAGGGATCACCGTTAAAGGCGGAGTCGAGGCTCCAAATACCTGTCTGGGTGAGGGTTGCCTCGGTGACCCAGTCGCAGAAAAGGTTGGTGCCTTTTGTGGAAGGTGTTTCTTTGACGGTAGCTCGGACAATGGCGAGGTCAATGATTTCGCTCCCTCAATGGTCCGAGACTTCCGATGTCGATGGCGATGTCGCTCTCTACGATCCCCTCGGTCCTGAGGGGGAGTAGAGGGAGTTGAAGGCCAAGAAGTCGTCAATGCTGGACGGTCACCGGCCGGTGGTCGATACTGGCGCAAAGTAGAAGGTGACGGTTCTGACGACGTCGATGTAATAGACGGCGTCGGGGGTTGAGCATGGAAGAGAAGTTCCATCTTCCCCATTCTGGCTTTGCAACCTTTTGGTGTCATTAGGGCACATTTGATGCAGGTCAGGATATTGTGCTCACATCCGAGACACATTACACAGACCTTATGGGGGTCTGTTATGGAATGGTGCGGTTACAGTCCGGGCACTGACGGAACCCCAACGCCATGGCCTTGAAAAATATGAGCCGCGGTACGGTCCACGGCCAGTAGGCTGCGAGGGCCAAACTCAACGGGAATCGACCGAAAATGGATAAAAACTTACCGGAGTACCGCGGCTCGAAAAAGTTGAAGGAGGGACCACTGTGGGGTAAGAAAGTTTTCAGTAATTCCTTGAGGAAAATTCCTGTCAGGAATCTCTGCGGAGCTCCTTAACCGCGTGGCTATTGCTGCGCGGAAAAAATAAGTCTGAAGGGGGACCCCTGCTGGCTGCAGGGTTAGTGCCATGCTGGGCATGCCCAGTAGGTACCAGTCAAAGTTCTAGAAACTTTGACAAAAGTGTTCCGTGATTGGGCTCCATCCTGTGATGTTACCCATATGTGAGGACTACCATCCTGCTTGTCCTGTGAGAACATAAATTACTGGAGGAAAAAGACAGAGGATGAGGAGTAGAAGAGAAAGGAGAGAAGGAGGAAGGTAGACATTGTTGAGAGAAGAAAAAAAAGAACATGGAAAAAGAGGTGGAAGAGATGGGAGCATAGAGAATAGAAGTGAAGACAGATGAGAGACAGGGAAACCATCATTGTTCTGAAACTCTGGATTTGCAAGTAATATCACTGACAATGAGTTATGCAGGGATAACATTACCCAGACCCCAGATCCACCATCCACAACATCCTTTTCATTAACATGCATAACATCATATTAGCATAGGTGAGTGCAGTAATGCTATTTACCACAGGTTAACAGGCATGGTAAATAGTACATAGAGCAAAATGTTTGCCACACATCAAGGTAATCCTTTTATCATGACAAGGTTATTATAGTGGAATATAAATATTTTAAATAAATTATTGAAATAAGGTAAATACATAAACAGGCGTTAGTACGATAAGTCACAAGATTTTTGCCTGAGCAATTTCTTTTGTAACAGTTATACTGATAGCCTTACAATGTAATTAACTCTGGTGAACTTTCCAGAAACAGCAAGGCCTGTTCTGAGTCAATGAAGTTGTTCATTTCTTTTTCCTCCTACCATCAATCCTTGGTAACTGGGGAAATAACATTTTTCATGATCAGAATCTGTATACTCCATAGGGTTATTTATGCATGCTTGTTTTTAAGTCTATGACCATTGACAGGAATTTTATTATGGTCACGGATGTATCTATAGATGACTTATTTACTTTATGGTTGTGCTGTGTAATGCATCCCCAGTCAATGCTTTTGTGTTATTACAGTGTCCCTCACTTAACATGCAAAAGTCTGGTAACATGCAAAAAACTAGGTAATTGCTCATCTGAAACTTGGTTGAAATTGCTCCCAACTTTCAGATTTTGCACAAGGCTAACTAGCATTATATTAAATATTGCTTGCAGTTCACAAAACTTTCATTAAAAATATATTCCCAGAATGGTTGCACTAAGCTCATAAACTAATTACTAATTACAAAACATTATACAACTAAATCTAAGCTATGATGCAATCTGGGGAGCAATTGTGAAACAGTTGCAAACTTTGGGGCAGATTTTAAAAGCCCCATGCGCGTTACGTTCGCCGAGCCTATTTTGCATAGGCCAGGCGATGCTCACATTGGCGCGTATCTCCCGGGGCTTTGTGAAAGGGGCGGGGCGGGACCGGAGGCAGGCGCAACTTCCAAAATAAAGGTTAGGGGGGGTTTAAGTAGGGCTGGGGGGAGGGTTAGGTAGGGGAAAGGAGGGGAAGGTGCATGCTGCGCGCACATGTTATAAAATCTAAGCCCGCACGTAGGGACTAAAATCTGGCCCTAAGAGCCTGAGTATTTTTATTTATTTATTTGATTGATTTAATATATATTATGCTTTTTTGGCATTTCAAAGTGGATTACATTCAGGTACTGCAGATATTTACCTGTCCCCAAAGGGCTCATTATCTAAGTTTGAACCTGAGGCAATGGAGTGTGAAGTGACTTGCCCAATTCACAAAATGGGGAAAAAAGCCATAGTAAACAGGCCCTAAGTGAGTAGTTTTATTGCACTTCCTTTACCTGAATTAAAAAAAAAAAAAAAACGGCATACAGTACACATTATTAAAATCCCCTATATTTTTTATGCCTATTCTTTCATGTGGGCAATCGAGAGGGGGATAAGAGCCTGCTGACTTTTGAAAATGTCATGTATGCACACCCTAACCTAAAAGCTCTTCTACAAATGTTTCCTCATTATCCTGCGAAAAGCAGGCATTCTATGTAAGCCTGTGTCTACTTTTAGCCAGGCTCAGGAAGGCAATTTTCATATAAGGCAATTTAGGCATGGGCTAGACAAAGAAGCAGGGAGGGAGAAGACCACAGGACAAGACAGATCTATGACAGCATAGCAGGCAGCTACAAGTTGGCAGACCAGATGGACCAAATCAGGCTTTTCTGCTAACATCTTCTATGTGTCTAGAGAAACAGAAATTGTCTTTGGATCGATGTAAGGGAATACAGTCTGGTATTGTACAGCAAAATCCCTACATTGCTTTATTGCTCTAGTTTTTGCCTGCATGTTTTTTTCTGTTAATTTGTTTCCCTTTCTGAAATATTGTTATGACACCATGTAAACCTGCTCACTATATTGTTTTTAAACTGATTAGTGAAAGACTTGAACTAAAAGGAAAAGAGTAACTCATTCTGAAAAATATAACTGCAAAGTGAAATATGTAAAACAAAACAAAACCTAAATTTCTCTCCTACTACGTAACTGTCTAAACAGTATGTAATACTTTGTACTTGTGTATACAACAAAAGAATACAATTTATTTATTTATTAAAACAATTTATAACCCACACAGATCAGTGAAACAGTTAAGTATGGGAAAATAAGTGTGGGAGTTTGCTGGGCAGACTGGATGGGCCGTTTGGTCTTTTTCTGCCATCATTTCTATGTTTCTATGTTGCTTATGGAAACCCATATTGGTGTTGATGAGTAATCTTCTAATAAATCATTGAACTGGTTTAGTGCAGCTGTCTCAAGAACTGTAAACAGAAATGGAATGACAAAATTTGTCAAAAACAAAGGGTCAAGAGATGATTTTTTTTAACACCAGCCTAATTGATGCTGCCATCAAAATGAAGATATCAATCCAGATTCAAAGGCTAAATTCACAATTTTGGCCAGGAAATCACTAATATCATTATGTGGTGCTTTAAGAAGGATAGGTGCACATACATCCAAAGGGCATATTGAGCTATTCATTTTAAGGGAGAATTTAAGAGTCGCGCATGGGCACAAAAGTGCACGTGTTTGCCGGCGCGCATACATGGATGCGCTGATTTTATAACCATGTACTCGTTTATGCACGCATGTTATAAAACTGGCTAACCGCATGTACACACGCGCATGATTTATCATCAACATGCACATGTGCATGTGAATCCCATCTCGAGCATGTAAGGGGGAAATTTTAGTAGGTACATTCAGCGATGCAATAGGCCTATTTCCCAGTTCACCCCAGTAAAGGTGTGGACTTACTAAACCCCTTACCTAACGCCTCTCTTTTACCCTACTAGTCCCGATCCCTAAAACCCTGCTGACTACCCTTTTTTTTTTTATTTCCCACCTCACTCGCTGTCCATAGCAGAAGTTACATGGTTGAGGGATCCCAGCGTGCACTAGAGCATGTAAGTGATTTCATGGGTGCAGTCATAGCCTGCCCATGCCTTGCCCAGACCACGCCCACCTCCCACCCCTTTTTGGTCAAATTTTTTTTATCTGTGTACCAGGAGATATGCGCATGGCCATGGGCCTTTTAAAATCCAACATGTGACTGAGTCACTCACATATCTCCCAGTTTTGCCGCGCATAGAGCTTTTAAAATTCACCCTTTTACCTAGATCGAATAGCTCAATCTCTTCAGTTGAAACTTGAGAAACCTCTGCCCATTTCACCTCCCTCCTGACAGCCTGGGAAGCGAGACCACTTCAACAGAAAATCTACTATATAATTGCACAACTTTGTTGGTAAAATATTGTGCAACCTCCTATGCAGCATACAAGATCAGTGTTATGGAATTCAGATGGAGATTCAGGATTAACAATAGCTGTTTTACCATGAGGAACAATACACGAGGACTACTGCCAGCAGACTGCATGCTTTTTGAATTTAAAGATTATTCTGCTAATTGAATCTGTGCTCTATAATTGATCAAGCATGCTATATAGGTAGGGTTTTTTGTTTTCAGTTTCAACTGATTTTTACCCATAAATTCCAGGATTTTTCTAAAGGTTACAATCAGCTGAAACTGATATTTATACTACGTTTAGGCTAATTAAAAAGCTGCTCTAGAATTATAGATGCAGCATTTCAAGATCTCCAGCACAATTGGAAGACAGAGTGGGCCAAAGCACATGCTAGTTTTCAAGTTTTCAAGTGAAAGTGCTCATCCTCCAGTGACACCAATGCTCTGTTTCAATTTCCACATCTTCACCACCAAAAGAAAATAAAGTGCCTGTTGTCTAGTGTCGCAAATACATTTGAGACATGTCGTGTCCCCCAGAAGCACTTTCTGGTCCTGAACAAAAGTAGAAGTGCAGAGCGCAGGAGTAAACATGCTGCTGAAGGAGAGAGGAAAAGCCTGGAGCCACCATCAGTAAGGATGAATGCTGTTGCAGTACAGGGAGGTGGGTGGGAAAGAGATATTCTTGGCAGGTGATGAGGGTAGAGACACTGCCAAGGGTGTGGGATGGGAGAATCTGCTTAATATTGTTTTCTGATCCTAGCTTCTGCCCACCAAAACAAATTCCGATATTTGCCCAGAAAAATGAGTCATTTTTTTCAACCGATTTTCTCCTGTTTTAGTTCTTGTCATAATAAATCCTGTTAAATTCCCAGGAAAAATAAAGAACAATAAAAAAACAAAAATGAAGCTCCCTATGTAAAGGCTTCTAATTGAAATTGAGATTTGGACTTCAGTCAGCAGCACTCATAGCTTAACTGCTTTAACAATAAATTACACAGACTAAACAAGGATTAAAAAGCTTACAGAATACATCATGCTTGGGCTCTTAAAATAATAATGATTGACAACTGAAACTGAGCTGCAGATAGTCAGGGTAAATAATCTGGAAGATGTGAGAGAGGTTCTGGAATCCAAATTTAAGCTTCGAGGTAGAAGACTGAAATCCAGTATCTCCAGGGTGGCATTCACTGATATGTTCCCTGTTCCATCCACAGGTCCCCAGGGACAGGCAGAGCTCTGGAGTCTCAATGTGTAGATGGTGCAGGGAAGAAGGGTTCAGTTTTGAAAGGAACTGGGTAACCTCTCCTCTCAGTGTTCCCACATTCCAGTGGGAACACTGAGAGGAGAGGATCACCTTGCTGGTGGCTGAAAGGAATCAGTAAGTTTTTGCTTGGGACATTGTCTTTTTTAAAAGTATTGGGGCAAAGTTAACTATTTGGGAATATTATTTAGTGTGTTTGTGTGTTTGTGCCTTTAATAGTCAGAAAGGCAGTGAATAAACAAGTTAGACTGTTTGTATTTTTAAATAGTCAATAAGGTAGCAGTAGGTAGGCAGTGAATAAACAAGTTAGACTGTTGTATTTTTAGTCAGTCAATAAGGAAGCAGTAGGTAGTGTGTTTATTTTTAAAAGTCTGCAGAACTGAGTGTTCTCCAGACTTTTAAAGAACTGAGTGTATTTAATACTAACTGAGTGTTTGTATTGAAAAAAAAAAAAAACACAAAATAAAACCCAACCCAAAAAGTAGCCAGAAGCTAGAAATAAGCTAGGAGCAGTGTATACCTAAGTAAAAAAGTTGAATAGTTCAGCTCAGTTACTCACCTTGGAAAGGTGTTGAGGTAGTGTGATTGGGTTTGAATAGGCACCAACATTTGTTAATCAAGAGAGCAGTGAGTCACTCAGGCTGACTAACTGAAGTTAGACTGTTTATATTTCCCAACCCTCCCACCCCTCGCCCACCCACCCCTAGCTCATCCCTTAATTTATAGGCAGGTGCCACTTTCACAAAAAAAAAAAAACCAAAACATCAACAAAAACGTTATTGAGAATTCGATCAGACCCCGGTAGGCCACTACCAGACACATAGTGAATTCACTAATACATTTAAAAGACGTTAGACACATTCCTACTCCCATAGCAACCTAAAACTTAACTAGGAACTGATCAAAATTGAGATGAAGGCAGCAGTCCAGCAGCAAGAGGGGGGCTTCCCAGTCTTTTGCATCGAGTGTCACATGTATGATTTCATTCCCACCGGTGAGAAGTTGTACATGTGCATGCGAAGCAAAGAGCTCCTAGCTCTCAGAGAACGAGTCTGATCTCTGGAGGCTAGAGTGGCAGACCTGGAGGAGCTGAGGCAGACAGAGAGGTATATAGATGAGACCTTCAGGGACATAGTAGTCAAGTCCCAACTTCAGACTGGCAGCCCTGGTGCTGCCTTGGAGGAAGAAGGACTCATGACGGGAGAGCACCAACCAGGTGCAGCAGGAAACGATCCTGTAGCAAGGACCTGCTCTCCAGGTGATGCATTGTCCTTTCACACTGAGGATATCTTCCCAAGGCCTACTGCCCAGGAGGGAAGGGTTAGGTTGGCCATCATAGTTGGTGATTCGATTATTAGGAATGTAGATAGCTGGGTGGCGGGTGGGCGTGAGGATCGCCTGGTAACATGCCTACCTGGTGCGAAGGTGGCGGACCTCACGCGTCACCTAGATAGGATTTTAGACAGTGCTGGGGAGGAGCCGGCTGTCGTGGTACACGTGGGCACCAACGACATAGGAAAATGTGGGAGGGAGGTTCTGGAAGCCAAATTTAGGCTCTTAGGTAGAAAGATTAAATCCAGAACCTCCAGGGTAGCATTCTCTGAAATGCTCCCTGTTCCACGCGCAGGTCACCAGAGGCAGGCAGAGCTCCGGAGTCTCAATGCGTGGATGAGACGATGGTGCAAGGAAGAGGGATTCAGTTTTGTTAGGAACTGGGGAACCTTTTGGGGAAGGGAGAGTCTCTTCCGAAGGGATGGGCTCCACCTTAACCAGGGTGGAACCAGACTGCTGGCGCTAACCTTTAAAAAGGAGATAGAGCAGCTTTTAAACTAGAACAAAGGGGAAAGCCGACAGTCGCTCAGCAGCGCATGGTTCGGAGAGAGGTATCTTTAAAGGATACTAATGATGCATTAGAATTAGGGCATCCTGACAGTGAGGTTCCAATAATTAGAAAAGTAGTCCAAGTGCCTGTAACTAAAAACTCACCTGAGCTAAAAAATTCTAACTTATTCCTATCAATTAAAAAGCAGAATGAAAATACAAACAAAAAACAAACTTTGAAATGTTTGTATGCTAATGCCAGAAGTCTAAGAAGTAAGATGGGAGAATTAGAATGTATAGCAGTGAATGATCACATAGACTTAATTGGCATCTCAGAGACATGGTGGAAAGAGGATAACCAATGGGCAGTGCTATACCGGGGTACAAATTATATCGCAATGACAGAGAGGAGCACTCGGGAGGAGGTGTGGTGCTTTATGTCTGGGATGGCATAGAGTCCAACAGAATAAACATCCTGCATGAGACTAAATACACAATTGAATCTTTATGGGTAGAAATCCCTTGTGTGTCAGGGAAGACTATAGTGATAGGGGTATACTACCGTCCACCTGGTCAAGATGGTGAGACGGACCGTGAAATGCTAAGAGAAATTAGGGAAGCTAACAAAACTGGTAGTGCAGTAATAGTGGGAGACTTCAATTACCCCAATATTGACTGGGTAAATGTATCATCAGGTCACGCTAGAGAGATAACGTTCCTGGATGGAATAAATGATAGCTTTATGGAGCAATTGGTTCAGGAACCGACGAAATCGGGAGCAATTTTAGATCTAATTCTCAGTGGAGCACAGGACTTGGTGAGAGAGGTAATAGTGGTGGAGCCGCTTGGCAATAGTGATCATAATATGATCAAATTTGATTTAATGACTGGAAGAGGAACAGTGTGCAAATCCAAGGCTCTCGTGCTAAACTTTCAAAAGGGAAACTTTGATAAAATGAGAAAAATTGTTAGAAAAAAACTGAAAGGAGCAGCTACAAAAGTAAAAAATGTCCAAGAGGCGTGGTCATTGTTAAAAAATGCCATTCTAGAAGCACAGTCCAGATGTATTCCACACATTAAGAAAGGTGGAAAGAAGGCAAAACGATTACCGGCATGGTTAAAAGGGGAGGTGAAAGAAGCTATTTTAGCCAAAAGATCTTCATTCAAAAACTGGAAGAAGGATCCAACAGAAGAAAATAGGATAAAGCATAAACGTTGGCAAGTTAAATGTAAGACATTGATAAGACAGGCTAAGAGAGAATTTGAAAAGAAGTTGGCTGTAGAAGCAAAAACTCACAGTAAAAACTTTTTAAAATATATCCGAAGCAGAAAGCATGTGAGGGAGTCAGTTGGACCGTTAGATGATCGAGGGGTTAAAGGGGCACTTAGAGAAGATAAGGCATCGTGGAAAGATTAAATGATTTCTTTGCTTCGGTGTTTACTGAAGAGGATGTTGGGTAGGTACCCGTAATGGAGAAGGTTTTCATGGGTAATGATTCAGATGGACTGAATCAAATCACGGTGAACCTAGAAGATGTGGTAGGCCTGATTGACAAACTGAAGAGTAGTAAATCACCTGGACTGGATGGTATACACCCCAGAGTTCTGAAGGAACTAAAAAAATGAAATTTCAGACCTATTAGTAAAAATTTGTAACTTAGCATTAAAATCATCCATTGTACCTGAAGACTGGAGGATAGCAAATGTAACCCCAATATTTAAAAAGGGCTCCAGGGGCAATCCGGGAAACTACAAACCGGTTAGCCTGACTTCAGTGCCAGGAAAAATAGTGGAAAGTGTTCTAAACATCAAAATCACAGAACATATAGAAAGACATGGTTTAATGGAACAAAGTCAGCATGGCTTTACCCAGGGCAAGTCTTGCCTCACAAATCTGCTTCACTTTTTTGAAGGAGTTAATAAACATGTGGATAAAGGTGAACCAGTAGATATAGCATACTTGGATTTTCAGAAGGCGTTTGACAAAGTTCCTCATGAGAGGCTTCTAGGAAAAGTAAAAAGTCATGGGATAGGTGGCGATGTCCTTTCGTGGATTGCAAACTGGCTAAAAGACAGGGAACAGAGAGTAGGATTAAATGGACAATTTTTTCAGTGGAAGGGAGTGGACAGTGGAGTGCCTCAGGGATCTGTATTGGGACCCTTACTCTTCAATATATTTATAAATGATCTGGAAAGAAATACGACGAGTGAGATAATCAAATTTGCAGATGACACAAAATTGTTCAGAGTAGTTAAATCACAAGCAGATTGTGATAAATTTCAGGAAGACCTTGTAAGACTGGAAAATTGGGTATCCAAATGGCAGATGAAATTTAATGTGGATAAGTGCAAGGTGATGCATATAGGGAAAAATAACCCATGCTATAATTACACAATGTTGGGTTCTACATTAGGTGCTACAACCCCAGAAAAAGCTCTAGGTGTCATAGTGGATAACACATTGAAATCGTCGGTTCAGTGTGCTGCGGCAGTCAAAAAAGCAAACAATGTTGGGAATTATTAGAAAGGGAATGGTGAATAAAACGGAAAATGTCATAATGCCTCTGAATTGTTCCATGGTGAGACCGCACCTTGAATACTGTGTACAATTCTGGTCGCCGCATCTCAAAAAAGATATAATTGCGATGGAGAAGGTACAGAGAAGGTCTACCAAAACGATAAGGGGAATGGAACAACTCCCCTATGAGGAAAGACTAAAGAGGTTAGGACTTTACAGCTTGGAGAAGAGACGACTGAGGGGGGATATTATAGAGGTGTTTAAAATCATGAGAGGTCTAGAACGGGTAGATGTGAATCGGTTATTTACTCTTTCGGATAGTAGAAAGACTAGGGGGCACTCCATTGAAGTTAGCATGGGGCACATTTAAAACTAATCGGAGAAAGTTCTTTTTTACTCAACGCACAATTAAACTCTGGAAATTGTTGCCAGAGGGTGTGGTTAGTGCAGTTAGTATAGCTGTGTTTAAAAAAGGATTGGATAAGTTCTTGGAGGAGAAGTCCATTACCTGCTATTAAGTTAACTTAGAGAATAGCCACTGCCATTAGCAATGGTAACATGGAATAGACTTAGTTTTTGGGTACTTGCCAGGTTCTTATGGCCTGGATTGGCCATTGTTTGAAACAGTATGCTGGGCTTGATGGACACTTGGTCTGACCCAGTATGGCATTTTCTTATGTTCTTAACCTTTTGGGGAAGGGGCAGATTTTAACTGAAAGGCTCCACCTTTACCAGGGTGGAACCAGGCTGCTGGCAATGACTTTTAAAAAGTAGATAGAGCATCTTTTAAACTAGAACAAGGAGGAAAGCTGACCGTTGCTCAGCAGTGTATAGTGTGGAGAGAGCTACCTTTGAAGGATACTAATGAAACATGAGAGTTAGGGCATCCCATCAGAGAGGTTCCAATAAAAGCAAAAGTAGTCTATATATAGAAATAAGGAAAGCAAAAGGTCAAGCAGAAGAAAGGATGGCCAAAGAGGTAAACTGAGGAGACAAAACATTTTTCAGCTATATCAGTGAAAGAAGGCTGGTCAGAAATGGTATATTGAAATTGAAAATTGACAAGGAGTAATGCATGGAGAAAAATGAAGAAATGGCAAAATTATTAAACAAATACTTCAGTTCTGTATTCAATAAAGACCCTGGAGAAGGACTGTTGCTGATTAAGAAGATCATAAAGGGGGAGTGGGGTAGACAAAATTCTGCTTACAGAAGAGAATGTATGGGAGAAGCTAGGCACACTGAAAATGGACAAAGCCAAGTAGCCAGATGAGATACACCTCAGGATACTGACTGATCTCAGAGATATGCTGGTGGATCCTCTGAAGGACATGCTCAAAAGATCACTGGAAATGGGAGGGGTGCCGAGTGACTGGAGAAGAGTGGTAGTGGTCCCACTTCACAAGAGTGGTAGCAGAGAGGAGGCTGGAAACTACAGGCCGGTTAGTCTCACCTCAATGGTGGGAAAATTAATGGAGACGCTGCTGAAGGAAAGGATAGTGAATCTCTAGAGTCTCTGGTTGCTGAACGTGAGGCAGCATGGATTCACCAGGGGAAGTCTTGTCAGACAAATCTGATTTATTATTTTGATTGGGTGACTAGAGAATTGGATTGAAGAAGAGCACTCAATGTGATCTACTTGGCTTTCAGCAAATGTTTTGACATGGTCTCAAATAGGAAGTTTGTGAATAAAATAGAAGTTTGGGGGTGAGTGCCAAAGTGGTGGTGTGGATTACAAACTGGTTTGACTGATAGGAAACAGATTGTAATGGTAAATGGAACCTACTCTGAAGAGAGATCAGAATGCCTCAGGGATCTGTATTGGGACTGGTTTTACAGAATATCATTGTGAGTGATGTTGCGGAAGAGAGAGAAGGTAAAGTTTGTCTGTATGCAGATAATACTAAGATCTGCAACAGAGTGGACATGCCTGAAGGAGTAGAGAGAAAATGAAAGTGATTTAAGAAAACGTGAAGAGTGGTTGAAGATTTGGCAGTTGGAATTCAATGCCAAGAGGTGCAGCGTCCTGTATCTGGGTTGTGGTAATCCAGACAAACTGAATGTGATGGGGGGTGAAAGACTGATGTGCAAAGACCAAGAGAGGGATCTTGGGGAAATAGTGTCTGCTGATCTGAATAAGGCAAATCAATTTGACAAGGTGATAGCTAAAGCCAGAAGAATACTGTGCTGCATAGAGAGAGGAATAACCAGTAAGAAAAAAGAGGTGATAATGCCCTTATACTAGTCCTTGGTGAGTCCTCTTCTGGTGTACTGGGTTCAGTTCTGGAGTCCTTATCTCAAGAAGGATAGAAACGGGATAGAGGCAGTCCAGAGAAGGACGTCCAAAATAGTGTGAGGTCTGTATTGGAAGACCTATGAGGAAAGGCTGAAGAATCTGATTACATATTCCCTGGAAGAGAGAGGAGGTTTTAATGATGCATGAACTTTGAACCTTTTCAGTTGGAAAGAAACAATAGAACTAGGGGTAACAAAATGGAACTCCAGGGGGGGTGGCTCAGAGCCAATGTCAGGAAATATTTCATCATACAGAGGGTGGTGATTGCCTGGAAAGCCCTTCTGGAGGATGTAGTGAAGACGAAAACAAAGAATTCAAAGGGGCATGGGATAAACACTGTGGATTATTAAAGACTAAAGGACAGAAATAAGAAAGCAAGCATGCGGGTAATTTGCCGGTGCGTCAGTTACTACCTTTAGCAGGGTAGTAGGCATGGAGATTACCACCCCTAACCAATAAACCTTGAAGCTTTTAATGCACTGCAATATTGCTCCCCGCTTAGACGGCTAGAGGATGGAAATGAAGAATAATATGCAGGGGGGTAACTTGCTGGTACAGCAGTTACTACCCTTAACAGATGCTTCCTGCTTATGGCCCAATTTTAAAATTACGGCGCTCATTACAACCGGGAGATACACATGTAGCAAGGCCATACGCGCACTGTGGGGAATTTCAAAGGTCTGCGGCCACGCCCCGAAGAACCAGATTAGAAAATAGAGGCGGGGCATGGGTGGGCTGGGACAGTGCTGTCACTTCTATGTTTCTATGTTGCTATAATGGATCTAGTGGAAAAAATGTACACCAGTTTTCCTCCCTCTCCTGGTGATGGCCAACCTCCCTGCCAAAAGCAAGGAATTGACCAGTTTACCCAGTGTGCGTATGCGTGTGCCAGATTAATTTCACTTTTAACTGAATAAAATCAATGTTGTCAGGGAAGAAGACTTCTATATGTTATGTCTTTAATAAACCTACGAATTGTTGATATGTAGGACTTAATAATAGGATAAGGATACTCAAATAAGATATACACTTTTCAACACTTGTCCTCCTTCCTCTTAACATGAACATGGTTTAGCAATAGTGTAATAAAAATGCGCAATTTTATTTGAAAATGGATTTTTAAAAGCTTTTTATTCGAAATTTGTAAACCATTGTGATAGCATTACCGAACGACAGTATATAAAACTCGATAAATAAATAAATAAATAGGTCTATAAGTAAAGAATCACCAGAGCTAAAAGATTCCAAATTATTCCTGTCAACTGAAAAGCAGGCTGGGGTTTTTTTTGTTTTGTTTTTTTAATTTAATCTTTCTGAAAAGCAGGTTGTTAATACAAACAAAAAAACACACTTTGAAATGCCAGTACTAGAAGTTTAAGAAGTAAGATGGGAGCCAATACTAGAAGTTTAAGAAGTAAGATGGGAGAGTTAGAGTATATAGCAGTGACAGAAGAGGTAGACATAAATGGCATCTCAGAGACCTGGTGGAAGGAGGATAACCAATGAGGCAGTGCTAAAGCAGGATACAAATTATACTGCAATGCTAGGGAGGAGCAACTTGGTGGGTGGGGAGGGGGGGGGGGCTTTATGTCAGGGGTGGCATAGAGTCCAACAGGATAAAGATTCTGCAAGAGAGTAAATACACAGTAGAATCTTTATGGCTAGAAATCCCATGTGTGCTGTGGAAGAGTATAGCGATAGAAACATTCTACTGTCCATCTGGCCAAAATTATAGGACAGACAATTTAATGCTAAAAGAAATTAGGAAAGCTAACCAATTTGGCAGTGCAGTAATAATGGGAGATTTCAATTACCCCAATATTGACTGTATAAACATAACATCAGGACATGTTATAGAGTTAAAGCTCCTGGATGGAATACATGACTACTTCGTAGAGCAATTGATTCAGGAACCAATGAGAGAGAGAGAGAGATCTATTTTAAATCTAATTATTAGTGGAATGCAGGATTTGGTGAGAGAGGTAATGGTGGTGTAACTACTTGGCAATAGTGATCATAACATGATCAAATTTGAATTAATGACTGTAAGCCTTAGCACTAAACTTTCAAAGGGGGAGACTTTGATATAATGTGGAAAATAATAAAAATAAAACAAAACTGGAAAATGCAGCTACAAATGTTAAGAGTGTACAACAGGCATGGACATGATTTAAAAATAACATCTTGGAAGCACAGTTAAGATATATTCCATGCATTAAGAAGGTGAAGAAAGGCCAGACGATTGTCAGCTTGGTTAAAAGGCGAGATGAAAGAGGCTTTTTTATCCAAAAGAATGTCCTTTGAAAATTGGAAAAAGGATCCATCTAAAGAAAATAAGATAAAGTATAAGCATTGGCAAGTTAAATGTAAACATTGATAAGACAGGCTAAGAAAGAATTTGAAAAGAAGTTGGCCGAAGAGGCAAAAACTCATAAAAAAAACTTTAAAATATATATCTGAAGCCGAAAGTCTGTGAGAGAGTCGGTTGGACTGTTAGATGATTGAGGGTTTAAAGGTGCACTTAGAGAAATAAGGCTATTGTGGAAAAACTAAATGAATTATTTGCTTCAATGTTTAGTAATGAGGATGTTGGTGAGATAACTGTTCTGGAGACGGTTTTCAAAGATGATGGTTCAGACTAACTGAACCAAATCCAGGTAAACCTGGAAGATATGCAGTAGTAGATAAGATTGACAAATTGAAGAGTAGCAAATCACATGGACCAGATGGCATACACTTCAGGGTTCTGAAAGAACTAAAAAATGAAATTTCAGACTTGTTACTATTAATTTGTAAACTATCATTAAAATCATCAATTGTACCTGAAGACTGGAGGGTGGCCAATGTAACCACAATATTTAAAAAGGGCTGCAGGGGTGATCCAGGAAACTAAATTGGTGAAGCTGACTTATGTGCAGGAAAAATAATGGAAACTATTCTAGAGAACAAAATCACAGAACATATATATAAGCATGGTTTAATGGGACACAGCCCGTATGGATTTAGTGAAGGGAAGTCTTGCTTTACAAATCTGCTATCTTTTTTGAAGGGGTTAATAAACATGAGGATAAAGGTGAGCTGACAGATGTATTGTGTTTGGATTTTCAGAAGGTGTTTGACAAAGTCCTTCATGAGAGACTTCTAAGAAAATTAATGGGATAGGAGGCAATTTCCTTTTGTGGATTGTAAACTGTTTAAAAGACAGGAAACAGAGAGTAGGATTTAATGGTCAGTTTTCTCAGTGAAAAAATGTAAACAGTGGAGTGCCTCAGGGATCTGTACTTAGACCGGTGCTTTTTTTTTGTTTGTTTGTTTAAATCTTTTATTAATTTTCATGTAACAAACACGAAGGTAACAAAAACATTATCTCACCATAAGGATCAAGTGAATAACAAAACATACATCTGTATCGAGCATTCCACGCAGTGGAAACTTCGTGTGAGGTACGAAAACAGAAAGGAGAGGAGAAGAAAAGAAAAGAAAGAAAGAGGAGGAAAGAAAGAAGAAGGGGAAAAGAAAAAGGGAGGGGAGGTCGGGAAGGGGGGGAAGGATCCTAACAAAGCGGGTACCGAGAGTCCCAATCAGCCAAAAAATGTGATGATACCATTATTATGAAGTAGTGTAGTTCTCAAGAGGTTTCCCCATCGTAGATCATTTGGCAAGTCAGTCTATTGGATTTAATTGCCATGGTCTTTTCATATTTACTATATAAATACACAAATTCTATCATAAGTGCTCAGAGAGCAACTCGCTGCGTTTCCAATTTGACATGATATTGTGCAAGGCGATTATTAGGAAAAAGTCCAATAATTGTCTGTGAGGAAGGGGAAGCTTTACAGCCGGATGGGCTTCTTTTAGTATTATTAAGGGGTACGAGATCGGTATTGGATGGGCCAATTTGGAGGAAATCGTGGTCCAAATTTGCTGCCAGAACATATATACAAAGGGGCAAGAAAAAAGCATGTAATCCATAGAAGCCTTATTAGCTGAGCAAGACCAACAATTGTGTGTATGGAGACATCTGGCCCGCTGCAACTTCCACAGAGTCCAAATAGCTCTATGAATAATAAAAAAGGAATTTTGCGTGATACTGCTTGAGAGCGAAGTACGAATAGAAGAAGCCCATATATATTCCCACATCTTGTCAGAGGGAGCCACATTAATTTCAGAGGACCATATGGGATATAATTTCTTGATAGTCTGACGCAGCGAGAGGCTTTTAACAATTTTATATATTCTAGAGGCTAGATAGCCTTTAGGCCCCTGCTCTGAATAGATCGTGAGTAGGTAAGGCGGTTTATCAAGAAACAATGTGGATTTGTTCATATCTTGTATAGCATTAAGTAGTTGCAATCAGGCATAAAACTGAGTGTGAGATAGGTTAAAATGTTCTCTCATTTGGTTGAATGTTAATAAATGGCCGGCTGTCATGATAGAAGAAAGAAATCAGATCCCTTTGTCTGGCCATGTAGCCCAGTTGAGGGGATGGCCACCAATTTTGATCATGGGATTGTGCCAAAGAGGAGATGATTGCAACAAGTACAAAAAGCCTTCTCTAAATTAAACACTGAAGAAGTTCTTGAGAAAAAGATTGAAGTGTTACCTGAAAAGGGAGAAAAAACCCAATACATGCAGAAATTCCAGATCAATAACCAAAGGAAAAAGCTCATTGTGATTGATGACTCTGTCATCAGTGGCACAACTGCAAAGGGAAAGAGTGAAGTGAATAACAAAACTCAACTAAAGTTTCAAAAGGAGTCCAGGAAAAGCAGTAACCTTAACAAGAAAAGCTGGAAAGCTATGACCACAAATGCTCATAGTTTGGCCAATAAAATCCTAGATCTGCAAGCCCTAATGGAGGAAGCGGACTTGGACGTTTTTGCAATCACAGAGACATGGTTCACAGAATCTCATGATTGGGATACAGCAATACCAGGCTATAACTTGTTAAGGAAGGACAGAGTAGATAGAAAAGGGGGAGGAGTGGCTCTTTATATCAGAAACAATATCCAAGCATCTGAGCTGCAAGGAAGATGGGGCAATGAAGAAGCCTTATGGGCCAACCTAAAAAAAGATGGGGCATCCATTTATATTGGAGTGGTTTACAGGCCTCCAAACCAAAAGGAAGAGCTGGACAGAAATCTGGTTGAAGACATCCAAAAGATAGGAAAGAAGGGAGAAGTGGTGATCATTGGAGACTTTAATCTGCCGGATATAGACTGGAGAATCCCATCTGCAGAATCTAATAATAATAGAGAAATAGTGGATGCCCTGCAAGTCGCTTTGTTCAAACAAATGGTAATGGAACCCACGAGAGAAGGAGCTAAACTCAACTTAGTGCTCACTAATGGAGTTATCGTCTCTGATGTCCAGGTGGACGCCTATCTCAGCACCAGTGATCATCAAACTGTATGGTTTAATATCACAAAAAGGATACAGAAAAGAAGCACAAAGACTCAAGTTTTGCAGTTCAAAAACACGGACTTTGATGAAATGGGGAAGTACCTGGAGGAAGAACTAAAAGGCTGGGAGAACGAGAGAGATGTGAATCAACAGTGGACCAATCTTAAAGGAGCAATTACCAAGGCAACTAATCTATATGTTAGAAAAGTAAAGAAAAGCAAAAGAAAAATGAAACCTATCTGGTTCTCAAAGGAGGTGGCTGACAAAATAAAGGCTAAAAGAACAGCATTCAAGAAATATAAAAGATCCCAAAGGGAGGAGCACAAAGAAGAATATCTGGTACAACTGAGGGAGACGAAGAAATTAATCAAGACGGCAAAAAGTCAAGCGGAAGAGAGGATTGCCAAGGAGATAAAGAGAGGTGACAAAACATTTTTCAGATACATCAGTGAAAAGAGAAAAGTTCAAAGTGGTATAGTGAAATTGAAATGAGGAAATAATCAATGTGTGGAGAGAGACGAAGAAATGGCAGAAATATTAAACGGATACTTCAGTTCGGTGTTCACTAAAGAGGACCCTGGTGAAGGATCGTTGCTGCTTAACAAGGAACTGGAGGGGAGTGGAGTAGATGTAACTCCATTTACAGTAGAAAATGTATGGGAAGAGCTGGAGAAACTGAAAGTGAACAAAGCCATGGGGCCTGATGAGGTTCATCCCAGGATACTGAGGGAGCTCAGAGATGAGCTGGCAGGTCCACTGTGTGACCTGTTCAATAGATCCCTAGAAACAAGAGTGGTGCCGAGTGATTGTAGAAGAGCGGTGGTGGTCCCGCTTCACAAGAGTGGGAACAGAGAAGAGGCTGGTAACTACAGACCGGTTAGCCTCACTTTGGTGGTGGGAAAAGAAATGGAGTCGCTGTTGAAAGAGAGAATAGTGAAATATCTACAGTCGGGACAATTGCTGGACCACAGGCAGCGTGGATTCACCAGGGGAAGGTCCTGTCAGACAAATCTGATTGACTTTTTTGACTGGGTAACAAAGGAATTGGATCAAGGAAGAACACTCGATGTCATCTACTTAGATTTCAGCAAAGCCTTTGATACGGTCCCGCACAGGAGACTGGTGAATAAAATAAGAAGCTTAGGAGTGAGTGCCGAGGAGGTGGCCTGGATTGCAAACTGGTTGAAGGACAGAAGACAATGGGTGATGGTAAATGGAACTCTCTCTGAAGAGAGAGTGGTTTTAAGTGGTGTAGCACAAGGATCGGTGTTGGGACCGGTCCTATTCAATATATTTGTGAGCGACAGTGCGGACGGGATAGAATGTAAGATTTGTCTTTTTGCGGATGACACTAAGATCTGCAATAGAGTGGACACGCCGGAAGGAGTGGAGAGAATGAGACGGGATTTAAGGAAGCTGGAAGAGTGGTCGAAGATATTGCAGCTGAGATTCAATGCCAAGAAGTGCAGAGTCATGCATATGGGGATTGGAAATCCGAATGAACTGTATTCGATGGTGGGGGGGGAGGCTGATGTGCACGGAACAGGAGAGAGACCTTGGGGTGATAGTGTCTAATGATCTGAAGTGTGACAAGGCGATAGCTAAAGCCAGAAGAATGCTGGGCTGCATAGAGAGAGGAATATTGAGTAAGAAAAGGGAAGTGATTATCCCCTTGTACAGGTACTTGGTGAGGCTGGAGTACTTGGTGAGGCTGGAGTACTGTGTTCAGTTCTGGAGACAGTATTTCCAAAGAGAGAGAGACAAGATGGAGGCTGTCCAGAGAAGGGTTACCAGAAAGGTGGAGGGTCTTCATCAAATGACTTATGAGAGATTGAAGAATCTAAATATGTATACCCTGGAGGAAAGGAGAAGCAGAGGTGATATGATACAGACTTTCAGATACTTGAAAGGTTTTAATGATCCAAAGACAATGACAAACCTTTTCTGTCGGAAAAAAATCAGCAGAACCAGGGGTCACGATTTGAAACTCCAGGGAGGAAGACTCAGAACCAATGTCAGGAAGTATTTCTTCACGGAGAAGGTGGTGGATGCCTGGAATGCCCTTCCGGAGGAAGTGGTGAAGACCAGAACTGTGAAGGACTTCAAAGGGGCGTGAGATAAACACTGTGGATCCATAAAATCTAGAGGACGTGAATGAAGAGTGGGTGGCTCGCGGCAATGATGGCTACTGCCTGGAGATAATATCCTTATTCAATAAACATACACACGGTTAATGTGACTCCAACAATGCTCTAAGCATCAACGGCAAGAGGAAATGTGGAAAAAGATTTGCATTCACAAAAAGCAGGGAGTAGCTTGCTTGTTATGGCGGTTACTACCCCAAACCAAATAAGCCTGATAATTCACTTTAATACATATCCAGCATAGCTCTCTGCTTCAACGGCAGGAGAGAAAGACCGATACTTCACGCATATCCAGCATAGCTCTCTGCTTCAACGGCAGGGGAGTAAGACCGATACTTCACGCATATCCAGCATAGCTCTCTGCTTCAATGGGAGGGGAGTAAGACCGATACTTCACGCATATCCAGCATAGCTCTCTGCTTCAACTGCTGGGGAGAAAGTCCGATACTTCCCGCATATCCAGCATAGCTCTCTGCTTCAACGGCAGGGGAGAAAGTCCGATACTTCACGCATATCCAGCATAGCTCTCTGCTTCAAAGGCAGGGGAGAAAGTCCGATACTTAATGCATATCCAGGATAGCTCTCTGCTTCAACGGCAGGGGAGAAAGTCCGATACTTCACGCATATCCAGCATAGCTCTCTGCTTCAACAGCAGGGGGAATGAAGAAAAGTGGATCTATATACAGACAACAACCAACAAGGACTGAATTACATAGTCTGGGTAAACAAATAAGCATGGGTGTAGCTTGCTTATTGTGGTGGTTACCACCCCTAACTAATTAAGCTAGATATTCACTTAGAAGCAGTTCTAACACTGCTGTTATGCTCAGGCTTGTGGACCCTTGGCCGACGAGAGGATGGAATACCTTTCGGAGGGTCCGTAGGCTCTCTCGTCGGGTGGCGAGGCAGGACAGGAGGCAGGACCAGTTGACCCTTGGCACTGGAGGCTGAAGCGAACACGGAGATGATGAAGAGCCGAGATGAGGCGCTGTGTCTTCACCACTGGTGGTCTGTGGTCCCCCCGGGAGGAGCCCGTAGGGACCCAGGCTGCTGGGACTTAGGTGGGCCCTTGGAGACGGAGTCTTGAAGAAGTCCTAGGTCGAGTACCAGAGGGTCAACGCTCACCAGTCCAAAGTCGTGTACCAGAGAATCGCCGCTTGCCAAGCCAAGATCAGGAACCAGAGAATCACCGTAAGCCAATACGCAGTCAGGAACCAGAGAATCACCGTAAGCCAGTCCGAAGTCAGAAACGACAGAATCACCGTAAGCAAATCCAAAGTCAGGAACCAGGAACACCAAGACGAAACAGGAACCAGCGTCCAAGCACAAGGAACTCACCGAAGCAAGCAGACTAGACAGCGTTGGGATGTTGCCAAGTCACTGGATGAGCAGAGGAAGCTGCCTTTTATACTTCCTCTGCCCTGGCTGATAGAGAACAGGTGAGGCCATTTAAAGGGATGGGTCCCTTTAATTCTGTGGAGGGGGCGTGGCCTCGTGCTTAAGCATGGCGGTGACCATTTTGGATTTCTCTCGCAAAGGGGAGACGCCGCTGGGGGGAAGCAGGACGGGTTCCCCTGCAACGGGCAGTGTCGGAGGCCGCACGGGCGCGATGGCCCGAGTCAGAGCACTCCCCCGGGGATCCCGTGTTGCCGCAATCAGGTAGGGGGCCGCGGTCGTGGGGCACCACGGCCACAGAGCACAACAGTACCCCCCTCTTTAGGGCATCTCCCTGGAGGCCTGGGTTTAGCTGGATGGTCCTTGTGGAACTGCTCCAGCAAATTCCGGTCCAGGATGTTAGCCAGTGGTTCCCAGGAATTCTCCTCGGGGCCGAAGCATTCCCATGCTATCAGGTATTCCCATTTCTTCCTTTGTTTCCTCACATCTAGGACCTCTCGGACTTGATAAGTGAGGTCATCTTCAGAGGCAACAGGTTGCGGAGTTGGAGGCGTGCTGGAAGGCCATGATAATACCAGAGGCTTCAGTAGGGAGATGTGGAACGTGTTGTGAATCTTGAGAGATGGGGGGAGACGAAGTTGATACGAGATTGCTCCCACCTGCCTGATGATGGGAAACGGTCCAATGAATCGCAGGGCCAGTCGCGATGATGGCAGCTTCAAGTGGATGAACTGCGTGCTCAACCAAACCTTCTGGCCCAGCTTGAGAGGCAGGTATGGTCTTCTGTGCCGGTCAGCATAACTCTTAGCTGCCTGGCGTGGATATCCACAGCCGATGCAGCTCATCAGCAGAGAGTTGAGCTGTCGGAGATGCAACCGTGATGGGGACAGGCAGTGGCAGGCGTGGCTGTTTCCCATACACTATCTGAAAGGGGGAGACCCCCGTAGCGGCAGAGATATGAGAATTTAGCGCGAATTCGGCCCAGGATAACAAGATAGCCCAGTCATCTTGTTTTTCGTTAACATATAGACGAAGGAATTGCTTCAAGGTCCTGTTGGTTCTCTCTGCGAGACCATTGGTTTGTAGATGGTAGCCGGATGTATAATCTAGAGTGACGTCGAACTTCTGGCAGAGAGCCCTCCAGAATTTGGCCGTAAATTGAGGCCCTCGATCAGACAGCATGCCTTTAGGTAGGCCATGAAGCCTGAAGATGTGCTGGACAAACAGCTGGGCCAGTTGGGGTGCCGATGGCAATCCTGGCAAAGGTACGAAGTGCGCCATCTTGCTAAAACGATCGACTACCACCCAAATTACCGTGTTGCCATTGGATAGTGGCAGGTCCACCACGAAGTCCGTCGCCACGTAGCTCCACGGTTCAGAAGGCGCGGGTAATGGTTGAAGTAAACCTGGGGTGGGCCCGAAGATTCTCTTGTGGCGGGCACAGGTCTGGCAGGACTCCACATAGGCCCGGACATCCTTATTTACCTTTGGCCACCAGTAATATCGGCGCAGAGTCTGCAATGTGCGGGATTGCCCTGGGTGGCCGGAACAGCGGGAATCGTGAGCCCATGCCAGCACTTGTTTCCGTAAGCGTGGCGGAACCAGAGTTTTCCCAGGCGGAATGATGGTGGTAGCCAACAGGAGGATGCGGGATGGCTCAATAATGTACTGAGGTTCCTCAGAACCTTCTGTTGAATCAAATACTCGAGATAGGGCATCAGCCTTGATGTTCTTCCCAGCCGGTCTGTATCGGAGAACGAAATTAAAATGGGTGAAGAACAGGGCCCACCGGGCTTGTCGTGGGTTGAGCCGTTGTGCCCGGTGCAAGTATTCTAAGTTCTTATGGTCCGTGAAGACCGTAAACTGGTGCTGTGCCCCTTCCAGCCATGGGCGCCATTCTTCCAAGGCCACCTTGATGGCCAAGAGCTCCTTGTCGCCGATGGTATAATTCCGCTCGGCAGGTGAGAACTGGCGGGAGAGGAAGGCACACGGATGTAGCTTATGGCCGTCGGAGGCCTGGCTCAGGACGGCCCCCTACTCCCTCTGAGGATGCGTCCACCTCTATAAAGAAGGGTTGTTGCGGATCCGGGTGCCGAAGGCATGGTTGCTGCGTGAATGCCTCCTTGAGATGATGAAAGGCGGCCTCTGCTGGCGGAGGCCATTTTTTGGGATCCGCGCCTTTCCGGGTCAGAGCTGTCATCGGGGCAACCATTGTGAGGGATGAAAGAGCGGTAATAGTTGGCAAAGCCTAGAAATCTTTTGAGTGCCTTGAGCCCGGACGGCTGTGGCCATTCCTGAATGGCACTTAGCTTTTGTGGATCCATGCGGAATCCCTGACTGGAGACTATATATCCCAGGAAGGGAAGAGACTCCTGCTCAAACTGGCACTTTTCTAGCTTTGCATACAGCTTATGTTCTCTGAGGCGTTGTAACACTTGAATGACGTGCTGCCGGTGAGCGGCCAAGGTATCGGAAAAAATCAGGATATCGTCCAAATAGACTACCACGCAGTGGTACAGGAGGTCGCAGACTATCTCGTTCATAGTATTCTGAAATACTGCGGGGGCATTACAGAGCCCGAACGGCATCACCAAGTACTCATAGTGGCCGTCACGGGTATTGAAGGCTGTCTTCCATTCGTCACCTTCCTTAATACGAATGAGGTAGTAGGCCCCTCGGAGATCCAGTTTGGAGAAGATCCTTGCACCTTGTAGCCGGTCAAATAGCTCAGAGATGAGAGGCAGGGGATAGCGGTCCTTGATCGTTATGGCATTCAGGCCCCTGTAGTCAATGCAGGGGTGGAGCCTCCCATCCTTCTTTCCGACGAAGAAGAATCCAGCCCCTGCAGGGGACTTTGACTTCCGAATGAAGCCCTTCTCCAGGTTCTCTTTAATATATTCATTCATAGCCTGCATCTCTGCAGGAGAGAGGGCATAGGTGCATCCTCGAGGAGGCTCAGTGCCAGGGAGGAGATTGATGGCACAATCGAATGGTCGATGAGTTGGAAGTACTTCAGCCTTCTGCTTAGAAAACACATCTGCGTACGAGGCATATGAAGCTGGCAGGTCTGGGAGGTTGATGGCAGCGATCGGGCAGGGCCCTGGAGCCACAGCTTGGAGGCAATTGCCATGGCAATTCAGCCCCCAACGAGCCAGCTGCAAGGTCTTCCAATCGAACTGGGGCTCGTGCTCCTGGAGCCACGGGAGTCCTAGGACAATGGGATGGATAGAGTACTCCAGGACATAAAATGACATCTGATCCTGATGCAGGACCCCGGCCCTCAGCTGGACAGGAAGAGTGGCGTGCATCACCCATTCCAGAAGAGGCTTCCCTTGGATGGAGGAGATGACCAAGGGACGAGACAGCGGAACTTGAGAAATCTTTAAATGTTCAACCAGGCCTTTCATGATAAAATTCCCGCCGGCACCGGAGTCCACCAAGGCCAGCGTGTGGAGCTCTCCATCCGCTGCGGTTAATGCCACTGGCAAGGTTAGTGGAGGTGCAGGAGTGGTACGGCCCAGGAAGAGACCTCTTTCAGGTCCTAGGCCCGAGAGTTTCCCGCACGCGTCAGGCAGGCAGCAATCCGATGGCCCGCTGCACCGCAGTAAAAACAGAGCCCCTCCCTCATTCGCCGTCGACGCTCTTGTGGAGAGACTCTCCCGTGACCCAACTCCATGGGTTCCTCGGCGGGGGCTCGGAGGTCGGTTGAAGGGCTCCTAGGGGAGGGCGAGGACCTTCTCGCTGTCTTTACCTCTGGAAGGCGAAATCGCATGCGACGGTCCACGCGGTTGGCTAATTCTATCAGGCCATTGAGGTCGTCTGGCAATTCCTTCGCGGCTAATTCGTTTTCTAGGCATGAGGATAGCCCTTCCAAGAAGATCCCATGGAGACAATCTTCTCTCCAATTTAATTCTGCAGCTAGAGTGCGGAATTCGGTTGCGTAGTCGGCCACTGTCCGAGTTCCCTGTCGCAACCGGAGCAATTCCGAAATGGCCGTGGGTTTACGAATCGGCTCATCAAAAACCTGTCGGAAAGCAGATAAGAACTGGCTCAGGTTTTCGAAGACAGGGTCTCTTCTCTCCCATAGATGAGAGGCCCAGATCAGCGGCTTCCCGTCGAGCAGCGACATGATGTAACTGGTTTTGGCCAGGTCGCTGGGAAACTGTGCGGGCAGCAAGGAAAAACGGACCTGGCACTGGCTGAGGAATCCTCGACACAACTTCGCATTTCCGGCGTATCGAGAGGGAGCTGGGAGTTGAGTGGGAATTCCTTGCCCCAGGTCACCCCCATAGGCCTGGATGGCATGCGGCTGAGTAGGGCGGCCTCCTTGAGCCCCAGGCGTAGACGGCAGGGTAGGGTTCATGGGCCCTAATGCCTCGAGGCGTTGGGTCAGGCCCTGCACTGCTGAGACCAAGGCATCGAGGGTCTGTTGCTGATTCTTTAGGCGCTGGGCCATTCCCGGAATGGCCTGGCGGGCGGATACCTCCACCGGGTTCATGGACGTGGCAATCTGTTATGCTCAGGCTTGTGGACCCTTGGCCGACGAGAGGATGGAATACCTTTCGGAGGGTCCGTAGGCTCTCTCGTCGGGTGGCGAGGCAGGACAGGAGGCAGGACCAGTTGACCTTTGGCACTAGAGGCTGAGGCGAACATGGAGACAATGAAGAGCCGGGATGAGGCGCTGTGTCTTCACCACTAGTGGTCTGCGGTCCCCCTGGAAGGAGCCCGTAGGGACCAGACTGCTGGGACTTAGGTGGACCTAGGGAAGTCAGGCAACGGTGCAAAGGCCAACTGGAGCTTCGCACTGGAAACCCGCGGTCCCCCCAGGAGGAGCCCGTAGAGACCCGGGCTGCTGGGACTTAGGTGGGCCCTTGGAGACGGAGTCTTGAAGAAGTCCTAGGTCGAGTACCAGAGGGTCAACGCTCACCAGTCCAAAGTCGTGTACCAGAGAATCGCCGCTTGCCAAGCCAAGGTCAGGAACCAGAGAATCACCGTAAGCCAATCCGAAGTCAGGAACCAGGAACACCAAGATGAAACAGGAACCAGCGTCCAAGCACAAGGAAGCAAGCAGACTAGACAGCGTTGGGACGTTGCCAAGTCACTGGATGAGCAGAGGAAGCTGCCTTTTATACTTCCTCTGCCCTGGCTGATAGAGAACAGGTGAGGCCATTTAAAGGGATGGGTCCCTTTAATTCTGTGGAGGGGGCGTGACCTAGTGCTTAAGCATGGTGGTGGCCATTTTGGATTTCTCCCGTGGAGGGGAGACGCCGCTGGGGGGAAGCAAGACGTCTTCCCCTGCAACGGGCAGTGTCGGAGGCCGCACGGGCGTGATGGCCCGAGTCAGAGCCCTCCCCCGGGGCTCCCGCGGCGCCGCAATCCAGTAGGGGGCCGCGGTCGTGGGGCGCCATGGCCGCGGAGCACAACAACTGCTCTCTACATTAATGTGTACATTAATGTAGAGAGCAGTTTACATTTTCTCTACATTAATTAAAAAATCCTACTCAAATGCCTCTAAAAGTCAACCCTGGTTCACTAACGACCTGAGAAGGCTAAAACAAAGTTTAAGACAGAAAGAAGCCAAGTGGCGTAAAACACCATGCGCTAGCACGCTCTCTGTCTACAAATTTATGCTTCACCTGTACAAGACCTCCACCTCCAAATCAAAAAGGGATTTTTATGCGTCCAAAATTCATAACCTGGTCTTTGACGCTAAAGCCCTATGTATCTAGCCTCACTCAGGTCGCCCCCCCAGAATTTCCCAGTAACCAAGCACAATCCAAAGCTGAAGAACTCGCATCGTTTTTCCAAAACAAAATCATCAGTTTTCTTACCCAACTGCCCTCCAAGATCGCCCCCCTACCATCGGCTCTGCAGCCTCCCATCAAAAATATTCACCTCGAAGCTTTCGAACCCATTTCCTCCTCTGAGATTCAAGTTGTTCTAAGAAGAATGAAACCCTCCTCTCACCTGACGGACCATATCCCCACCAAACTTCTTCTCACAATCCCAGACTCTATCTCCAAAACACTGGCGGACATTATTAACTGTTCTCTCTCCCACGGTTCCTTCCCAGACGACCTCAAACTGGCGTCACTCAAACCACTCCTAAAAAAAACAAATTTGGACCTAAAAGATCCTAACAACTTCCGCCCAATAGCCAATCTCCCCTTCATTGCTAAGATTATGGAAAGGCTTGTGAACTTCCAACTATCGGACTACATTGAAGATAATAAACTTCTATCTGCCTCGCAATATGGATTCCGTAAAAATCTAGGCATGGAATCCCTCCTTACTTCCCTAACAGATTTCCTCATCCTGGGTCTCGACAAAGGTCAATCTTTTCTGCTGGTCCTTCTGGACCTTTCCGCAGCCTTCGATACTGTCAACCATTCCATCCTCATCAACCAGTTAGCTGACATAGGAGTTTCCGGCTCTGCGCTATCTTGGTTCAAATCGTTTCTCAGCAACAGAGGTTACAAGGTCAAAATCCAGAACAAAGAATCTTCACGCCATGACTCGTCCGTAGGAGTCCCACAAGGCTCCTCTCTATCCCCGACACTCTTTAACATCTACCTTCTACCACTTTGCCAACTCCTCACCAACCTCAACCTAAAACACTTTCTCTACGCAGACGATATCCAGATCCTGAACCCCATCAAAGGCTCATACTCGAAAACCCTCGACTACTGGGAATCCTGCCACCAAGAAATCAAACGTCTCCTCAATAGTCTAAATCTAGTACTAAACTCCTCCAAGACCGAAATATTACTCATATCTCCAGAGAACAGCAATCTCACCACTTCTCATCCAACCAACCCACCTACCACTCAAGTGAGAGATTTAGGAGTGATATTTGACAACAGGCTGAACTTCAAAGCCTCCATCAACAGAACGACCAAAGACTGCTTCCACAAACTCCAAGTTTTAAAAGGATAAGACCTCTCTTCCATGCCCAAGATTTCAGAACGATCCTCCAAGCAATTATTTTCTCAAAGTTAGATTACTGTAACGCTATCCTACTTGGTCTCCCTTCCTCCTACACCAAACCGCTCCAAATGGTACAAAACACAGCAGCCCGTTTACTAACAAACACCAGGAAAAGAGACCATATTTCCCCAATTCTAAAAGACCTTCATTGGCTACCAATTCACTTCAGAATCATCTACAAATCCATCTCCTTGATATACAAAATCATCCATCAACACACCACAATTGACCTACAATTTCCTCTCCGCTTACACAACTTCACAAGACCTACCAGAGACGCATACAGAGGATCCCTCCATGTATCCCCTACTAAAACTACTAGTCACATTACCTTAAGAGATTGAGCCCTCTCCACAGCTGGCCCACCGTTATGGAACTCCATGCCTCCCGATCTCAGACAGGAGCCTTGCCTCCTAACCTTTAGAAAAAGACTCAAGACTTGGCTGTTTATGCAAGCTTTCCTGGACTTAAATTAATGCATCTCGCCATCAACATATCCAACACAGCAGCTGTACCTCATCTCCTTGTATATAATTTAGTCTCTGCTAAACTATCTTTATTTCCTCTGATCCCAGTTCAATAGTCCTTGTTAATTGTAGCTGCTTTCTTCGACACGTTATTTCTGTTTTGATGTATTTATTGCACCCCTGTTTATTTGTAAACCAGCATGATGTGATCACTTCATGAATGCCAGTATATAAAAACCTTAAATAAATAAATAAATAAATAAAATGTGAGGGTGGAAGGGAAATAGAACCAAAAGGTTACTAAGAGCCAAAACTAACAGAAGTGTGAGAAAAAAAAAAGTGCAAAGCTTACTGGACAGACTGGATGGGCCGTTTGGTCTTCTTCTACAGTCATTTCTATGTTTCTATGTTTCTATGATTGTGAGTTCTGCCACGAGGGAGTATGGGGAGGGCAAAGTGTATCAAATTCCTTCAGTGCTCTATGTAAAGACCGCAATATTTGATCGGATGTCAGATTGGGGAGTAAAGTCATGCCAGGGAAACTGTGCATAGGAAAAGGGGAAATAAGAGAGCATTCCATAAGGACCCATCGGTGTTGCTCTATGTGAGACGTCTCCGAGGCAAAAAGATGAGAACCTTGTTGTAATACAAAAGCCTGGTGATAGGCATAGAAATCAGGAAAATTAACCCCACCATTTACCTTTGCTCCTTTCAGTTTGGACAAAGCAATTCTAGGTGCTTTGTTTTTCCATAAAAATGTAGTTAATAGCCTGTCCACTTGTGTATAGAAGTCTCTAGAGAAAAAAACAGGAACCATAGATAAGATATATGTGATCTTAGGAGCCAGGACCATATTAATAGTTTCTAATCTCCCCCACCAGGTAAGATTCAAAGGAGACCATTGAAGATTAATATCCCGCAGCTGTTGAATTATAGAGTTCTCACAATGAGATGATGTTACAGCTGGATCCATAAAGAATTTGATACCCAAATATTTTAGACCTTTTGTAACCTTTTGGATTGGATGATGGGAGAGGTCTAACATAGAAGCTAACGAATTTAGAGGAAGGAGGTCAGTTTTATGCCAGTTTACTTGTACCCAGAAATCGAAGAATAGGTAGCATTCAAATCAAACAACGTAGAAAGAGAGAGACATCAGGATAAGTAAGGAAAAGAAGGACATCGTCTGCGTAGGCCGATAGTTTAAAAGTGTCAGAACCAGGGAGATCACGTGAGGTAGCAAAGGGAACAGATGTAGGTTTCCCTGCTCCGTGCTTTGCCCTCCTATCCAGCTCCATCGCCAGCAACGTTTAGCAATTGGAAACACAATCGGTATCTGAGGAGAAAGACCAAACCGGCTAGATTGATTAAACCAGGGCCATAGCAACACGGGTCGTTCAGAAAGAGAAGGAGAAGGACAGAGAAAATGTGAAGAGCGCAGATCCGCAATCTTCCCCCGGTGATACAGCACCGGCTCTCGCAAACTCTATGCCTGATATCGAGGCGATTAAGGGCACGGTAGCAGCGGCATTAAGTCCGGAATTAAAAACAATAGCGGAGCGGCTGGCAAAATTAACTCAATCGCTCAGTGGATATGAAACGCGTTTTGAGGAGGTGGAAGGTAGGGTTTCTGAAATCCAGGATGACTTGGTTACGGCGAAGGGGGCCATAGAGTTTCTCCAGGCCTCGATGGTGCAGCAACAACAGCGAGTCGAGGACCTGGAGAACAGATCGCGATGCTCTAATATTTGCTTAATTGGTCTGCCGGAATCCATTCCGGACCCTGACCTTTCAGTATTGCTGGAAGCGCAGTTACTAATGAGGATGTTGGGAAGATACCAGGTTCTGAGATGGTTTTCAGCAGTGATGAGTCAGACAAACTGAACGAAATCACTGTGAATCTGGAAGATGTAGTAGGCCAGATTGACAATCTAAAGAGTAGCAAATCACCTGGACCGGATGGTATGCATCCTAGGTTACTGAAGGAACTCAAAAATGAAATTTCTGATCTATTAGTTAAAATTTGTAACCTATCATTAAAATCATCCATTGTACCTGAAGACTGGAGAGTGGCCAATGTAACCCCAATATTTAAAATAGGCTCCAGCGGTGATCCGGGTAACTATAGACCAGTGAGCCTGACTTCAGTGCTGGGAAAAATAGTGGAAACTATTCTAAAGATCAAAATCGTAGAGCATATAGAAAGACATGGTTTAATGGAACACAGTCAACATGGATTTACCCAAGGGAAGTCTTTCCTAACAAATCTGCTTCATTTTTTTGAAGAGGTTAATAAACATGTGGATAAAGGTGAACCAGTAGATGTAGTATATTTGGACTTTCAGAAGGCGTTTGACAAAGTCCCTCATGAGAGGCTTCTATGAAAACTAAAAAGTCATGAGATAGGAGGTGATGTCCTTTCATGGATTACAAACTGGTTAAAAGACAGGAAACAGAGAGTAGGATTAAATGTTCAATTTTCTCAGTGGAAAAGGGTAAACAGTGGAGTGCCTCAGAGATCTGTACTTGGACCGGTGCTTTCAATATATATATAAATGATCTGGAAAGGAATACGACGAGTGAGGTTATCAAAAAAATAAATAAATAAAAAATTAAAACAGGGGTGGGTAAGAGTATGGGGTAAGGGTGTGGCCTGCTTGTTACAGCGGTTGCTACCCCTAATTGAGCTGGACGTTCACTTGGATGCAGATACGGCGCTGCTCTCTAAATTGGTGGTGGGGTGGAGGGGAATTAGGGCTGGATGGTACTGGAAGCCAATAGTAACAGGTGGGAGAGAAAAAAAGGGGAAAAAATGGATAAAGTGCGTAGCTTGCTGGGCAGACTAGATGGGCCGTTTGGTCTTCTTCTGCCGTCATTTCTATGTTTCTATGTTTCAAATTTGCGCATGATACAAAATTATTCAGAGTAGTTAAATCACAAGTGGACTGTGATACATTACAGGAGGACCTTGCAAGACTGTAGGATTGGGCATCCAAATAGCAGATGAAATTTAATGTGGACAAGTGCAAGGTGTTGCATATAGGGAAACATAACCCTTGCTGTAGTTACACGATGTTAGGTTCCATATTAGGAGCTACCACCGAGGAAAAAGATCTAGGCATCATAGTGGATAATACTTTAAAATTGTTGGCTAAGTGTGCTGCAGCAGTCAAAAAAGCACAGAATGTTAGGAATTATTAGGAAGGGAATGGTTAATAAAACGTAAAATGTCATAATGCCTCTATATCGCTCCATGGTGAGCCGCACCTTAAATACTGTGTACAATTCTGGTCGCCGCATCTCAAAAAAGATATAGTTGTGATGGAGAAGGTACAGAGAAGAGCAACCAAAATGATAAAGGGGATAGAACAGCTCCCCTATGAGGAAAGGCTGAAGAGGTTAGAGCTGTTCAGCTTGGAGAAGAGACGGCTGAGGGGGGATATGATAGAGGTCTTTAAGATCATGAGAGGTCTTGAATGAGTAGATGTGACTTGGTTATTTACACTTTTAAATAATAGAAGGACTAGGGGGCATTCCATGAAGTTATCAAGTAACACATTTAAGACTAATCGGAGAAAATTCTTTTTCACTCAACGCACAATAAAGCTCTGGGATTTGTTGCCAGAGGATGTGGTTAGTGCAGTTAGTGTAGCTGGGTTCAAAAAAGGTTTTGATAAGTTCTTGGAGGAGAAGTCCATTAACGGTTATTAATCAAGTTTACTTAGGGAATAGCCACTATTATTAAATGCATCAGTAGCATGGGATCTTCTTAGTGTTTGGGTAATTGCCAGGTTCTTGTGGCCTGGTTCAGCCTCTGTTGGAAACAGGATGCTGGGCTTGATGGACCCTTGGTCTCACCCAGCATGGCAATTTCTTATGTTCTTATGTTCTTAATTAGACCTCCCGAATGTACATGGACCGCTACGGATCGAACATTCGCACCGGCTAGGCCCCAAGCAGGGGAATGCAGTGCGGCCGAGACCGGTGATTGCCAAACTACAAAACTACGCTCATAAGCTGGACATTCTGAAGGCGCTTCGAGGGGGACGTACCCTTACCTATGCTGGACAAAAAATTCTGTTGTTTCAGGATTTTTCAGCGGCTGTTGTGGCGCAGCGTAGAGCCATGGCCCCTCATTGTACTCAATTAATCAATCAAGGGTTGCGTGCGATGTTAATTTACCCGGCCCGTATTCGCGTGGTCACGGAATCAGGGGTAAAATGGTTGGACACTCCTGCGGCAACCCAAGTGTTTGTGCGTGAACATGCTGGCAGGGAGTCGGCAGCAACTACTTAACTTCCCTTATTATATTTTGGCGCGAACTCTCCATTAAATGAACCTTCTAGGCTATCACGACCTCTGAAATCTTTGAGGATTCTGTTTGACCTTCCTGGACACATGGGGTCTGATTGGATGGATGACCTGGAGATCGAGATAGGGAAAGGAATTACTCATTTCATGGCAGTTTCTAAAGCTACGTGGGCTAGTTCGCTCTATGCAGAGTCTCTCCGCTACAAAGCTCTGCTTTGCCGTGCCAAGGATTCTTCTCTTTGGTGGTTTTTGGTTTTTTTTTTTTGCGGCCATGCAAGACATCTGAGACTTGGCAACTTCTGAATGTATGGCGAGTTTGGTTTTTTTTAGCTCTGACTTGATAGGAGACTCCAAAGTTTTCCCGGCCTTGGTGTGTGTGTTGTTTTTTTTTTATAGGTCGGTGTTCTTTAGTTTTTTTTATTTTTTTTGTCTTCATGAAGATCTGCCTGACTATTTTTTTAATCTATTTATTTATTTATTTGTTTATTTGTTTGTTTACTTTTCTCTCTTCATTATGTGTGTCTGAGAATACTATATAACCCCTTTAAGGGCTTTGATTGAGGAGGCCTCCTGTGAGGGGACGGGGCGTGAGGGGGTAATGTTATCCTGATGGGCAGTATGTATTATGTTCAGGGAGGAAGCAATGACCATCTGATATCCTGTCAACAGCCAAGGGGGGTAAGTTGTAATATCAGGCCCTTTTATTTCCTTTTGTCCATATATTCTCCGGAGTCTAGGGGGGGATGTTTTGGGTTTTTTTCCTTTCCTCTCTATGAGTGGGGTGTTGGTATCTCTGCGCACGCATCCTCACGGGGGGCACGTATCACCATTTGTTTTTTTTAGGGGGGAGGAGTCTAAGGGCCTTCGATACAATTTTTTTATTTTTTTTTTTGCTATTCTTTGAGATGACAAGGGCATGGGTTACTAAAGGAGGCACTTTTTATAGGGGTCATATTGAGGACCTGCTCAGCGGGGTTTTCTTTTTGGTTGGTTTGTTTGATTCTGTTAAGGAGACAGCGGCACTGCCGTTTGTGGGATGCACAATCTGGTTGTTGAGCTGGTCCCTGGGTGTGCTGTTTTCATCTTGGAGTTTAAATCCTGTAAGGTGGATTATCAGAGAGAGCATTGGGAACCACGATGTTTGATACTGGTTTATAAGTTAAGTGTTAACTGTTTTGGAAACCTCCAGACTGGGGGCTGTTTATTCTATTTGTTGTTAAACACTCTGTTGCAAAGGTCTATAAGTGAAGGTTGGGTCAGTTCCCTTGTCGAGGTTATTTGCTTCCCATACAGAGTGTTTCCTTTCTACTCTTCTATTAGGTGTTGGGATGGTGGGAGCTGGATGGGAGGTGGTGGCGGAGGTGGGTGGCGACCACTTGGGTTTACCTCCCATAAGAGACACGGGAGGGTGATCTCTGTAATTAAAATACGGTGGGTAAGGGGTACTGACATAAGGACAAAGGATGGGGGAGGGAAGGGGTGGGGAGGGGAGGGAAAAAGGGATGACAGAGGGGGTAGGGAGATATATGAGGCTACTATGGGGTCTGAGAATACTTATAATTGTGAATCTATGGGACTGCGGTTGGTCTCGCTGACACAGTATTTCTTTTCTCGAGTGTGGGCTCCGACTGGGAGGGCCCAGACTCAGCCTAATATGAAAAATCTGCTTTACTTATTTGCAATACTAGATGTAAACTAGTCAACACACTCAGATAGTGTCATGGAACGTCTGTGGCATCCACTCTCCCATCAAGCGTTCTAAGATATTAACTCGCTTGAAGCGTTTGAATACGGATGTTGGCTTTCTCCAAGAAACTCATTTGTCCGATCAAGAACATGCTAAATTGAGTAAGTATTGGGTGGGGAAATCACATTACGCATCGGCTACTTCCCGCTCGGCGGGAGTGGCAATCCTTCTTCATAAGTCTTTACCGATACAGGTCCATAAAGAAATCAAAGACCCGGAGGGACATTTCCTCATTCTAGTTACTGAATTATATCATCAGACTGTGGTGCTCTGCAATATATACGCCCCAAACACATATTCCGCCTCATTCTTTCAACTCTTGTATCAGCATTTACTTCCCTACATTGATGACACGATTATAGTCGGAGGTGATTTTAATACCGTTAAGGACCTCCAACTAGATGCGTCTAAAAACCGGCGACAGGAGCAGGGGCTGGGACGCGGTCCCTCCTTTTTGGAAAATGCCCTTTATTTGGTAGAAACATGGAGGGTTTTAAACCCAGGGGTGAAGGAATTCACACACCTCTCATGCGCACACTCCACGTCAAGCATTTCCAAAAGTGGCTGAGGCTGGTAGTGAAAACATTGTGATTTCTGATCATGCTCCAGTGTGGATTGATAAGGCTTTTCGAGCCCCCTCTCAGTATGCTTGGATTTGGCGTTTCCCCTATTATTTACGTGAAGATAGGAAATTTCAACAATATCTCGAGGACAAGTGGATCGAATATGATATGTTTAATCATGCCCATCGTGCCCAACCAACCTTGTTTTGGTATACGGCTAAAGCAGTTTTGCGAGGGGATATTATCTCTTATATGGCACAGTGCCAGGTAGCTCTCAACCATAGGATTCTACAACTTTCTAAACAGATGAAAAAAGCTAAGGCAGCACTGATTCACAAAAATACGGGACCAGCTAGAGATAATTACCTATCCCTTCAATGTATCTTAAATACTTTGCTACATCAACGGGAAAAAAAGAGCCTGCTCTACTATAAATTTCGACTCTATCAATATAGTAACAAGGCGGGAAAATTGATGTCACATTTAATTAGATCCTACCGTGCATCCCGTTTCGTGGCGGGCTTGCGAAATGAGGCAGGGCATGTAGGGACGAACACAAAATCCATACTGCGTATCTTTAGAGATTACTATAGTAAGTTATATAGATCTGAGGGGGGGACCGAGGACCTGTATGCCCGTTTTTATGAATCCTTATCATTGCCCACTCTCACTGTGGATCAAAAACTTTTTCTCAACTCCCCTATTACTAAGGATGAAATCAATTTGGCCATTCGGAAGTCTCAGAATTTAAAAGCTCCAGGCCCTGACGGGTATCCGGCTGAATTCTATAAATGTCTCATTGCTCGGATTGTTGACCCCTTGACTGCTTTGTTTTCGGAGTTGGTGACTACGGGAAACTTTCCGGTGCAGATGAATCATGAGCATATTACCCTCATCCCCAAGACTGGTAAAGATTCTCTTGCTCCAGAGTCTTATCGCCCAATATCGTTACTTAATTATGATCATAAATTGTTTGCGAAAATCCTAGCGGATTGCTTAGCTACCCTGCTACCATCCCTGATAGGCCATCACCAGGTGGGCTTTGTGCGGCAAAGATATGCTTTGTTCAATGTGCGTCGAGTACTTGTGGCAATGGAAATGTGTCGCGCGACTCAGACTCCATATCTTGCCATTAGCTTTGAAGCAGAAAAAGCATTCGACAGGGTGGAGTGGCGGTATTTATTATTTATTTTACGGCAAATGGGTTTTGAGGAGTTTTTTCTGGATGCGATTCAACTGCTTTATGCTGCAACACTGGCTTCCATACTGGTAAATAGGGAGCGTTCTGAACATTTTACCATCTTACGTGGTACCCGTCAGGGTTGTTCCTTGTTGCCTTTGCTTTTTATTCTCCAATTGGAGCCACTATTAGCCGCCATATAAGTGGCCCTTCGCATAAGGGGGGTCCGCTTTGGTGGGGAGATCTTCAAATGTGCCGCTTTCACGGACAACTTGTTGGTATTTCTTACGAACTTCGTTACTGCTTTTGCTGGATCTCCTCAGCTCTTTTGGAGTGTTTTCAGGCTTCCGGCTTATTAGAGGGAAGTCATCGGTGCTAGCTTACCCGGATACGCTCCGCGATCACTGGCGGGACTCCTTCCCATTACAATGGGCTGATACGTCCTTTCGATACTTAGGATTGGTATTGTCGGCTGACCCAGCTCAAGTGTATCAGCTAAATGTCCCACCCCTTCTTCGCACCACATATGAATTACTGTGGCATTGGCAGCCATTGCCTTTGTTGTTATCTGGCCGGGTCCATCTGTACAAAATGGTTATCCTTCCTAAATAGCTATACCTAGTTCAGAATATGCCCCTCTCCCTTTGGCAACGGGATTTGGCAGTCTTGGATCGTTACTTACAGCATTTTCTTTGGCGGGGCAAGAAGGCTAGACTGCCTCTTTCTTGGCTGCAAGAACGGTGGGGGATGAGGGGACTGGGGGTGCCAAACTTACAGATCTATAATTTGGCCTGTAATATGCGAGTCATCCGAGACTGGCTTTTGGAAACTTCCTCCCACACTCCGTCGGATGTGGATTGTGCGTTGGTGGTGCCCTTGGAGGTGAACTATGTACTACAGGTGGAGCCTTCAAAAATTTCCCCGTTTTTGACTGCATCCCCCACAATTCGTCCTATTCGGCAGGCGTGGGTTCAACTAACCAAACGATTGCTGATACCTCGGGTTTGTGCCTATTTGCTGCCCATAGCTGGTAATGGGGAATTTCTCCCGGGCTCTCAATCTGCTGCCTTTAGGAAATGGTCTCAAGTGGGAATTACGCGCCTTGGCCATCTATTTACTGGAGAAGGGGTTCAGTTTTCTTTTTCCGAATTTAGGGATTATTATCACTTGGGGAGCTCCTCTACTTTCCCTTATTTGCAAATTACACATTATCTGAATTCCATACCAGTAGCCTTCCGTCAAATGACGATGTTTCACAAGTTGGAGCAGATTTTTCAATTAGGGAAGTCAAATATCCCTTCTTTATCTTACTATTATAAATATCTTACAAAGGTGGGGAGGACAGATATATGTGGGGTGTTGGCAGAGCATTGGGAGGGGGATGGAGAGTTTGTTGTATCTAGTTCTGTTTTACATTACTGTTTTGGTTGGGTGGCCAGAGTATCTCAAAACTCTTATTATAGAGAACCTCAGTATAAATTCCTTGGGAGGGCCTACATCTCCCCGCAAATGGCATACCGCCAACATATCGCTACTACAGCGCATTGCGGGCAATGTCCACAAATCACAGGTATCCTGTCTCATGCATTTTGGGCGTGTCCGCCCATTAAGCTTTTTTGGGCAAAAATAGCGAGATATCTGGCCACTGTACTAACCATTTGTATTCCAGTTGCACCGCTTTGGCTTCTTTTCAGCTACATCCCATCTTTGCGTATTAGAGAACCGGGCGTTCGTCTCCTGCTACAGAAGGCATGTTTGGTGGGCAAGCAGGTGATTCTTCAGCAATGGAGGGAGACTGAGCCACCGTCATTTTGGGCCTGGAGAAATTTATTCTACTCACTCATGCATATGGAGTATCTTTCGTCATGCAGTTCACCACGGCATCGGAGTCAATTTCTGGCGATTTGGAAACCATATATTCAGACACTTCCGCACCGAGCCAGGAACAGACTGCTTAATGCATGAAGGGAGTCTTCCCTTGTATGCTAGATTTGAATGGATGCTGCACGATACCTCCAGAGGGAGAGACCGAGTCCTATATAAACTTCAGTTTCCCATCAGAGCCTCAGGGGAGTAGGGGGGGGGGGGGATTGTAGGAAGTGGGGGAGGAGAGTACATTTCTTGACTGTGTTGGATTTCAAGTATGTCTGTTTGCAAGTCAGAAGGTGTTGAAGTGTTACGCACCTCCTGACCTGTTTGTTTGTTTTTTTGAAAATTTAATAAAATGTTATTACAAAAAAAAAAAAAAAGTGTCAGAACCAATATTTATACCTTCAATGGAGGGAGATTGAGGTAGAGCTAGAAGCAGTGGTTCCAAAGTCAAATTAAATAAGAGTGGTGAAAGAGGACACCCTTGACGAGTGCCTCTAAATAGTTGAAAGGGCTGAGACCTGGTTATTAATATACAAAAAGGCCTTAGGAGAGTGATATAAAAATTGTATCCAGGCTTTGAAATTAGGCCCAAAACCAAACCAAAGGAGTGTGGCTATTAAAAAAGCCCACTCAACGCGGTCGAAGGCCTTTTCAGCGTCAAGGGATATAGTTGCAGCAGGAACAGGAGAGGAAAAAAGAGATTCGTGAATATGGAAAAACAGGCGGGTATTATTGGCTATAAGACGACGTTTAATAGAAACATAGAAACATAGAAATAATGGCAGAAGAAGACCAAATGGCCCATCTAGTCTGCCCAGCAAGATTTCACACTTTTTTTTTCTCACTCTCTCATACTTATCTGTTACTCTTGGCCTTTAGTACCCTTTTGGTTCTATTTCCCTTCCACCCCCCGCTGTTAATGTAACCTTTTGGTTCTATTTCCCCTTCCACCCCCACCGTTAATGTAATCTTTTGGTTCTATTTCCCTTCCACCCCTGCCATTAATGTAGAGAGCAGTACTGGAACTGCTTCTAAGTGAAGTATCTAGCTTAATTGGACAGGGGTAGTAACCGCCTCAATAAGCAAGCTACTCCCACGCTTATTTGTTTACCCAGCCTATGCCATTCAGTACTTGTTGGTTGTTATCCGAATATAAATCCACTTTTATTTATTTTCCCTTGCCGTTGAAGCAGGGAGCTTCTCTGGATATGTATTGAAAGTGAAGTATCAGGCTTAATTGATTCAGTGGAGTAACCGCCGTAGCGAGCAAGTTACATCCATGCTTATTTGTTTACCCAGACTGTGGAATTCAGTCCTTATTGGTTGTTGTCAGAATATAAAATCATCTTTTCTTCATTCCCCCTGCCGCTGAAGCAGAGAGCAACACTGGATATGCATTGAAAGTGAAGCATCAGGCTTGTTTGGATTGGGGTAGTAACCGCCGTAACAAGCAAAGCTACTCCCCGCTTTTTTGTGAATGGAAATCCTTTTTTCACATTTCCTCTTGCCGTTCAAGCATAGAGCACTGTCGGAGTCACATTTACCATGTGTATGTCTATTGAATAAGGGTATTATCTCCAGGTAGTAGCAGTCTTCCCTGCAAACCTCCCTCTCTTCCTTCACAACCTCTAGACTTTATGGATCCACAGTGAAGTTCTTCACAGTTTTGGTCTTCACCACTTACTCCGGAAGGGCATTCCAGGCATCCACCACCCTCTCTGTGAAGAAATACTTCCTGACATTGGTTCTGAGTCTTCCTCCTTGGAGCTTCAAATCGTGACCTCTGGTTCTGCTTATTGTTTCCGACGGAAAAGGTTTGTCATTGTCTTTGGATCAGTAAAACATTTCAAGTATCTGAAAGTCTGTATCATATCACCTCTGTTCCTCCTTTCCTTCAGGGTGTACATATTTAGATTCTTCAATCTCTCCTCATAAGTCATTCGAGGAAGACCATCCACCTTTTTGGTCACCCTTCTCTGGACCGCCTCCATCCTGTCTCTGTCCCTTCAGAGATATGGTCTCCAGAACTGAGCACAGTACTCCAGGTGAGGCCTCACCAAGGCCCTGTACAAGGGGATAATCACCTCCCTTTTTTTACTCGATATTCCTCTCTCTATGCAGCCCAGCATTCTTCTGGGTTTAGCTATCGCCTTTTCACATTGTTTCCCCAACTTCAGATTGTTTGACACTATCACCCCAAGGCCTCTCTCCTGCTCCGTGCACATCAGCCCTTCAACCCCCATCAAATACAGTTCTTTCAGATTTCCGCACCCCCTATACATAACTCTGCACTTCTTGGCATTGAATCTCAGCTGCCATATATTCGACCACTCTTCCAGCTTCCTCAAATCCTGTCTCATTCTCTCTACTCCTTCCGGCATGTCCACTCTGTTGCAGATCTTAGTGTCATCCGCAAAAAGACAAACCTTACCTTCTATCCCGTTCGCTATGTCACTCACATAGATATTGAACAGGACCAGTCCCAACTCCGATCCTTGTGGCACTCCGCTCAACAGCGCTCTCTCTTCAGAGTAAGTTCCATTTACCATCACACATTGTCTTCTGTCCGTCAACCAGTTTGCAATCCAGGCCACCACATCGGCACTCACTCCTAAGCTTCTCATTTTACTCACCAGCCTCCCGTGTGGGACTGTATCAAAAGCTTTGCTGAAATCCAAGTAGATGACATCGAGCATTCTTCCTCTATCCAATTCCCTAGTCACCCAGTCAAAAATGTCAATCAGATTTGTCTGACAGGATCTTCCCCTGGTAAATCCATGCTGCCTCTGGTCCAGCAATTCTTCCGACTGTAGATAGTTCACTATTCTTTCGTTCATCAGCGACTCCATTACTTTTCCCACCACCGAGGTGAGGCTAACCGGTCTTTAGTTACCAGCCTTCTCTCTGCTCCCACTCTTGTGAAGCGGGACCACCACCGCTCTTCTCCAATCATTCGGCACCACTCCCGTTTCCAGGGATCTATTGAACAGGTCACACAGCGGAGCCAACAACACACCTCTGAGCTCCCTCAGTATCCTGGGATGAACATTATCCGGCCCCATGGCTTTTTCCACTTTCAGTTTCCCCAGCTCTTCTCATACATTCTCATCTGTAAATGGAGTTACAACTACTTCACTCCCCTCCGGTTTCTTGTTAACTAGTGACGGTCCTTCTCCAGGGTCCTCTTTAGGGAACACCGAACTGAAGTATTTGTTTAATATTTCTGCCATTTCTTCTTCTCTCTCCACACATTGATCTTTTCCACCTTTCAATTTCACTATGCCACTTTGGACTTTCCTCCTTTCTCTGATGTATCTGAAAACTGTTTTGTCACCTCGCGTTACCTCTTTGGCAATCCTTTCTTCTGCTTGACTTTTTGCCTTCTTGATTACTTTCTTTGTCTCCCTCAGTTCTACCACATATTCTTCTTTGTGCTCCTCCCTTTGGGATCCTTTACATTTCTTGAACGCTGTTCTTTTAGCCTTTGTTTTTTCAGCCACCTCCTTTGAGAACCAGATAGGTTTCATTTTTCTTTTGCTTTTCTTTACTTTTCTAACATATAGATTAGTTGCCTTGGTAATTGCTCCTTTTAGTTTGGTCCACTGTTGTTCCACAACTCTCTCGTTCTCCCAGCCATCTAGTTCTTCCTCTAGGTACTTCCCCAGTTCACCAAATTCCGTGTTTTTGAACTGCAAAACTCGGGTCTTCGTGCTTCTTCTCCGTATTCTTTGTGTGATATGGAACCATACCTTTTGATGATCCCTGGTGCTGAGGTGGGCGACCACTTGGACATCAGAGACATTATCTCCATTAGTGAGCACTAAATCAAGTATAGCTCCCTCTCTCATGGGTTCCATTACCATTTGTTTAAACAAAGCCCCTTGCAGGGCATCCACTATTTCTCTACTATTGTTAGATTCTGCAGATGGGATTCTCCAGTCTATATCTGGCAGATTAAAGTCTCCAATGATTACCACTTCTCCCTTATTTCCCATCTTTTGGATGTCTTCAACCAGATCTCTGTCATGCTCTTCCTTTTGATTTGGAGGCCTGTAAACCACTCCAATATAAATGGATGCCCCATCATCTTTTTTTAGGTCGGTCCATAGTGCTTCTTCATTGCCCCATCTTCCTTCCAACTCAGATGCTTGGATATTGTTTTTGACATAAAGAGCCACTCCTCCCCCTTTCCTATCCTCTGTCCTTCCTTAACAAGTTATAGCCTGGTATTGCTGTATCCCAATCATGTGATTCCGTGAACCACGTCTCCATGACAGCAAAAACGTCCAAGTCCGCCTCCACCATTAGGGCTTGCAGATCTGAGAGTTTATTGCCCAAACTATGAGCATTTGTGCTCATAGCTTTCCAGCTTTTCTCGTTCAGGTTACTGCTTTTCCTGGACTCCTTTTGTGACTTTAGTTGAGTTTTGTTATCCACTTCACCCGTCACAATGTGCTTATTCCTTTGGTTACTGATCTGGAATTTCTGTATGAAACCTGATTGATCAGGATGGACTAACACACCCATAAAATTGGACAATCGGGTGGCCAGTATCTTTGTGAATATTTTATAATCTGTGTTTAAAAGCGAGATGGGTCTATAGTTAGCCGGATTTGTATCCTCACGGCCTGGCTTTGGAATCACTACTATGCAAGCATCTGTAAAAGCAGAAGAAGAATGTATTTATTTATTTATGTATGTATTTATTTATTTATTTATAGACTTTTCTTTGCCGACATTCGTGAGGCACATCATACCGGCTTACATTGAACTGAAAGGAGGAAAATACAATGAACAGAATAACATGTCATAGTTAAACGCAAATGGTATAAGATATAAGCATTGTAAAAACATTCTGAGATTATATATAATAACATAAAAGAACTAAATAGCTATGGAGGAAAAAGGTAGAAAGAAAGAAAGAGAAACTTTGTACAAACTACGAAAACTTTATCTTTAACAATGAGAAAGTGGTATAGGGGTTATGAAGTGCAGCAAAGTTCCAGGGGGGGGAGGGTAAGGGCACAGATGGAAAAGGAGAAGAGCAAGGGGGGGAGGGGCACGGGAGGGGGGGAGGAGGGGGGAGGGCAGGTAGTGGAGATTCTTAGAAAGGTCCATTTAGGAGAAGTCTACGTATTGGTTGAGTCGGGGTATGCCTGCTTGAAGAGCCATGTTTTGACTCCTTTTTTGAATTTGTTAAGTGATGGTTCTATTCGGAGGGAAGGGGGGAGGGAGTTCTAGAGGTAGGTGCTAGCTATGGAGAAAGCCCTTTCTCTGGTGAGGGACAGATGTGCAGCCTTCAGGGAAGGCATGTGTAGGGTACCTGCATGAGCACTTCTTGTGGGGCGGTTGGAAGTGCGGAAGCGAGGCATTTCTTCCAGCCAGGTGTGATTGAGTTGGTATAATGAGCAGTGAAGAATGGTGAGTGTTTTGTATTGTGAACGGAAGGAGATAGGCAGCCAGTGCAGGTCTTTTAAAATTGGAGTGATGTGTTGTGTTTTGCGGGTGTTTGTTATGATTCTGGCCATGGAATTTTGGAGGATCTGGAGTGGTTTGATAGTGGTAGCAGGGAGGCCGAGTAGGAGGGCATTACAATAGTCCAATTTTAATAGCATAGTAGTCTGGATTACAGTTCGGGAATCGTTGGTGTGGAGCAGAGGTTTGAGTTTCCCGAGGATATTTAATTTGTAGAAGCCTCCCTTTATGATGGATTTCATGTAAGGTTTAAAGTTTAGTTGATGGTCGATAAGGACGCCCAAGTCTCTTACAGCCTGTAATTTGTGTTGTGGAGCAGTTGTGTTCTGAGGTGAGTCGTGGGGAGAGCAGTCAAGATGGGTGGAAATGATGAGTAGTTTTGCAGCATTTAGAGCTAGGTGTAGGTTGGATAGCATTGACGTTATTGAAGAGAGGCAAGATTCCCAGAAGTGCATGGATTCCTCAATGGATTTTTGGATTGGGATAATAATCTGCACATCGTCTGCATAAAGGAAAAATTTGAGGCCTAAGTCAGATAGTAACTGGCAGAGGGGTAGGAGGTATATATTGAAAAGGGTTGATGATAAAGATGAAACTTGGGGACACCTTGTGTGATAGGGATGTGTGAGGATTGGTGTCTGTCAATTTTTACTACGTATTCTCTATGGTTAAGATAGGAGGAAAACCATGAAAGTGCGGTGTCAGCAATACCTATTTCAGCCAGGCGGAACATTAGGATTTGATGATTGACAGTGTCGAACGCTGCCGAGATATCTAGGAGGGCGAGCAAGTATGAAGTTCCATGGTCCATACCTTTGAGGATGGTATCTGTCATTGATAGTAGTAGGGTTTCTGTATTGCGTGCTTTCCGGAATCCAAATTGTGAGGGGTTGTTATGAATACCGGCCGCGGCAAGCCGCAACCGGGACCTACCGCTGTCCCCAGGGGCCGGACAGAGCATCGGCACTGACGGGATCCTCAGCAGCACAGCCTCTTCAAGATGGCCACGGCGTTTTCTCTGTGCGGCTTAGCTCCACCCCCTGACTAGCTGCTAGGGCCGCGTGGCTGGCTCTGGCTCAGATTTAAAGAGATACTCACAGGATGTGAGTTAGCTTCTTCCTGCTGCATCCTGATTTGCTGGGACTATTTAAGCAAGGTCTGTGGCCTCAGACCTTGCCTTGACTTCTTGGCTCCTGAGTTTGTTCTGTTCCTGGTTCCTGGTTGTCTTCCTGTGTTGATTCCTGGTCCGGCTGACGTTTCTTCTGGTTCCTCAATCCCTGGCTTGGCGACGCTCTATCTCTGGCTCTTGATTCCTGGACTGGCTACGGACACCTCCGACTCTCGACCCCTGGACTGGCTGCGGACACCTCTGGCTCTTGACCCCTGGACTGGCTGCGGACATCTCTGGCTCTTGATTCCTGGACTGGCTGCGGACATCTCTGGCTCGCGACTACTGGACTGAACTTCTTTAAGAGATCCTCGGGGTTTGCTCCTCGACCCGCTGAAGGCGTCAGCTGTTGTTGTCTCAACCCGGTGGAGGCACCAGCATCTGGATTACACGACCAGCAGGAGGCGCCTGCATCCATATCTTCTTCATTCCTATCTGCAACTCCGAGGATCGGCCTCGCCTACCGACGGTGGCCTAATCAGTCATCGTCGGACCAAGGGTCCACTTTTCTGAGCACAACAGTAAGTCAGGCCATGGACCCGGCGGAGGCCTCAGCTTTACGAGCCATTCCCGGCCTGGCTCAGAAAATCATGGAGCAACAGAGTATGCTCGAATCCATGGCCGCCTCCATGGAGCGGCTCAACGCCCGGCTTGATGCAGTGGTGGCCAACCAGCCTGGTGTATCTGCCACAGCTCCACTGGTCACACCTGTTCCACTCCCAGCACCGAGCAGCCTCCGTCCAGTTCTTCCACTTCCAGTACCACCACGATACGCCGGAGATCCTCGTCTTTGCCTGGGGTTTTTGGACCAATGCACGATGCATTTCCGACTACAATCACCCTTCTTTCCAGATGATGTCACCAAGACCACCTATATTCTGTCCCTGTTGGAAGGCAAAGCTCTCACCTGGGCTTCTCCTTTATGGCAACGATCGGATCCAGTGTTACAGAACTACTCTCAATTTATTGAGATGTTTCGGACTACCTTCGAGGAACCTGGGAAACAAGCTGCTGCCGCCACTGACCTACTTCATCTCCGTCAAGGAGGGCGGTCTCTCACGGATTACAATATTGACTTCCGCACGTTAGCCAACGAACTCCATTGGGAGGAGAGTGTTCTTCGGACCATCTATTTAGAAGGACTTACTGCTAAAATCAAAAATGAGTTGGCCGCCTGAGAACTTCCAGCTTCTTTAAATGGCACCATTGAATTGGCCACGAGGATCGACCGTAGGCTACAAGAAAGAGCATGAGAGGGTGGTAACTGGAGAAGACGGCCTACGTTTTCCCAGGTCCCGCTGCCCGCCACTACGACTCCTCGAGAAACCCCTACCAGTGAGGGTCCCAGGGACGAACCTATGCAGCTCGGAAGGGGCCCGTTGACTCCGGAGGAACGTTTAAGACGACGCAGATCTGGGCTTTGCTTGTACTGTGGTGGTTCCGGACATCGTTTAGCTAACTGCCCTATTCGTCCGGGAAACTTCAAAGCCTAGGGACTTTGGGGGGCATTTCCCTGGGCCTTTCTTCTCCAAAACCACCACTCACTCTACCAGTAACTCTTCATATGAACAGACGAGAATTTACCACCTTGGCACTGGTGGATTCTGGAGCCAGAGGAGATTTCATTCTGCAAAACCTGGTGGATGAACTCCATATCCCAGTCCGACTTTGTCAAACGCCTCTAGTCATTTCCTCCATTCACGGGGAACCTTTACCCGGCAGGATTACGCATCAGACAGAACCTCTGGACTGTTTTATTGCACCAGACCATTCTGAACAAATCACATTCTATGTCCTGCAGAGAGCCATCCATCCTGTGGTATTGGGCATACCTTGGTTGCAACGCCACAATCCCCAATTTGATTGGGCTTCCTTACGACTAACACAGTGGGGTCCTGAATGTTCTGAGACTTGTTTGAAGGACTCCGGTTCCGCTTCCAACTATATCTGTGCCTCGACTCTGGGGGAATTGCCCCCTCCATATAAACAATTTGCAGATGTATTCTCTAAGAAAGCGGCCGATACCTTGCCTCCTCATCGGATGTTCGACTGCGCAATCAAGTTGGTGCCTGGTTCCACACCACCGCGTGGGTGAGTCTATCCTCTGTCTGCTGCCGAAACTCGAGCTATGACTGAATATATTCAGGACAACCTGCAAAAAGGATTTATCCGACGATCCACCTCGCCTGCGGGGGCTGGATTTTTCTTTGTGGAAAAAAAGATGGGATTTTACGCCCTTGCATCGATTATAGAGGCCTCAATGCTATTACTATCAAGGATCGGTATCCTTTGCCTCTCATTGCGGAATTATTTCACCGTCTGCAAGGAGCTCAAATTTTTTCTAAACTGGATCTCCGTGGTGTGTACAATTTGGTACGAATACAAGAAGGGGATGAATGGAAGACTGCGTTCAACCCCAGAGACGGTCATTATGAGTACTTGGTAATGCCGTTTGGTTTAACTAATGCTCCTGCGGTTTTTCAAAATTTTGCGTGGTGGTATATCTTGATGACATTTTGATTTTTTCCAAGGACTTATTAACTCATCGTCAACACGTGCTACAAGTATTACAAAGACTCAGGGACCATCGGTTGTATGCTAAACTGGAGAAATGTATTTTTGAAACTGAGTCTTTGCCGTTCCTGAGTTACATTATTTCTAAACGAGGTTTCCAAATGGACCCTACTAAAATAAAGAGCATACAAGAATGGGCTCAACCGAAGGGGCTAAAAGCCTTGCAGAGATTTCTTGGTTTTGCCAATTACTACTGACATTTCATTAAGGACTTTTCCAAATTATCTGCACCACTCACTGCACTCACACGTAAAGGAGCTAATATCACTAATTGGCCCACTGCCGCAGAGGAAGCATTTCAGGCTCTTAAGGACTCCTTTTTACGACAGCCCTGTCTTCGCCATCCTGACCCGAGTCGCTCATTTACAGTTGAAGTTGATGCATCCACCGAGGGAGTAGGAGCAGTTTTAAGTCAGACTGATGCCAAAGGTACGTCTCATCCCTGCTCGTATTTTTCAAGAAAATTCTCTTCTGCTGAGCGCAACTATGCTATTGTCGACAAAGTATTACTAGTCATTAAACTCGCATTGGAAGAATGGCGACAATGGCTGGAGGGGGCCCAGCACAGAATTACTATCTTTACAGACCATAAGAATCTGACTTACCTACAACAAGCCCAACGTCTTAACCTGCGACAAGCTCGCTGGGCATTATTTTTTTCTCGCTTTGATTTTGAACTCCGGTATCGACCTGCAAGCAAGAATATCAAGGCGGACACGCTATCACGTTCTTTCATCTGCGAGGATGGAGAGGAGGTCCTGCAGAATATCATTGACCCAGCCCGTATTATCCTTGCAGCTACCTTCTCTGTCCCGATGGGGAAAACCGTGGTTCCCAGCAGACTCCGCAACAGGGTACTGAAATGGGGACATGATTCCCAATTCGCTGGACATCCTGGCCGTAAGAGAACACAGGATCTCCTTCAACGATTCTACTGGTGGCCGAGGATGTGCAAAGACATTCGAGCGTACGTAGATTCCTGTCCCGTTTGTGCCCAACATAAAAGTCCTGTGGGGAGGCCGTGGGGACACCTACAACCACTGCCTGCGCCAACCAAACCTTGGACTCATATCTCCACCGACTTTGTGGTTGATTTACCTGCTTCTGCAGGACACACGGTTATCTGGGTGGTGATTGATCGTTTCTCAAAAATGGCTCATTTTACACCCCTGCCCACCCTCCCCTCTGCTCCTCGTTTGGCTCAACTATTTATGTCTCATATATTCCGGCTTCATGGCCTACCTCTGCATATTACCTCCGATCGAGGTTCCCAATTCACCACTCGATATTGGCGGAGTTTTTGTGCCAAATTTCATATTACATTGGATTTCACTACCGCCTTCCATCCGCAAGCCAATGGACAGGTAGAACATGCCAATCGTTCTTTCAAGCAGTTCCTACGGTCGTATGTTAATGCACACCAGGATGACTGGGCCGCATTGTTGCCGTGGGCGAAGTTTTCACATAACTATCACATCTGCTCCTCCACTGGATCCTCCCCTTTTCAAGTTGTTTTTGGCTATCAACCCACACCACCAGTGCCTCTGCCCCTGGCGGTGCCTTCTCCGGCGGCTCAGCTCACCGCCACACAGTTCAAACACTTATGGGTACACACTCGTCACATGCTCTGCAAAGCAGCTCAGACGGCTAAGAAGTTTGCAGATAGGCATCGGAGACCGGCATCTCAATTTCATCCTGGCGATAAGGTGTGGCTTAGCACCAGAAATATTAGTTTGAGGGTTCCTTCTATGAGGTTGGCCCCTTGGTATATCGGTCCTTTTCCTGTGACTAAACAAATTGGGCCCGTAACTTACCAACTTCGCTTACCTACTTCTCTTCACATCCACAACAATTTTCACGTATCCCTATTGAAACCATTGCTCCTCAACTGGCCATATCGGAAGGTTCCTGTGTCTTCACACGTCCAGCTGGAGGACGACGCGACGTATCAAGTCCGGGAGGTCCTCGATGTTCGGAGACGTGGCCGCAAATGGGAATACCTTCTGGCGTGGGAAGGATTTGAGCCTGAGGAGAACTCCTGGGAACCTGCTACTAATATCCTGGACAAGGATCTTCTCAAGGATTTTCATACCGACCACCCGGAGAAACCCAGGCCTTCTAGGGGGAGGCCTAAAGGAGGGGGTACTGTTATGAATACCGGTCGCAGCAAGCCATAACCGGGACCTACCGCTGTCCCCCAGGGGCTGGACGGAGCATCGGCACTGACGGGATCCTCAGCAGCACAGCCTCTTCAAGATGGCCACGGCGTTTTCTCCGCGCGGCTTAGCTCCGCCCCCTGACTAGCTGCTAGGGCCGCGCGGGCGGCTCTGGCTCAGATTTAAAGAGATACTCACACGATGTGCGTTAGCTTCTTCCTGCTGCATCCTGATTGGCTGGGACTATTTAAGCAAGGTCTGTGGCCTCAGACCTTGCCTTGACTTCTTGGCTCCTGAGTTTGTTCTGTTCCTGGTTCCTGGTTGTCTTCCTGTGTTGATTCCTGGTCCAGCTGACGTTTCTTCTGGTTCCTCGATCCCTGGCTTGGCGACGCTCTATCTCTGGCTCTTGATTCCTGGACTGGCTGCGGACACCTCCGGCTCTCGATCCCTGGACTGGCTGCGGACACCTCTGGCTCTCGACTCCCTGGACTGGCTGTGGACATCTCTGGCTCTTGATTCCTAGACTGGCTGCGGACATCTCTGGCTCGCAACTACTGGACTGAACTTCTTTAAGAGATCCTCGGGGTTTGCTCCTCGACCCGCTGAAGGCGTCAGCTGTTGTTGTCTCGACTCGCTGGAGGCGCCAGCATCTGGATTACACGACCAGCAGGAGGCGCCTGCATCCAGATCTTCTTCATTCCTATCTGCAACTCTGAGGATCGGCCTCGCCTACCGACGGTGGCCTAATCAGTCATCGTCGGACCAAGGGTCCACTTCTCTGAGCACAACAGGGGTGGAGGATGTTGTAGTCTTCTAGGAACTCAGAGAGTTGTTTGTTAATGACTCTTTCCAAAATTTTTGAAATGAAAGGCAGGTTGGAAATGGGTCTGTAGTTAGCTAGAATGACCTTGAAGAATTATGGAAGAAAAAGAATTCAGTAAATGAAGTGTAAGAGATTTCTTAAAAGCATGATAGAAGTCCGTATTAAATCCATCCGGTCCGGGCGCTTTCCTCAGACCAGTTCTTTTTAATATATTTATAAATGATCTGGAAAGGGGTATGATGAGTGAAGTGATCAAATTTGCAGATGACACAAAATTATTCAGAGCAGTTAAATCACAAGGGGATGTAATAAATTGCAGGAGGAACTTGCAAGATTGGAAGAAAGGGCATTCAAATTTAATGTGGACAAGTGCAAGGTGGTACATATAGGAATAAATAACTCATGCTGTAGTTACACGATGTTAGGTTTCATATTAGGAGTTACCATCCAGGAAAAAGATCTAGGTGTTATAGTGGAGAATACATTGAAATCACTGGCTCAGTGTGGTCCTGCAGTCAAAAAAGCAAACAGAATGTTAGGAATTATAAGAAAGGGAATGGTGAATAAAATGGAGAATGCCTCTGTATTGCTCCATGGTGAGACTACATCTTGAGTACTAAGTGCAATTTTGGTCACTGCATCTCAAAAAGAGATATAGGTGCACAGGAGAAGGTACAGAGAAGGGTGACCAAAATGATAAAGGGGATGGAACAGCTCACCTAAGAGGAAAGATAAAAATGGTTAAGGCTGTTAAGCTTGGAGAAAAGATGGCTGAGGGGGGATATGATAGAATTCTTTTTTTTTTTTTTTTGTAATTTACTTTTTATTCAATTTTCAACTTTGCCATTAATAAACATTATGCAATGTATTTATTTCCAAGAAAATAAACAAGCAAAGAAAACACATTCACTACATAATTCTTCATAACAAAAATCACATCTAATTTTCTAAGCAATCCATGGGGGATCTTTATAGGCAGTATAAAGAAATTTACACATTTAATTCAATATATTGGTACGCCGCGTGAATTCAGATGGAAACTTAATTTGCACCAAAGCACATCAGAATCCTATGGGACAGCTGATTTTCAACTAGAATTGGCGATGATGAGGCAATAGCTTCCCTTATTTTTGCTTTCCTCTTTGAGTGCGGCATTATTCGAGAAATAAAGTTCAAGGAAATCAGAGAAGGAGAGAGCAACTTCACTGACCCATTCACACGGTGGCCATCTTGGATCGGGATATGATAGAATTCTATAAAATCATGAAAGGTGTTATGAATCCTCCTGTAGCTGTGATATGGGAGGCTTCTCACCTCTTTCCTGGAGGCCGCTCCGAAGCCGGGGTCTTGCCTACAATCTATCCAGGATTTGCTCCAGGGCCTGGGAGGCCTTCGATGTCCTTGGGGCCTACCTGAGGCTTGCTTGGGTCTGCATGGACTTCCTGGTTTGGGCCATGCCCTTCTCCCTAGGGGCCGGCCTGCAGCACTTCTCCTCAGTTATAGGGCAAGCTAGGTGTGGCCCATCCAAACTCCTCCCAGGGAGTTGCTTGCCTTCAGCCCTATAAAAGGACTTCAACTTCCAGTCAGCTTTGCCTTCGCAATGAGTCAGTCGTCTGAGGAGCTTCTCCTTCCCCTTGGACTCCATGTTCCTGCTCTTGCTTGGTGTTCCAGTATTCTAAGGGATCCCTCTTTGTTTCGTCACTGCTGTTCCTGATCCCAGTCTCTATTGTCCTGATGTTCCTGACGTCCTCCGTCTCTGCCCTCCTGAAGTTCCAGAAGGCCTGACGTCCTCGATGGCTAGAGGTCCCTATGTACCTGATCTTCCTGATGTCTGTTCCTGCAATGTTCCAGCTCCCCGAGTCTTCCAGATGGCCACCCCGAGTGTAAATCCATTCTGTCCTGTTCCTGTTTCCGGTCATTGGAGCCTCTGTCAGTTGGATTCCTTCCCTGAGCCTGCCCCGCTCCCGCGTGGTCCATGACCAGCCTTCCTAGGCTGTGTAGGGCGCGTAGAGGACAGGGTGGTCCGTGACCAGCCCTTGGGTCCGCCCTGAGTAGTGGGCTGTGTAGGGTGCCCTGAGGAACAGTGCCCACTTGTCTTCATCTAAGTCTTCCAAGTCCTTTTCATCTCGTTTGGATTTCCCAAGGTCCATAAGAGTTATCCTTGCCTCAGACATTCCTGATGCTCTGAGCCTCCATCTACTCTAGTTCCAGATGCCTTCCATGGGAGAGCTTCCACCTGCTCGCCCTTCCGGAAGTCTTTCGTTCCTGTTGTTGATGCCTTGTGTTCTTCTCCTGAGTCCTGAAGCCTTCGTCTCAGCCTTCAAGCTTCAGCCCTTGTCCACCCTCATCTCTTGTCCGACCTGCCGCCTGTGCTGCTTCCTGCAGCAGGTCCGAAAGGGCTGGGAGTAGTCGGAGGACAACTCAGAGACCAACCTTGCGTGGTTGGCCTCATTCAGGCTTGCAGGTCGGCAGGGGCCTGGTCACCTCCAACCCTAGACGAGGTCCGTCTAGGGTTGGAGGTGACCCGTCTAGGGTTGGAAGTGACCACCCCCAGCGCTCCCAGCCAGCAGAGTGCAACAGATTGTGAAGGCCTCTCAAGGCTCCCCGGTTAAGCGCAACAAAAGGACTTGAACAGGTAAATGTGAATCAGTTATTTACTCTTTCAGATAATACAAGGACTGGGGGCACTCCATGAAGTTAGCAAGTAGCACATTTAAAACAAATTGGATAAAATTATTTTTCACTCAATTCTGGAATGTATTACCAGAGGATATGGTTAATGCAACTGAGTTTAAAAAAAGTTTGGATAAGTTCCTGGAGAAGTCCTTAAAATGTTATTAATGAAGTTGACTTAAGGAATAGCCACTGCTTATTACCGGCATTAGTAGCATGGGATCTATTTAATGTTTGAGTATTTGCCAGGTACAGTCTGACCCAGTATGACAACTTCTAATTTTCTTATAAATTAGACATTATATTCAGCGGCATACCTGCAGCGCTGAATATACCCAGATAAATCAAATTTGTCCAGTTGACTTTATTTAGATAACATTAGGACTGCTATGAAGCATGACCACACTTACCCAGATAAATTGCCAAGATAACTCTGAATATTGGAATTCTCTCATTATGTCAGCCCTGTTCCAAAAGGTCCCGGAGCACCTCCGACTTAGCTAAGTTTTTATCCAGCTAACAACCGAGCCAGAGAAGTTAGAGCTGGTACATTGTATCCACCCTCCCCACCCCCACCCCTAAACCTTTTTAAATTGTTGAAATGTGCCCCATTTTGAAAGCTGAGATCCTGTCCTATGTTACCCTTAAAAACTGTTCAGCTTGCCTTCCCCCTCTTCTACCCGCCCACTAGGAAAAAGCGTGGCTCCCACACTTCACCCCCATCACCCTGCCCCTCTCCATCCCTGCCGATACCTTTTTCTTCATCACTGGGAGCGAGGGACCCTCTGCCCCGCTCCCAGCACTTCCAGCACTGCTCTGACAGAGGCAGCAGCGCTGGGATGTGTATGCTTACCTTCAAGTTTAAGTTTTCAGCGCTGCCGCCTCTGTCAGAGCAATGCTGGAAGCACGAGAGTGAGGCTGAGGGTCCTTCGCTCCCGGCAATAAAGATAAAAGATAGAGAAGCAGTGGGATGGGGAGGGGCAGAGGGATAGGGTGTGGCAGCCACACTTTTTCCTAGTGGGTGGGTGGAAGGCAGGTTGAGCTTCTTTTAAAAGTAACATTGAGACAGGGGCCCGCCTTTCAAAACAGGGGGAATCTCTACGATTTAAAAAGGTTTAGGGGGCGAGGGAGGGTTAAGATACAATGTATGAAATGATATATGCTTTGGGGAGGGAGGGGATGGAGCAACTTATTTCTTCTTTAATAGATGCTACTTAGCTGGATATCTTTTAAAGATATCAGGTTAAGTAGCGTGTTATCTGGTCACACAAGACTGCATATGGGACTAATTATCCAGCTAACTTTAGCCAGATAATTTTTCCACTAACTGGCCTACTGAATATGGACCTTGTTGCGACCGTCGCTGCTCGAAGTCTCTATTCCGCCCTCCTTACCTCCTTGGCGACTCCCTCTTGCTCAAATGGAAGGTTGGCTGCTGTGGCGTCCCCGGGGCGGCTCGACACTGCAATCCGCCATGATTCACAAGAGTCTAAGGGCGCGCGGCGCGGCTCCGACTGATGTACCAGTAGTGGTGCGAACCTCAGGGGCATCCCCCTGAGATGACGTCATCCGTACCGGATATATAAGGTCTCAGAAATCGCTAACTAATCGAGTTAGCAAGGACCAGTTTCACACTCTCCTAGCTACTCTGCCTCCTCGGACTTACCAGGGGTACCCGCTCCTCGGGGGCCTCGCTCTCTCTTTGTTTTTCAGGTCACAGTCAGGAACCGGTACTCGCTGCTCAAGGGCCCATGTTCCCGGACTGGTTGATGAATACTTATTCTGCCTGGAAGTCATCGCTGCCTACTACACCAGTGAGTTACCATCTCTTTCTCAGAGCTTTCCCTGGAACCAGGTACTCGCTCCTCGAGGGCCTAACTCATTCCAACACCTGGACTACTTCTAGAGACTATTGAGTGAGCGTTACCTTCAAGGTTCTGTTCCTGAACTCTGCATACCCTGCTTACTCACTATATTCAGTTTCTCTACAGCTCAGTTATCCAGGATCGCTGTTCCAGTACCTGAGGGACTACAGCCCTGCTGGGCACTTCCAGCTCACTACTGCCACCTCTGATGGTTTAATATACTGTTTAATAAAAGAACTAGTGTGGGTCTGTCTCCATACTCTGAGCCTGACCGGTGGTCCCTCTCGGGATCTTCCCCCGGGGGCGTGGTCATCTGCCACCGGCCAAAGGATCCACCCACAACTACCTCAAACACCAACAGACCTCTGGATGTCCTGCAAAGGCCAAGTTCTTTGCCAGGGAATGCAGTAAATTGTGTGATACTACCTTTTTCCAGATGACTATCTGAAGAAGCAACATGCGGGTAGACTCTGGCTATTAGAAGAGAACATTTATTAAAATAAAGCAGATCTTTTGGAGGGTTTTAAAACACTGAATAATTTATAGGAGTAGAGCTTTAAAGGCGTAGAAGTGTTCAACAGAAATGAGTTTGTTGCAGTTCACATAGGACTTGTGTGCTTCATAATGCAGTAACACAATGCTGAGGAAGCTTACATAATGCCTTTGGTATATTAGCTGATTCAGTGTGTTAATGGTATCAGAAAGAGTAGAGAAAAGGGAAATAAAAGACCTGGCTTGGTCAGGGATAGTGAGTGGAGCACTGAACAGTAAGGAGGTAAATATTTCACTAAAGGGGTAGATTTTCAAAGGGCTACGCGTGTCAGATATGCGCATAATCCCCGAAAACCTACCCCTGCGTGCGCCGAGCCTATTTTGCATAGGCTCGGTGGCGTTCGCAAGCCCCGGGACGCTCATATGTCCCGGGTCTTTCGAAAATGGGAGGATCAGGGCAGGGCCAGGGGCGTGGCAGCATTGCAGGGGCGGGGACAGGGGCGTGGAGGCGGGGCTGTGGGACGTTCCCAAGTCCTCCGGCACAGCACCCATGCCAGAGGTTTGCACACTGGCAGCTGGCAGCAAATAAGGTAGGGGGGGATTTAGGTAGGGCCTGGGGGTGGGTTACATAGGGGAAGGGAGGGAAAGGTGGGGGGGATTAAAAAAAAAGTTCCCTCCAAGGCCGCTCCGATTTTGGAGCGGCCTTGGAGGGAACGGGGAAAGCCATCGGGGCTCTCCTTGGGCTCGGCGCACGCAAGGTGCACAAGTGTGCACCCCCATGCGCGCGCATATTATAAAATCGGGTGTACATTTGTGCGCGCCGGGTAGTGCACATAAATGTACCCCGCGCACGTAAAATTTAAAATCGGCCCCACTGTATCTAGGTAGTTGAAGAAGTGAATGAAGATCATGGAGCTGGGCTGTTGGGGGAGAGTAAGGAGGTAAAGGAAAGAAGTAAGTGATGAACAGAGAGAAAAAGGGGGAGACTTCCAGTGAGTGAACAGACAAATCTGTCAATATGACTAAAGCAAGATAGTGACCAACAGAAGTAAGAACATTACATAAGGAGTCTAGAATATAGGAGAAAGAGGACTTGGAAGTCGAGTCTGAATCTCAGAGATGTAGAATAAAGCCATCAGTCAGAACATCAGAGAGCTTCAGAAGAGACAGTGACGACAAAGGGGTGAAGAAGTTATCAAAAAATAAAAAAGGAACTATAAAGAATGACAATTATGCAGGTAACTATGCGCATGGTGTAAGATGTTAGCAGACTGAAATTCAAAAACAGTGAAGGGGCAGATATACCAAGGGGACTGTGGATATATAAGGAGATAATCAGAAGGGTCCTGCCTCTTTTGCCAGTCTGGCAAAGACTAGTCTTTTTTTTCTCTTTACAATATAAAATTCTGCATGGATCAATGCTCTGTTATCTTCTAATTAGTCTTTATTTCTAGTCTGTCACATCTTTGTCTTTGAACTCAATGCTTTCACCCTTTTTCTTATTCTCAAGCAGCACACTGCCTATATCATCATGGCCCAGAGTAAAGGTTGATGGCACAGGAGTCATGTTGCTGTTCCATGCAAAACTGCCCTTTTGTTCATCTCTGTCAAACTTCCCAAAAAGCAGAAGCTTTGGGGAGCTCTGCAAAGTCGTGGGGAAAGGCAATACAGCCAAGTTACCATAGTAACAAGATGTTTGCTAGTCTCAGGGAGGTTGGTTCATTGTGACCAACTGAGCTCATAAAGAAAAACGAAAAAGGAAAAACACCCAGGATGATTCAGAGAAATTGTAAACCGAATAACTGGCACAGGTTACTTAATCATGAAACGAAAAGCTACAAGGAACAAGGAAAAATGCCTCACAGCAAACAAGAGCAAAGTGGCAAAATCTTCTTTTCAATTTCACTAAAGAATGGAAGGCTGAAACACTGAATGTAGCCATCCACTCCAAACGTTAGAAAGAACAGTTCTTACCATATCAGATTAATTTGATATGTTAAGGGATATTATACATTTTCATGCTGCTTTAATAAAAACATTATTGTGCAAAAAAGAAAGAACAGTTCTTTCAGGAGTCTATTCCAAGTTTATACTTATCAGTTTTGGAGGCCTTTCTATGCACCAAGTGATACATTTTTAAAAGGACGCATCAACACTCGCATGTTATAAAATCGGCTACCCATGTGCCCAATTTCATATTGGCGTGTGCACGGGTTCTGAGACACGCGTGCAAGGGAGGGTATTTTATAAAATACGTGTGGCGACATGATTGGGACTTTACCCAGTTCTCTATCCCTCTAACTAACCTTCTCCCTTTTCCCCCTCTCCTCCCCAACCCCTAAACTCGACCTACTTACCCAATTTATTTTTGTTATAGAACTTACCTGCTTTTCTGAGCTGGCTGTGGCGCACGCTTCCCTGGGACAAGGCCTAATGGTGCTGTCCTGGCTGGCCCCGCCCTTTCCCCGCCCTTTCCCTGCCCACATACAGCCTCTCCCCGCCGCTTTTAAAGAACTCAGCACTTCCACGCGTACCGGCAGATATGCACGTGGCCAGGTGACTATGCTCGGCCCAGCCATGTGTGTATCTGCCAGTATTGGTGCGCACTGGGGAAATAAAATTCCCCTATAAGGGGACAGTTTACAAATTGATTATGGAATTAGATGGCTAGAACCTTAGGGGAAGATAGGGGGAATTTCCCTCCACTCAGCTGCTAAATATAGCCACTTAGTTTGGCTGGGGGGTGCAAAGTAGCTGGCAAGCATGGAATGTTGAATACTAGTCAGCCATCTTTGAGCCCAGTTATCACTGATTTAAATCTAGCTAAGTTTGAGCTTACTGAATACCTGAGATTCCAGTTTCCACAATGGAGCTGATGTAATAAGCTACGCTAAAGCTACATACTTGTGCATGTGTCTGCGCACAATTTTCCTGTTCTAGTCTTACATGTGTATGTAATAACATGTTCAGCACAGGAAAAGCATGCACATAAACCCACTTAAAAACCCACGGCCGGTTTTGCGAGAGTGCATGCAAATGACATGCAAAGGAGGCAATTAATTATTTTCAGGTTATACAGGAAGTCACGCATCAGTTAGTACAGGTTTTTGTTATCACCTGACAGACATGACACTGAAGCATATCAAGTAATATATATACAACAGTCATAAGAACATAAGAACATGCCATACTGGGTCAGACCAAGGGTCCATCAAGCCCAGCATCCTGTTTCCAACAGTGGCCAATCCAGGCCATAAGAACCTGTCATAATTTAGATATTATTTACCCCTGCCCCTGTTACTCCAGTATCCTCATCCGAGGGCCTGACGTGAGTAGCAAAAGGGAACACATAATCCACACTAATAAAGGAAGACAATTACTGACTCCCATCCTAGCCAATTCCCCCCAATTCACAAAACATCATGTCAGACCTATAGAAATATCAAGCATAGATTCCCTTTACAATAGTTCATTGGGGACACAAAGAACAAAACAAAAGAATGTAGTACTCATAGGGGTAGATTTTTAAAGAAGCATGAGAGCGTCCATGTGCACACGCTTCCCAACGCTCACATGTGGACGTGCCGATTTTATAACCGCGAGCACATGCGTGCCAGATTTTGTAATTCGGGCGCGCACAAGGGGGGTAGAATTCTGCAAATTTCGTGCGGTGATGCATCCCAGCCTTCTCCAGCTCCCTCCCAGTCCGCTGAAATTAAGGAGCGGACTGAAGGAAACTTCCCTACACCCCTACTAACCTCCCTTCCCCTTTCCCTCCCTTCCCCACCCCTTAAATCTAACCTACCTGCCTTTTTTTTTTTTGCTGCTCCTCTGGAGCAGAAGCAACTTGCAGCTGGCTGGCACGCGCTTCCCCGACACAGCAGCAAATGGCTGCTGTACCGGCCGCCTCCAGCCCCACGCCTTCCTGCCCCCCCAGACCACCCCCTTTACAGGCCCCAGCACTTAATTGCGTACCGGGGGCCGGGACCGTTTGAAAACCCTGGGATTTACGCACGGGGCCGAATTAAAATCTACCCGATAGAGTCTATGGATAATTGATCAACTCATTTCTCACCCTTCGAGACAAACTCTGTAAGTGAGGGGCCCAAACTGCAATGAACTGTGACTTTTTCCTAAAAGAATGGGCTGTATGCTGATTTTCCATATGCATTATACCATGCATTTTGTTCCTCCAGTACCAAAAGGAGGGTTGCACTTGCTCGTGCCACACAAGAATGTTTTTCTTTCCCAATCAAGCAGGCTTTTCTAATCAATAAGTGTTTCCCCCTTCCCTGTATCTGAAAGGTAACAAAAGCATCAAAAAGAATGTCCTCTGATACAAAACACACCCATTGCCCCACCACAGAAGATAAATATTTGCAAATCTTCTCCCAGAAAGACTGTATTACGAGACAGAACCAAAAACAGTGACCTAGCAGACCCCAGGCTTGATGACACTTCAAGCAGAGCTCTGATTCTAAAACCCCTACCTTACACAACCAGGTGGGAGACAGGTACACCCTATGCAACAACTTATACTAGGCCCCTAAGGTTTGCTTTCACCATCAGCCCAGGGATGTGCTTAAAATAAAGAGAGAATTATATTGCTCAAATGAGCAGGGAATTCAGTTTTCCATTTGGCCAGCAGCAATTCCCCTGAAAACAAAGGCCCAAGCTTAACAAGATTCTTACAAAGGTGAGAAATCCCAAATCTACTACGAATCTCAATTTGGAAAAACTCCTCAACCTGATCCACAAAAGTATCCTGTAAGTTGAGACCCTTCAACGAAGAGATATAGTGTCGGAGCTCTAGATAAAAAAAAGAAAGACTTAGGCTGAAGATTACATCGATTTTGTAATTCAAAATAAGTCAACACTTTACCTTGTGGGTTCACCACTTGTGATATAAAGTGTATAGCCTGTGTGGTCCAATGCATAAAAACACCTGACTGCAAACATGTTATGAAGTCTAGATTGCCTTAATAGGCAAATATACCAATTCCCATGGGTCATGCTCCAACCTGGCACAGAGATAGGATCAAACATTCAGCAAAGAGACAATTAACAAGTTCTGACACAGATCCCATGGCAAATGAACAATTTTTGAATGCAGTATGTAGTGAAATTGCAAAGGCACTACCAGTTCCTGCTCCAGATCTAGAGGAGTAAAATGGGTAGTATTGAAAAACCAGTCTTTGACATGCCATAATAAGCATGCTATATTGTACTACTCCACATCCAAGATACCCAACCCCCCTTGTTGCCATGTTCCTATCATTCTAGCTACTGATATTCTGGCTCTTTTGCCTCACCACACAAATCGAGATAACATGGCATAGACCAATTTGACTTCCATTTTTACAATACTAGCATCATCGTTTGCAAAATATATAGCCAATGTGGCCAGAGTAGCATGCTAAACAATTTCACTCTTCCAGTCACTGAAAGAGGTCGATTTTTCCATGTCACAGACTTATTTTTTAAGATTTTCAATAGCGGTAACACTTTCAGGTTTTTTATGCATACTGTCTGCGGCAGGCCCGCAGCATGGCCCCCTCACCTCTCTGCAGTGACTCCAGCTCCTGGTTCCTCCTCTCTGGCGGCGGCGGGCCGCCAGCTCCATCCTCGGGCCTCCCTTGGTGCCTCCGGCTCAGCTGCTGTCCCTGGCGTTCCTGGTCCAGCCACCACGTCCATTGCTTCACATCAGGCCTCTCTGTGTGGCCCGCGGAGAGACACTGCTACTCAGCACCGCGCCCCTCCCTAGGTGCGCGTGCATCTCCAAGGCTTAAGTAGGAACCTCGGTGGGAACTTAGCCGCGGCCCCGGATGTTGACATCAGCGGAGCTCCGGTACTTAAACCCGGGCTCCACTCCCTAGCTTTGCCTTTGCAACAGGTCTCCTCGCTGGTCGAGTACTCGTTGCTTAAGAACATAGGAACATAAGAAAATGCCATACTGGGTCAGACCAAGGGTCCATCAAGCCCAGCATCCTGTTTCCAACAGTGGCCAATCCAGGCCATAAGAACCTGGCAAGTACCCAAAAACTAAGTCTATTCCATGTAACCATTGCTAATGGCAGTGGCTATTCTCTAAGTGAACTTAATAGCAGGTAATGGACTTCTCCTCCAAGAACTTATCCAATCCTTTTTTAAACACAGCTATACTAACTGCACGAACCACATTCTCTGGCAACAAATTCCAGAGTTTAATTGTGCGTTGAGTAAAAAAGAACTTTCTCCGATTAGTTTTAAATGTGCCCCATGCTAACTTCATGGAGTGTCCCCTAGTCTTTCTACTATCCGAAAGAGTAAATAACCGATTCACATCTACCCGTTCTAGACCTCTCATGATTTTAAACACCTCTATCATATCCCCCCTCAGTCGTCTCTTCTCCAAGCTGAAAAGTCCTAACCTCTTTAGTCTTTCCTCATAGGGGAGTTGTTCCATTCCCCTTATCATTTTGGTAGCCCTTCTCTGTACCTTCTCTATCGCAATTATATCTTTTTTGAGATGCGGCGACCAGAATTGTACACAGTATTCAAGGTGCGGTCTCACCATGGAGCGATACAGAGGCATTATGACATTTTCCGTTTTATTCATCATTCCTTTTCTAATAATTCCCAACATTCTGTTTGCTTTTTTGACTGCCGCCGCACACTGAACCGACGATTTCAATGTGTTATCCACTATGACACCTAGATCTCTTTCTTGGGTTGTAGCACCTAATATGGAACCCAACATCGTGTAATTATAGCATGGGTTATTTTTCCCTATATGCATCACCTTGCACTTATCCACATTACATTTCATCTGCCATTTGGATGCCCAATTTTCTAGTCTCACAAGGTCTTCCTGCAATTTATCACAATCTGCTTGTGATTTAACTACTCTGAACAATTTTGTGTCATCTGCAAATTTGATTATCTCACTCGTCGTATTTCTTTCCAGATCATTTATAAATATATTGAACAGTAAGGGTCCCAATACAGATCCCTGAGGCACTCCACTGTCCACTCCCTTCCACTGAGAAAATTGCCCATTTAATCCTACTCTCTGTTTCCTGTCTTTTAGCCAGTTTGCAATCCACGAAAGGACATCGCCACCTATCCCATGACTTTTTACTTTTCCTAGAAGCCTCTCATGAGGAACTTTGTCAACGCCTTCTGAAAATCCAAGTATACTATATCTACCGGTTCACCTTTATCCACATGTTTATTAACTCCTTCAAAAAAGTGAAGCAGATTTGTGAGGCAAGACTTGCCCTGGGTAAAGCCATGCTGACTTTGTTCCATTAAACCATGTCTTTCTATATGTTCTGTGATTTTGATGTTTAGAACACTTTCCACTATTTTTCCTGGCACTGAAGTCAGGCTAACCGGTCTGTAGTTTCCCGGATCGCCCCTGGAGCCCTTTTTAAATATTGGGGTTACATTTGCTATCCTCCAGTCTTCAGGTACAATGGATGATTTTAATGATAAGTTACAAATTTTTACTAATAGGTCTGAAATTTCATTTTTTAGTTCCTTCAGAACTCTGGGGTGTATACCATCCGGTCCAGGTGATTTACTACTCTTCAGTTTGTCAATCAGGCCTACCACATCTTCTAGGTTCACCGTGATTTGATTCAGAGATTCGTCTCGTTCCTGTGTTCCTGTTCCTCGTGTGATCCTGTTTCCTGTCTCCTTGTTCCTGCGTTCCTGCCTTGCACCTTTCTACAGATTGCTTACACAGACTTTGACTTTGCTTCGCCTGACCATGCCATTGACTCTCTCCAAGCCTGGACCTCTGCTTCGCCTGACCACGCCATTGACTCTCTCCAAGCCCGGACCTCTGCTTTGCCTGACCATGCCGTTGCCTCTCTCCAGATCCAGACCTCTGCATTGCCTGACTACGTCATCAGACCTCTGCATTGATTGACTATGCTGTTGCTTCTCTCCAGACCCAGACCTCTGCATTGCCTGACTACGTCGTTGCCTCTCTCCAGATCCAGACCTCTGCATTGCCTGACTATGTCGTTACCTCTCTCCAGACTCAGACCTCTGCATTGCCCAACTACACCACTAGACTATCTCCGTGATCAGACCTCAGCCTTGCTTGCCACTGCTTCCAGATTGCTGCCAGCCTTGATTCAAGCCTGTTCCTTGATGCCTCTTCTGCTTACTTCCTGGACTTGGTCAATTCAGGCTTTGGCCTGCTCTTTCTCGGGCGCCCTCTGTCTGCTTTCATTCCTTAGGTGCCTGAGTCTCCAGGACACTACATTGTCCAGTGTAAGACTGTACCATCTCTCTCCTGCTGTCTCTGGGCTGAACTCGATCTCCTCATCGACTACATACAGAGATCCACCTAAGTCCAGCCGGCCCCGGCACCCAAAGGCTCAACCTGCGTGGAACAAGTGCTGGCATTGGTGAAGCTCCAGCCGGCCTCTGTTCATCAGCCCTCTGCCTGCCAATGGTGGGGACCCGTAGGTCCCTACCTACGGGTTGCATCAACCCCACCTTGGCTCAAGGGTCCAGCTCCAGCACAACACAAGTCATATAGCTCAGTAAGATCCATTGATAATTGAAAACTAAGCACCCCATAGTGTCCCAACATGGTTGGGAGATGCCATTGCCTCTGATTTATTTAAATTAAGTTTTAATCTAGAAAAGGAGCCAAAAATGGAGAATTCTCCCATCAAGAAAAGGTGTTGAGGTAGTGTGATTAGGTTTGAATAGGGAACAACATTTGTTAATCAAGGGAGCTATGAGTCACTCAGGCTGACTAAGTGTGAAGATTGTGTGTTTTGTGAATAGGTACTATTGTGTGTTTGTGAATAGGTGCTATTCTTTGTTAATCAGCACAGCAGTGAGTCACTCAGGAAATCTAACTGAAAGGTCACACAGGAAATCTAACTGAAGTGTACATCTCCTAAGGGATTGTTTTGCACTAATTTACTTTAGAAGCACATTATAAATTAGAAGGAAAGAGCTCAGTAACCCACATTCCAGTGGAAACACTGAGAGGAGAGGATCACCTTGCTGGTGGCTGAAAGGAATCAGTAAGTTTTTGCTTGGGACATTGACATTGACATTTTTAAAAGTATTGGGGCAAAGTTAACTATTTGGGAATATTATTTAGTGTGTTTGTGTGTTTGTGCCTTTAATAGTCAGTCAGTGAATAAACAAGTTAGACTGTTTGCATTTTTAAATAGTCAGTCAATAAGGTAGCAGTAGGTAGGCAGTGAATACACAAGTTATACTGTTTGTATTTTTAGTCAGTCAATAAGGTAGCAGTAGGTAGTGTGTTTATTTTTTAAAAGTCTGCCTGACTATTAAAGTGTCCTCCAGACTTTTAAAGAGCTAAGTGTTTTATTTAATAATAACTGAGTGCATTGTATTGAAAAAAAAAACAAAACCCCCCACAAAAAAGTAGCCAGAAGCTAGAAATAAGCTAGGAGCAGTATATACCAAAGTAAAAAAGTTGAATAGTTCAGCTCAGTTACTCACCTTGGAAAGGTGTTGAGGTAGTGTGATTAGGTTTGAATAGGGAACAACATTTGTTAATCAAGGGAGCTGTGAGTCACTCAGGCTGACTAACTAAAGTTAGACTGTAATTCCCAACACACCCACCCCAAGCTCATCCCTTAATTTATAGGCAGGTGCCACTTGCACAAAAAAAAACCAAAAAACCCATCAACAAAAACTTTATTGAGAATTCGATCAGACCCCAGTAGGCCACTACCAGACATATAGTGAATTCACTAATACATTTAAAGGAACTTAGACACATTCCTACTCCCATAGCAACCTAAAACTTAACTAGGAACTGATCAAAATTGAGATGAAGGCAGCAGTCCAGCAGCAAGAGGGGGGCTTCCCAGTCCTTTGCATCGAGTGTCACATGTATGATTTTTTACCCACCGGTGAGAAGTTGTACATGTGCATGCGAAGCAAAGAGCTCCTGGCTCTCAGAGAACGAGTCAGATCTCTGGAGGCTAGAGTGGCAGACCTGGAGGAGCTGAGGGAGACAGAGAGGTATATAGATGAGACCTTCAGGGACATAGTAGTCCAGTCCCAACTTCAGACTGGCAGCCCTGGTGCTGCCTTGGAGGAAGAAGGTCTCATAATGGGAGAGCACCAACCAGGTGTAGCAGGAAAGGATCCTGTAGCAAGGACCTGCTCTCTAGGTGATGCATTGTCCTTTCGCACTGAGGATATCTCCCCAAGGCCTACTGCCCAGGAGGGAAGGGTTAGGTCGGCCGTCATAGTTGGTGATTCGATTATTAGGAATGTAGATAGCTGGGTGGCGGGTGGGCGTGAGGATCGCCTGGTAACATGCCTACCTGGTGCGAAGGTGGCGGACCTCACTCGTCACCTAGATAGGATTTTAGACAGTGCTGGGGAGGAGCCGGCTGTCGTGGTACACGTCGGCACCAACGACATAGCAAAATGTGGGAGGGAGGTTCTGGAAGCCAAATTTAGGCTCTTAGGTAGAAAGATTAAATCCAGAACCTCCAGGGTAGCATTCTCTGAAAAGCTCCCTGTTCCACGCGCAGGTCACCAGAGGCAGGCAGAGCTCCGGAGTCTCAATGTGTGGATGAGACGATGTTGCAAGGAAGAGGGATTCAGTTTTGTTAGGAACTGGGGAACCTTTTGGGGAAGGGGGAGTCTCTTCCGAAGGGATGGGCTCCACCTTAACCAGGGTGGAACCAGACTGCTGGCGCTAACCTTTAAAAAGGAGATAGAGCAGCTTTTAAACTAGAACAAAGGGGAAAGCCGACAGTCGCTCAGCAGCGCATGATTCGGAGAGATGTATCTTTAAAGGATACTAATGATGCATTAGAATTAGGGCATCCCGACAGTGAGGTTCCAATAATTAGAAAAGTAGTGCAAGTGCCTGTAACTAAAAACTCACCTGAGCTAAAAAATTCTAACTTACCCTATCAATTAAAAAGCAGAATAAAAATACAAACAAAAAACAAACTTTGAAATGTTTGTATGCTAATGCCAGAAGTCTAAGAAGTAAGATGGGAGAATTAGAATGTATAGCAGTAAATGATGACATAGACTTAATTGGCATCTCAGAGACATGGTGGAAAGAGGATAACCAATGGGACAGTGCTATACCGGGGTACAAATTATATCGCAATGACAGAGAGGAGCAGTCGGGAGGAGGTGTGGCGCTTTATGTCCGGGATGGCATAGAGTCCAACAGGATAAACATCCTGCATGAGACTAAATACAAAATTGAATCTTTATGGGTAGAAATCCCTTGTGTATCAGGGAAGACTACAGTGATAGGGGTATACTACCGTCCACCTGGTCAAGATGGTGAGATGGACAGTGAAATGCTAAGAGAAATTAGGGCAAGCTAACCAAATTGGTAGTGCAGTAATAATGGGAGACTTCAATTACCCCAATATAGACTGGGTAAATGTATCATCGGGTCACGCTAGAGAGATAACATTCCTGGATGGAATAAATGATAGCTTTATGGAGCAATTGGTTCAGGAACCGACGAGAGAGGGAGCAATTTTAGATCTAATTCTCAGTGGAGCACAGGACTTGGTGAGAGACGTAACGGTGGTGGGGCCGCTTGGCAATAGTGATCATAATATGATCAAATTTGATTTAATGACTGGAAAAGGAACAGTGTGCAAATCCAAGGCTCTCGTGCTAAACTTTCAAAAGGGAAACTTTGATAAAATGAGAAAAATTGTTAGAAAAAAACTGAAAGGAGCAGCTACAAAAGTAAAAAATGTCCAAGAGGCGTGATCATTGTTAAAAAATACCATTCTAGAAGCACAGTCCAGATGTATTCCACACATTAAGAAAGGTGGAAAGAAGGCAAAACGATTACCGGCATAGGTTAAAAGGGGAGGTGAAAGAAGCTATTTTAGCCAAAAGATCTTCAGTCAAAAATTGGAAGAAGGATCCAACAGAAGAAAATAGGATAAAGCATAAACATTGGCAAGTTAAATGTAAGACATTGATAAGACAGGCTAAGAGAGAATTTGAAAAGAGGCAAAAACTCACAGTAAAAACTTTTTTAAATATATCCGAAGCAGAAAGCCTGTGAGGGAGTCAGTTGGACCGTTAGATGATCGAGGGGTTAAAGGGGCACTTAGAGAAGATAAGGCCATCGCGGAAAGATTAAATGATTTCTTTGCTTCGGTGTTTACTAAAGAGGATGTTGGGGAGGTACCCGTAATGGAGAAGGTTTTCATGGGTAATGATTCAGATGGACTGAATCAAATCACGGTGAACCTAGAAGATGTGGTAGGCCTGATTGACAAACTGAAGAGTAGTAAATCACCTGGACCGGATGGTATACACCCCAGAGTTCTGAAGGAACTAAAAAATGAAATTTCAGACCTATTAGTAAAAATTTGTAACTTATCATTAAAATCATCCATTGTACCTGAAGACTGGAGGATAGCAAATGTAACCCCAATATTTAAAAAGGGCTCCAGGGGTGATCTGGGAAACTACAGACCGGTTAGCCTGACTTCAGTGCCAGGAAAAATAGTGGAAAGTGTTCTAAACATCAAAATCACAGAACATATAGAAAGACATGGTTTAATGGAACAAAGTCAGCATGGCTTTACCCAGGGCAAGTCTTGCCTCACAAATCTGCTTCACTTTTTTGAAGGAGTTAATAAACATGTGGATAAAGGTGAACCGGTAGATATAGTATACTTGAATTTTCAGAAGGCGTTTGACAAAGTTCCTCATGAGAGGCTTCTAGGAAAAGTAAAAAGTCATGGGATAGGTGGTGATGTCCTTTCGTGGATTGCAAACTGGCTAAAAGACAGGAAACAGAGAGTAGGATTAAATGGGCAATTTTCTCAGTGGAAGGGAGTGGACAGTGGAGTGCCTCAGGGATCTGTATTGGGACCCTTACTGTTCAATATATTTATAAATGATCTGGAAAGAAATACGACGAGTGAGATAATCAAATTTGCAGATGACACAAAATTGTTCAGAGTAGTTAAATCACAAGCAGATTGTGATAAATTGCAGGAAGACCTTGTGAGACTGGAAAATTGGGCATCCAAATGGCAGATGAAATATAATGTGGATAAGTGCAAGGTGATGCATATAGGGAAAAATAACCCATGCTATAATTACACGATGTTGGGTTCCAAATTAGGTGCTACAACCCAAGAAAGAGATCTAGGTGTCATAGTGGATAACACATTGAAATCGTCGGTTCAGTGTGCTGTGGCAGTCAAAAAAGCAAACAGAATGTTAGGAATTATTAGAAAAGGAATGATGAATAAAACGGAAAATGTCATAATGCCTCTGTATCGCTCCATGGTGAGACCGCACCTTGAATACTGTGTACAATTCTGGTCGCCGCATCTCAAAAAAGATATAATTGCGATGGAGAAGGTACAGAGAAGGGCTACCAAAATGATAAGGGGAATGGAACAACTCCCCTATGAGGAAAGACTAAAGAGGTTAGGACTTTTCAGCTTGGAGAAGAGACAACTGAGGGGGGATATGATAGAGGTGTTTAAAATCATGAGAGGTCTAGAATGGGTAGATGTGAATCGGTTATTTACTCTTTCGGATAGTAGAAAGACTAGGGGACACTCCATGAAGTTAGCATGGGGCACATTTAAAACTAATCGGAGAAAATTCTTTTTTACCCAACGCACAATTAAACTCTGGAATTTGTTGCCAGAGAATGTGGTTCGTGCAGTTAGTATAGCTGTGTTTAAAAAAGGATTGGATAAGTTCTTGGAGGAGAAGTCCATTACCTGCTATTAAGTTCACTTAGAGAATAGCCACTGCCATTAGCAATGGTTACATGGAATAGACTTAGTTTTTGGGTACTTGCCAGGTTCTTATGGCCTGGATTGGCCACTGTTGGAAACAGGATGCTGGGCTTGATGGACCCTTGGTCTGACCCAGTATGGCATTTTCTTATGTTCTTAAGGCAGCCAGCGATCTAACTGGGTTACCAAGGTGCACTATCAGATCATCTCCGAAAGCTGCAATTTTAAACATACTATTGTCCACCTGGATGCCCGATAGGTGTTTATTCTGCTAGATGGACCACAAAAGTGGCTCTAGAGATAAGATAAATAAGAGAGATGAAAGAGGGCATCCTTGACATGAGCCACGCTGAACAGCAAACTCTCTAGTAGGAGAACCATTGATCAAAATATGTTAAGAACATAAGAACATAAGAAATTGCCATGCTGGGACAGACCGAGGGTCCATCAAGCCCAGCATCCTGTTTCCAACAGAGGCCAAAAACCAGGCCACAAGAACCTGTCAATTACCCAAACACTAAGAAGAACCCATGCTACTGATGCAATTAATAGCAGTGGCTATTCCCTAAGTATAATTGATTAATAGCCATTAATGGACTTCTCCTCCAAGAACTTATCCAAACCTTTTTTGAACCCAGCTACACTAACTGCACTAACTACCTTCTCTGGCAACAAATTCCAGAGCTTTATTGTGCGTTGAGTGAAAAAGAATTTTCTCCGATTAGTCTTAAATGTGTTACTTGCTAACTTCATGGAATGCCCCCTAGTCCTTCTATTATACGAAAGTGTAAATAACCGAGTCACATCTACTCGTTCAAGACCTCTCATGATCTTAAAGACCTCTATCATATCCCCCCTCAGCTGTCTCTTCTCCAAGCTGAACAGCCCTAACCTCTTCAGCCTTTCCTCATAGGGGAGCTGTTCCATCCCCTTTATCATTTTGGTTCCCCTTCTCTGTACCTTCTCCATCGCAACTATAACTTTTTTGAGATGTGGCGACCAGAATTGTACACAGTATTCAAGGTGCGGTCTCACCATGGAGCGATACAGAGGCATTATGACATTTTCCGTTCTATTAACCATTCCCTTCCTAATAATTCCTAACATTCTATTTGCTTTTTTGACTGCTGCAGCACACTGAGCCGACGATTTTAAAGTATTATCCACTATGATGCCTAGATCTTTTTCCTGGGTGGTAGCTCCTAACATGGAACCTAACATCGTGTAACTACTAGGGATGTGAATCGTTTTTTGACGATTTAAAATATCGTCCGATATATTTTAAATCGTCAAAAATCGTTAGAGCCGCGATACAATAACAATTCCCCCGATTTATTGTCAAAAAATCGTAAATCGGGGGAAGGGGGAGGGGAAGGGGGAGGGCGGGAAAACCAGCACACTAAAACAAACCTATAACCCACCCCGACCCTTTACAATAAATCCCCCACCGTCTCGAACCCCCCAAAATGCCTTAAATTACCTGGGGTCCAGAGGAAGGGTCCCGGTGTGATCTTTTACTCTCGGACCTCCGGGTGCGTTGTAGAAATGGCGCCGGCGCTACCTTTGCCTTGTCATATGACAGGTCAAAGGTAGCGCCGGCGCCATTTTGTTTTTTTGTCCCCTGACGTCAGGAGCGTAGGAGATCGCTCCTGGACCCCCGCTGGACCCCCAGGGACTTTTGGCCAGCTTGGGGGGGCCTCCTGACCCCCACAAGACTTGCCAAAAGTCCAGCGGGGGTCCGGGAACGACTTCCTGCATGCGAATCGTTTTTCCGTACGGAAAATGGCGCCGGCCATACGCTGTCGGGGGACAAAAAACAAAATGGCGCCAGCGCTACCTTTGACCTGTCATATGACAAGGCAATGTAGAGCCGGCGCCATTTCTACAACGCACCTGGAGGTCCAAGAGTAAAAGATCACACCGGGACCCTTCCTCTGGACCCCAGGTAATTTAAGGCATTTTGGGGGGGTTCGGGAGGGTGGGGGATTTATTGTAAAGGGTCGGGGTGGGTTTTAGGTTTGTTTTAGTGTGCCGGTTTTCCCGCCCTCCCCCTTCCCCTCCCCCCCACTGGACCCCAGGTAATTTAAGGCATTTTGGGGGGTTCGGGAGGGTGGGGGATTTATTTTAAAGGGTCGGGGTGGGTTTTAGGGATGTTTTAGTGTGCCGGTTTTCGATTTACACGATTTACATGATTTACACGATATTTAAAAAACGCAAACTGCGACGGTCCGATTCCCTCCCCCTCCCAGCCGAAATCGATCGTGAAGACGATCGATCACACGATTCACATCTCTAGTAACTACAGCAAGGGTTATTTTTCTCTATGTGCATCACCTTGCACTTGTCCACATTAAATTTCATCTGCCATTTGGATGCTCAATCTTCCAGTCTTGCAAGGTCCTCCTGTAATGTATCACAGTCTGCCTGTGATTTAACTACTCTGAATAATTTTGTATCATCCGCAAATTTGATAACCTCACTCGTCGTATTCCTTTCCAGATCATTTATATATATATTGAAAAGCACCGGTCCCAATACAGATCCCTGAGGTACTCCACTGTTTACCCACCCTGTTTTCCACAGGGTTAGAATATAACAAATAAATAATATTCAACCAACTGCCATTAAATCCAAATCGAGTTTAGACATAAAAGCGGTAGTCCCATGCTACCTGGTCAAAGGCCTTTTCGCCATAAAAGCTAACCAGCAGTGAAGGAACAGGCAGTTCCTTCACTGCCTTCGTGCTATAGAGGCCAAAACCTTCCGCACATTTAAGACTGAATAACGCCCACGCACAAATCACACCTGATGCTCTGCCACCAAATCCGAAATCACTATGGTCAGACGGTCTGCAAAGATCTTAGCCAACAATTTCACATCAAAATTTAACAGTGAGATGGGTCAACACAATTCTGGTAACAAAGGGTCCCAATCCTTCTTGGGTATCAATGTAATCAGGGCCTTCTTAGTAGTGTAGGGAAATTGTTGCATCTCAATAAGATGTGCATACATAAGAAGCAATAGTGCGGACACTGTCTGCCAAAATCTTATAAAATTCTGTTCCATACCCATCAGATCATGGGGCCTTGCAATAAGGAGCGTCTATAATGCAATACTGGATTTCCTCTAATTGAATTGCATACCAGTGAGCTGAGGGGAGCTGAAGCTTCTGAAAAAATCGGACTCTTGCAACTACATCCCCAGGCTGTCCTGAGTAAATCTGTTGAAAATATTCTAAAAATATTTTTTGCAAACCCTCCTGAGAGTTGACCTCAGTGTACCCCTTATCCCGCACTGCAGTAAAATTTGATACTGCAATTCTCATAGTATCACATTCTTTATACTTTGATTTATTAATATAACACAAGAATATAGATTTTCCTCATCTAAAGAAGTACCTAAAACGTTCTGCCATAGATCAATAAAAAAATCTCCTTTGCTAAATCCAAGAGTCTCTTTACAAGATGTAAATGTTTGAATCTGTTTTGTATTATTAATGATGAAATTAGATATTATTCTAATACCTCTTTCTTCTAAGGTTTTATATATAAGATACATATCATCAATTGGGAAGCATGGATTATTTTCCTAAGAAACAAACCGGAAACCGATCCAATACTGCAGTAGCAACCAATAGACGAGAAGGACCGGTGAACACCAGGAAATCTTTATTCTGCACAAACCATCATAAAAAGCCCGACTCAGGCCGAGTTTCACTCGATTGAGCTGCTTCAGGGGGTAATACAGCAAAACAGATATAATCACATATAAAAAAAAACATATACAACATATATACATAATTAAATCATATAAAATAAAAACAAATAAATAAGAATATTTAAAATAATTATAACAAACATAGATGAGAGAGTGACAAAGACTGTGACAACGTGTAATGACTAAGTTTGAAGAAATGATCTATATATACGTGGTCTGTTCCTTATATTAGTATACAACTTATTAAAAAATGGTAATGCAATGTAACATCCTTTCTTAGTGGGATACAACCTACATGTGTGTGTATCTATGTATACCCATATTTTAATTATATCCATTGGTGCACTCCATTGAAAATAGACTAACCGAAAAGAATTTTAAAAGCATATACCTATTTAAACTACAGTTGATGTCGGTGGTTGCCTGCATGCAGCAGTTCAGCTTTCTTGAGTATAATAAAAAATATATAAAAGTGAGTTAACACAAAGTCTCAACCTGACTATAAGACAACATTAGGAGTCATAGCATACCATGGGTGGCCACTGTATCGGCTAGAAAATATACAAAAGTGGAAAATATAAATATAAAAATACCTTGAATGCGTCTGTCATACCAAGCACGCTGTCTCTCTAAAGACCAGTATTAAAAAATAAATCTATATAAACAAAAAGGGGGATTAAACTCCTGGAACATTATTGTATCAAACTGATACACACAACAACATCTTACTGAACCAAACCTTAATTTTAAGAATATCCCTCATTTTAATTACCAGAGATTAAGGCTTCTACGGCTTTATATATAAGATACATATCATCAATTGGGAAGCATGGATTATTTTTCTCACAAGTTACGCCAGCTCTGGGCTGTGTTTCTCTCTTTTTAATAAAGACTCTAATCCTTAGCTATGTCTGACGTCAACTGAGACCTCGCCTCCCAATGGTGAGGCTCACAGGGCTCCTCTCTGTGGGCGGTACCATCTCTCACCTCGGCCCAGGGCCCACATACTTACAAATCCTAACAGCAATGTTGACCCGTCTTCTGATGTATTAAAAGTCATTAAGCAACTACTGTACTTGACTATATTTCCTTTTGGGATCTGAAGTATCACTATTTAATGTATCATAGAAAATTATTTCACTTAACACACAGTTAAGCTCTGGAATTCATTGCCAGAGGATATGGTTAAGGAAGATAGTGTAGACAGGTTTAAAAAAGATTTGGACAAGTTCTTGGAGAAGTTCATAAATTGTTGCTAATCAAGTAGACTTGGGGGAATAGTTACTACTTATTACTGTGCATTAGAAGCATGGGATCTATTTACTGTTTGTGATCTTGCCAGGCAGGTACTTGTGACTCGATTGGCCATTGTTAGAAACAGAATACTGGGCCTGATGGATTCTCAGTCCGACCCTTGGTCTGACCCAGTATGGCAATTCTTATGTCACATATACATTCTTATCTGTTTTTCCAATTCTAAAATATCAGCATTTAATTTTTTCTTTTTGGCAATCATATAATTTATTTCACCTCTCAGGACAGCATTAGTTGCTATCCAGTGAAGTATTGGTTTATCTTTGTGTTTACTATTTGTAATTTCATAATCCTTCTACTTAGCAATGAGAAATGCTGGAAATTTTTTATCCTGCAATGGTCCAGGAGACATACTCCTAATGGCCTGTTTGTGATGGATATCACCAGACCTCAATTGGCAGGAAACTTGACAGTGATCTGAGATCACAAAAGATTCAATGTTAGTTTTAAAGATTTTGACAAATAGTCATTCTGAGAGCAATGAATAGTCAATTTGTGTCTGTGTGATATGGGCCCTTGCTTGATGGGTATAATCTTTTGAATTTGGATTCAAAATTCTAGCGACATGACCAATGCCACGCTTTTGCATAAAAAATTGATCTCTTTATGATATTTGCCTCTAGGATTTCTATCCAGCTCAGGGTCAATGATGCAGTTTAAATCACCTCCCAGCACTGCCCATCCTCCACGATGTTATCAGCGGGCAGTCAGCTAGCCACTGGCAAAGGGCCACAGCAAAGGATTCTATCACTTTTCTTGGTGCTTCACTTGAACTCTTGATTGGACTCATTTTATTCAACAAAATGCTGGTCTCGTTGCATATTTCAGTTGCATTGGGTCGTGGTTGCTATGATTGTTCAGGTATGTCAATATCATATAAGAGCTTTTTTTGTTTTTTTTTAATCTTTTTTATTGAAGAACAATGAACAGAAAACAGAACATCATAAAAAAGAAAAGTAACACAGTGTGAGTATAACAATATTACATAACATCTGCTAGCATGACATCAAGGCAATTGTAAATCCCCGCTTCCCTTAAACATGCCTCTTGTGACCTTGCAGCACTCAAGTGATGCCTGGTGTATATTAACCGTGGTCGCCTTCACCTTAAACAAATCACTCAATGTTTCCAAAACTGTCTTACTGGATCCACAGTATACCCTTCACCCCTGTGTCGTTGCTCTTCACATTTTTATCATTTAACCCTATCTTCCCTCCCCCAGTTTCCCGTCAAACAGGCTAATCCCTCCTCCCTCCCTTCCTCCCCCCCCCCTCCCCATTTCCCGTCGGTGCAATGAGATTGAGGAACCGTTGCAGTCAATACTAAAGTGCATGAGATCTTTGTGAGTCTCTCTTCCACGGTGCTCGGTGTCAATATCCCTTATGCTGATCTCTAGAGCAGTGGTTCTCAACCTTTTTTTGGCCGGGACACACCTGACAAATGGTTCTCACATGCGTGACACACTGAACATGTGACCATCACGGGGCTAAATGTAAACATGCACTCTGCATCCACAGGAATCCCCTCAACCCTCAGCAATGAGTGCAGAGCAGATCTAGGGCATAACCCGTACAACTCACCATACAAAAAAAAGATATTCTGGTTCTGATGACATCTCAGTAAAAGCAAAACAAACTCCCTTTACTACCAGGCACAATAGCCTTCCTTATGAAAAGACAGTAACTTACCACTAATGCATATCCTATTGAGAAAACACATCAAATAAGATTGATACAAATGCCTACATGCTAGTAAAATACCTCACTTTGGTCACACACCCAGAACTGACCTTCACCAAGCACAGAAAAAACACAAATTATAAATATGGAGACAGAAACTGGAACGGAAAACCAAAAAAGCCACTCTGCATACAGTGCGAACCTGGAGAAATGGAAAGAGAAATATAGCACCTAACAGACTCAGGATTTGCAATAATGCAAACAAACTAACCTGCACAAAGTTACACCTGTATTACGGAACACACGCAAACAGTAACAACCCTATCTAAGAAATACAACTATTAAACCAGGCCCTAAACACTAAAACATCTCCTATTGGGAAAACAGAATAAGCCAAGCTGCTACAGAGCCCCACACAGAAATCATTGTAAAGTTATACCAAAAATGTTACAAAACAGCTGCCGAACAGAATAATATTCAATTAAATACTCATAAAAATTATTAAAACATGTCCAAATATCAATAAAATATTTCAAAACAGCAGACATCGCATAATACCCAATAATTAAAATGGCAGTCAATCAAGAAAAATAAATGTAAAAAGCCACCTTTACTTACCCTCTCCAGCAACTCTCCTACTCCTTTCCCTTCCAGGCCAATAGCACTAACCAGAAGCAGCAAGGGCTGCTGAAGCTCTGTCCTCAATCTTCTTCCTTAGCACCCACAACCAGTCACTCACAACACACACACCCCCAATTAGACCCCACGACCAGTCTCGGTCTCTTTCACACCAGTCATCTTCCTGACCAGTTTCTCTCTCTCACACAGAAACACATCACCTCCCTGACCAGTCTCGCTCTCTCAATCACACTCATGTTCTCTTATATACAAGCTCTCAATCACACACAAAAACTCTTACACCCATTCACACCAGCTCTCACCAGGCTTCCATTCACACCCCTACACACAAGCTCTCACCCAAGCACTCATTCACACCCAATGACAGAAGCTCACACCCAGGTACCCATTCACACCCACAGACACAAGCTCTCATCCAGGTACCCATTCACACCCTCAGACACAAGCTCTCACCCAGACATCCATTCACACCCAATGACACAAGCTCACACCCAGGTACCCATTCACACCCACAGACACAAGCTCTCACCCAGGTACCCATTCACACCCTCAGACACAAGCTCTCACCCAGGCACCCATTCACACCCTCAGACACAAGCTCTCACCCAGGCACCTATTCACACCCACAGACACAAGCTCTCACCCAGGCATCCATTCACACCCACAGACACAAGCTCTCACCCAGACATCCATTCACACCCACAGACACAAGCTTTCACCCAGGCATTCATTCACACCCTCAGACACAAGCTCTCACCCAGGCCCCCATTCACACACAAGCTCTCACCCAGGCACCCATTCACACACAAGCTCTCACCCAGGCCCCCATTCACACACAAGCTTTCACCCAGGCATCCATTCACACCCTCAGACACAAGCTCTCACCCAGGCATCCATTCACACCCACAGACACAAGCTCTCACCCAGGCCCCCATTCACACACAGACACACCAGCTCTCACCAAAAATAACTTCTTCCTTCACTGCAGGGATGGGCTCCGGTTCCGCCGTGGCTTTAATCCGGTGGGCCTTCTTTTTTCGGCGCCACAGGGATGGGCGCCTCAGTCAGAGGTCGGGTTTCCTCTTCGTCGCTAGGGGTCGGGTTTTCCTCTTCGTCGCTAGGGGGGATGGGCTCCCATAGCGGCCTTGCACCGTCGGGGTAGGGTTTTCCACTTCACCGCTACGGGGATGGGCTCCCGTAGCAGCCTTGCACCATTGGGGTCGGGTTTTCTCTTCACCGGTAGGGGGGATGGGCTCCCGTAGCAGCCTTGCACAGTCGGTGTCGGGTTTTCTCTTCACCACTACGGGGATGGGCTCCCGTAGCGGCCTTGCACCGTTGGGGTCGGGTTTTCCTCTTCACCGCTATGGGGATGGGCTCCCGTAGCGGCCTTGCACCGTCGCGGTCGGGTTTTCCTCTTCACCGCTACGGGGATGGGCTCCCGTAGCGACCTTGCTTCGTCGGGGTTCTACACTGCTATTCCTCCCACCCCACTCCTGGGCAGTGCCATGCCTGCCTCACCGGCCAATCAAAGGCTTCCTCCCCTCTTCCTACTCCCACTGGCAGGGAGGAGGCTTCCGATTGGCCTGCGCGGGGGAAGGCAAAATGAAGGAGGCTTCCCATTGGGCAGTGGGGGTAGGAAGAAAGGAGGCTTTCAATTGGACCGCGGGGGCTGGAAAAAGGGAGAAGGAAAGTACAACGGGGCAGTGGGACACCGGGAGACGCGACACACCTGCCGGTGTTTGGCGACACACTACTGTGTCGCGACACACCGGTTGAGAAGCGCTGCTCTAGAGCAGCGCTTCTCAAACTTTTTTTGGCCGGGATACACCTGACAAATGGTTCTCACATGCATAACACATTGAACATGTGACCATCACGGGGCTAAATGTAAACATGCACTCTGCATCCACAGGAATCCCCTCAACCCCCAGCAATGAGTGCAGAGCAGAGCTAGGCCATTACCCGTACAACTCACCATACAAAAAAGATATTCTGGTTCTGATGACATCTCAGTTTGTCATCAGAACCAGAAAAGATATTCTGGTTCTGATGACAAATTCCCTTTCCTACAAGGCACAATAGCCTTCCTTATGAAAAGACAGTAATTTATCACTAATGCATATCCTATTGAGAAAACACAACAAATAAGATTGATGCCTACATGCTAGTAAAATACCTCACCTCGGTCACACACCCAGAACTGACCTTCACCAAGTACAGAAAAAACACAAATTATAAATATGGAGACAGAAATTGGAATGGAAAACCAAAAAAGCCACTCTGCATGCAGTGTGAACCTGGAGAAATGGAAAGAAAAATATAGCACCTAACAGACTCTTAGGATTTGCAATAATGCAGACAAACTAACCCGCACAAAGTTACACCTGTATGATGGAACACATGCAAACAGTAACAACTCTATCTAAGAAACACAACTATTCAACACTAATACATTTCCTATTGGGAAAACAGAATAAGCCAAGCTGCTACAGAGCCCTACACAGAAATAATTGTAAAGTTCTACCAAAAATGTTACAAAACAGCTGCTGAACAGAATAATATTCAATTAAACACTCATAAAAATTATTAAAACATGTCCAAATATCAATAAAATATTTCAAAACAGCAGACCGCATAATACCCAATAATTAAAATGGCAGTCAATCAAGAAAAATAAATTTAAAAAGCCACCTTTACTTACCCTCTCCAGCAACTCTCCTACTCCTTTCACTTCCAGGCCAATAGCACTCACCAGAAGCAGCAAGGCTGCTGAAGCTCTGCCCTCAATCTTCTTCCTTAGCACCCACAACCAGTCACTCACAACACACACACCCCCAATTAGACCCCACGACCAGTCTCGGTCTCTTTTACACCAGTCATCTTCCTGACCAGTCTCTCTCTCTCTCACACAGAAACACATCACCTTCCTGACCAGTCTCACTCTCTCAACCAAACACAAAAGCTCTCACACCCCCACACACAAGCTCTCACCCAAGCACCCATTCACACCCCCACCCACAAGCTCTCACTCATTCACACCCCCACACACAAGCTCTCACCCGTTCACACCCACACATACAAGCTCTCACCCATTCACACACACATACACACACACAAGCTCTCACGCAGGCTTCCATTCACACCTACAGACACAAGCTCCATTCACACCTACAGACACAAGCTTCTATTCACACCCACACACACAAGCTCTCACCCATGCACCCATTCACAACCTCGGATACAAGCTCTCACCCAGGCACCCATTCACACCAACTCTCATCCAGGCTTCCATTCACACCCACACACACACACACTAGCTTTCACCCAAGCACTCATTCACACCCACAAGCTCTCACCCAGGCTTCCATTCATACCTACCGACACAAGCTCTCACCCAGGCTTCCATTCACACCCACAAGCTCTCACCCAAGCACCCATTCACACCAGCTCTCATTCAGGCTTCCATTCACACCCACACACACAAGCTCTCACCCATGCATCCATCACACCCACAGACATAAGCTCTCACTTGGGCACCCATTCACAACCTCAGACACAAGCTGTCAACCATGCATTCACTCACAGACACAAGCTCTCACCCATGCATCCATTCACACCCTCAGACACAAGCTCTCACCCAGGCACCCATTCACACCCTCAGACACAAGCTCTCACCCATGCATCCATTCACAGCCACAGACTAAAGCTCTCACCCAGGCACCCATGCACACCCTCAGACACAAGCTCTCACCCATGCATCCATTCACACCCACAGACTAAAGCTCTCACCCAGGCACCCATTCACACCCTCAGACACAAGCTCTCACCCAGGCATCCATTCACATCCTCAGACACAAGCTCTCACTCAGGCACCCATTCACATCCTCAGACACAAGCTCTCACCCATGCATCCATTCACACACAGACACACCAGCTCTCACCAAAAACAATTTCTTCCTTCACTGCAGGGATGGGCTCCAGTTCCACGTCGACTTTAATCCGGCGGGCCTTCTTTTTTCGGCGCCACAGGAATGGGCGCCTCAGTCGGGAGTTGGGTTTCCTCTTTGCCGCTAGGGGTCGGGTTTTCCTCTTCACCGCTACGGGGATGAGCTCCTGTAGCGGCCTTGCACCATCGGGGTCGGGTTTTCCTCTTCACTGCTACGGGGATGGGCTCCCGTAGCGGCCTTGCGTCGTTGGGGTTCTACATTGCCATTCCTCCCACCCCACTCCCGGGCTATGTCATGCCTGCCTCACCGGCCAATCAAAGGCTTCCTCCCTTCTTCCTACTCCCACTGGCAGGTAGAAGGGAGGAGGCTTCCAATTGGCCTGCGTGGGGGAAGGCAGAATGAAGGAGGCTTCCCATTGGGTAGTGGGGATTGGAAGAAAGGAGGCTTTCAATTGGCCCGCGGGGGCTGGAAAAAGAGAGAAGGAAAGTACAACAGGGTAGTGGGACACCTGGAGATGTGACACACTTGTCAGTGTTTGGCGACACACTGGTGTGTCGCGACACACCAGTTGAGAAGCGCTGCTCTAGAGCATGGGTAAATCTGTTGCCCTCCCAACTGAGCTTAAAGCTGATTCTTAATGGTCGGACAGATAAATAGCTCAAAGTTGCGGCACACCTCCTGCCCAGCTAGCTTCTTGGTGGCGCTTCCTGTATGAGCTTGTGTGAGAAGGTATTCGTAAGAGTAAAGATTCAACATTTGTCGAAACCAGTGTTCCTTATCTGGAGGTGTGTCATCAACCCACTTTGCCAATATAACCTTTTTCCCCACTAATGCCGCTTTCTGAATAAACATTAACACTGGTGGGTGCAACATCATCTGTGGGGTCCCAAAACGCCATGTCATCATGTCATAAGGTAGTGTCCTGTGCCAAATCTTCTGCCTATCATGTCCCTTTCTTTCCTCACATCCCCAATGAGAATCTTCCTTTTCCTCCACCTCGCCCCCCTCCATTGTAACATCATTCATCCATACTAGAAGTGGCTCCAGATATCTCCTCTCTCCTTCAGCAGCATATTTGCTGAGGCTCCTATGCTCTGCCAGTACTGCACTTCTTTTTTGTGGGGCCAGATTGTAGGCTGGGAACAGCTTCTGGTGGGTGTGGTCCACTTCAAATGCTGCATTGGCAGTATCAAGCAGCAGGTAGTTTGGCTGCTTGGTGGGAGGGGAAGGCAGGACTAGAAACAGCACATCAGTGTCTCTGGAGGCCAAGTGATTTCATTGGTGGGGGGCAGGACTTGAAGCACTGCAGGTGTTTTGGCCCACACTGGTTTCCAACAGTTGCTGGAGGCCTTGAGAAGCTGCATCTGCAGCTCTGGAGCTGCTCTTTAATCAACCTAAAAATCAGTTTAAACCAGATGTCACTTTTGGAAAAATCCAGGAATTTATGAGTGAAAATTGGTTTAAACTGACAACAAAGGACCTTATCTATAGCTTATGTGAATACTTGTTCTAAAGTCTAAAAACATACAGCTTTTCAACTCTTAATAGATGTGAACCTAGATATGTTTTTCTTATACAAAATTGGCATAGTTTATAAAACCGACAATATCTATGTTAACAAGCACAAGAACCTTTTTTGGAAACTCTGTTAAACATCGAAACTTTGTAAACCATTGTGATGGTGAAACCGAACAACGGTATATAAAACTCGATATATAAATAAATAAATAAATAAATAGTGATGCTGACTTAGGCCTAGAATCATCAAAATGCTATAAACAAAGCAAAAATATGGCACTTTAGTAGCTGCGATAAAAAAAAATGGGCATTGTTAGGAAAATTTCTGATCTAATGCATCACATAGGTAAGTTGTAAAGCTCGTGATAATTTATTGCATTGCGTGAAACAGTATCGCATTGCGCGACACATTAGCCATCACGTGACGCATTCGCGCATCATGCATCATTTTACACGTTGTGCTTACTGCAGCTGCCTCTTTGAGGGTGTATCATGGGTGGGAGAGAGAGGAGAAGAGGTGAGTTCTTGGAGTTTAGTGGTTGGAGTAGGAGTTGCTTAGCAATTTCTGAGTGAGCTATCCTGTTGTTTAGTGTTCTCATTTGTTTACCTTTACCTTTGTCTCTTTTCTTTATCTGTATGTGGAACTTTTTGTGAGTTGATCTAAGTGTATCTGTCTTTGTGTGGTGGATGAATGGTGGTAGAGGAGTAATTGTGGTGAAGACTGGTGCAGATGGAGGAGGAGATATGTTGGGGAGTGGTGGTGGTGGTAGCAGTGAGGAGTAGTGGTGGTGTGGTGAGGAGTGATGGTGATGAGGAGTGAATATCTGGAGAGGATGGAGTGTGAGAAATGTGGGGAGAGAGGAGAGGAAATGTGTGAGGAGTGGAAGTGGGCAGGAGTGGAAGGGCTGCAGCTGTGCATGAGAAAAAGGAACCAGCCAGGACCAGAGGGAGGCATTAGGCAAGCTAGGGTGCTAGAAGTGGGCAGGGCACCATGGTTGATGTGAGGGCATGCATGGCACGATGCATATATTAGCGAGATCGCAGAGAGAGAGAGATCACGTGGTATGGTGACATCACCACCTAGGGCGGCTGAAAATCCTTGCACCAGCAGTGGAACCAGCATCTCTGCAAACAGCAGATAAGATGAAGCAGTTACCCCAGGTGACGGGGTAAAAGCAGAAGTTTCCCAGAGCTGGCAAGTTTGTGGCCTTCAGAAAGGGAAACACATGTTGGGAAAGGAGGAAGTGACTTGAAGGCTGTTTTTTATAGCCTACTAACTGGAAAATTACAAGAGGTTAGATGACACTTGATGGAAGGGCTAAAAATGGTCTGAGACCATTAAACTAATAGTAGAAGAAAAAGTACATAAGAAAAGGTTTGGCAATTATTCAAGGAAGGAGCACTCGAAAGCAAACTTATTCACACTTTCTGAGCTACTTGCTGTCTCCTTCCTGATACTCTCTGTACTTTTCAAACATATTTCAGTAAAGCTTCAATATATTGATCTATTTGTGGTCTTGAGTATTGGTCATAGCAGGGATAAACAAACAAATTGCACCACACTACTACTATTTTAACCTTAAAGATCCCTAGTTAATAATATGATAGAAGCTACTCATACAGTATATATTATATAAACTGTAATTAATAATAAGATAATGTTTATTCATTGCTTCATCTGTTATCAAGTTTAACAATATATTGTCTGATGTCCAAACAATGATAATTTTTCTAAATTATTCAACAGAATAAATCCAATTTTTTTTTACATAATAGTTAGGAGTGGCTTCTTTTATTATGCTATATTCCTCATAACAAGGGCAGATATCTACTCATCCAGCAAAGTGGCACAGCATATCTAAGCTCTGACGCTGCCTATTTTCACACATACCACCCCCTTCGATTGAATGAATAAAAAATGTCAGGTTAAGGTGGAATGCTTATATTAGCATAACTGTTGCATCCATCATAAAATGTGGAAGCACTGGATTGTACTAATTGGGTGCATGCTCTGGTGCAGGGGTCAGGAACCTTTTTGGCTGAGAGAGCCATAAACGCCACATATTTTAAAATGTAATTCCATGAGAGCCATACAATATGTTTAAAACTAAATACAAGTAAATGTGTGCATTTTATGTAAGATCACACTTTTAAAGTACAATAAGTCTCTGAAAATATTACACCAGGCCTTAAGACACCAACACATCTCCTATTAGGAAAACGGACCAAGTCAGGCTGCTATAGAGCCCTACACAGAAACTACACGCCAGCAGAAAACCTCACCTAAATCACATGTGCTGACCCTCACCTAACAAAGAATAAAGAGACCAAAACGCATAACTAGAAGCATGCAGACAAAAACTGAACTGGGAACCGCAACAAGCCAGAGTCTCTGTATGCAGTGTAACAAAGGAAAAAAGAAACATCACCCATCCTTATAAAACAAATCAAGAAATATAAAATCATCAGCAGTAAAACTGTACTAACAAAAAGAACATATTTCGAAACAGCTGATGAGTGGAATATCCAATAATTAAAAACTCATATAAAACATTTCCAGATACCAACAAAATATTTCAAAATAGCAGACACAAAGACCCAGTAATGAAAAATAATGATACAAAATTTTTTTTGCTCTGCATACCTGGGAACGTTTGATATCCAGGTGTCCTGAGATTGTTCTGAATTAGCAGGAGGTGGGGTGGTTTGCTTGGAACTTTCTCCTCTCTCAGTCACATACCAGCGCTCTCTCTCACACTGGCTCTCAATTACACACCTATACACACATGCTCTCAGTACTCACATATACACATGCTTTTTCTCTCTCACTTATATAGGCTCTTAATTACACATTTACACACATGCTGTCTATCTTTTCACGCTTACACACACACACACAGGCTTTCAATCACATAAATACATGCTGTCTTTTTCTCTCACACACAGACTCTCATTCACATGCTTACAAACATGTCTTCTCTTTCTCTCATTTAAACACAGGCTCTCAATCACATACTCACATGCTCCCTCACCTAAATCAGCTCTCAATCACACACAGACACACATGGTCTCTCTCTCTCATTTAAACACAAGCTCTCAATCACATACTCACATGCTCCCTCCCCTAAATCAGCTCTCAATCACACACAGACACACATGCTCTCACTTGCTTATACACACAGGCTCTTAATCATACATACACATGATCTCTCTCACACACAAAGGATCTCATTCATACACACATACTCTTTCACACAAACAGGTTTTCAATCACAAACTTACACATACAGGTTCCCAATGGTAAACTTACATTCATGCTCTCTCTCTCACAGGCAGGCTCTCAATCACAGACATACTCTCTTTCACATATACAGGCTCTCAATCATTCACATACATGCAATCTCTCACTCACACACACACACGATCTCAAACACACATGCTTGCTCGCTCATTCACTCTCTCTCTCCCCCACCCCGGGAACTCGCGGCAGCAGCAGCCTCCTCCCAACGCTAACCTCCTTCATTTTCAGCCCTCGCGGAGGCGGAGTCCTACCGGCCGCAGTTGAAGCTCTTCATTTCCTCCGAGCCGCGCTGCAGTCTTCTTTTCGTCGCGCACCACCCGATGCTCTCCACTTCCTCTTCCGGGCCGCGGGGGGGGGGGGGGGGGGGGGCGGGAAGAAGAGACCACACTAGCGTGGTCTATTCTTCCCGCGCACGTACCCGATGCTCACCACTTCCTCTTCCGGGCAGCGGGGGGGGCGGGGGGCGGGAAGAAGAGACCACACTAGCGTGGTCTCTTCTTCCCGCGCACGCACCCGATGCTCACCACTTCCGGGCCGCGGGGGGGGGGGGCGGGAAGAAGAGAGCGCACCGGTGCCGCTGACTCCAGCTGTCCTGTCGCATTCCGCCTGGGCTGACAGCATTTTAAGCCCGGGCGGAGGAGGACCGGGGAGCAGCTGGGTCAGCGGGGGACTGGAAAGTGTGGCGACACTTGTCTGCGAGCCAGATGCAGCCCTCAAAAGAGCCATATCTGGCTCGCGAGCCATGGGTTCCCGACCCCTGCTCTGGTGTATGCATTGTAGTGGTAAGGAAGAGAACAATGAGGGCAAGAGCGCCTTCAGTCATAGATATAAACAAAGGCTAACACAGCACTTCACCTACCCAGAGGATGTGGTTAGTGCAGTTAGTGTAGCTGGGTTCAAAAAAGGTTTGGATAAGTTCTTGGAGGAGAAGTCCATTAACGGCTATTAATCAAGTTTACTTAGGGGATGGCCACTGCTATTAATTGCATCAGTAGCATGGGATCCTCTTAGTGTTTGGGTAATTTGCCAGGTTCCTGTGGCCTGGTTTGGCATCTGTTGGAAACAGGATGCTGGGCTTGATGGACCCTTGTTCTGACCCAGCATGGCAATTTCTTATGTTCTTATTTGTTAGGACATTGTTGTTTATAGACTATCTCCAGTACTTTGGTTATCTACTGAGATCCAATGTTGCTGTTCCTGGCCTGTTCGCCATCTACCATCAATGATGTCTGTGCCAAGCTTGTTCCTACCTGCTAAAGAGGAAGTCAGAGGAATTACTCCTCACAGAAGATTATCTACATCTAGCAGCCTGACAGACATCTGTTGGAAGCATATATGCTCACTGATTTGTTACTAACATGGGCCCCTCAAGGCCTGAAGTGCCCCTAAATGCTGGTCTTTCCACAGAACAACATTGAAAGTGCAGAAGACATCATGCCTATTTCATGTTACTTCTGGGAGCTGTTGGCCTATACGTTTTACACAGCAGCAATATTCTGAAAGAGGATTGTTGTTGGCTCATAAAGTAATCAGCTGAAAAACTGTCTCTAGCCTTAATGCTTTGCACAGAGCTTATGACTGAGAGTCTTTCAGCACACCTGCTTTAGTATCGGTATCCACTAAGTTCATCCTATAGGACAGCAACTATGTTGTGTTGGCCACAAGTCATGGCAGCCATGTGGACACGCAAGGTCTCAACCCTGAAAAGACATGAAAGGTCTGGGAAATGTACCATTCTGCTAGCTTGTGCCATCACAAAACAAACTCTGACCTTTCCATTTTGGAGGTGACTTTCCACAACATGTGAAGATATGACACCATTCTATTTTCAATCCAGCCTTCAGACAGTCAGACCAGCATCCTTGTCTAGCCTCCCTAAGCAGTTATATAACCAACATGACAGGCCAGCAAGGGCCAAGGCCCTCACCATCTGTAATGAGCATTGACTGTTTGCTTATCTAGGTGTAGCAGGGCCCAGCAGTGCATGGTGGTGTGCAACTCCTATGAGATATGGTAGCTTGCAATGACCTGTGAGAAGTTTCAGATTGCCATGATATAGGACATGGGCTTACCAAAAGGCTCTATGTAAAGGCTTGCTAGGTGAGCACTCAGAAGTCAGCACTGCCTCAGAAGCAGCTGAGGCAGTGCTGACATCGTTCTTTCAGGCCCTTATGACACTATGCTCCTGATATACATGTGGATATATTCAGATGCACACCAGTGTCAGCTAGGGAATCTGGCTGTAGCATGTTGAGTCTGTGCTTGAAGATTCTAAATGTCTACTCATAGCTTTAAGCTGTGCCTTTAAGCAGCTGAGCTACTTGTGTTTTCTCAGACTTCTAAAGAACTTGGCTCCATGTCCTAGGCCCTGCAGGAGTTCCATCATACCTATGTGACTATCTCATCAATATGTGAGGGCTAGGTCAGGGTCCATGGCATAACCAAGGCAAGCAAAAAGGCACAAGCTAGGGCAAGCAATATACACTGTGTTGGCAATCCTACACGAAGGCAATGGCGAGATGTGACTCTTTTGGATTGACAATCAATCTGATTACAATAGATCAGCCACATCTCTTTGGTGTCAGGTTTATTTGGAGTCAGCTTTTGTCTACTACTGTCTGTTGTACCTTTTGCTCCATTAGCACAATGTAGCCTAACTCGGCCTACATGTTTTCTGTTATATACTAATCTAGGCAGAGGACCTGTGAGTAAAAGAAAGATAGAAATGACACCAGCTAGTAGTACTCTGCTGGGCTGTCTTACATGGAAGAGGAGGAGTAGATGAGGACTAACAGGCAATGTAGTGTTGTAGGATGCTTTGCGGAGGCTGGCTGCCAGTGTGTGGTCTCTCCGGCTTCTGTGTGGAGGACATGGGGATCTATGGGTAGATGTGGAACAATGTCTACTGGGATCTCATGCCATAGAGCTAAATTATTACATACACAGCAGAGCAGCACTATCTCAGTGATTCTGGGCAGGGCATACAATAGGGCAGCTTCCCCTATTTTGAGAACTTCAAAAGTGTGTTCTATCTATGACATATCAGATAGAAGATAAGGCCTCATTGTACCTCATCTCCACCAGTGTGTTGGGCATAGCAACGGGTGTGAGAAACCAGGTCCTGCAATCATATCCTGAATCTCCTGCGGCAAAGAGATAATGGCTGCATCATTCATACCACCGTGACTTTGTACTATCGCTACCAACCCACAGCATGCTATAACATACTAGAAGCTAAGCTCTAGCTTGACATGAGCCTTAAAAGGCTCTTTCCAAACCCAAGGTCCATGCCACCTTTTACAGTGACACTATATAAAGGCTTATGCTGTGTCAGATCTTCCTGAATGGAAAACTGCATGTCGGGGTCCTACACAATGTGTCCATATCACTCACAACCAAGCTATCGCTACCTGTTTCTAGCACTCCTCTTACACTGAAGCTGTACATCACAGCTACCACACATGTCATTGAAGAAAGACATTTATTTATTTTATGGTATGATAGTGCATGTCCCTGGTTGTTGTACAGTATGTCCTCCAGAGATACACATTTGTCTGACATGACACAGTGACTATGATAGGGCCAAAAGGCATAGCCCCCAGCTTCAGTTTAACCCATGTGAAGTTAAAGACAAACCGTGGTTGACATCCTGGCTGACAGAACACACCTGTGCTGAGAGTCCCTGCACTATGGACACAAAAAGGTTGTGGCTGACAAGAGACATTTCAGCAGTTACAAAAGGGAGGGTTTGAACAGCCACTTGCTTAAAGTAAACAAGTTGAAAGTCTGTAGTGCCTAGACAAGGCATCAAATGCCCTGTTTGGTCACACAACATTAGCAGGCCTCTGAAGCATGGAGAGTGAAAGATGGGCCCTGGTACTATGGCTTGTAGACCTAATTGTACAAGCCAATTGTCAAGTAACTGATGCAGTCACATCCCCGACAGCCCCCCATGCCAGTGCTTTTTGCTGTAAACACATAGCCAGAGAAGGACTATAGAAAGAAGCAGCACTCTTACCTAGGAGCCAACCATCACCAAACAAGCCAGATAGCCTAAATATAAAAGAATCGTGCGCAGTTCCTGGGTACCTTGCAACCACTTTGAGGATGTGCATTCGAGCATCACAGACCACTTGAACATTGGAGTGGAAGAGCTTTCTGTTGTGGTAGGTTTCCTCCTTGCCACAGGGTGTAATAATGGCAACGTGAGTGCAGCCAATAGTTCCCAGAACGTTAGGAAAGCTGGTAATGGCATAAAAACTTCTCTTCAATTCCAGCAAGTCCTGCCTTTCATGAGGGTATGTTTTGTACCAAAGAATGTGGCCAAGTATAGCTGTTATGACCTGGCCCAGACAGCAGGAAAAAGAGGTTTGAGACATTCCCCCAATGACACCATTTGGAAAAAGCCAAATGCCAAAAATGCAGGGTGCATAATAGTTTGGTGAGGCCCGGTATAGCGTGGGACCTTTCGGTGACCAGATCCAGATCTCCTCTGAGTGCTTGATGTAATTCTATGATAGTCTGAGAGCTGAGGCAATATCTGGTAATAGCATGTTCCACCGGTATGCCCAGCAATGTTGTCTGTGGATGAAAGATGAATTCTCTGTACCGCAGGCATGCCTTCCTGCATGGTAAGCCCTGCTGCGGGCCAGGCCACTTTACCAGTGGGGATAGCGACTCTGGCTCTGGTGCAGGGTCTTCCCTTTGGAGGTGTTTGAACCTCCCATGCTGGTTGTTATTGTTGTTGAGCAGCCCGAAGCAGCAAGTATCCCACTACTAGTAGACTTCCTCCTAACTTTGTAGCTTTAGGAAGACAGAACAGGTAACAAAAGCAGTTTTTATTGGCCAGCAGGGCTGTCTGAGAGAAGGCCTTTAATATCACGTAAGATAACAGCCGCGATCTGCAATATCGGCCATTGTGGTGCGATAAAACCTTTTTTCCCCCCTATACTGCTAAAAAAAAAGGTGTTATTTCCCACGTTAAATCCCGTGATATTATGCATTATTTTACCACAAAATATGGTATGAGTCCCTCATTTGCATAATTTTCTTGGCTTTGCATACTCATAATATTTGAGTGCTAGCACGCAACACTATAAAGATCGCATGTTTATCACTTGATAGACCCCTTTTATCGTGCATTAAGGTCCTAATGCATTTTGATGAATGACCCTGTTAGCTCTCTTGCAGTTAACCTGTCCTAATGGCTATGTCTTCACGCATTCTCCTAGACAGAACTGTAAAGGTGGAGGGGGTTTTATTATAAGGACTGTATTGCAGCCAAGTCGTTATCAATAGAATTAGGAGAAAGCTGTGATACCTTAGTGGTGAAAATAAATGATTGGGTCTTGGGACTCGTTTACTGTCCAGCTAATATCCTAACTAAAGATCTTTCCTTAATAGCAGATTTTTTTTAATGTAATATGTCTTCTTATTCTGAAAACTGGATTATTTGGGGGACTTAAATTTACATATTGATAGTAGATCTGTGGGAATTTTTCAAGACTTTCAATCTTTGTTTTCCTCATTCCAAATTTTCTAGTCAGTTCAAGTTCCAACACATAGACCCAGCCATATTTTAGATTGTGCATTGTTGTCCGAGTTATTAACACAACAGAATGTTATTACAAATATAGCTGTTGATCTGGTACCATTGTCAGATCATTTTTTAATAACTTTTAAGTTTTTAGTGAGTAAAAAACGAATTTAGAAGAACCTATCCTTAGACTGGAAACATATTGCACCCAAATAGACAAAGGTGCTTAAAATAGAATGGGATAAGGCAAAACATGGTGTACAATATGATTCTGTAGATACATAAGAACATAGTTGCCTGGGCAGATGTTATTCAAGGTGATGTTATCGTAATCACATAGCCAAGATTCAGTAATAAGTACAGCATCAGGAGAATGAGAAAGAATCAAATCATGAATACTTGGCACTTTATTCCTGAGCATTAAAAACCAAACTGGAAATAGCAGTGTAAACAAATGCAGTTGTTGTGAGGGATGGTAAAGTGGTATTGGGAACAGGTAGCGGCATTGAAGAGATTTGCGATGGCATACAGTGAGCTGACCATGACAACCATGACCAGTAACAATACTAATTTCCATGTTTGTATTGGAAGATTAAGAACAATGGTAAAAAGAAAAAGAGAGACTTAACTCAATTGTAGCAGTTGATTAAGTTTTGATTTGAGCAGTCCAAGATAAGGAGAACAATGTATTATGGAAGTCTCTATTTAGTGGACCCTTGGGCCAACCTGCTGGAGACTGGGAAAGGTGGTCAATGTCTCTAATGAATAGCAGGCCGGGAGGCAGATGTTCAGGCAGGACGTAGATGCTCTTCACCCTGGAAGCTGGTACTCCCCCAGGAGGAGTCCAACCACTGGGTCTTAGGTAGCTTCACCCTTGGAAGCTGAAGCCCCCCCGGGAGGAGCCCGTAGGGGCCCGGCCGCTGGGACTTAGGCGGGTTGTGGATCAGGACAGGTAACTGGAACCAGACTAGGACAGTAGCAATACTGTAACTGGGCTCGGGTTCTGGAATCAGGCAGGAACTGTAGCAAGACTCGGGTACTGGAACCAGGCAGGAACTGTAGCAGCATACGGGTACTGGAACCAGGCAAGAACTGTAGCAGGATCCGGGTACTGGAACCAGGCAGGAACTGTAGCAGTCAGGCAGGAAGTTAGCATGGGACACATTTAAAACTAATCGGAGAAAGTTCTTTTTTACTCAACGCACAATTAAACTCTGGAATTTGTTGCCAGAGGATGTGGTTAGTGCAGTTAGTATAGCTGTGTTTAAAAAAGGAATGGATAAGTTCTTGGAGAAGTCCATTACCTGCTATTAAGTTCACCTAGAGAATAGTCACTGCCATTAGCAATGGTAACATGGAATAGACTTAGTTTTTGTGTACTTGCCAGGTTCTTGTGGCCTGGATTGGCCACTGTTGGAAGCAGGATGCTGGGCTTGATGGACCCTTGGTCTAACCCAGTATGGCATTTTCTTATGTTCTTATGTTCTTATGAACCAGGCAGGTACTGTAGCAGGAACGCAGCGACGAAGCAAAGCGAGTCACACCGGGGCACAGTGCAACAGGAAACCGGGAGGCTAACCCGTTGCAAGGCAAAGACTGGATGGCCGTGGCCAGCTTATGAAGGCCGCGGCGTCTGATGTCAGGAGTTGGGCGGAGTCACCACTGGCGGAAACGGCCTAGAAAAACACCCAAGTGGCACGCGCGCGCGCGCCTAGGAGCCGGGCGTCCAAGGAAGGCCTCGCAGCAGCGCAGCCCCAGCGGGGACGCTGCCAAACAGGCCACAACCCAGGCCTCTGGAAGCGGGAGCAGGTCCGGGAGCCCGGAGGTAAGGACCTGGCCGTGGTGCTCGCGGCCAGAACCGCAACACAATGTGCTCCTTTGTCATGTTCCTTCGGCGTGCGACATACCGACAGGTGGCACCTCTGGCGGCTCGCTGGTTTCTTTATCCGGCCCCTCCTGATGACGTCAGAGGTGGGCGGGAACAAGCCCGCACAGCTTTCGGGTTGCTGGATGGCTTATACAGCTAGAGACATTCAGGCGTTTCCAGTCTTTTAACCAGTTTGTAATACACAAAAGGACATTGCCTCCTATCCTGTGACTGTTTAGTTTTCTTAGAAGCCTCTCATGAGAGACTTTGTTGAATACCTTCTGAAAATCCAAATACACCACATCTACCCATTCACCTTTGTCCACATGTTTATTTACCCCTTCAAAAAAATGTAGGAGATTTGTGAAGCAAGACTTCCCTTGGGTAAATCCATGCTGGCTGTGACCCATTAAACCATGTATATCTAAATGTTCTGTGATTTTATTTTTTATAAGTTTCCATGATTTTTCCCGACACTGAATTCAGGCTCACTGAATTGCCCCTGGACCCCTTTTTAAATATCGGGATTACATTGAACATCTTACAGTCTTCATGTACAATGGATGATTTTAATGATATGTTACAAATTAATTGTAATAAGACTGAAATTTCATTTTTGAGTTTTTTCAGAAACCTGGGGTGTATACATCCGGTCCAGGTATTTTACTACTCTTCAGTTTGTCAATCTGGTCTAATACATCTGCCAGGCTCACCGTGATTTGATTCAGTTAATCTGAATTGTCACCCTTGAAAACTGGCTCTGGAACAGGTGTCTCTCCAACATCCTCTTCAGTAAACACAGAAACAAAGAATTAATTTAGTCTTTCCACAATGGCCTTATCTTCCTTAAGTGCCCCTTTAACCCCTCTATTATCTAATGGTCCAACTGACTTCCTTGAAGGCTTTCTGCTTCGGATAAATTTTAAAAAGTTTTTATTATGAGTTTTTGCCTCTATTTATTTTTTTATTTTTAATTTTTATATACCGAGGTTCTTATAGAGACTACAAATCACTCCGGTTTACATATAACGATAAACTGCCCAACAGAGATAAGGGGCTTTACATAGAACAGTGGCACATATGGAACAATATAACTGGTTGACAATTTAACATAATGATAATAAATAATATAGTATAGTTTAACATTGTAATTAATAAAATTATGTAATAATCTGTATAATTTAACTATTTAACTTGGATATAGTGACATATTAACCTTTTAAAATTCTCTCTTAGTCTGTCTTATCAATGTCTCACATTTAACTTGCCAATGCTTATGCGTGACAAGGCTCTGAGGAGCGGGTACCTAAAGCGTTCGAGTCTCTGGGTCAGGAACGAGTTCAATGTAGCGAAGTAAAGCGTCTCCGAAGGAGTGGAATTCAGCAGGAAGGAAGTCCTTGCTAACTCATAGGTAGCTCAGACCTTCTGGCTCAAATACACGCAGGCAGATGACGTCATGTAGAGGGGACGCCCCTGAGGTTCCTGCCATGACGTGTATAAGATGGGGCCTGGCGCGCGTGCATGTGCCCTAGGTAATCCCTGATTCAAGATGGCGGATGGGATTGCCCACACAGTCCCAGGAATGCTGAGGAGAGCAGCATGCAGAGGCAGAGGTCGCCAATTGTCTGAGAATTACTGGTGCAGGAAAAAAGGAGGTGAGCAACAGAGGTCACAGCCATCTGCGACCGACGGGCGCAACAAAGCACTGTTACCAAGAATACAACCCCATTAAAAAGTAAAACCACACAATTCAAACATGGGAGGGTTCCTTGGTTTAATAATGAGCCAGGAGGGTTTCAATGACTAGGAAGGGGCAAACTGGTGAACTAATTAGTAAAACTGGTAATTTCATCAACACATGCATGTTATAAAATACAGCAACTTACATGCATAAATCAGGACAATTTTACTTTCATGCATTAAATATATGCACATATATTTTTAAAATAGGTGAGTAAGGTACACACATTCTATGCATTGATATATGTGATTTTATTGTACCACATGTATTAGCATTTAAGCCTACATATGTGCTTATGTTGCAGGGTAGAGATATGCATACTTTATAACATGCACATATCACACACACCTTATAAAATACTAAAGTAAATCTACACGTAGCCATATACACACATATATGCTGCTGCATGCAGTTGTTTGAAAGTTATCCTCTCTGACTTCAAAAACCCAATGGTATAGCATGGGGGTGAAATTCTTCTAACTATGAAAGAAGAATGGGATCTGGGGGTGATCGTATCTGATGATCTTAAGGTTGCCATACAGGTGGATAAGGCAATGGCAAAAACTAGAAAGATGATTGGCTGAGAGAGGAATGGTCAGCAGAAAAAGAGAAGTGATATTGCCCCTGTATAGGTCCCTGGTGAGATCTCACTTGGAATACTCTGTACAGTTCTGGAAATCGTATTTTTAAAAGAAGAAACCAGTTGGAGTCTATCCATATGATGGCTACTAAAATGAGCAGTGGTCTTTATTCTAAAGCATATGGTGACAGCCTTAAAGATATAAACATATATATTCTAGAGGAAAGGTGGGATAGGAAAGATATGATCGAGACATTTAAATACTTCCAAGGTTTTCATGCAAAGGAGGCAGGCTTCTTTCAAAGAAAAAACAGCTCTAAAATGAGATCATGGGATAAGGGTGAAAGAAGGTAGACTCAGGAGTAATCTAAGAAAATATTTCTTTATCAGGAAAGGTAGTAGATGCATGGAACAGCCTTCATGTGGAGGTGATAGAGACAAGAACAGTATCTGAATTGAAGAATGCATGGAATAAGCACAGGGGATATCTGAAAGTGTGGTAGGGATTGTAAAGCTAAATAGCTGATATGGATGGGCAGACTGGATAGGCTGTATGGTCTTTTTCTGCTGACATGGCTGTGTTTCTAAGAAATTCTTCAGCAGTTGCCCTCGTATTATTGGAAACCAGAGGTCCTAGTTATGAGAAGGAGTACCCTGTTAAAAATCATGGCCATGATTTAAGAACTGATTGTTTAGCTGTTGGAAAAATATAATCAAAATTTGAAATACAAAGTGGATGTCGCAGTTTAAACAACAACCAAAAACAAGTAGTCATTTTTCAAAAGATTACTAGTATATTTTACCTGATAATGGTATAGTCTAAGACATAACAGAGCAAGGTTATCAGATATTACTTTACGAGTTTAATAAAAACTAATAAGAGTGGGTAAAGACAGCCAAGAAACCTGACATTAACCAGAACAGTGCAGAAAGATTCAGCTGCTTTCACACGTGCTGCTCAGATTTATTATTCTATCAAGACATGTCTTGGAAACAATCCAGCAATTGTAATCAGGCTCAAAATTAAATGCCAAATGTGGCAACAGAAAAACATCTAATATTAAATATACTGATAACTATTGGAAAGTGTTTCAGTAATGGTATTACTGAAGCATAAATCACTGTCATGTGAAAACAGGATTGCTTCTTATATTTTATATAAGAGATTACTTTAGCATCTGTTCACATGGCTGCAGATACACATCCTGTGAAAGCTTAATAACTAAACTCTGATTTGAGAGAGAAATAAATAGAAGGTACATACTTTCATTATGTCAGGACTTCGCAAGCCTATCCTAGGGACCTTAAAACCAGTCAGGTTTTCAGGATACCCACACTGAATATGCATGAGATCAATTTGCATACATTGAAGACCTAGTACATGCAAATTGATCTAATGCATATTCCTGAAAACTTGGCTGGCCTTGGGATCACTAGTACAGGTTTGTGATGTGCTACACTATTTTTTTTTTAAGTTATTTGAATACATTAATGCAAACTGAACTTACATAGTATTGTTAAATTCAAAAAATGAGGTCTTTCCTTTCTTGCATACCTGTAGGACAGGATTTGCAGTATTTGTTTGCTTTGTGTTTGGTCTACATGGTTTCACACCATGAGAAGTAGGTTCTATTTGTTTTCTCATTGGAGTTGTTTACCACCTATCCATCATCAAGGCTATTAGTATGATGCCAATAATATCACAACACACTGGGTGTTCCCTCACTTTCCCAATGGCCTTTGTACAATCTACAACTTCCCCAGTAAGGCAACTTACTATTCTGATCTCCTTCACAGTCATTAACTTCACATGAGACTTTTCACAACCTCACCCTAAAAGTTTTGTTATGGATTTTAAGAGCCTAAATTTGAATGTAACATCTAGAAAATGCACTTAGGAATAGATTACAATTATAGTCCAATTTTATGCACTGTAGTCACAGAACTAACGCTATATTTGCCATCATGGTGAGAAATGTGGTATACCATTACAATCTTCCAGGTTGTGAAAGGACTTGCACTTTAGAATCCTGTCAGGAAAATAAAATGAATGCTGTGTTTTTCACCTCTAGAAGCTTTCTTTTAGATCCCTTCATTAAAAAGGAAACCAAACTCTATTGAAAAAAAATTTCCTCACTGAAAAATTATCTAAATTACCATACAAAAAAAGATATAAATATTAAAATGAAAGCAAAGAACTGAGAAATAGCCTCTCATGGTTTTCATTTAACCCATGCCAGTAGGCACTAAGAGAAATCTATAACATTTCAGAACATGTAAAGCAGCAGCATTTGTTTTCCAAGTACTCCATAAATTAGATTTTCACCACAACAACCATTACAGACTGACATATGGTGCATTATGGCACTATCTGGTCTGCTATTTAGGGAGGATAACTTTCAAACTACTGTGTGAGGCGCCATATATGAATGTATGTGACCGTGCGGTTTTGCCAAAGTATTTTATAACATATGCATATTATAAAATACACAATGAAGTGTGGAACGATGGACAAACACATTAATATTAACACAATCCAACAGGTGTGTAGCAAAATCAGTTGCAAATGTCCATGTAAAACAAACCAGAAAAAACAATTTAAACAGGAAAAGTGCAATAATTCCAAAATGCCAAATCTTTATTGAAAGATTACATTTCAATAAAGATTTGGCATTTTGGAATTATTGAACTTTTCCTGTTTAAATTGTTTTTTCTGGTTTGTTTTACATGGACCTTTGCAATTGATTTTGCATATTATAAAATACACTTATGTTTGTCCCACAACATATGTGCATATGTAAGCCAACGTGCGAAGACATGCAATGCATTGAAACCATGTATTTCAATGCACTGAACACACATACTTTCTTACCCATGTTTAAAATATGTGAACCAGCTCTGTCTGTCACTAAATTCTCCTGAAATTCTAGCATGGGAGGTGGGGGGGGGGGTTATATTTTTGAGATCCTTCCATGGCTGTAACCCACCTTTTTGTGGGAAGCCTTGGGAGGACTATAAATTTCTCTCAGTGCATGTGATCTAGATCATAGCTGAGATCAAGAATGTCAGGAGTTTGCTGTTGGTCTTTGCAATTCACCAGGTGAACTGACCAGAAGGAAAGAGGTTTGTTGTTCTGCTTTGGATCCTGACGGGTTCCTGAAGGAGGGGAGACTCCTGTATCCAGAAGGGATTTGGCATTAGTGTTTTGCCCTAGCTACTAATCAAAGGCAAGGATGAAGAATGTAAAAAATTGTTCTTGGAAGTTATGGATTGTTTTGTCAATCAGGGCTGCTGGGATTTGGATCATCTCTAGGACATAGTATTCTTAGAACAAAGGTTTTGCATTTACCTTGGTATATATAGGAATTACAATAAAGCTACCCTATCCTTCAGGGGGAAGGTCTGCTGGATATAGATGGGGGTACAGAAGGGAGGAGAACCACAAAGAGGAATACAATGAACAAGGAGACTATGATTTTTCTGGCACTGATTTTTTAATATTGTTTCTTATCTCTTCAGTTCTTTTTTCTTGTCATTTAAGATTTTTATTGACTGTTTGCCAATAACATTATATAATATACACATGTATACAGCCCAAAAAGCATTGCCACATGACACATCCTTCATTTACAATGATGTGAGTCATAGTCCATCTGAACACATTACATAAGTCAAGTTTAACTCTCACAAACCATAGAAAAATCTTTAACCTGCATCAATGCTAGTAACAGAAATAAACCAATAACAATAACATATCCAGATCTAATCCACTTCCTCGCTACTGGACATGTACATATCTCATTTTTTTACTGGCACTTTGTTTTTCTATCACATTTTCCCCCCTCTACCCATTTCCCCTCTGTCCTCTCCCCCTCCCTTTCCCAGCTCCATGTTCCACTAACTGCGAAAATGCTCCAAGTCTTATGAAATGCAATTAAAGCATCATGACAGATGGCCATTAATTTCTTTATACAGTATATGTATTCCAGACACCTTAACACTCTTTCACGACTGGGAAAGCAAATGTTGCTTACCTGTAACAGGTGTTCTCACAGGACAGCAGGATGTTAGTCCTCACATATGGGTGACATCGAAGGATGGAGCCCAATCACGGAACACTTTTGTCAAAGTTTCCAGAACTTTGACTGGCCCCTACTGGACATGCCCGGCATGCACTAACCCTGCAGCCAGCAGGGGTCCCCTTTCAGTCTTGTTTAAAAGCTACAGGCAGTGCCGAAAAATAAAATAAGAAAACGTTACGAACCCAACACCGAGGGGTGGTGGGCGGGTTTAGTGAGGACTAACATCCTGCTGTCTTGTGAGAACACCTGTTACAGGTAAGCAACATTTGCTTTCACACAGGACAAGCAGGATGGTAGTCCTCACATATGGGTGAGTACCGAGCTGAGGATGTCAGAGTATGCACAAAATGTACCCAAAGGCGTGCAACAGGCACAACAACTGGGGTAGAATTTGGTAGAGGGCATCCTGAACCCCACCGGGCAGGCGGAAGGTTGTTGGTATGTCACATTGTAAACAGGTTACGAAGGACAGACTGGCCGAAGATGGAATCTTGTCTTCCGGCTTTGTCCAAGCAATAGTGAGCTGCAAAGGTGTGGAGAGAACTCCAGGTGGCAGCCCTGCAAATGTCAGGAAGCAGCACCGATCGTAGGTGTGCTACTGAAGTCGCCATGGCCCTCACAGAGTGTGCTTTAACACGGTCTTGAAATGGAATGCCCGCTTGCTGATAGCAAAAGGATATTCAGTCTGCCAACCAGGAGGAGAGAGTCTGCTTACCCACAGGCTGTCCTAATTTGTTAGGTTGGAAAGAGACGAACAATTGAATGCTCTTCCTGTGGGCAGCTGTACGGTCTAGATAGAATGCTAGAGCCCATTTGCAGTCTAGGGTATGCAGAGTCTGCTCTACTAGGTTGGAATGGGGCCTGGGAAAAAAGGTAGGTAGTATGATGGATTGATTGAGGTAAAAATCCGAGACTACTTTAGGTAAGAATTTAGGGTGAGTGCGGAGTACCGCCCGGACCTGCAGAAGTTTAGTGTAAGGTGGATAGGTAACTAGGGCCTGTAATACACTAACTCTGCGAGCTGAAGTGATTGCCAAAAGGAAAATCACTTTCCATGTGAGATATCGAAGTTCACATGAGTGGAGAGGCTCGAATGGTGGTTTCATGAGCTGACCTAAAACCAGGTTAAGGTCCCAAGAAGGGGCCGGAGGACACAGTGGAGGCTTGAGGTGAAGCAAGCCTTTTAGAAAACGTGTTACAAGGGGTTGTACTGAGATAGGAACAACCCCGATACCTTTATGGAAGGCGGCTATCGCACTGACATGAATCCTAATGGAAGAAGTTTTTAGACCTGACTCTGATAAATGCCAGAGATAGTCCAAAAACTTTGTGAGAAGAGCACCATGACATGAACCTGTTCCATTTATAAGAGTAAGCTTTCTCGTGGAAGGCTTCCGTGAAGCAATCAAGACACGAGAAACTGGTTCAGAAAGGTTAAGTGGCTGAAGAATTAACCTTTCAACATCCATGCCATCAGGGACAAGGCATGAAGATTGGGATGGTGGAGGCACCCGTCGTTTTGAGTGATCAGGAGTGGGTCCGTTCCTAAGGGAATGCGCCTGCGAATGGAGAGATCCTGTAGTATTGGAAACCACACTTGGCATGGCCAATGAGGTGCTATCAGGATCATAGTTCCCTTGTCCTGACGTAACTTCACAAGAGTCTTCCAGAGAAGAGGAAGTGGAGGGAATGCATAAAGCAGACCGGTTGTCCACGAGAGGGAGAATGCGTTCTGGGCTGAGAGTGTTTGCAGCGAATGAGAGAGCAGAAGTTCTCTACTTTGCAGTTTTGAAGGGACGCAGAGAGGTCTATCTGAGGATATCCCCATTGTTGGAAGATGGATTTCGCCACCGAGGGGTTGAGAGACCACTAGTGGGGTTGAAAGATGTGACTCAGCTTGTCTGCCAACACATTGTCCACTCCCGGCAACCAGGTGGCTCTAAGGCACATCGAATGGGAGAGAGCTTCCGCCCATATCTGTGCAGCTTCCTGACACAGAACGAAGGAGCTCGTGCCCCCTTGTTTGTTGATGTACCACATGGCCACCTGGTTGTCCGTCTGGATCAGGATAACTTGATTTGTGAGGCGATCCTGGAATGCCCTGAGAGCGTATCTTATTGCTCGAAGCTCCAGGAAATTTATTTGGTGTTTGACTTCCTCTGGAGACCAAGATCCTTGTGTCTGTAGATTGGCCACATGAGCTCCCCAGCCAAGGTTGGAACCATCGTTGGTGAGAGTTATTTGAGGGTCTGGAGCCTGAAAGGACAAGCCTTGGAGGAGATTGTTCTGAATTTTTCACCAGGCAAGAGACTGACAGAGTGAGTCTGTTACATGGACAATGGTCAACAGGGGCTGAATGCTTTGAGTCCATTGAGACCTTAGAGTTCACTGCATGATTCTCATGGCCAAGCGGGCCATTGGTGTGAGCTGAACTGAGGACGCCATGTGTCCCAGGAGGATGAGAAAGTGGCATGCAGTCGCGGAGTGCTGAGACTGCAGCTGGTGAGCAAGAGACACGAGAGTGAGAGCTCACTGTCAAGGCAGAAAAGCCTTTGCCTGCAAGGTGTCCAAGTCTGCCCCAATGAATGACAAGGTTTGAGATGGGACTAAGTAGGATTTGTCGTAGTTGACGAGAAATCCTAATGAAATTAGAGTGTGTAAGGTTAGATTGAGGGACGACAGAGCAGCTTGCTGAGTGGGAGCCCTGATTAACCAGTCGTCTAGATAGGGGTAGACGTGTACACCTTGGGTCCTGAGGAAGGCTGCAACTACTACGAGGCATTTTGTGAAGACTCGTGGCACAGATGCTAGGCCGAATGGAAGCACTCGGTATTGATAGTGCTTGGGGCCTACTAAAACCTCAGGTATTTGCGATGGAGTTATCGCAATATGAGTGTATGCATCCTGGAGGTTGAGAGAGCAGAGCCAGTCTCCTCTTTGTAGAAGAGGAAGAAGCGAGCCTAAGGTTACCATCTTGAACTTCTCTTGCTGGAGGTACTTGTTGAGGGCCCGTAGGTCCAGGATAGGACGTATGCCTCCCGATTTTTTGGGGATTAGAAAGTACCGGGAATAGAACCCTAGGCCGTGCTGAGAGTAGGATACGGATTCTATTGCCTTGGACTGGAGAAGGAGGGAGACCTCTTGATCCAGAAGGATGGAATGATCGGATGTTCTCCACATCGGTAGAGGTGGGGAGTCTGGTGGCAGAGAGAGAAAGTTCAGATGATAACCCTGAATAATTATCACCAGTACCCATTGGTCTGAGGTGATTGAGTGCTATATGTTGTGGAAGTGGCACAATCGACCTCCCACTGGTATGTGAGGCAGTGGAATCTGGCTGCTGCTCCCTAGGTGGAGCAGCAGCCAGATGCCACAAGCAGCCAGATGCCACAAGCAGCTTCTCAGCCAGGGCCTGAAGCAGGCCCTGGCTGAGAAGCTGCTTGTGGCATTTGTTTTCGTGTCTTACGAGACTGGGCTTTTTGAAAAGGTCTCGTGGCACGGGATCTAGTTGGTGGCAGGTAGGACTTCTTTGGCCGGAAAAAGGACTTCTTAGAGTCCTTACGGAAGGGCTGTTTTGAAGAGTATTCAGGAGGAGTCAAAGAGAGCTGTCCGTTGAATCTGCTCTGCCTGGATGAGTGGCGAAGGTCAGAAGACTTGAGCCAGGCCCATCTCCTTGCCGAAATAGCTGCTGCAGACACTTTGGTAGCAGTATTGAAGATATCATAGGATGATCTGATCTCATGCTTGCCTGCCTCAAAACCCTTGTTTACTAGGGTTTGAAGCTGATCTTGGAATTGTTGAGGCAGGGTATCTGTCAATTCTTGTATCTGCTTAAAAATGACCCTATTATATTGGGTCATATAAAGGTGATAAGCGGAAATCCGGGAGATGAGCATTGAGCCTTTGAATACTCGGCGTCCAATGGCATCTAGAAACTTCTGTTCCTTGCCTGAGGGGAAAGAAGTGTGAAGCTTTGATCTTTTTGCTCTCTTTTGTGCAGATTCAACAACTACAGATTGGTGATCCAATTGAGTTTTCTGAAAGCCTGGAGCTGACTGCACCAAGTAGGTAGTGTCAGCCTTTCTATGCACTGGAGCAATGGATCCAGGATGTTCCCAGTTCTTCTTGAGGAGATCTAGAAGAACCTGGTGGATAGGAAAGGAGGTTTTTTTTTAGGAGCATCCAAGAATTGGAGCAACTCCATCATCTGATGTCTGTCATCCTGTTCAGTCTGCAACTGGAAGGGAACCAATTCAGATATTTCCTTCACAAAATTTATAAAGAAGAGGTCCTCTGGAGGAGAATGCTTCCTACTTTCAGTGGGTGAAGGTGGTGAAGGTAAATCATTGGTGTCTGGCGAGGAATCATCAGTCCAGGTATCATAAGGATCAGCCCCTTTCCCTCTAGGAAGTAGAGGGGGACGGGGTGGTGGGACACCTGATGGAGTCCTGAACCATCCAGTCCTGGCCTAGGCTCCGAAGGAATCGGAAGAATTATCGGAGGCACCGATGAAGGCATCGAAGGCTCCGGCGCAGGCATCGAAGGCATCGATGGATGGCTCGATGGCACCGACGGACGTATCGGCACCGATGGTTGGATCAGTAGTGAGGGACGTATCGGCATCTATGGCTGAGGCAGAACTCCTGATGGAGGAATGCGAAACGGTGTTTCTCCTCCTGATGACAATGTAAGCAGGGAGGGCACCGGAGCCATCGGCGACCCGGGGTCCATCAGTGGAAAAGCGGCAATGAGCGCTTCCATCCTGGAGAGCAGCGGTGCTAATGCTGCCGGAACTGGGTCGGTGGACGGTTTCGCAATCGGTACCGGTGTCAGTGCCGGAGGAACCTGGAGTCATTGCATCGCCTTCTCGATGGCCTCCAGTCCAGTACTTCTCAGAGACCTGGAGCAAGCAGCCCCGGCTCCGGAACAGAACAGAAGAAGGAGGCAGAGACATAGCCGGAGGGACCACCATTAAAGGCAGAGTCGCGGCTCCCGATCCCTTGTCGGGTGAGGGTTGCCTCGGTGACCCGGTCGCCAAAAAGGTCGGTGCCTTTTCTGGACGGGGTTTCTTCGACAGCGGCTCGGACAATGGTGAGGTCGATGATTTTGCTCCCTCGATGGCCCGAGACTTATGGTGTCGATTGTGATGTTTGTCTCTACGATCCCCTCGGTCCTGAGGGGGAGTAGAGGGTGTCGAAGGCCGAGATGTCGTCAATGCCGGCCAATCACCGGCCGGTGGTCAATGCTGGTGTGAAGTTGACGGTGCCAGTTCTGACTACGTCTATGCAATGGACGGAGTCAGGGTTTGAGCATGGAAGAGAAGTTCCATCTTCTCCATTCTGGACTTGAGACCTTTTGGTGTCATAAGGACACATTTGGTGCAGGTCAAGATATTGTGCTCACGTCCTAGACACATAACACAGACTTTATGGGGGTCTGTGATGGACATGGTGCGATTACAGTCCAGACACCGATGAAACCCCGACGCCATGGCCATGGAAAAAACTTGAGCCGTGGTACGGTTGACAGCCAGTAGGCCGCAAGGGCCAAACTCGACGGTAATCGACGGAAAATGGATAAAAACTTACCGGAGTATCGCGGACTGAAAAAAAGTTCAAGGTGGGACCGCTGTGGGGCAAATTGACTTTTGGTAATTCCGTGAGGAAAATTCCTGTCAGGAATCTCTACAGAGCTCCTTTACCACGAGGCTACTACTGCACAGAAAAAGGAAGACTGAAGGGGGACCCCTGCTGGCTGCAGGGTTAGTGCCATGCTGGGCATGCCCAGTAGGGGCCAGTCAAAGTTCTGGAAACTTTGACAAAAGTGTTCCGTGATTGGGCTCCATCCTGTGATGTCACCCATATGTGAGGACTACCATCCTGCTTGTCCTGTGAGAACTTGCTGTTGTTGCCAGTATCTCACCTCTTCACATCTCACTGTTAATGCATAGGAAATCATTCTGATGAGCGGTCTTGGATAATCTGAGAGCTCCACGTTGAGTAACAGTATGTTGCTTTCAGCATTCCACAGGGTAGAGCCATGGACCGCCGCACTTACCTCCAGTTCTGAGCCTGGAATAGCTGCCTCCAACGCCGGCGAAGACCTCCCCAGGGATGCGTGGCAGACCACCACAATCAACTGTCCTCCTCTGCTGCTCTATCCGATGCCGGGGAGAACCTCTGCCTGGATGAGTGGCAGGCTACCGCACCTAGCCTACCTCTAACACTGCTTCAGCCTCGGGGCCCTCCTAGGGCTCATGTGTACCCTACAACGCTCCTCTTAAAGGACCTGTAGTGGGAAAACACCAGAGGTGCCTGATGATGGTGTCACCAGCAGAGGCCTATAAAAGGCCACCTCGGCAGCACTTCCTTGCTTCAGTAATAGGTCGATTACCCAGCGTAGTGCTAGTTGCCACTTAGGTTTCCTGGTCTTCATTAATGTGTTCCCGGTCTTCATTCCTATGTTCCTGGTCTTTGTCTTGGCAGCCCCTGGTCATCTTCTCTGAGGTCCATGCCTTCATCTTGTGGTCAGTCTTCAGTTCATTGTCTTCATCCTGTGATCACTCTTCAATTCTTTGTCTTCATCCTGTGGTCAGTCTTTAGTCCTTCAGTGTTCTCTTGTGCCCCTCATGCTGCTCCTTGTCTCCCAGCCTATCTATCCATCTCGACTTCCCTTGGACAGATTTCTGGTTTTGATCTTGGTGTCGTTGCTGACACTCAACAACGACTGAACTCTGCCTGCCATTGATGACCACCTGATTCTTGATTACGACTGGACTCTGCCTGCCTCTGACCACTGCCTGACTCTTGACGATGTCTGTATGCCACCAGCCCTGACTGCTGCTTGCCTCTGTCTATGCCTGTGATTAATCTGCCCCGGACCCTGGCCTGTGACTTGTTCATCTCCACTGATCACTACCTCGTCCACAGAGGCCCGCGCCTAAGTTCTGCCAGCCCAGCACCCAAGGGCCAGGCCTAAGGGGAAGAAAGCTGGTATAGATGAAGCTCCAGTTGGGCCTCTGCCATAGCCAGCTCCACCAGCTGATGTGGGAACCTGCAGGGCTTCTCCTTGCAGGTTGCATCAACTCTACCTCGGCCCAAGAGTCCACACCTGCAACTCAGTACTTCAGATAGGAATTCCAGAGCACAATACAACATCAAGAGTACCAGATTACAGATCTCTTTCCAAAAAGAGTCTATAGTTGAGCACTGCCACCATATATGAGTCATTGTACCCTGTGCACCACATCCCATCCAGCCTTGTTCTGATACTTCCTTGTATGCTCTGTGTATCTTCACAGGAGTGACGTACCACCACTACACTGGCAGAAAATACCTTACATGTATTTTCTGCCAGTGTAGGAGATAAAAATGATTTAGCCATGCTCTCTCGAATATCCTCCCATGTATCTAATTAATTCTCTGTCCCCAAATCCCATTCCCAGGTTCATGTCTCAATTTCCCTTTTCCGTTATCTAACAGCCAATTAAAAGTCTTAGTGATAAACCCTTTACACACACGTCCCTTTTTTTTTTTTTAAAGATTTCTTTATTGAGATTTTTGTATTACACCCTAACAATAGAGAAAATAAACTGTATATAACATTTGGAGATCGAACTTACTCACCCCCCCCCCCATTCCCCCCTCCCCCCCCCCCCTTTATTATTACAGTCCGTGCCCTTTAAGCACCTACCACTCAAGGCGGTGTAAGATCCCTCTGCTAGACTGTTCTACCTAGCTTATGCTCTAAATAATGTCTGACCTGCAGGTACCCATAATAATCAGCCCTATATAATTGGAATGCCTTTTGTAGATTCTTGAAACTCTGAATTCCGCCTTTAGAACAAAATTGTCTCACCCGCTATGACCCTTTCAGCTCCCATTGCTTAAATATCTCGATTTCCTTCCCTGGCACAAATCCCTCACTGTATCAGATGGATGCCAGTGGAGAATACCCTACCAAGAGGTAAGCCATGATTTAACTCTAATCCAAATCTCCATTGTCCACTCCATGTAAGAGTTTACCAGTTCTTTCAGTGTTTTTTATCCCATGCTACATCCCATCGAATATGATTCAGTGGGATCATACCAGCATAGTATTGCTCCATATGAACCCACAATTTTCGCCTCCTTCTTTCCCACCACTCCAGTACCATTATCATTTGGGCTTATATATAGTAGTTATCTAAGCTGGACACTCCCAATTCACCCCTGCGCCAAGCTCAGTATAGCGGGTGCTTTGCTATCCTAGGCAATTTCTGCCTCCAGATAAATGCTAGTAGTTTTTTTCTAATGCAGCTTGAGAACCCCCTTTGGTAACTTAATTGGGAGCATCTGGAAAGGATATAATAGTCAAGGCTGGATATGCATTTTAACAATGGCTATATTCCCTAGCCACAAATTTGTCACTTTCTCCCACTTCTGCAAATCTCTAGTTATTGCTTTAACCAACGGTCCAGAATTAAGTTCCCCCAATTTACCTCTATCTGGAGCTATCTTTACCCCCAAATATTTTAGCCCATTGAAAAGGGAAGGCTTGTTTAAGGTTGGTAACTTGGGACTCTGATAAGCTAATGTTTAATGCTTCTGACTTAGCCATGTTTATCTTGAAACCCAACACTCCCCCATAGTTGTTGTGTTCCGGGGCCGTGGCAGACCATGACCGCGGCCCCCTACCTTGTCCGCGGTGTTCCTTCGCCGCGGGAGCCCCAGGGGAGGGCTCTGACTCAGGCCGTCTCTCCCGCGTGGCCCCCGGTGCTGCTCGCTGCAGGGGGAACCGTCCTGCTCCCCCCTCGCGGCGTCCAGCGGCGTCTCTCCTCTGCGGGGGGGAATCAAAGATGGCCGCTGCCATCCTTAGGCACGAGGCCGCGCCTCCTGTGCAGATTTAAAGGGACCTAATCCCTTTAACTAGCTTCACCTGCTCTTGATCAGCCTGAGCAGGGGAAGTATATAGGTAAGCTTCCTCTGCTCATTCAGTGACTTGGCAATATCCTCCAGCGCTGTCTAGTCTGCTTGCTTCGGTGAGTTCCTTGAGCTTTGGATCCTGTTCCTGTTTCGTCTTGGTGTTCCCGGTTCCTGACTTCGGATTGGCTTACGGTGATTCTCTTGTGTACGACTTCGGATTGGCAAGCGGGCCTGTCTTTCTTTCTCCTGCTAATGTTATGTGACCAAACAAGGCATTTGATGCCTTGTCTAGGCACTAAAGACTTTCAACCTGTTTAATTTAATTTACTTATTATTGGAACCTCTCTGTTGGGATGCCCTAACTCTAATGCTTCATTAGTATCCTTTGAAGATACCTCCCTCCGAACCATGCCTGCTGAGCAGCTGTCGGCTTTCCCCTTTGTTCTACTTTAAAAGCTGCTCTATCTCCTTTTTAAAGGTTAGCGCCAGCAGCCTGGTTCCACCCTGCTTAACGTGGAGTCCATTCCTTCAGAAAAGACTCCCCCTTTCCCAAAAGGTTCCCCAGTTCCTTACAAAACTGAATCCCTCTTCCTTGCACCATCATCTCATCTACACATTGAAACTCCGGAGCTCTGCCTGCCTCTGGGGACCTGCGTGTGGAAAAGGGAGCATTTCAGAGAATGCTATCCTGGAGGTTCTGGATTTTAGCTTTCTAACTGTAATACTTGCAGTGCCTCGGTGTCAGCTGTTAAGAATTAAAGGCCTTGAGGCAGGAAGCAATGGCTGGTTCCCTGCTGAGGTCAGAGCTGTTCCCTTGGCAACAAGTTTGCATTGTTACTTATTAGTTTCCCAGCTGATGTCAGAGCTCTTATCTTTAAAACAAAGAACAAAGGTTCCTCTGGCATCTTGGTAACAAGTTTGCCTTCTTACTTAGTAGTGCTGCAGTTTGTTCCTGATACGTTTGAGCCTGTTCCTGTTTTCTTGTTTTCCAGGCTGTTCCAGTTTTCTTTCCTGGTTCCTGCTTTTGATCCTGTCTTCCGTCTTCACTGTTTCTTCTGGCTTCAGACTACAGACTGGTTTCTACAATTCTTCTGGCTTCAGACCACAGACTGGTTTCTGCAGTACTTCTGGTTTTGGACCACAGACTGGTTTCTACAATTATTCTAGCTTTGGACTTTGGATTAACTATTGGCAATTCTTGGACTTCTGATTTTGGACTGAGTTTGAACATTTTCACCATCTAGATCAGCCTTGCCTTCCGATGGTAGGGACCTGCAGGGGTTTGCCCATTCAGGTTGTGTCAACCTTACCTCAGACAAGGGGGCCACACTCTCACCTGGTATCGTTACAGGTGCAACAGATTGCCAAGACCTTGGACCCGGCAGAGGCTTCTGCTCGACAGGCCATACCTGGCCTGGCTCAGAAAATCCTGGAACAACAGAAGGTCCTCGAGTCTCTTGCTTTGGCAGTGGATCAACTAAACCTACGTCTGGACTCCACAATACAACATGGGGCTTCCTCAGCTGGAGATTCTTCACTTGCCGTGCCTATCCCACGATCTGTCCTGCCGCTTCCGGTTCCTTCACGTTATGTCCGGGAACCTCAGCTGTGTCGCAGCTTTATCAATCAGTGTCACATGCACTTTTGTTTGCAGTCCGCTCTTTTTCCCACAGACCTTACTAAAATGACTTACATTCTCTCCCTCTTGGAGGGGAAAGCACTGGTGTGGGCTTCACCACTGTGGGAACAAGCTGATTTGGTCCTGCAAGATCTTCAAGCATTCCTGTCATTGTTTCATACCATCTTTGATGATCCTGGGCGACAGACAATTTCCGGTAGTACTTTGCTGCATTTGCGACAGGGATCCCGACTCCTGACAGATTATATAATCCAATTCCGTACATTGGCATCCAAACTTCATTGGGGCGAGGACTGTCTGAGTTCCATTTTTCTTGATGGTCTTGCCTCTCGGATAAAAGATGAATTGGCAGCCTGTGAGCTACCTTCTTCTCTGGACGCTTTGATTGATTTGGCTGGCCGTATTGACCGCCAACTCCAGGAGAGGTCTCGGGAATTTTCATCTTCTAGAAGACCTCCACCTATTCTCATCGTTCGCCTTCTCCCAAGCCGCAGACTGTGACCACCAGGGATGTTTCTGAGGAACCTATGCAGCTAGGTCGCGGTCCATTGACTCCCAAAGAACGCCTCCGACGTCGTCGTGAGGGTCTTTGCTTATACTGTGGAAAAGCTAGATATGTGCTTGCCTGTTGCCCGGTGCACCCGGGAAACTCCCAGGCCTAGGTCAAGTCGGGGAACTTTCCCTAGGCCTAACTTCTCCCACTTCCCCACTTATTGTACCAGTTGCCATTATAGGCGATAAAGATGACTTTCACACTCTGGTTCTTGTAGATTCCGGCTCAGGTGGTAACTTCATCCTCAAACAACTGGTTCAGCACCTGCAGATTCCTACTTGCTTAGCTCCCATGCCGCTAATACTATCTTCCATGTCAGGCGAGCCCTTACCGGGGAAAGTCACTCATACTACTATACCGTTCACCTAGCATATGGGTGTTCTACATGAAGAACAAATAGTATTTCACGTGTTGGACCTAGCTATTCATCCTATAGTCCTTGGATTGCCCTGGCTTCGGAAACATTCTCCTAGCTTTGAGTGGGAATCCCTACAACTGTCACAATGGGGTTCTTCATGCCACAATTCTTGCTTGAAGAAACCGTCCATTCGGTGATGTCTCTCCACAGCTTTGTGTCCTACTGGGCTACCGGCCCATTATGCTTCCTATGCCAATGTTTTTTCAAAATTTGGGGCAGATACATTACCTCCTCATCATCCGTATGACTGTGCCATTAATCTCCTACCCAATGCTGAACCCCCGCGAGGGCGAGTCTACCCACTCTCTCTCACAGAAACCAAAGCCATTACGGACTACATCCAAGAAAATTTAGCTAAAGGATTCATTCATCAATCGACTTCCTCTACTGGAGCAGGTTTCTTTTTTGTGGCAAAAAAGGATGAATCTTTAAAACCTTGTATAGACTACAGAGGTTTGAACGCTATCACTGTCAAAGATCGTTATCCTCTACCACTAATTTCGGAATTGTTTGATCGCTTGCAAGGTGCTAGAATCTTTTCAAAGCTTGACCTCCGAGGGGCCTACAACCTGATCCATATTTGAAAGGGAAACAAATGGAAAACGGCATTTAATACTCGAGACGGGCACTACAAATACCGGGTAATGCCGTTTGGCTTATGCAATGCTCCTGCTATTTTTCAAAACATGATGGAAGCTCTCTCTCTGCTCTTCGGGGTAACTGCTAACCTGGGTACCCGCTCCTCGGAAGCCCTCTGCTTTATTTCAGATGCCTTCCAGGGAACAGGTACTCACTCCTCGAGGGCCTGCTCTCCCTGCCTCGGTGCCTGTACCTTCTTCAACATATCTGGTGGAATCGCATACCAACAGCTAACACCTAGTGAGTACTCTAACTCTCAGTCTATCTCATCCACAGTATCTCCTAGCTGGGAAACCTGCTGCGGAACCTCCTTTCATCATCAAGGAGAGAAGGGCTCCCTTTGCCGAGGTCCCTGAGACTGCAACTACCAGACTGCCTCACTACTGCCACCTCTGGTGGCTCTCTTCAAACTGTATAATAAAAGAACTAACTGTGTTTTGTGCATTACGAGTCTAGCCCAGTACTGTGGCTCCTCAAGGGGCTCCTCCCTGTGAGTGTGGTCATCTCCCACAGCACCCAAGGATCCACTGAAACACACTTAACCATAACAGTAGTTAAAGCTCGGTGCGTGCACAATACATACAGCGGTCTGTGGGCAGTTTTTCAGACTCACATATATTGGGACAGCGGTGCTTTCTGAAGCCAATTCCCCAGTAGGCCTCTTTTGTAGTTACAAATTTGGTGTGTGCACATGCAGCGGTCTCAGTAGTAGTGTACATCCAGGCACTGCCTCGGGGGCATGTGGGCAGTTTTGCAGACTCACATATATTGGGACAGCGGTGCTCTCTGAAGCCAAATTCCCGGTGGGCCTCCTTTGGAAATAATTCATTTTCCAAAGTAGTAGGCAGTGACATTAAATCCATGATGTCAGGGAAAGCTAGACGTGGTCGAGTGATTAGGACTGGCAGAGGAGGCACTGGCAGAGGAGGCACTTCAAAAGGCAGTGTCAGTCCCCCATTAAAGTTAAAAAGGGACCTGTTCCAATCTAAAATCTCTGGAGGGGCAGGCAGTTATATCCGGAAAAAAATGAAATTTAAAGATGATGCATCGCCACCACCTGTTTCTGACCCTGTAGTTTTGGAGGTAAGGGAAGGGGAGGCTGAGTCATGCAAGACAAAATGGCTATACCCAAAAGGAGCAATGCGAGAGTAGACTCGACTTAGCGTTGAAAATGTAGAACAGGCACTGTTTGCTTCTGCGGCTGCGGGTGTGTTCCCGCGCAGGAAAGTAACGGAATCTCCTCAGTCTGTTTTTTTCTGCGAGCGGGATCGCACGCGGAGCTGTTCTCTCCTCAGTAAAAAAAAAAAAATTATTAAATCTCAAAATCGGGGTTTAAACCCTGTCGTTGCGGCAAAGTAATGTCGGTCACCGACAGACACGACCAATGTTACAGATGTCTAGGACCAGATCACAATCCTGAATATTGTGACTTTTGCTCTAAGATGTCACCTAGAGCACTAAAACAAAGGGCCTATAGGCTTCAGGAACTTTTTGCCTCAAGGGACCCATCGGAGGCTCATTCATCGCCTGGCCCATTACCTTCATCGGCTCCATCAAAAAAGAGAACTTTATCGTAGGATCCTCAATCCTCCACTTTTGGAGGTAAGGAGAATGCAAAACGATGAAGGCCAATGGATTCTCAGAAATCCGCAGTGCCTGTAGAGCCGCAACGTACCATATCGGCGCCAGGAATCTCGGCGCCGTCACCTTCTGCGCCTACGGCACCATCTGCACTTAAAAAAGTATCGGCGCAGGAAGAGGGATCGGCGCAGAAGAAGCCACCGCGCAGATCACATACGCGCACGGCGCCGTTGAAATCTGTGCGCATGGCGCCAACTCCACTAACATCTATGCGCACGGCGCCGAAGACATCAGCACCGATAACCCTTGCGCGCAAAGGATCTGAAAGATATGCGCATAAATCTACATCCGCGCACAAATCTACAGACGCGCACAAATCTATATCTGCGCATAAATCTCAATCAGCGCATAAATCTACATCTGCGCATAAAAATAAATCCGCGCATAAATCTAAATCTGCCCATAGATCTAAATCTGTGCATAAAAGGCATAACTACTCAACTCAGGTACTAAGGAATGAGTTGAAACGACGACGTTCTCCTTCACAAAGTTCTTCTTCTGGAGCTAATACCACAGAACTTTCATCAAGTAAAAGTCATACAAACTTGTCGTCTAACGATTACCATAAGCACTCACGACGCTCTTACCATAAAAAATTGGCAAAGAGAAGTGCTACATGGGAAATAAGTCCTTTGACTTCTAAATCATCTCATACACTACCTTCCAATACCTTCTCAAAATGAGAGGTAATACAGGTTGTTTCCTCTTCCACTTCTACAGATTCAGAAGACTCAAGGAACATATCATTCAATAAAATACAAGATGACAGACAGGTACCTAATACTTTACCTCAAAATAACTCAATGCACCCTAAAACAGGTGTCTCACGAGAACAAGATGATCGTATGACAATGCCCCCCTCATACAAGAGAGGCATTTTTTCAATTGTCTCAGTCTTTAGCAGGGTGTTATGAAACGCTTCAGTCATCATTCAAAATGACTAACATTGCTAATGACAGTTCACCGGAACACAAAACACAGCTTAAAAGAGAGCCGTCGGTTGAACCGCTGACATCTCCAATAATAAACCAACCAACCTCGCAAACTCATACACAGGGAACATCTTTTGATTCTCCTTCAATACAAACATCCCCATCATCATCTACGGGATTTCTGTCAGATCCACAGGAACAACTGCAGGAACCGTACTCCCCTCCGGAAGACCTTACATACCCAAAATTCCTAGAAAAATTGGGTACAATACTGCATCTAGAGGTACAAAAAGAAGCAGACCCTAGAGCAGAAACCCTAGGTCTTCTAAAAATTTTTGATACTCCAGGGGAACCAACATCTCTTCCGCCACAAGAGATCCTGCATTCAGTATTACAAATGACCTGGGATACGTCTTATGCAATTCCAGCCATTTCCAGGAAAACAGACACAAAATTTTGTATGAGGAAAGCATCTCTATACACTCTACCACAATTACCTCACGCTTCAATTGTGGTAGAGTCTGCGATGCAAAGATTCAAGAAAACAAAGTTGCATTCCTCTTACCCACCAGGGAAAGACAACAAATATTTAGATGAGTTTGGCAGGAGAAATTCAAAATGGTGTCGTTGAAGTCAATTCTTCCTCTCATTCAAACCAACGATTGGATGTGCTCCATCGACCTGAAGGATGCTTACACAAACAGAGCATACCTCCCAGATGACAGAATATCACACTTCCGTCACCTTCTACATACATTGAACCTTACTCAGAGACCGTCAGCGAGACAAGTTTTGGTAGTCCTGGGTCACATGGCGGCGGCAAATTTCACGGTTCCCAACACCTGCAATGGGGACTAAAACGCGAATGGAAACAGCATTCACAACTACTGACGCAGAAGGTATCGCTAACCGCCAAAATGAGAAAAAATATAACATGGTGGCTCCTAAACTCCATCCTGTCCAAAGGAGCGTTGTTCTGCCCCCCTCCTCACAATGCAGTCCTAACCACAGATGCGTCTCACAAGGGTTGGGGTGCACTCCTCGAGATTTACAAAACGCAAGGATTATGGACAATCTCGGAACAAAATCTGCAAATAAATTTATTGGAACTCAGAGCGATTCGCAATGCATTATGATTATTCCAAGACCACCTGAAAGGACGCAGGGTCATGATCTACACGGACAACCAAGTAGCGATGTTTTACATCAACAAACAAGTAGGGTCCGATTCATGGTCCCTTTGCAAGGAAACCCTGCAAATCTTTGAACACGCTCACCGAAATTCCATACATCTCCAAGCAACTTACCTACCGGGAGTTGCGAACACAAGAGCGGACAGACTAAGCCGCATCTTTCATCCCCACGAATGGACACTCAATACAGAAATAGCAAAAGACATATTTCTGCAGTGGGGGACACCTTCGATAGATCTCTTTGCAACAGAGATCAATGCTCAGGTCCCCAAATTCTGCTCGATAAGACCAAGCCAATTCAGGATCGCTCAAGATGCCTTCCTCATTCCGTGGACGACAGGCCTTGTGTATGCCTTTCCTCCCATACCTCTCATAACAAGAACAATTCAGAAGTGTATAGCGGACAAAGCTCAACTGATACTCATAGCCTCGGCCTGGCCGAGGCAGCCATGGTACAGTTTCCTACTCCAGCTATCCATCAAGGATCCAATTCCATTACCGAATCGACAAGATCTTCTCTGCCAAGATCAAGGGACACTTCTACACCCGCTACACTCATCTCTTCACTTGACAGCTTGGAGATTGAGAGGCTCCTTCTGACAGAACAAGGAGTTTCCACTTCAGCACAATTCATCTTGTTAGAATCAAGGAAACTCTCAACCAGGAAAAATTATAGCTATAAATGGAAACGCTACTCTGCCTGGTGCACTTCCAAAGGTGTACCACCATTGGACTGCTCACCGGAATTGCTCATTGATTATCTTCATACACTATATGTAGCTGGTCTAGCAACATCATCGATCAGAGTTCACCTCAGCGCCATAGGTGCCTATCATAGACCAATCAATGATACCCCTATATCCAATCACCCATTACTAAATCATTTCATGAAGGGGTTAACTCACATTCGTCCTCCGGCATTCAAACCTCCAGTTCCATGGAACCTCAACATAATCTTAGAACAGCTCATGCTGTTCCCATTTGAATCCATGGACTCAGCGCACATTAAGTACCTTACATGGAAGGTGGTATTCCTGGTGGCAGTAACATCAGCACAAAGAGTTAGTGAGTTACAGGCTTTGGTCCATTATCCTCCATACTTGCAATTTCATCACCAGAAGGTAGTTCTCCGAACTCACCCATCCTTCCTATCGAAAGTAGTTACCCCATTTCATCTCAATCAGACAATGGAGTTACCAACTTTTTTCCCAAAACCACACGCAAACGATAGGGAGAAACTACTGCACACACTAGATTGTAAAAGAGCTTTAACACACTACAAAGAAATGACAAACTCGGACTCCCGGGTTTCTCAACTCTTTGTTTCCTTCAACCCGAAGGCACCTGGATTACCAGTGGCTAAATGCACCATCTCCAGTTGGATAGCGCAGTGCATCAAATTCTGTTATGACAAACAGAATTTACAATTACATTCTACTCCTAAAGCTCACCAAGTTAGAGCAGTAGCAGCCTCCTTGGCACACCTGAAGAATGTGCAACCTATAGACATTTGCAAGGCAGCTACATGGTCATCACTGCATACCTTCACATCTCACTACTGCCTTGACCAGCAAGCAGCCACTGATGCGATGATAGGGCAAGCAGTACTGCAATCTCTTTCCTCCAATACACTGTGACTGTCACACTGTCAAAGATCACGTATAAACACATATATCATAAATCACGTGATCGGGAGCTTGGGACTCCCATGACAGCATGGCTAATTCAGCCCTGCTATCGACGGGAAAAAGCATGTTTGCTTACCGTAAATGATGTTTCCGTCGATAGCAGGATGAATTAGCCATGCTGACCCACCCTCCTCCCTGGCAGTCACCTAGTCTTCTACTACACTACAGCTTAATCACAGACTGAGGAGCTTCCGTTACTTTCCTGCGCGGGAACACACGCCAGCCGCAGAGAGCAAAGCTCTGTACTCTGCTTTGACAAGCTCCGCCTCCCGGGCCTGATTGACAGATCCCATGACAGCATGGCTAATTCATCCTGCTATCTACGGAAACATCGTTTACGGTAAGCAAACTTGCTTTTCTTTGCTATATTCTGTGCTCTGTCCACCACAACATCACCCCCTCCTCTTGTGTTTCTTGCAAGGGCAGCATGGGAGGCTGGGGGAAATGACAGGAAGCAGATGGCTATCAGATAACCAGTAAATTTCATTAACCAGCACAACCCATGCATGCAGAAAATTTGATGACAAGATAAAAATTAGGGAAAAAATAATCCCAGCTACAGGGACATGATGATGGGTTCCTTGTTAGGAGTCATCACCCAGGAAAAGGATCTTGGAGTCCTTGTGGACAATGCCTTGAAATCTTCCACTCAGTGTGCAGCAGTAGTCAAAAAGGCAAATAGAATGTTAGAAATTTTATAGAAAGGAATAGAGAACAAAACTAAGAACAAAACTGACCACACCTTGTATACTGTGTGCAGCTCTGTCGCCCCATCTCAAAAATGACATAGCAGACATAGAAAAGATACAGAGAAAGGCAGTATAAATGATAAAAGGGGATGGAAAAGCTCCCTTAAGGAAAAAGGCTAAACAAATTAGGGATATTTAGCTTAGAAAAGATATGACTGAGAAAGGATATGATTGAGATTTATAAAATCATGTTTAGGGTGGAATGGGTAAATAAGGGATAGTTATTTACATTTTTAGATAACACTAGGACTAGGGGAAATTCCATGAAACTAGCAACAAGTTTTTTAAAATTATTGAATGTTCATCAGTTGTGTTGACATTTATTCTTTTTATTATCATGATTTAAATATTATGATGTTTTATATTTATTTTATTGCTAGATGTTTTGAGGGAATAATAATACAGTCGGGCTTCTGGTTTCCAGTACAGTTTTTGGAGGATTGTTTCTATTTTGTATTTGATGAAGGTTTGTCTGTGTTTTAAAGGTCCAATTCTTGTGTAAATTGAAATTTTGCTGTGAAAATTAAGGTACGAATCTTCACTGGCTTTTATGGCATTATGGGCTTCTCTTTCTATTTTAAACAGAAGTTTGCTCTTTATTAATTTCATTTGCATGCAGAAAATTTGGTTTTGAATGTTCTTACAGACAATGGGCCAGATTTTAAAAGGCTTACATGCACCGGGCCTATTTCAAAGGCCCGGCCACGTGCATAAAGCCACGGAAAGCGTGTAAGTCCCGGGGCTTTGGGAAAGGGGCGGGGAAGGGGCAGGGTGGTCCAGGGGCGGGGTGGGGCTAGAGGCCCCTGGCATAGTGGCCATTTGCCGACAGGGTGCTGGTGCGTGTAACCTGCGACTGCCCCGAGGCAGGCGCAAAAGGTAGGATAACCGTTTTGGGGGGTTTTAGGATAGGGCTAGGTGGCGGGAAGGTTAGGAGAAGGGGTAGGAAGGTTAGATTAGGGGTAGGAAAGTTCCCTCCCAGACCGTTCCTAAATTGGAGCGGACTGGGAGGGAACTGAGGAAGGCCGCGGGTGTCGGCGCCTGCAGGTTGCACAAATGTGCACCCCCTTGCGCGCATGTTATAAAATCAGGTGTCCATATGTGTGCGCGCACGCTAGTTTTGAAAATCTACCCCAATATTTTTTCATTCACAAATTTTATTGTAACTGATGTTAATAAATTAAGCAATTATTTTAAGAGATGGCTTTAGCTAATTTGCCCTCTAAGGATTGGGTTGGTGCGAACATAAGATTGCTAGGCTTTTTGCATCAAAGAATGTAGTGCTCACAAGGTAATGTAGGAGAGTGGACTGTGTTCTAGGGCACCTGACAGCAGCAAATTTTCTGGTCCACTAACAATTTCAGCAGTCACCTGACTTGGGGGTACTGATTTTCAAAGGAAAACAAGTGAGATATGGATTTCAATGTATGGCCCACAATTTCTCCAAAGTCCTTTTTCTGAGTGGTAACTCCTACTGTGGAACTTAGCAGTGGGTGAGTATTTTTCTGTATGTGTATCATTTTTGCACTTGTCCAGATTAAATTTCATCTGCTCAATAGTGTAAATTCTGCCCAAGCAGCCCCTGCAGTGCAGGGGGGTGGAACCAAGAAAGAATAGTGCCTACTTGCATTCTCTTCAGGTTGACCCACTATTCTGGATGTGAGGCTCCGATGGGCCCCTCAGACCATGTGTTCAATCCTCCTAGCTCTACAGCCCACACTTCCTGCTGCTGGCCATCTTATTGTTGTCTGGACATTCTGGTTAGTCCTTCCAGCTCTATGGCCTATACTTCTTGCTGGTAGCCAACTTGTTCCTGTTTTGACACTTACGGGCAGATTTTAAATGCCCGGCACACGTAAATTCCAGCCTTTACGCACGTGGCCGGGCCTTACGCGCACCAGGTGAATCTTCCGAGAGGCCCGGCCACGCACTCAAGTGCCAGGCCTTGGGTATCATTGTTCGCTGTCCCTGGGAGGTAACTGGGGAAGGCCAAAATAAGTTTTCTGTGTAAATGTTTGATTACCTACCAAAATGTTTGATTACCTACCAAAATTCTAAATATATTTTTACAGACCCTACTCAATTATTTACTTATTTGGACTCATATTCCTAATCTATACTCCAAGGGGGGGGGGGGGGGGGGCGGCCTTAAGATGGGTTATATTATACTGCAATAATGTAAGATGCTAGAGCTGATTTCTTTGTATGACTGCTTCTTTACATCTTGCTTCTCCTTTATTTCTTATCATATTCAGATATGTTTGCTAATTTGAAAGAATATTTCTGATTATGTTTAGATATATACTTCTGGTATCTGTTTTTTTCTGAGAACATTTGTGTTCTATTATTAATGTGAAAATTCAATAAAAATAAAAAAACAAACAAAAACAAAATGTGTTGCCGCGCGAGGTGTGCAAAACTCCTCCCCCCAATGTGCACGCAGATTACAAAATCCAGTGCGCATGTGCGTGTGGCCCATTGATTTCATAACATCCACAAGCCAGCATGCACATGTTATAAAATTGGCATGTCCATGTGTGCTGGCTAGGAAGCGTGCGCACATGGACGCGAGCGTGCAGCTATTAAAATCTACCACTTATATTCTAGGCTCACAGTTTATACTTTGCCAGAGTCTGGTCCTAGACTCAGTCCTGTACTTGGTCCTATATTGGTCCTACTTCATGGTCCTCTGTTTCTTGTTCTTTTTTGGTCATAATTTGCTCTGTATATCCAGTCCTTCTGCAGTGTTCCTACACAGTTTCTGTAGCATCTTGATGTCTTTAGGTTTCCTGCAGTGGTCCTGTCCTTCTCTTCTCTGTGCCTTCATGTCTAGAGATTTAGGTTGTACATTCCCTTAATGTGTTCCTTTTTCCTATTCAAGTCATATCAGCCATCAGCATCTGAAGGCTCAACCCAAGGTGAAGGTGGCCTTTGCAGATAGAAGATATCCTGTTGCACGGGAGGTGGACCCTTGTGCCTAGGTGGGGTTGATGTTACCCGTAGGAGGGATCCTTTGAGTCCCCACCGTTGGCAGGCGGAATGGGCTGATGGGCGGAGGCCGGCTGGAGCTTCACCAATACCAGCTTTCGTTCCCCGTGGGTTGATCCTTTGGGTATCGGGGCCGGCTGGAGTTAGGTGGGCCTCTGTATACAGTCATCGAGGAGAAGATGAAGAGGTCAGCCCCGAAACAGCAACTGTAGAACTGAGGAGTCTGTGCTGGATGAGGCAGAGTCCTGGAGACCCGGGCATCAAAAGGAACCAAAGTCTGACAGGGGGCACCCAAGCAATAACAGGCTGAAGCCTGAGAGGCCACGACCAGGACCAAGACTAGAGAAGCTTCGTAGAATGAGTAGATGTGAATCGGTTATTTACACTTTCGGATAATAGGACTAGGGGGCACTCCATGACGTTAGCAAGTAGCACATTTAAGACTAATTGGAGAAAATTCTTTTTCACTCAATGCATAATTAAGCTCTGGAATTTCTTGCCAGAGGATGTGGTTAGTGCAGTTAGTGTAGCTGGGTTTAAAAAAGGTTTGGATAAGTTCTTGGAGGAGAAGTCCATTAACTGCTATTAATCAAGTTGACTTAGAGAATAGCCACTACTATTACTAGCATTAGTCTCTAACACCCACTGTACAAGGATTTCCCTTGTACAGTGGGCGTTAGAGAATATTTTCATAAAGGGAAAGAGGTTGGTTGGTCAATAGTGATTACTAGCATTAGTAGCATGGGATCTTCTTAGTGTTTGGGCACTTGCCAGGTTCTTGTGGCCTGGTTTGGCCTCTATTGGAAACAGGATGCTGGGCTTGATGGACCCTTGGGTCTGTCCCAGCATGGACATTTCTTATATTCTTATGTTCTTAAAGTACAGAGGACTCACAGCTGAGGAGAGGTACTAAGAGTGAAGCAGGCTTTTAGGGCTGTGGCAGTACAGGGAACATAGCTACCAGAAGAACCTCCAAGCCATAGGGATTGGAGGACTGCACAGCAGGGAACTTGGCCACTGAGGGTCCTGGCTCGTGGTGGGCAAGCACTGTATACAGGTTATTTATTTATTTTATTTTATTTAAAAGGACTTATTGCCGCGCCCTCCAAAGTTTGGGGCAGGTTACAATGCAAACATGCATAATAAGACATTCATGATAAAAATAAACACAATGAGATAAAAAAAACGTGTAAAAATAAAAACAAAGGAAGACAGACTGTCATACAAGAATAGATCTGGATAAACCTAGATGGTTTAAGGAGGCTGGACTGTGGATATGGAGGAGGAAAATGTTATGCGTGCTGGCTACAGCAGACCCGCGGCACAGCCCTCTCACCTTTTCTTAAGGTCTCCAGCGGCGGTGGGCTGCCAGCTCCGTCCTCGGGCCTCCCCCGGTGCCTCCGGCCCCGCTGTAGCTTCCAACATTCCCGGTCCTGATGCCACTACTCGTTGGGCCTCTCCACATAGTCCGCGGAGAGAAGCCACCACTCGCGATGTGCCCCTTCCTAGGCGCACGCGCATCACTGATCTTTATGAAGGGACCGCGGCGGGAATCTGGCCGCGGCCCTGTATGATGATGTCAGCATCATAGTACTTAAGCGGGGCACTCCATAGTGTTGCCTTTGCAACAGGTCTCCTCGCTACATGAGTACTCGTTGCTGCTAGAGATTCGTCTCCACTCCTCATCTTTCCTGGTTCCTGTTCTCCTTGTTCCTTTCCTGCTTATGCTTCGGATTGATTACATGGACTTTGACCTCGCTTTGCCTGACTACAATACAGCCTACATCCAGACCCAGACCTTCGCTTCACCTTACTACACTACAGCCTATCTCCAGACCCAGACCTCTGCTTTGCCTGACCACATATTGCCTATCTCCAGACCCAGACCACCACTTCGTCCGACTACGCTATTGACTTCTCTGTGATTTGACTTCAGCTTTGATTCACTACACTACTGACTATCTTCCATGATCAGACCTCAGCATTGCTTGCCACAGCCCCTGGATTGCCACCAGCCCTGATTCAAGCCTACCATTGGACGCCTCTTCTGTCTACTCCCTGGACGTGGTATTACTAGGCTTCGGCCTATCTTTGCTCAAGCGCCCCCAGTCTGCCTTTGTCTCATTGGTGCTAGAGTTTCCAGAATCTTACCCAGTCCAGAGTAGGACTACTCCATCCGTCGCCTGCTGTCTCTGGGCTGAACCAGCTTCTCTTACTATCCTACCTCGAGGCACAATGTTAAGGGACTGGGCTGTGCCCCGGTCCCTCCTCCTACCTCGGGGCCAGCCCGGCCCGCACGGACTCCTCTTCAGTAGGCCCGACCAGCATCCTGCTGCGGCTCTCCCTGTGCGAGGGAGACGCCGCCGACCCAACGCGCTTGGCCCCGCCCCCTAGGCGCACGCGCACCCGGGGACTGGAGCCTTAAAGGGGCCAGCGTGGGAAATTTGAAGAGGACGCCCTGGATGACGTCAGACGCTGCAGGGTATTTAAACCCTGCAGCTTGACTAAGACAGCGCCTTGCAACAAGGTTCACTCAATCCCCTGAGTTGCTAGTTGCTGCGTTGGATCTTGGATCATCTCTTCTTTCTTCTGGCTTCTGACCTGGCTTCGTCTCTTGACTACGTCTTCAGTTTCCACCCCTGGTTTTGGTTTTGACTTCTGACTTCTGGCTTCTGACCCAGCTCCATCCTACGACTCTGTTTCCAGCTTCCGCCCCGGGCTCTGGCTTTGGACCTCTGACTTCTGACCCGGCTTCGTTCTTGGACTCCGACTTCAGCCTCTTCCACCACCTCAGGTATCTGGTACTTGCTGGCCCAGAGGATTCTCCTAAGTCCCAGCGGCTCGAGCTCTCATGGGTTTCCCCGGGGGAGGCGCGGGCTTCCGAGGGTGAAGATTCTTCCAGCCTCCTGGGCCCAGCCATCCTCATCATCCATCTCTTCGGCCGCTGCCTGGATCCTTGGTCGCCTAAGTCCAAGAGGTCCGGGTTCCTACAGGCTCCTCCTGCGGGGACCTCGGGCTTCCAGTGGTGAAGTCTTCTCTGGAGTCTCTTCAGCGCCGCCTCCCAGCTGTGACGCTCCCTATGGGTTCCCACAGTATAACATCTACAGTCTCAGCCTGCCCAAGGGTCCCAGACTATAACACACACCTAAGTCCTGCCAGCCCCTGCACCCAAAGGCTCAACCCGTGGGGAACGAGGGCTGGTATAGGTGAAGCTCTAACAACCTCTGCCTATCAGCCCACTCCACCTGCCGATGGTGGGGCCCCCTTAGGTCCTTGCCTATGGGTTGCATCAACCCCACCTTGGCCCAAGGGTCCGCCTCCGACGCAACAAAAACTATTTATGGTGTGTTAAGATCTTTATGTGCTTGATTGGATAGATGGTATTTCAAGGCTTTTTTTAACATTTCTAGCTCCGGGTATAGATCTTACGTGGAGTGGTAAAGCATTCCATATTATGGGGCTAGCGACAGAAAAAGCACGCTCACGAGTTGCTGAGAGTCTGGTTTATTTGGGTGAAGGTACATTGAGCAGGAATTGGTTTTGTGATTTAAGATTTTGTGAGGGAGCATAGAAATTAAGGATTGACATTGTGTATTAGCTTGTGTATTGTGGATAGTACTTTATATATTATCCTCCTTTGTATGGGCAGCCAGTGGAGGGAATGGTGAGTACCAGTGATATGATCATATAATATAGGTACTCTCATCTTTATCACTAGGTATCATAACACACAGAGGAATAGAGCTATTTTAATAGATAGGCATGTGCAGGTCACTTGGGGGAAATTTCTGTGTTTATATTTTTTCCCAATATTTTTCTGGGGTTTTTTTAGGTTTCAAAAATTGTGTGCACTATTCAGAAATTGCACATACTAATTTTATGAATAGTGCACACTTTTCTGAATAGTGGGCAGTAAAAACAATAGAATGAAAATATAAAATTTCATGTTTTTTTTCTGTCACTTTATTTTGGAATCAACACGAAACGACATTGACAATGCCATTGATGTTGTCTATGTCGTTTCAAATGAATGCACATCCCTCACAACAAGCTGCACAAAAACCATGGCTGGGCAAGTTTCAGTCTCCCAATGCCTTGTGATGCTTCACTGTAGTTCCCAGTATTTCCTACCCTTCAAAAATCCTTTGAATTAATCCGACATGCTCTAAGGCAGGTCCCTTCAGCATCTTCTGGACTAGTTTCAATAAATTATGTTTTTTTGTTATTATCTCCTGCTGTTCACATTTTTAGCAATTCCAAATTCTTCTTTGACTTTAATTAAGCTCTCTCCAGACTCATGAGCTTGGCAGGCTTAGAAATCTGTGTGTGTATATATTGGGGAGGAGGGGGGGGGGGTGAGGAGGAAAGGGAAGTAATATTGTTTAGTTTGCCAGGCCTATTTCCCAAAGCTTTCACATCTCTGGCTTTACCATAAATATCAGCAGCATTATTTCTGCTTCCTGCATATTCATTAGCTTGGTTGGTCCAAAATACATCCCCACTGATACAGAGTTTCTTACCACCTCAATTAAGGTTTACAAAAATGTATCTTGTCAGCTAGGACCCTGATTTATGTTTGAACCTTACTTCAAGAAGGCAAATAATTTGTTTCAGAAGGTTTCAGAAGATATCTAATTAAACAAATGGAAACACTATGAAAATATATCAATATCTTATTTCACTCCTTCAGAGACAAGGGTGTGTGTGTGTGTGTGTGTGTGTGTGTGTGTGTGTGTGTGTGTGTGTGTGTGTGTGTGTGTGTGTGTGTGTGTGTGTGTGTGTGTGTTAACAACTCAAGAACTAAATACTTTGTAAGTGGCAGAAAAGTTGGTTCTATGACATGTCAAGGGGGATTGTGACTAATGCAGCAAGATTGCAAGGCACCAGTGTTTTGCTAGAATTACCAACATTTTCACATAATTTGTGTACTTTGCTGCCATCGCCAGCAATTTCATTTCCTGAAGAGAAGATGTTTAATTGATTTGAGTTGCCAGCAAAAATCAACAGGCTTTCAGCAAAATTCCTGGCATAAAACATAGCTCTGAAAATTCTTGGAGGGGAGGCCCTCAGCACACTTGACATTTGAATGCAGTCCTGTCCCTTGAAAAGTGACAGGATGGTTTAAGAAAACACCAGCTGCAGCAAACGGAAAGTAAACGAATTCCTGTCTGTTACATTACTTTTTTTTGCCCGACAGCTTCTCCTGTTTCTTTGGTCTTCTAGATCAATCAGAGCCCCTACTAGAGAATAATGCACCCTAAGTCTTCATGCACAGCTACCTCTTGCTTTTCTTTCATGTTTTTAACCCCTTCTCATCTAGCCCTGCCTCTAGCTGAGAGGACTGTACTGTACTTCCCTGTATGCCTTTAGCTAGCTAGCAGAAGCTCCATTGGCATGATGGATGGATAACCTCCTCATATAGGACTGCAAATGATTCCTCTGTAGCATTCCTGGCTGCAACCAGCCCAAGAAGCAGAAGCCAGGCTCACAGGGTCACAAATGTTCCCATAAAACTACCACTAAACCACTGAGTTGACAAATATCAGTCGTTAAAATGTACTGTACACTACATAACCATAGGTCAAAAATGTTTCTTTACACAAATAATTTTTATGGCAAAATCAATTGAAAACAATCTATGCCAAGTAGCAATACCGATCTTGTATCAAATCAAAAAACTATTTAAGCAGTAACAGTGGAGCCAAGTTTAGAACAATGAAACAAATAAAATCAATCATTAATTGGTTCATGTTATGTGTGAGATGTCATTTTTTATATCACAGCCAACAAGAACTAAATCTATCCAGTATGCAACAGAAAATACTATAGCTATTGATTAAAAAGGAAATGTACTTTGTGATTAAGCACCTCAAATATATATTAGAACATAAGAACATAAGAAATTGCCATGCTGGGACAGACCAAGAGTCCATCAAGCCCAGCATCCTGTTTCCAACAGAGGCCAAAAACCAGGCCACAAGAACCTGGCAATTACCCAAACACTAAGAAGAACCCATGCTACTGATGCAATTAATAGCAGCTATTCTAATGGATTTTCTCAAGATCATCTTACGCTAACAGATTTACATAAGAACACTGGCAAAAAAATGTCCAGCATTGCTCAGTTGTGTGGTACATAACTGATATAAATTTTAAAATAGAACAAAAGTGACAATGATATATATTGTTGCATTTTATTAAGTAATTAATAGTAGGCATATAGAAACTTAAGCTACATTGGCAGTATACTAGATATCTCCCGTTGGCACCTGCCGTGGATCCAATCCCGCTGTGCTCAAAGAAGGAAAGGGTTGTCAGAGAGCCCCATCCCACAGCAGCTAAAGAAGGAAAGAGCTGCTGCAGACCCATTCCTGCATTGGATAAAGAAGGGGTCTTGTTCTGGTTGAAGAAGCAGCCCTGGGTGTGTGTGCATATGCATGTGGGGGAGCCTGGGTGTGAATGTATGTGTGTGTCGGGGAGCCTAGGAGTATGTGTGGGTGGGTGGGTGTGTGTATCTGTACAGGAGAGCCTGTGTGTGTGTACGTATGTGTACATGCATGTGGGTGGGTGGGTAGGGGGAAGCCTTGTAAGTGTGTGTGTGTATGAGTGTAGGTGTAAATACTGTATACATGTGTATGTAGTGGGGGTGTGTGTGTGTGTATACATGTGAGTTTTCAATCTGTGTATGTACATGTGAATATGTGAACATATGTGCATGCATATGTGTATTTGTATATGCAAAAGAACATAAGAACATAAGATATGCCATGCTAGGTCAGACCAAGGGTCCATCAAGCCCAGTATCCTGTTTCCAACAGTGGCCAATCCAAGTCACAACTACCTGGCAAGTACCCAAACATTAGATAACTCATAAGGTACTATTGCTTATTAATTACCATAATAGCAGTTTATGGATTTTTCCTCTAAGAACTTATCCAAACCTTTTTTAAACCCAGTTACACTAACTGCTATAACCACATCCTCTCGCAATGAGTTCTAGAGCTTCACTATGCACTGAGGGGCCTATGCAATACAGTGCACTCACACGAGCGCACAGTTTAACCCACTGTCAGACGCAGGTTAAATAGGCGCTAATCCACCCCCTAATGCAATAGGGGGATTAGCGCCTATTTAACCCATGTCCAACGCGGAGTGAATGAGATAGCGCTCATCACATGCATTCATACATCACATGCATTCAAAAAAATAAATGTGCATCTCAGACGCAGGCGTTAATAGCTGAGCGCATGTAAAAGAAGTACAGAAAAGCAGAAAAAAGAGGAGGACTCACGAGGTCTGGTTCCAGAAACTCAAGCAGGACGGCCCTCCGAGGAGCGGATAGTCTATGAAAGCGGGAGAGCCCCCGAGGAGCGGTTACTCAGAGCGTTCACCCAGTGAGACAGGAACCGGTCTTCACAAAGAGGCGAGATGGAGTCCAGGCAGAAGATCCAGGCAGGCAGTGAAGATGCAGGACGAAGATACAAGCCACAGGTCAGGACGGACAGCAGACAGGTGAAGACAAGGAGACAAGCCGAGGTTGAGCCAGGAGATCAAGCCAAGGAAAGGGTCCAGGAATGGAGACAGGAACTACGGAGTCAAGGAACACTGAGGGACTGGAGGACAGAGGCACTGGAGGACAGAGGCACCGGTTGCAGGAGCACAGAAGCACAGAGAACGTAGCACAAGGCAGCGGAGCCCAAGAGCAACAGAAGGATTCTGTTGTGAAGGCCCTGTGGAAGTGCAGCTGCATGGTTTAAATACCCCTCTGTGCCGACGTCATCTTCCGGGGCTGGGCAGACTCTCCCACTGTGGCCCCTTTAAGAGGCGGGGCCTCCCGCCCGCGCACGCATCAGGGGAGGCCCTGATGCAGGTTGGAAGGATGCTGCCTGGGCCAAGCGGATCGGCGTTCGCAGCCTGCCGTGGAAGCAGGGCCATTGTCATGGAGAACCGGCAAAGTTAGGGGGGAATGGCCGTTCACGGCCAGGCACCACAACAGTACCTCCCTTCTTACGCCCCCTCTTAGAAGAACCAGGCTTGCCAAGGTGTGTTCGATGAAAGTGCTGAAGTATGGACTTGTTCAGAATGTTAGCGGAGGGTTCCCACGAGTTTTCTTCAGCACCAAAGCCTTCCCAGGCAATCAAATACTCCCAACGCCTATGGTGTCATCGAATATCCAGGACCTCCCAGACCTGGTAGACTGGGTCGTTGTCCGAAACTACCTCCGGAGGCTTGGGTGGCGTGGTATGGTAGGAAGACAGCACCAAAGGTTTTAAAAGGGACACATGGAAGGAATTGTGTATCGGGATGCTAGAGGGCAGTCTTAGGCGATAGGTCACCGGACCTAGGCATTCGGAAATTGAAAAAGGGCCAATGTATCTAGATGCCAGCCGCATAAATGGGACTTGAAGGCGGATGTGGTGGGTGCTGAGCCAAACCCAATCCCCCGAGTTAAAGAGAGGGGCTGGACGGAGGTGTCTATCAGATGCGTGTTTGGCGGTGTTGGCAGTTTTAATCAGGTTGGCATTGTGGTCTCCCATAGGTTGCGCGTTTGATCTGACATGAGTTGGGCTGTGGGAGAAGGTACAGACAGAGGTAGTGGTAGCGGAGGTTTAGGATGCCTTCCATAGACCACTTGAAAAGGAGACGACCCCATGGCTGACTGGACGTGAGAGTTGTGTGAAAACTCCGTCCAGGGCAAGAGTGAAGACCAATCATCCTGGCGGCTTCCTACGAAGGAACAAACAAAGGTCTTCAAACCCCGATTCAGTCGCTCGGCTTGTCCATTTCCCTGTGGGTGAAAGGCAGTGATGAAATCTAAGGGGTAGATTTTTAAAAACTGTGCAATCGCGTACTTTTGTTTGCGCAGCAGGCGCAAACAAAAGTACGCTGGATTTTATAAGATACGCGCATAGCCGCGCGTATCCTCTAAAATCCTGGATCAGCGCGCGCAAGGCTGCCGATTTCGGGCAGCCAGCGCGCGCCGAGCCGCGCAGCCTGCCTCCGTTCCCTCCGAGGCCGCTCCGAAATCGGAGCGGCCTCGGAGGGAACTCTCTTTCGCCCTCCCCTCCCCTTCCCCTCCCTTCCTCTACCTAACCCACCCCCCCAGCCCTATCTAAACCCCCCCCTACCTTTATCCATGGATTTACACCTCCCGGAGGGAGACGTAAATCCACGCGCGCCAGCGGCCAGCTGGCACGCCGAGACCCGACCCGAGGGCGGTTCCGGAGGGCGTGGCCACGCCCCCGGAATGCCCCGGCCCGAAACCACGCCCCGAGCCCGCCCCCGAAACGCTGCATCCCGCCCCCAAAATGCTGCGTCATTTGGCCCCGCCCATGACACGCCCCCGACACGCCCCCATCCAAAAACCCCGGGACCTACGTGCGTCCCGGGGTTCTGCGCACGCCGGCGGCCTATGGAAAATAGGTGCGCCGGCGCGCAAGGCCCTGCTCGCGTAAATCCGGGCGGATTTACGCGAGCAGGGCTTTTAAAATCCGCCCGTAAGTGTACTCCAAACTTCCTGCACAGAGCCCGCCAGTACTTGGCCGTAATCTGGGGGCCATGATCCGATGCAATATGCAGGGGAAGGCCATGCAGTCAAAATATGTATAACGTGAAGAGTCGTGCCAACTCTGGGGCTGATGGTAACTTTGGTAAGGGAATGAAGTGTGCCATCTTGGAAAATCTGTCGATCATAACCCAGTTCATGTGCTTGCCAGAAGAGGTAGGCAGGTCTACCACGAAATCCGTGGAGATGTGTGTCCAAGGTTCCTGAGGGGCTGGGAGAGGCTAGAGTAATCCCCAGGGCAACCAGGCAAGGGCTTCTGCTGCACACAAGTTGGGCAGGAATCCACATAGGATCTTATGTCCTGGGCCATCTGAAGCCACCAGTAATATTGGGATAATAGTCCCAGCATTTGGGTTCTGCTTGGGTGTCCGGCAGTGAGGGAGCCATGTGCCAAAGCAAGTACTTTTGGTCGCTGATGAAGGGGAACTACCGTCGTCCCTTGTGGTATGGTGTCGGTAGCCACTAGCTAGACTTTGGCGGGATCTAAAATGTACTGGGTTACCACCGGTGCATCCTCAGCCTCATGTAGCCTGGACAGTGCATCTGCTCATGTGTTCTTATCTGCAGGACGGTAATGTAGCACGAAGTCGAAGAGATTGAAGAATAGCGACCACCGAGCCTGGTGCGGATTTAAACATTGAGCCTTACTGAGGAACTCAAGGTTCTTATGGTCGGTGTAAACTGTCAAGGGGTGTTGTGCCCCCTCTAGCCATTGTCTTCATTCCTCGAAAGCCATCTTAATGGCTAGCAATTCCTTGCCTCCGATTCCAAAATTCTCTGAGGGTGAGAACATGCGGGAGAAGAAAGAGCAGGGTAGCAGAGTCCCTTGCGGAGAGCATTGACTGAGTACCGCCCCTACTGTGGAGTCCGAGGCATCCACCTCCATGATGAATGGACGAGCTGGATTGTGAGTATTTGCCTCTATAGCCAGCTTCTTTTCAAATTCTCTCTTAGCCTATTTTACATTTAACTTGCCAATGCTTATGCTTTATCCTATTTTCTTTTGATGGATCCTTCCAATTTTTGAAAGAAGATCTTTTGGCTAAAATAGCCTCTTTTACCTCACCTTTTAACCATGCTGGTAATTGCTTTGCCTTCCTTCCACCTTTCTTAATACGTGGAATACATCTGGTCTGTGCTTCTAGGATGGAATTTTTAAAAAATGTACATGCCTCTTGCACTCTTTTTACCTTTGTAGCTGCTCCTTTCAATTTTTTTCTAACTATTTTTCTCATTTTATCAAAGTTTCCCTTTTGAAAGTTTACCGCTAGTGCCATGGATTTACTTGTTGTCCCCCTTCCAGACATTAATTCAAATTTGATTATATTATGATCACTATTGCCAAGCGGTCCACCAAGGTTACCTCTCTCACCAAATCCTGTGCTCCACTGAGAATTAGATCTAAAATTGATCCCTCTCTCTTTGGTTCCTGAACCAATTAGTCCATAAAACTGTCTTTTATTCCATCCAGGAACTTTAGCATGCCCTGATGTTTCACTTACCCAGTCAATATTGGTGTAATTAAAATCTCCCATTATTACTGTACTACCAGTTCGGTTAGCTTCTCTAATTTCTCTTAGCATTTCACTGTCCGTCTCACTATTTTGGACAGGTGGACGGTGGTATACTCCTATCACTTTAGTCTTCCCCAACACACAAGGGATTTCTACCCATAAAGATTTGATTGAGCATTTAGTCTCATGCAGAATCTTTATCCCATTGGAATCTATGCCATCCTGGACATAAAGCACCACCCCACCACCAAGCTGCTCCTCTCTGTCATTGCAATATAATTTTTACCTCGGTATAGCTCTATCTCATTGGTTATCCTCTTTCTACCATGTCTCTGGGATGCCAATTGTCTATGTCATCATTCACTGCTATACACACTTATTCTCCCATCTTACTTCTTAGACTTCTGGCATTAGTATACAAACATTTCAAAGTGTGTTTTTTAATTGCATTTACATTCTGCTTTTCAGTTGACAGGGATAAATTGGATTTTTTAGCTCAGGTGAGTTTTTAATTATAGGTACTTGGACTACTTTTCTTATTATTGGAACCTCTCTGTTGGGATGCCCTAATTCTAATGCTTCATTAGTATCCTTTGAAGATTCCTCCCTCAGAACTATGCGCTCCTGAGCAACTATCGTCTTTCCCCTTTATACTAGTTTAAAAGCTGCTCTATTTCCTTTTTAAAGGTTAGCACCAGCAGCTTGGTTCCACCCTAGTTAAGGTGGAGCACATCCCTTCGGAAAATACTCTCCCTTCCCCAAAAGGGTCCCCAGGTCCTTACAAAACTGAATCCCTCTTCCTTGCACCATCATTTCATCCATGCATTAAGACTCCAGAGCTTTGCCTTTCTCTGGGGACCTGCACGTGGAAGAGGGAGCATTTCAGAGAATGCTATTTTGGAGGTTCTGAATTTCAGCTTTCTACCTAAGAGCCTAAATCTGGCTGTTGTTGGTGCCCACATGTACCAAAACAGCTGGATCCTCCCCAGCACTGTCTAAAATCCTATATAGGTGATGCATAAGCTATGTCACATTTGCACCAGGTAGGCATGTTACCAGGTGATCCTCATGCCCAGCAGCCATCCAGCTGTCTACATTCCTAATAATTCAATCACCAACTTTAATGGCTTTTGTAAGGAACTGGGGACCCTTTTGGGGGAGTATTTTCCGAAGGGATGTGCTCCACCTTAACCAGGGTGGAACCAAGCTGCTGGTGCTAACCTTTAAAAAGGAAATAGAACAGTTTTTAAACTAGAACAAAGGGGAAAGCCGCTCTTGCTGCTGGATTGCTGCCTTCATCCTAAATTTATCTGGTTCCTAGTTAAGTTTAGGTTGCTATGGGAGTTAGAATGCATACAATTAGGGTACTTTAAATGTATTAGTGTATTCAATATATATCTGGTAGTGACCTACAAGGGAATGATCACATTTTTTTAAGGTGTAGGGAATTTCTGAGTTTAAGTTAAAAGGCTGATTTTTTTATTTTTTTTTGTGAAAGTGACACCTGCCTATAAATTAAAGGATGAGATAGAGGTGGCTGGGAGAGGGGTTGGAAAAACAGACACACAAACGTCTGTTTGTTGCCTGCCTTTCTGACTACCTATTTAAACAATGGCGTCTAAGTTGCTGTTTTATAAGCAATGTATGCATGTTGATTTGGCAGCTTACTCACATATATTTACACCTGCTCTCTATCTGGATTAAGTGATAGTAATCGTCTTAAAAGTGAAATACTGATTGGGTGGGTAATCTGGGTGAAATGGGAAGAGTTGAGGCTGAAAAGCAAGGAGGGTCTCAGTGATGTGCAGATGGACTGGGTGAATTGGTAGACTGGTAAAACTGGTAAATTCATTGCCAATTGCATGTGAGAAACTCTCAACTTATATGTGTACAACTCAACTTGTGGGGGGTAAATGCATGCTAATTACGCAAGTAAAATCTCCACGCGTATATTTTTAAAGTTGAACATAAAAATATACAGGTGTATCTGATTTGGTTTACGCAGCTTGTGCGGTAGGATTTGTGACATCATAACCAATATATATGTATAGAAAGATATATAGATATATATAGGCAATTTTCAAAGGCATTTCTGCAGGTAAAACAGTGTTTTATGTGTGGAATTGGATTCTGAAAATTATCAATCCTCTTTGTATGCCAAAGTATGCTCCTAGTGCCAGTATACTTGTACAGTACTTTGACATGCAGAGAGAGAAGATGAAGTCAGGGAGGGGTTAGCACTTACAAACGTACGTGTATAGTTACCCACATACATGTTTGAGTTCATAGGTAATTGAAATGGAAAAAATACCCAGAGAAATAGCAGGTAAAGGTCTGTGTGCTTACTTTTCCAACTCAGAGGTCCATATTCAAAGCCTAGCTTGTTAGGTAAGTTATCCAGCTAACTTATCTGGGATACTCAGCGGTGTGGTCATGCCACTGAATATACCTGGCAAACTTTTGAGTTAGCTAGATAAGTTTATACGGCTAACATTTGACCTGCTCAAAAGCAGGTCTAAATTAACCAGCAAACTTATCCAGATAAGTCTCAATATCTGGCTTATCTAGCTAAAATAGCTAGACAAGTAGCTCCTCCCAGTTACACCACATCCCATCTACCACTTACCCACACAGTTGTGCTCATAAGTTTATATACGCCTGGCAGAATTTCTAAGATGTTTAGCATTTAAAGAAAACATGAGTGATCATACAAAACTTGTCTTATTTTTAATGTGTTTCAAATTAAACTATTATGCATTACAGAATAGCATAATCATTAAATTAACCATAGCAATAAAGGAAATAATAAACTGGACTTGTTCAAAAGTTTGCATACCCTTTTGCAACAATGATGGTTTGCAGTGTTATGATAGTTGGGAATGAGGCCATTTATTTTCTCATGTAGTAAGGCTGCCCATTTCTCTTCGCAAAAAGCCTCCGACTCCTGTAAATTCTTTGGTTGTCTAGCATGAACTTCATGTTTGAGTTCACCTCAAAGTGGCTTAATGATGTTGAGGTCGGAAGACTGTGATGGCCACTCCAGAACCTTCACTTTCTTCTGCTGCAGCCACTGAAGGGTTGACTTGGCCTTATGTTTCAGATCATTATGTTGGAAAGTCCAAGTGTGCCCTATGCACAGCTTCCTGGCTGATTAATGCAAATTCTCCTCCAATATTTTCTGATAAGATGCTGCATTCATCCTGCCATCAATTTTGACTAAATTCCCTGTATCACTGTAGCTTGCACATCCCCAAAACAGCAGAAATCCATCTACACGCTTCACTGTAGGGATGGTATAATTCACTTCTCCAAAAACAGCATTTATGGTTGTGATCATAAAGTTAAATTTTGGTATCATCACTCCAAATTATTTTGTTCCAGAAGTTTTGAGGCTTCTCTAGGTGCTGTTTGGCATATGGTAAGTGGGCTGTTTTGTGGCATTGGTGCAGCAATGACTTTTTTTCTGGCAACTCTACCATGCAGCCCGTTTTTGTTCAAGTATCTCCTTATTGTGCATACTGAAACACCCACACCACTTTGTTTCAGAGAAGCTGGTATTTCAGTAGAAGTTGCTTGTGGGTTTTTCTTTGAATCCTGACAAATTTTCCTGGCAGTTGGTTCTGAAATCTTTCTTAGTATTAACAAAACCCATAATTTTCAACTTCTTGATCAGAGCTTGAACAGTACTGATTGGTATTTTCAAATATTTGGATATCTTTTGATATCTTTTTCTTCATTGATACAGTTGAACTACTTTTATCTGCAGATCCTTTGACAGTTTTTTTGCTTTACCCGAGCTTCAGTAACATCCAAAGCTAGTGCAGCCCTGGATGAAATGCACAATGGGTTTCTCAAGAACTAAGAAACTCATTGACTATTTATACACAGACACTAATTACAATCAGACAAGGCACAGGTATAGATATATACCCTTCATTGTCATCTATACCTTGAGTTATATTATCAGCCCAAACATTCAAAGATATGCAAACTTTTGAACAGGAGCATTTTATTATTTCCTTTATTGCTATGTTTTGGTTTTTTTTTTAAATGATTGTGCTATTCTGTGATGCATAATAGTTTTAATTTGAAACACATTAAAAATAACAGACATATTTTGTCTGCTCACTCATGTTTTCTTAAAATGTTACACATCTTACAAATTCTGCCAGGGGTATGTAAACTTATGATCACAACTGCACTTAGCCAGTTAAGTTATCTAGCTAGGTGGTGGCTGTTGAACGCAGCTAAATGTTCAAATGCTGTCACTTAGCCAGATAAGTTGGAACTTACCCGTCTAAGTGAAACAGAATATCTACCTCTCAGCTTTCAAAGAGAAAGTTTTACCATTGAAAACTGTTATACAGTCTGTGGGTAAAAAGTACTTGCATGCTTTACATTTCTGTGTACAGTTGGAAAGTTACTTATTTTAGTGTAATGACTACTGTGCTTTTACTCATGTGAGATATTAAAAATGTAAATGTTGACCTGCTGTAACTCAATTTGCATTCTCTAGTTAGAAAAGCATAAAATAAACAATAAAGATGATGATGATGATATATCAGATATAGTCTGTGAATTTGAGTTAATTTGTGATTATTGCCAACATTACTGCTCTTGAGTTATATAGCTCCTTAACGAATATTTCTTTAGGCAATGGTACATTATTATTGCTTGTCATATGGACTTTTAAAATATTGCACACTATACAAACAGTACAGTTTTCTTTAAAGCATAAGAACATAAGAACATAAGAAAATGCCATGTTGGGTCAGACCAAGGGTACATCAAGCCCAGCATCCTGTTTCCAACAGTGGCCAATCCAGGCTATAAGAAACTGGCAAGTACCCACAAACTAAGTCTATTCCATGTTACCATTGCTAATGGCAGTGGCTATTCTCTAAGGGCCTGATTTTCAAAAGCATTTACATGCTTAAAAATGGGTTTTACATGTTAAAATGCACTTTACTCATGTAAGTGGGCTTTTGAAATTGCTACAATCTATGCCATTGAATTGTCCATAGGATTTACCTGTTTAAGTGCACCTTATATGACTAAATGTCTTTTGAAAATTGCTACAATAATAATTACGTTTACGTGCGTAAGTCCTTTTGAAAATTCAGCTGTAAGTGAACTTAATAGCAGGTAATGGACTTCTCCCCCAAGAACTTATCCAATCCTTTTTTAAACACAGCTATACTAACTGCACTTAACGTTAGCAGCAGCCACTCACTCTTGTGTCGGTCGTGCAGTCTAAATCAGCCGTTCAGTATGTAATGCTACCTGCGCCTTATACTCTATGCTATTGATCACACTGAGACTGTTTTTGGAAGTAAAATGGCCACAGCTTTATTTTAAAACATAACATGTTAACTTGGTAGGATACCCGAGCCGGTGGCTATCATATTCCGCTGCCCGCCGTCTGATCCGAGCAAGGCAGCCCAACTCTGTAGGTCCCCCGCCTTGTTCCCAAGCAAGGGGGCCATCGCCTTTTACGCCTCCCGGCGCCATCGGCTACCACACTGTCATGCGATGACACCAGCACCGCTTGTAATCCTGCCTAACCAGCCCGGGTACCAGCCAAAACACGAGGTAGGGGAGACCCTTGCCTCGTGTCCCCCACTCCATATGAGCTGTGGCCATTTTACCTATGTTGTGCCTCAATAACATCTTGCAGTATGATATTGAAGATGTCATATCCAATGTCGGATAAGTGTATCCCGTCTGGGTGGAAAAGCCCAGGGGACAGGTCATCTGCCCATTGGTACCTTATCTGATGTCCCCCAATTTTTTGTACCCATGACCCAATCTGTCTATTGACTTTCTTTCTCCCACGGCCCCATAGTTTTGACTCTCCCTATTTTGGTCTGGGAATAATATCGGACCAACATATGACCGCACCTGGGTATAACTGAAAAATTGCGGCAATGTCAGCTTTTACCATTCTGATCAAACGCTTGCATGTGTCGTTTTTCAAATCGTTGCCTCCCAGGTGCATTATAACAACATCGGGTGGTGCCCTCGAATTCTTTAGTCACCGCATCAAGGGCAGTAACTGCTCCCAGAGCATGCCTGGTTTTCCCATCCAATCAATGCACCAGCCTTTTGTCGCCATGCCCAAATGAAGGCCGTAAGGCCGGTCCCGAGCTCTCTTTGCCACCCATCGGACGTAAGAGTGGACGATAATCCAAGCAACCTTCTGCTTCTGATGTCCATCTGTAAGAGACAATTAAAATATAAACTTGTAGTTAACACGATCGATTATGAATGCTTGTTCTCAATGCCCACCCTGTCCAGTCGGACGAAAGCGTTGACAGCGCTGGATATCCAACACCCAATTTTTTTGATGGCATCTGTTTGTAGACCCTCTTGAGCAGCACTTGTGGCTGCACCAATCCTGAACGAATGTGATGTGAACTTTTTAGGGTCCAGTTTCATTTTTGTGATAGATGCTTTTAATAGTGCAGAAAATTGGAATCTGGTGAGTGGTGATGCATCGGCGTGAATCAACAGATGCTCCCTTCCCCTCGGCCGAACTACCATATACTGTTTCATATTGTCAATTGGGCAAGTATCACAGTCCGGGATTTTCGATAGTAAAAGCGTGGTACCCCTTCCGTCTTGGTCGGTTTTTGATTTTTGTATCGTCCATATTTTTTCTGGGGTCCATACCACGTTCTTCGCTAGCAGTCCAGTCCTGCCTTTGTCCTCCTTGTTATCAGCTACTAATTCACTAACTCGGAATGCAACGAAGAATGCCAGTGAAAATGCTAGGCGAAATAGCAGCGTTTCAAACCAAGATGAGCAGATGGAAGATAACTGTGCCCATAATGAACAGAGCATGTCGTGTGTGAAGGGGTGTCTGCTATCCTTGGCATGACCCACTTGCCTTGCCCATCCGGACATCATTTTCTTGATAATAAAAGATTTGGTGGGGTCGCCCCAACTGCGGGCTTTGGTAAAGAATGCAAAACCAGCCATGTGCTTGCTAACCGTGTTCCGTGTTACTCCGTCTTCCTTTGAGGAAACAATGAATTTGACCAGGAGGTCGTCACTTATGGGGCCCGAATGCCATCCGTTCTGCATCAGGAACTTGGCGACGGTCTCGTATCCTCGGCAGTATGAATTCCAAGTGGATGAGGCCACGGATCTGTGTATTAAATCTTGCGTTTTTGACATCCAATGTTCCATAATCGTGTAGGCATTTGGGTTCCCACGTCATCTGCTGCCGGTACCTGCTTGCGAAACAAAGTCCATTTAGCACGGGAAAGGGAATCAGCTGCGCCATTAGATATTCCGGGTACGTGCTTAGCACGCAGTGTGATGTTATTATACAGTGATTCTAAGACAATTTCCCAGAGTAAAGTGACCACCATGGGGCACTTGGCCGTTTGCGCATTTAATACCTGTACTACTGCCAGATTATCGCACCAAAATACAATGTACTTATTTTGTAGCCTTTTTCGCCAAAGCACCAGGGTCACCCATATGGGAAAAAGTTCAAGGAAGGTAATGTTCTTGGTGATACCACTTGATATCCAGTTGTCTGGCCACTTCTCTGCGCACCAGGAAGTTTGACAAATGGCTCCGAAACCCCACCCTCCCGATGCGTCTGTGTGAATGGATAGATCGACATTGGACAGTGGTGTTCCTTGTAGCACTGATATTCCATTAAAATTGGTGAGGAATGCATTCCATATGTCAAAATTGGCACGGATGTGTTTGGATATATGTAGGAAGTGGTGGGGTCGTTGTATTCCCACGGTAGCTGCTGCGAGTCTCCTCATGAATGCTCGTCCCATGGGAATGACTCTGCAAGCGAAGTTTAGGGAACCCAGAATGGATTGGGCTACCCGTAAGGTTATCTTCTTTGATGTGGACACTTGTTGTATGATTAATCTTAGCTTGCTCACTTTTTCGTCGGGAAGCTTCGCTATCATCTGATTGGAATCGATCTGTATCCCAAGGAAGGAGATAATGGATGTAGGGCCTAGTTGAGCCACGCCCAACTCTCGTGCTGCTGGTATGCCCTTAAAATGGTGACAGCGTAGCTCAACATTGGACCATATTGAGTGGGATCCTGATGGCCTACGACACTCATCATGTACATGAACGCAATAGCCCAGTTGACAATGGTTTTTGGAATCTTTACTTCTTTGCTCAAGGTTGCAGAGGCGGCCCTGCGCTTTTTTCATTCCTCTGTCTTCCGCCGACCATGGAGAATGGAAAAAATGTCTATGTATTTACGTTTTCTTATTTGTTTTCTCAATTTTTTGGAACCCCTTCCCATAACTCGGAAAGAGTAGTGAGAGCCGGTTGGCCCCTGGACTCCTTCCCGTATATGTTCGGGGTCACCTGCCGGTCACTGTCGGTAGATGAGTCGGATGAATGGTTGAGGAATAGCTACTAGAGCTAGAGGTAGATCTGCGCCTGTGCTTCGCCTTGCATTTTGACCTTTTTTCCGCCATGACAGTAACCGCGTCAGGGTGTTTACCCAACTCACCGCTGTCAGCTTCTTGGCTGCGTTGACTTTGGCCAGTCTGTGAGCTGGTAGGCCTGTCGTTATCGCATAGCATGTCATGTGAGCTGGTCGAAGGCCTGTCATCATCGCATCGACTGTCGCGTGTCTCTGTGACATCGCCCTGTCTTGATGGGTCGCCAACCGCCGCGGTCGCACCATCTGTGGTATTGGTGTAAAGATGGTCCGCCTCATTCCCAACTGTGCCATTGAGTGAGTTGCTGTAAGGAGCAGGTATCTGCTGACGAGGAAACTCTGCCCCCTGATGTCTTGCGGCATTCGTAGGTGCTTGCCAATACCACCAAGGAGGCTGGTCACAATATCTTCGTCCCCTTCCTCGGTGATGGCGTCTGTCTGGGCCATCCCACTGCCTTTCTTTGTGATCCCAATAAAGCCGAGTGTAGTTGGTGTCATCGTCCCACGGTGGCCTTGGGTACCAGTCTTCGTCATCCTCGCGGTAACCTCGGGATCCGTAGCCAAGAGTATGTGGTTCCCCTCTGGGCTGGTATCGTCGTGGAGGGTAGTAATCTATTTGTAGCGATAGTTACTGTTCTTTGTGAACCGGGGTGATATGTATATTATACAGGAACCTCCGGTATATAAATTAATTTAAATAAATAAATAAATAATCTGAACGTGGCAGACTGTGATCCAATCCTCTATCGGGTAACGGTGACCGGGAATCGGGGGCGGGCAGAGGTGCTGCGGAATGGACTACTGGCTCCGATGCGGGTAGTGGTGGTATGCCCTGGTTCGGGCCGGCCGTCGGGTCGTGCACTGCCTTGTCGTGTATTGGAGCAGTGAAGGTGGTATGACCCGCATCGTTTTTCCGACTCTTCCCCTTGAGCATCCGACTTCTTCCTCTATTTTTTGGGGTGCCCTTTTTCGCCTTGGGGATGTTGGCCTGGGTGGGGACCTCCTTCCTTCTTGTTTGCGCATTTCTACCGGATCTGCATGTCTCCATGTTGTGAATGGACTTTTAACAAGGGGAACACCTGCTATCGATAGAAAGGTAAAGCAAGATTAAAATGATATTTTTTTATTTAGGAAAGTTTTGCAATGACAAAACATTGCAGGTCCTAAACGGAAAGGAAAGAAAAGAGAAAATTAAATTATTATTATTGTTTGCATGAGGGCATGAATCCAGATCTCCCTGCACTGCGTCCCCCAACTGAAACCATTATTTTTTTTTTTTATATTTGCACCATTCACAACATTACTGTAAAACAATAGTAATTAGTTTGTAGCATAAAATTCAATGACTGATAAGTTGTAACCTAACGTCCCCTGTTATAATAAAATTATTTATCTTTTTTTTATAATCTCAAACCAACTTTTGGAGTAACAGCAGAATTTGAACCCTGGGCACCTCGTTTGTGTGCTGGTGCTGCAACCATTCGGCTATTACACCTCTTAATGAACTGCAGTAGCAGAAAACTGATTAACCACATTTGTAACCTGCTCGCGGTGTCTCCCACGTGGCAGACTGGCATCATTCAGACGTAGCAACGCATGAAAAACAGGCACAGTGAGGCTCTGCCCAAAATTAGCTCTGCTGCGCAACAAAATGTACCCACAATGACACAGATATTCCGCGGCGCAAAAAATTGTACCAAATGACACAAAAACATACATGCCGTTCTGCCTGCCCCATTCGGAAACCACATGTCCTTCTTTTTTTTTTTTTTTTTGAATGTTAGGAAGGGCAACCTTCCAAGCATTTTTGTCGGGCGGCATGAACGATCGGGACCAGCGTGGGCGCTGATCGCGAAGTTTGTTTTTTTTTTTTTTTAAAGAAAAATTGGCGCATTGCCTGACCAGATTGCCCAACACGCTCGCGCTATTGAACCGGGCCTGGCTGGGTGCTGGCTGGATGGACTCGTGCGGCTGAGGACCGCGAAATTGTTCCTCGTTTGGACACCCTCGTGCTAGGGCTGGGAGCAAGGGGGCGAAACGCACCCGTGCGGGCCGCATGGACCTGTCGGCGATTGGGAACAACAACTCGGTTCTCTGCGCTGGCAGTAGCACGGTGCTGCGGAGCGAGGGGGGGGGGGGGTTCGGGCGGGCAAAGATGCAAGGGGGGGGGCGTAAGGTGGCATAAACCTGAAAATTTGTTTTATCTGCAGCACCTACCGGCGCCCTGCAACCCAAGGTGCAGAAATGCTGAAGCTCCCTCGCACGTTCCCTCATCCTGATCTTGGTCTGCACGATATCTTGGTCTCCTGCACGATTGCGACCTGATCTTGGTCTGCACGATATCTTGGTCTCCTGCACGATCCATGAAAAGGGGTCTCTGGCCGCGTGTGCCGTCCCTTTAAAGGGTGAGGTGCATCATCGGAGGGGGCCAACGATGCTCCCCGATGATGTCACATCCCCCCGGGCGTAGCCAGTGGCTCTCTGCTCTCTCTCTACTCTGCCAGCGGTGAGTGGGGCCTGCGGTGGCGCTAGGGGGGGGTCGCGGCAATCGATCTTCGCTGTGCTCCCTTCCTGCACCCCCCCCCCCCCATCCCTGTTTTGCCTGTCCTCCATTTGATATTCCTGGGCTCGCTGCCGTTACGGGTGGGCTCCGGTTATGCGGCGCTGGGCCCACCTATAACCACATTCTCTGGCAACAAATTCCAGAGTTTAATTGTGCATTGAGTAAAAAAGAACTTTCACAGATTAGTTTTTGTTTTTAATTTTAATTTTTGTTTTATTGAGTTTAACACGTTTCACACCAACCATCAATAATGGAATCACAATAAAGGTAAACCATATAACAGAACAATAATACAGAGAGTTCCATATATTAAACATCCAAACATCATCGTAACTCTTAAATCCCCTCCCCCCCCCCCCAGAGAAGTAAATATTCACTGGTAGAGATTCATGTTCAATTGTGGAACACAGGTTTATCAAGCACAGTTTAAGTAAATAGGGTCGACATGAGATGAGACAGTGAATTAAGAGATAGGCAAACAAAACACTGTGATGGATCTTGGACCAAATAAATGAGTGGTATTATATGTGGAGTGGCGTTTTCAGTGGACCCCACCATTATCATCAACTCGCTGAATGTGATGTAATAAGAGCACCCATGACCCCTACTACCTTTGGGACAACCAAACCTCCAGTGGTTGCCATATTGCCATATGGTTTATAGTAGCCATTCCTTTATACATCAACCATAACCGATGTAATCTTATCCGGAGGCTCCCCTCGGAAGGCGAGTCAACCGATCTCCACAAGAGAGCTATCTCACATCGGGCAGCCATAATAATAATATGAGCTAGCTTCCATTTGTCGGAATGGATATCAAGAGGCAAATTTAAAAGAGCATTTTCCGGTGATAAGGACAGCTCCTCTCCCAAACTCCGATTAGTTTTAAATGTGCCCCATGCTAACTTCATGGAGTGCCCCCTAGTCTTTCTACTATCCGAAAGTGTAAATAATCGATTCACATCTACCCGTTCTAGACCTCTCAAGATTTTAAACACCTCTATCATATTCCCCTCAGCCGTCTCTTCTCCAAGCTGAAAAGTCCTCACCACCTTAGTCTTTCCTCATAGGGGAGCTGTTCCATTCCCCTTATCATTTTGGTAGCCCTTCTCTGTACCTTCTCCATTGCAATTATATCTTTTTTGAGATGCGGCGACCAGAATTGTACACAGTATTCAAGGTGCGGTCTCACCATGGAGCGATACAGAGGCATTATGACATTTTCCATTTTATTTACCATTCCCTTTCTAATAATTCCCAACATTCTGTTTGCTTTTTTGACTGCCGCAGCACACTGAACCGACGATTTCAATGTTATCTACTATGACGCCTAGATCTCTTTCTTGGGTTGTAGCACCTAATATGGAACCCAACATTGTGTAATTATAGCATGGGTTATTTTTCCCTATATGCATCACCTTGCACTTATCCACATTAAATTTCATCTGCCATTTGGATGCCCAATTTTCCAGTCTCATAAGGTCTTTCTGCAATTTATCACAATCTGCTTGTGATTTAACTACTCTGAACAATTTTGTGTCATCTGCAAATTTGATTATCTCACTCGTCGTATTTCTTTCCAGATCATTTATAAATATATTGAAAAGTAAGGGTCCCAATACAGATCCCTGAGGCACTCCACTGTCCACTCCCTTCCACTGAGAAAATTGTCCATTTAATCCTACTCTCTGTTTCCTGTCTTTTAGCCAGTTTGCAATCCACGAAAGGAGATCGCCACCTATCCCATGACTTTTTACTTTTCTTAGTACTTTTCTTAGTACTTTTCTTAGTACTTTTCCTAGTACTTTTCTTAGTACTTTTCCTAGTACTTTTCCTAGTAATTTTGTCAAACGCCTTCTGAAAATCCAAGTACACTACATCTACCGGTTCACCTTTATCCACGTGTTTATTAACTCCTTCAAAAAAGTGAAGCAGATTTGTGAGGCATGACTTGCCCTGGGTAAAGCCATGCTGACTTTGTTCCATTAAACCATGTCTTTCTATATGTTCTGTGATTTTGATGTTTAGAACACTTTCCACTATTTTTCCTGGCACTGAAGTCAGGCTAACTGGTCTGTAGTTTCCCGGATCGCCCCTGGATCCCTTTTTAAATATTGATATATAAATCACTAAAGCAAAGCCCCCAAAGCTCCTGAAGCAGGTCACAGATAGATTCTGCAGTGAGGGAGTTAAAATTCTATGTAATTCTATGATATATTTGTAGAATTTTTACATACACTTTACACTTTGAATTACGCACAAAAAAACTTAAAAAAATTATTCATAGATTTTTCAATAATTTTTCTTAAAAACTACTTTTCAATATTTATTTTATCTGGATATGTTCTTATTTTTTCTTTTATTTTCTATTTAAGTTCTCTCTTATTCTTTTCCTTTCTCCCATGTCCTCTCTACTTTCTTTCTCCTTTTATCCCACCCTATCATTACATCCTATATCTTCCCCTTATTTATTTAAAGGAGTTATATGCCACATTATCTTAAAATTTCCCTCCCACAGATAACTCTTCTTTTCTTTTGTATGAAGGCTTTCCTTCACTTCCTCAGTCCTATTTGCTCCCTCTGAATCTTCTCTCCCTCCTGGTTTTTTCCTCCTGAATCCTTCACTTGTGCTGTCTCACTTCCCTTATTGCTATTGCTGCATCCCTTCTTCTGGCACATGCCATTTGTTTTCTCTGAGACTTACACTACCAGTGGAAGAGAAGAATTACAGCAGTAGCAGCTGAAGGAGCAGGATAGACAAAAAAGGCAGTAGAAATCTCTGCAACAGAAAGAGAGGTAGGTTCCCAGGCCCACTACATCAGCAGTAAGAAGATGGCCGGCAGGCAGATTAGACTGGCCTGTAGCAGCATTACAGGCAGGAAGGTAGTAGTAGCTGGGCAGTCTCTGCACAAACAGAACCCAGACAAAAGTTGCTTTTGACAGTTTCCTTAAATTTGAGGCTCATATGATTGCAGACTACTTCAAAAGGGAAGCATAGCATCCTTCTATTGCCCCCATACTTACATAGAAATGACGGCAGAAGAAGACCAATCGGCCCATCCAGTCTGCTCAGCAAGCTTCACACTTCTTTCCTTTCATACTTATCTGTTTCTCTTGGCTTGGTTCTCTCATGCTGTTGCCCTGCTTACCCACCTCTTGCAATGGCCCTGAGAAGAAAGCAGGCCAGCCAAGCCCAGTCTGTAGCAGTACTAACAGCTAGGGATGTGCAGCCAGAAAGTATCCGTTGCATTCGGGATACGTATTCGTCTGGGGGGCAATTTTTGTTGCATTCGGACGTATGGCACCCAGATACGTTGATACATGCATTTGTTTTCCGGTTCCCATTAAAGTCAATGGGGGAAGGATTTGCAGCCTATTTTTGGCTGCAGAATTGGGGTTTTATTATCAATTTTGATGAAACTTCTGAGGAGCAATCATCAGAACAACAAAACAGCTCCAAGGTACTTAGACTGTGGCAAAGTGGCATGAATAGCCTAAGGTACTTTAAAGGGGCAAAGGGGTACCAGGAGTGGCAAGAAGAGTGCTTTAATAGAGGAACAAAGCAGCAGCGAGAGTGTCAAAAACACACCACAGCTTCAAAAGAGAGCACCAATAACAAATGCATGAACCCTCGAAGGCAGCACGACAGGCAAAGCGTCAAGACAAGTGGCATCGAAATCCTACAGCACTGTTTCCAATTCACGACAGTTCTGCTTAGATCACTTTGGAAATTGGGTATGGATGCAACTCAGTTTGGAAGTCATTCTTTTCGCATAGGGATAGCAACATCTGCTGTGAGGTTGGGTTTGCCTATATCAACAATAATACACATTGGGGCAGATTTTAAAAGCATATGTGTGTAAATCCAGGTGGACTTATGCACGGGGGGGGGGGTTTATGCATGCCGGGCCTATTTTCAAAAGGCCCGACGCCGCGCGTAAAGCCCTGGGATGCACATAAATCCCGCGGCTTCAAAAAATGGATGGTCCGGGGGCGGGGCGGGGGCATGGCTAGAGGCCTCTCTTTGGCCGCTAGGCTTGGGGATCGTGCGCCGGCATTCGGACGGCATAACTTCTGGGATAAAGGTACGGGGTATTTTTTTGGGGGGCTGGGAGTGGGACAGATAGAGGAAGGGAGGGGAAGGTGGGGGGGGGGGGGCCGAAGGAGGGAACGGGGAAAGCCATCGGGGCTCCCCTAGGGCTCGGTGCGTGCAAGGTGCACTAGTGTGCACCCCCTTGTGCGCGCTGACTCCGGATTTTATAACATGCACGCGGCAGCGCGCGCATGTTATAAAATCGGGCGTACATTTGTGTGCGCCAGGTAGCGCGCACAAATGTAGGCCACGCGCGTAGGTTTTAAAATCTGCCCCCATTGAGTGCTGGCGATCTGGGTCTTTTATATCTTACTAGCTGTACCCGGCCACGTGTTGCAGTGGCAGAGCCAGGTTAAGAGGAAAAGAAAGAAAAGAGAATGGGGATAACCGCCCCCTGCCCCCCCCCCCCCGAACATGGATGCAATAACATCCCCAAGCCCCCCCCCCCCTGCAGGCCCGACCTGTAAAAAATGGTAGTCGGTGGAGCGGGCGTTTGTTCCGGCATGGAAGTACTGGCGCCTGGCCCTCGGCAGCCAGCACTGAAACTGTCTCCGATGGCTGTTAGAACTTACTCTGTCAGTAGGGTGGAGCAATGGGAGCGGTCGTCTCGCTCAGATAGTAAGGGCGAAGGTGCGCCGGTTGCCAGTCCAGAAAATGGCGTCGACGGGCCCTCGCCCTTACTATGTCACATGGGCTACTGCCTCCATTGGCGTTCCCGAGTGTCCTAGTAAGGGACAGAGCCATCGGCGCCATTTTGATTGCTGGCAGCCGACGGCCGTAGTGTATGCGATGTGTCACGGAGCGCTGTTCCCCCCCCCCCCCCCGCTGGAGCAGCCCGAACTATTCTGCCGTTTTGCATGCTTTCGGAGGGTGTGGGCAGTAAGTAGAAAAGTCATGGGCATGGGGGGTGTGAGGAGGGTGTTTTTGTGTGAGTTCGTAGGGTGTTCCAGCATGCTACACCGGGGTGTAGCATGCTGGAATTTTGTGGGTTTTTGTGTGTTTTGGGAGGGTGTGTGAAGTAAGTACAATTGGCATGTGTGCGGGGGGGTGTGAGGAGTGTGCGGGGGCGTGTGAGGAGGATTTGTGTCTGGTAGGAGGGTGTGTGAATCCCAAACATTGGTCACGTGTGTGTGGGGTGTGAGCGTTTGTGCAAGGTGTAAGAGCTCGCGCTTACGTCCAGCAGATGTCGCTGTTTTGTGGAACCAAATTTTAAAACTTTTTTACCAGCTCCCGGTGTGACATATATGTAATGTAAGTGTAGAAGACCTTGCCGTATGTGAGGTGAAGCTTGTGTCTAAATTGAAAGCAATCTGTTCAGCTGTGGCTGAGCCTGGTTAAGTTGAAAAAACAGAACAGAGCAGTAAAGGTTACAGTTTGTGTGTTTTTGTTTTTTTTTACCCCAAATGAACAGCACCAGCAAAGAATAGTTTAAATATGCAAGCACACCTTCCTGCCCCCCCCCCAACCCGGCGAAATAGAGCAACCCACGCTACAGCCCCCCTCTCGGGAGATGTGGAGAATGAGTGCCCCCCCCCTGTGAAAAACGCGCGGCGGAAAATAAGAACGGTCCCCCACCGTGCTCCTCCCCGGCTACCTGTGTAAACTGCCAGCCGGTGGCGAGGGTGTGTGCTAGGGTTTGTTCCGCCGGCTGCCATGTCGCAAAACTTCACCAGTGAAAGTAGTGCGTCAGGATTCCTGACCTAGTAAGGGCAAATGTCCGCTGAGGATATGGTGCCGACGGGCTCTTGCCCTTACTATGTCACATGGTGTACCGACGTCATTGTTGTCTCCGTATAACATAGTAAGGGCAAGGTCCGCCGGCGCCATTTTTGTTGCTGGCATCCGACGGCCCTACTGAATGCGATGTGTCCCGGACCGTTCCTGTGGTGCCGGCGGAGAAGCATGGACTTGTATCAGGTGTAGTGTGTGATCGGAGTGCAGTGCGTGGGTGGGTGGAAGAGGGTACTTTAATTTAAAATCGGAGGGTGTGTGAAATGCGTGGCTTCCCAATGTAGCAGCCAGGAATCCATGTTTTGGTGTGTTTTGGGAGGGTGGGTGAAGTAAGTGACATTGGCAGGCGTGTGGGTGGGGGTGTGTGGTGTGATGAGTGTGGATTTCTGTGTTATGAGGGAGTGTGAATGAAAGACAATAGCCCTGTGTGGGGGTGGGATGTGGTGTGTGAGTGTGTGTGAAAGGTGTAAGAGGTTGCGCTTGTGCTGATGGCCACCAGATGTCGCTGTTTTGTGTAAGGTGTGACCTATATGTAATGTAAGTGTATAAGATCCTTCCCGTATGGGAAGTGAATGTTGTGTGCAAATTTGAACGCATTCGGTTAAGCGGTTGGCGAGATTAGCGACGACGTACAAACTATTTAACATTTTTATTTATATAGATATTCGTTAAATGTTAATGTTTGTGTGAATTAATATAGTATGAGAACCAGATGGTCTGTATGGCTTATGGGCCATTCATTTGTACACTGGGCCATGTGGAGAGCAGTTCATCGGCCGCTTGGCATTCATTCTTTGCACTGCCTTAGTAATAGAGGGATGTGTTGATTTCAGTTATTGTCAGTGTTAAGACATCACTTAGCCAGTAGGCTGTGACCAAATATATTAATTGTACATTTGGGAGGGACTGATTTAGTACAATGGACTTGTAAGCAGAGAATTAGAGCAGTTATAAAAGATTTTATGGTTATTTTGAAATCTCTTCCCAAATTGATTCTCTGCTGGTCTGATGTAATTCCCAGTCATTGTTTCAGAGATCAAAAAAGATGGACCAGAGGGCTTATTAAGGTTAATAGACAAATTGGGAAATGGGTGGTAAGCATAGGGGGCAGACGGATTAAGCATGATTGGGTAGATAGGGAATGTGTTGGTCTATATCAGAATGATGACACGCATTTGTCCGAATCTGGAATTGATTTGTTGTTGAATGATTTTCAAGAAACTTTAGAACAAAGAATTACACTTTAGGAATTTTTTTTGTACATGCTCCAACTTTAGAGGGGGGTGGTACAGGGTAGACAGGTCTCCCTGTGCCTATGGCAGGTACCTGAGCCATAAAATGTTGATTTCTAATGATTTAATCCTCATCCTTATGCAATCTGCCTGATTGGCGAAGCGAAGGTGAGGGTGGCAAAGGACTGCAGGGAACCTAATGAGGATATTACGGGAGCTTCCCCAGTTATTAGTATGGCAGGGGGGCTTATGGCCCTCTAATGGTATTGGAGGTGTTTGAGTTGGCTAATTGGCTGGAAGAGCTGCTTTGCTAATAACATGGCAAGTGGTTAAATGTATACTGGCTTGTTATAGATTGTGTCTCAAATAAAATGATGGCTCTGTTTCAATAAAGCTGCAGCCTAATTTATTACAAACATTTGTGTTGTGTGTATTTTGTTATTATTAATGAGAGAACCTGGCATAAGCATTCTATGGGATGTATCTGTTAATTTGTTTAAATTCATATAAACTAGATTTTTATGAAACTGAAAAGCCTTTTCATTAGTAAAATACTAGGGCAACATTATTGGCTGTTTTTGTCTTAGAACCAGATATAGACTAGACAACTAAAATGTTTTCTTTTTTGAGCTAAGCAAACATATTTTTTTTGGTCATAATGTTGCCTTATTTCCTGATTTTTCTAGAGCTATGCAACCAAGGCATAAAGTTGCTCTTGAGAAGATTCAAGAAACTTTGGCCTTGGTTGCAACTTTTGAGTTTCCATGTAAATGTGTCATTAAGCTAAGAAATGCCAAAAATGTTTTTTGTGACTCAGAGCAACTGGAATTTTTTTTGCAAAATAAAGGCAATCCTAATAAGTAGTCTGTCTCAGGTTAAAATCTATTATTACTGAATTTATTGCATCTTGAAATTTCCTTTTCATTTCATTTGTAGATTTTCCTTTGTTTGATCCCCCCAAATGAAGTCTAAGTTTTGGATATTATGATTCTTTATATATTGGTTCTTTTAACATTTTTCTATCCATAGTTTTCCATTATCAAGATTGCCTTGGTGTAAAATTGTATAAATAAAATAAATTTTGAAAATACTTAAATGTGAATATATATGGAATATACTATCTCTCTCTTTCTCTCTCTCTATATATATAGATAGATATATACACACATACATATATACATACACACTGAAGTATTTTTACTAACAAAAGGCTGTTCAGTTTCATGAAAACTAGGAGGTTTGTATTACAAATCATGCTAACATATGAAAAATATATTTCATTCACTTGTTCTTTAAAAAAATTAATTGGGTAAGCATGTGCCAAAGCATCCATTTGGTGAGCTCTCTTTGTAAAGAGTCCAGTTTGAAATAACTTGGATGTTTTGTTCTATGTATTGGATTTTCTTTTATGATTTCATTTTTTGTGAATTTTTTTTTCACTTTATTCAGTTTACTTTGTTTCTCTGAATCATTTTTATTTGTCCCATGGAATTTCTCTGCTTTTTACTACTTACTTGTATCACAGGGAACATAGATTCAAATTTTCCATGGGTATAGAATCACACTATTTGAATGGCAAAAGTACAAATTATTTGTGCAAAAGCCTGAATCGTCTTTTATGCCATATTCAGTTGCAGTATAACAAAATATATATACTCTCAGCAAACGTTTCTTATCAGGGAAGGATTTAACAGAATACAACCCATCTGAAAAGTAAGTAGTTTATGGTTGTTTTAAATTTCTACGCCCTCATCTCCCAAAACAAATTTGTAATCACATTTTACTGTACTTTTGCTATTCTCTCTTCTCTTCACATAACTTCAATAACATTTTTAGCATATATTTTCAGTCTGTATTGTATAATCATAATAATTTATACAAGTCACATATTTCCTGAACTGGCAAATATACTACTTTTAGATGAATAATAGGTCAGATATCACAGTCATTATTTACCATTTTAATGGTAGTAAATAGACTAGAAGTCAAAATAAAAATCTCTTAGCACTTTTGATTCCTCTTATGAACATTCTCCTACAAACCCCGAAAGAAAACCAATAACTGAATAAACCGCCTTAGATATTTTTCTGTGACTAAGAAACAGTCTGTGTAACATATCAAGTCATGCTCATACACTATTTGTCCAAGAAGTGATTCCAGCCACAAATCAAATACTTAATGTATTCTTACCTGTACTAGATTCCACCCCTTGAGAGATTCGGCAATGATAGAAGTAACGGATGGGCATACTCCACCAAAAACCATCAGGTGATTAGGTCCATATTTTATCGCATCATAGAACGCTTTCAGCCCTTTTGCATTGTCACACTAAAAAGAAAAAAGGAGGAATGATTAATTTTTAAAAACATGTTTGCATCAAATTATTAAGTCATTAAATCACAATTGCAAAGTTAAATGCATGGGTTTGGAAATGTATTTATTTTAAAAACATCAGTTCCACTTACATTGCTCTACTTTCATAACCTAACTCTGCATTCAAGGCAGTGGTTACAATAGAAAGTAGATTTTGCAAACTGTGGCAGAGACTTGGCTAGATACTTAAAAGACTCAGGGCACGGGACCATGGGGTTCAAGTCTATATAATCCTTGCCCCCCCCCAAGATTTTGATAATTAAATTCAACAATGACAATCAGCTACCCTCCATTCCTGTTTCCCCCCCATCCCTATCCTTACCAAGATACTAGTGTTACTGAGCTCCTGCTGGTCTTATAGGTACAATTTTAAAAATCATCACCTATCACACTAGAAGACTAACAAAAGGCTGTACAATCCAAGGGGATTCACTGTACTGGTTGATTCTTATACTATCAATGATGTGCTGTCAATTTTTTTTCAAGGTGCTCTCACCAGCACTGTTCCACTTCATAAGGCACTCACAAAATGTTTCCACCCTCCACCACCAATCTCCGTATAATAATATATAACTGTGCAGAGAACATACAATAACTTAACACCAACAATTAGATTTCAATCATGGGATCCTTAGCAAATTCTGAAATCTTTTACCGGATTAGCATACAAATTATCTAAAACTATTTTCAAACCATATAGATCCCTTCTTCAGATGTCACATCATCATTATTCATATCTGAAGAAAGGGCCTATTTGTCTTGATAGCTCATATACAGTATTTCTGGAGAATACTGACATATATACAATAAAAGTAATCACTGAATGCAGAAAATCCATATAATAAATGAATGTTTAGACAGAGTGTAATATAAGATATTTTAACTAAATAAAATTCAGTTTACTCCAGAAGCAATAAACCCCTAGGTCACTGTGTTACATCAGTGGTTCTCAACCTTTTTCCCATCGTGACATATCTGACAGGCCTTGCTCACATGTGTGACACACTGCTCATTACAATTCACGGCGGAAATAAAAAGTAAAGGTCCGGTAATTATTTTTATTGTTTAAAATGACACAAGGAAAAGATATGTATTCTGTCTGAACAGAAATTGCATAAATAGTAAACATCCCACACCAAAACAGCACCAATTTCCAGCACTTAAACAGCAACCACCTTACCTAAGAAAAGACAACACTGAAAATATTACACCAGGCCTTAAGACACCAATATATCTCCTATTAGGAAAACAGACCAAGTCAGGCTGCTTTAGAGCCCTACATAGAAACTACATGCCAGCAGAAAACTTCACCTAAATCACATGTGCTGACCCTCACTTAACAAAGAATAAAGAGAAAAAAACGCATAACTAGAAGCATGCAGAAAAAACTGAATTGGAAACTGCAAAAAGCCAGAGTCTCTGTATGCAGGGTAATAAAGGAAAAAAGAAACATCACCCATCCTTATAAAACAAATCAAGAAATATAAAATCAGTAGCAGTAAAACCATAGTAACAAAAAGAACAGATTATTTCGAAACAGCTGATGAGTGGAATATCCATTAATTAAAACTCATATAAAACATTTCTAGATACCAATAAAATATTTCCAAATAGCAGACACAAAGACCCAGTAATGAATAATAAGGATACAAACATTTTTTTGCTCTGCATACCTGGGAACATTTGATATCCAGGTGTCCTGAGATTGTTTTGAATTAGCAGGAGGAGGGGTGATTTGCTTGGAAATTTCTCCTCTCTCTCAGTCACATACCAGCACTCTCTCTCATACTGGCTCTCAATTACACATCTATACACACATGCTCTCAGTTACTCACATATACACATGCTTTTTCTCTCACTTATATAGGCTCTTAATTACACATTTACACACATGCTATCTATCTTTTCACGCTTACACACACAGGCTTTCAATCAGACATATACATGCTGTATTTTTCTCTCACACACAGACTCTCATTCATGTGCTTATAAACATGCTCTCTCTCTTTCTCTCGTTTACACACAGGCTCTCAATCACATACTCAGATGCTCCCTCACCTAAACCAGCTCTCAATCACACACAGACACACATGCTCTCTCTCTTTCTCTCATTTACACACAGGCTCTCAATCACATACTCAGATGCTCCCTCACATAAACCAGCTTCCAATCAGACACACATGCTCTCTCTTTCTCTCATTTACACACAGGCTCTCAATCACATACTGACATGCTCTCTCACCTAAACCAGCTCTCAATCACACACAGACACACATGCTCTCTCTCTTATACACACAGGGATAGATTTTAACAGGGTTACACACATAAGTTACGCGCATAACGCTTTCAAAACCCCCCTGCGCGCGATGAGCCTATTTTGCATAGGCTCGGCAGCGCGCGCATGCCCTGGGACGCGTGTAAGTCCCGGGGCTTTGCTAGGGGGGGCGTGTCGGGGGCGGCACAACGTTCGGGGCATTCCGGGGGGGTGTCGGGGGCGTTTCGGGGGCATGGCTGAGGCCTCCGAAATCGCTCCCGGGCCGGGGAATCGCGCGGCGGGGGCCGATCGGCGAGCAGGCTAACTTTCACGATAAGGGTAGGGGGGTGTAGATAGGGCTGGGGGGGGGGGGTGGGTTAGGTAGGTAAAGGGAGGGGAAGGTGGGGGGAGGCTGAAGGAAAGTTCCCTCTGAGGCCGCTCCGATTTTTGGAGGGAACGGGCAGCGCACGCAAGGTGCACAAATGTGCACCCCCTTGCGCGCGCCGACCCCAGATTTTATAAGATACGCGCGGCTACGTGCGTATCTTATAAAATCCGGCGTACTTTTGTTTGCGCCTGGTGCGCGAACAAAAGTACGAGCGGGCGTACATTTATAAAATCCACCCCACAGGCTCTTAATCATACATACACATGATCTCTCTCACACACAAAGGATCTCAATCATACACACATACTCTTTCACACAAACAGGTTTTCAATCACAAAATTACACATACAGGTTCCCAATCGTAAACTTACATTCATGCTCTCTCTCTCACAGTCAGGCTCTCAATCACAGACATACTCTCTTTCACATATACAGGCTCTCTCACTCACACACATACACACACAGGATCTCAAACACACATGCTTGCTTGCTCGGTCACTCTCTCTCTCCCTCTCTCCCTCCCCAGAACTAGCGGCAACACGAGCCTCCTCCCAACCCTAACCTCCTTCATTTTCAGCCCTCACGGAGAAAGGAGTCCCATCGGCCGTGGGGGTTGACGTTCTTCTTCATTTTTGTGCGACCGCACTGCTCATTCCTCAGGCCGCGCCTCTTTTCTGTTCTTTGGGTCAACACTGACCACACTAGCATGGTCTCTTCTTCCCACACACGCACCTGCTGCTCACCACTTCCTCTTCCGGGGCGCGGGGTGGGGGGGGCAAGAAGAAGAGACCATGCCAGTGCCGCTAACTCCAGCTGTTCTGCCGTGTTCCGCCCAGGCTGACAGCATTTTAAGCCTAGGCGGAGGAGGACGGGGAGCAGCTGGGTCAGCGGGGGACCGGGAAGTGTGGCGACACACCTGCGTGTTCTTAGCGACACACTGGTGGGTCACGACACACCATTTGAGAACCACTCTTCTAATCCCTAAAATCAAAATAAAATGCTTTTTTCTACCTATTTTATCTGGATAAGGTTTTTTTTTTATTTGTCTTGGTCCCTTTTTCCTGATTTCCTCTTGCCCAGGGGCAGGCATAACTTGCGAGCGACGGATGGTTGTCGGTGCACCATCCCCCGCCATGGCGGCTGTTCCGGAGGCCTCTGTCACGCCCCCGGAATGCCCCTGGGGCCGGCACGCCGCCCATGCCCCCGACCCCGGACCGCCCCTTTTTCGAAGCCCCGGGACATACGTGTGTCCCGGGCCTTGCGCATGCCACCGAACCTATGCAAGATAGGCTCGGCGCGCGCAGGGGCAGCTTGGGGCAGCTTTTTGGGGTTACGCATGTAACCCTTTGAAAATCTGCCCCATTGCTTGGTAATTTTATGATGGGCTACTTTCTTATCTATCCATGCCATTTGCATGACCATAAACATTTTCAAGTTCCACAAATGTATAGTAGGCACTTCCTCCTCTACTCATGTAGCAAGGATACACTTATGTGCCAACATCAGCACTAGGTGTAAAAATTTCTCATAAGCCTGGAACTGCTATGTTAATCTAACACATCTCCTAATACTACAGATTCACCTGTATAATGAATCTTAATCTTTGTAAGTAACTCAATCACTAATAATACGGCGTCCCGCAACAAGCCAATTTTTTGACATACCAGGAAGTGATGTAATAATGTGCCATTTGCAGATTTACATTTTACACACCATGGGGAGAAAGCTAGTTTCATATGATAAAGTTTTACATCCTCAATAAAGGCATGATGCAGCAGCTTTTGCTGCATTTCCCGATTAGTCTCTTTAATAAAAAGTTAGAGGGGTTTGAAATATCCTTTGAGACGCTCCAAGAAAACCTCAACAGTCAATTCCCTGCTCCAATAGTTACAAAGTAAGTCCAAGTGACCAGGTTGAAGGTACTTTTTGCAGTTTGTGCCATTGAGAAATAAAATTATTCTGAACAGCCATGTCTCAAATTTCCTTTGTAAAGGAACATTCCACTGCACATTTTGATCAGACCACTTCAAAGATATCAAGTAGTCTCAGGCTTGAAGGAAAGCAAAGAAGTGTGTGTTTGGCACCTGATATTTCTCATGCAAGAATTCAAAGGAAAGACAACTTAATTTCCACTTCAAAGAGTTCCCCAACATGTCTCAGGCCATGCTCAATCCAAAAATCATTAATTTTCTTATATTCTATACTGGGGCAAAATCTTTATTTCCAAGCAAAGGTAGCAGTAAAAATTTATGAGTATCTAAATCCCATTGACCCCCCGAAGCCACAGCTACTCCCTCTCCAGTCTTTATCACTTCCTCCCTTCCCTTCCATTTATCTTTTCCTTTCATCTAACTTTCCTTTATTTCTCTTTTCTGCCTCAAAATATTTCCATCACTTCACTCCTGGATATCATCCTTCCTTCTCTCTCATTCTTCTTCCATCCTTCATCTCTCACTCTCCACTGTTCCAACATTTCACTTCTCCAACCCTTATCTCTACTTCTTCACTCAGTTTTCATCAACTCTCACTGGGTAGTTTCCCCCATCAATCTCCTGCTGACTCCCTTCTTCCCAACAGTCACCCCAACTCACTTCTCCCCACCACCACCATCACCACCCCACATCATCTCCACACCTTCTCATTTCTTGCAACCATTTCATTATGATTATATTCTCTGATCCCCTCCAATTTCTCTCCCTCACTTCATCATACCCACTCTGACTCCCTCACCTCCAATTATCCCCTCCCATACTTCTCCCTATCACCCTCTCTCTGATACTCCTGCCATTCCCTTGCATATTTTTCTCTCTGCACCCCTTCCCCCAGCATATATACCACGTTCTCCTATCTGGCTCTATATCATCATCTATCATAGGTGCATCCCCATTCTGCGTTGAGCTCTCACACACCAATCCTCAACATTCCTTTTCTTTCTCTCTCTCAAACATGTTCTCCTCCCAATCACTACCTCTACTTCCCTCTCATACCTTCCAACTGCATCATTTATTTATTTAAAACTTTTATATACCGACATTCATTTGCATATCTCATTGGTTTACAATTAATGGGAATTAATCAAACAACGTGCTTTTAGGAAAGGGAAAAATTAAAGTTACATATAATAGGGAGAAGAAGGAACAAGATAGGAGGATTAGAGGAAAGAAAGGGTCCAGTGGACTTAAGGAGGGCCATTAAATAAGAGATTGAGAGAAAAAATTAATTATATACAAACTTCTGTATTGCATATAAACCAAACAAAAATTCACCGGAAGTTAGACTTAGGGAGTGGAGACTATTGGGAGCGAGAGGGATGGGGGTTTTTATGTATAGGACTGTTTAAACAGCCAAGTTTTTAGATTTGTTTTGAAAGTTTTTGTACAGTGTTCTAGGCGTAGTTCGGGTGGTATGGAGTTCCATAGAGTAGGTCCTGCTATGGAGAAGGTCCGTTCTTTGGTGGAGATGTGGTGGGAGAGTTTGTGAGAGGGTGTAGACAGGAATCCTTTATAGGCAGTTCTGGTGGGTCTGTTGGATGTATGGTAGTGCACAGAGTCATTAAGCCAATGAATATTCTGGTTGTGTAGAGTTTTGTGGATAGTTGTGAGGATCTTGTGAAGTATTCTGGAGGGGATCAGAAGCCAATGGAGATCTCTGAGTATTGGCGATATATGATCTGTTCTGCGGGAGTTGGTGAGGATTCTAGCAGCTGCATTTTGCAGCATTTGAAGCGGTTTGAGAGAGATTGCGGGATGGCCTAGGAGCAGGGAGTTGCAGTAATCAATCTTGCTAAATAAAGTGGCTTGAAGAACTGTTCGGAAGTCATTGTGATGGAGGAGGGGGTCTTAGTTTCTTAATCCCTGTAGTTTGTAGAAGCAATCCTTAGTGGTGTTGTTGATAAATGTTTTAAAGTTTAGATGGCTGTCAAGAATGACCCCTAGATCTCTGATGTGATGTGGAAAGGAGGAGGGTTGGTCAGGGGAGAAGAGGTTATGGTGACCAGGGAAGATGAGAAGTAGCTCTGTTTTTGTAGTGTTTAGGGCGAGGTTAAGATTAGTTAGGAGGCGGATGATGGAGGTGAGGCAATTGTCCCAGGTCTTGAGGGCTTTAGGTAGGGATTCCTTGATGGGGATGAGTATTTGGACATCATCCGCATAGATATAATGTGTTAGGCCGAGGTCTGCAAGGAGTTGGCAAAGGGGTAGTAGATATACGTTGAAGAGTGTAGGGGAGAGGGAGGAACCTTGTGGAAACCCACGGGTTAGGTTAATAAGGTTAGATTCATGGGTGCCAATTTTGGCCTTATAGTACCTATTGCTGAGGAAGAATTTAAACCAGATGAGGGCCATTCCAGAGATACCTATTTCAGAGAGGCGAACGATTAGTATGTTGTGGTTGACAGTGTCGAATGCGGCAGAGCATGGCTAAGATGTAAGACTGGCCATTGTCGAGTCCTTTGAGTAGAGTATCGAAGAGGGATATTAAGAGAGTTTCCGTTTTGAAGAACTTACAGAAGCCGTATTGAGATGTGAGTAAGGTGTTGTGTTTTTCTAGGTGGTCCGTAAGTTGTAGGTTGACCAACCTTTCCATAAGTTTAGCCAGGAACGGGAAGTTGGAGATAGGTCGGAAGTTTGAAGGGTCAGCTGGGTCCAAGTTCGATTTCTTTAAAATGGGTTTGAGGGTGGCTTGTTTCCAGGCAGTGGGAACTTGTTCGAGGGAGAGAGAGCAGTTAATGATTTCTGAGAAAGGCTTGGCAATGATTTCAGGGATGGAAAGAAGTGCTTTTGTAGAGATGGCGTCCTCTGGGTGAGAGGAAGGTTTCATTTTCTTTAGGAGTGTTGCTATCTCCGAAGCAGAGGTAGGTTCGAAAGAATTGAATGAGATGTTTGGGTTTTTTTGGGTGGTGTGGGGTTGGGGGGTGTAGGGTGGGAATCATGTCATAAGCTTATCCACTTTGTTGTGGAAAAAGAGTGCTAGTTCGTTACATTTATTGATAGCTTCATTCTCTACGAAAAGGGGAGATGTTATATTAGTGAGGCTCGAGACAAAGGAGAAGAGGGCTTTGGCATTAAATTGGTAGTTGTGGATTTTTTGGGCATAGAAATCTTTTTTGTTTTTTTGGATTGTAGTTCTGTAAGAATGGAGAGTGAGTTTATAAGTAGCTAGCAGGGTGGGAGAAGAATCCTTGGGCCATTTCTTTTCTCTGGTTCACTTCTCCCCATTAACACTTATAGCTTTCTGTTACCCTCCCCCACTCTATCACCTTTAGTTCTGTCCCTGTCCTTCCCCCTTCACCACCTCGGCTCTCTCACATACAGCTTCAAACACCACCTCAGACTCACCTCCACCCCAACACCACTTCTGACTCTCTTCAACCCCATCACCACCTCTGGCTTTCTTTCATAGACTCTCTCCATCTGGCTCTCTCTCACACACCATTACCACAAGTTCTTTTGCACGCCCTCCCCAGATTTTTTGTCCCATGCACCCTCCTACCCTGGCTCTCTCTTATCATCTCAGATAGCTCAAGTTAGCAATGTTGTTTTCAGGGAGATGGAGAGGAAAGCACATTCACCACCTCTTCCCATGCTTTCACCAACATTTAACCCTCCTCATGCTACCTCCAGCATTCAACCTCTTTATTTCCCAAAATTCATTGCCCTTTTGATCACAGGCTCTGGCTGTATCTCTGTCCGGTCCAGGCTCTCTAATCTAGTTGAAATTTGCAAACAGGGTGGGAGAGAATGAATCTAGAGGATACATCAAAACAGAAAATAATAGCTCTGCTCCCTTGTCCAGGCCCTCCCTTCCTGTTTCTCCCACTTGCTACCTGCAGAGTCTGCTCCAGTCTCACCTCTCTCCTCCTGTGGGGACAGGAGGGAGGTGATTCTGAAGCAGATACTACAGAGAAGAAGACAATTACTTTGCTCCCATTTCTAGCCCTATCCTTCCTGTTCCCTGTATGCTCCCTAGAGGCAAGGAACTAGAGCAATAAACAGAAAAGTTGTTTGAAATTTGAGGTACTAGTCAATAGATATGGGGCAGAAGACATGAGTGCCCATGGCTAGTTATGCCCCGGCTGTGAGATATAAAATCCAATTTTATTGTTTTGTTGCTCATTTAGTCTTATTCATATGATCAGTATGTCACTCCTATGGGGGTAATTTTATAACAGAATGCATAAGTTAGCCAGCAAATGAATGAAAAAATTACACTAATTTTCAAAGCAGACATGCATAAGTCCGCTTTGAAAATTAATCCACCAAATTTACCCCACACAGGACTACATCTGCTATTATGTGCTTGGAAATTTTTCAGGAAATGTAAAAGTACGCACGATAAGTCCAAGCTCTTCCCCAACCCTGTCCCCAAGAGGATTACTGCTCAGGCAGTGCATGCATAGGCTCACCAGCATATTAAATGGCCAATTTTGTAAAAGACCCAAAAGTAAGTTACAAACAATCAATTAAATAGCAGAGAAACATTAATTCCAAGTGGTCAAATATTTATTGAAAAATATATAACCATAAGAACATAAGAAATTGCCATGCTGGGTCAGACCAAGGGTTCAACAAGCCCAGCATCCTGTTTCTAGCAGAGGCCAAACCAGGCCACAAGAACCTGGCAAGTACCCAAACACTAAGATCCCATGCTACTGATGCCAGTAATAGCAGAGGCCATTCCCTAAGTCTACTTGATCAATAGCAGTTAATGGACTTCTCTTCCAAGAACTTATCCAAACCTTTTTTAAACATAGCTACACTAAGGGGCGGATTTTAAAAGGGTTACGCGCATAGGCTCGGCGGTGCGCGTAAGTCCTGGGGCTTTACTAGGGGGCGTGCCGGGGGCGGAGCAACATTTGGGGCATTCCAGGGGGCGTTCCAAGGGGGGTGGTGCCGGCCCGGGGGCGTTCCGGGGGGGTGTGGCCGAGGCCTCTGGACCATCCCCCGGGTCGGGTGATGGCACGCCAGCGGGCCACCGGCACGCGCGAGTTATGCCTGCCTCAAGCAGGCCCTCCTCAAGCAAGCGTAACTTTTGCGATAAAGGTAGGGGGGGGTTAGATAGGGCTGGGGGGGTGGGTTAGGGAGGGGAAGGTGGGGGGAGGCAGAAGGAAAGTTCCCTCCGAGGCCGCTCCGATTTCAGAGCGGCCTCGGAGGGAACGAGCAGCACGCGCAGGGCTCGGCGCGCGCAAGTTGCCTTGACAATGCTTATGCTTTTTCCTATTTTATTCAGATGGATCCTTCTTCCAATTTTTGGAGGATATTTCTTTGGCTAAAATATCCTCTTTCACCTTACCTTTTAACCATGCCGGTAATCGTTTTACCTTCCTTCCACCTTTCTTAATGCATGGAATACATCTGGCCTGTGCGTCTAGGATTGTATTTTAAAACAATGTCCATGCCTGTTGACCACGTTTACCCTTTGCAGCTGCACCTTTCAGTTTTTTCTATTTTCCTCATTTTATCAAAGTTTCCCTTTTGAAAATTAAGTGTTAGAGCTATAGATTTACTTATTGTCCCCCTTCCAGTTATTAGTTTAAATTTTATCGTTATGATCACTATTGCCAAGTGGCCCCCATCACTCTCTCACCAAATTCTGCATTCCACTAAGAATTAAATGTAAAATAGCTCCCTCTCTCGTTGGTTCCTGAACCAATTGCTCCATGAAGCAGTCATCTATTACATCCAAGAACTTTATGTCTCTAGCAAGTCCTGATGTTACAGTTACCCAGTCAATATTGGGGAAATTGAAATCTCCCATTATTACTGCACTGCCAAATTGGTTATCTTCTCTGATTTATCTTAGCATTTCATCATCTTCTGACCATTTTGTCCAGATAGCATACTCCTATCACTATACTCTTACCCAACACACATGGCATTTCTCCCCATATAGATTCTATTGAGCATTTAGTCTCTTGTATGATCTTTATCCTGTTGGATTCTATACCCTCCCGGACATAAAGTGCCTCAACCCTACTGAGTTGATCCTCCCTATCATTGCAATTTAATTTGTACCCTGATATAGCACTGTCCTATTGCATATCCTCTTTCCACCAGGTCTCTATGATACCAATTATGTCAATCTCATCATTTACTGCTATACACTCTAACTCTCCCATCTTACTTCTTAGACTTCTGGCATTGGCATACAGACATTTCAAAGTGTGTATTTTGTTTGTATTAACAACCTGCTTTTCAGTTGATAAGGATAATTTGGAAATCTTTAGCTCAGGTGATATTTTACATATAGGCCCATGGACTACATTTGCTTTTATTGGAACCTTTCTGTTGGGATGCCCTAACTCTCCTGTTTCATTAGTATCCTTCAAGGATTCATTGCTCTGAACCATGCACTGCTGAGTGACTGTCAGCTTTCCCCCTTGTTCTAGTTTAAAAGCTGCTCTAGTGTCAGCGGCTTGGTTCCACTCTGGTTAAGGTGGAGCCCATCCTTTTGGAAATGTCTCCCCCTTCACCAAAGGTTTCCCCAGTTCCTTACAAAACTGAATCCCTCTTCCCTGCACCATCATCTCATCCATGCATTGAAATTCTGGAGTTCTGCCTGCCTCTGGGGACCTGCACATAGAACAGGAAGCATTTCAGAGAATGCCACCCTGGAGGTTCTGGATCTCAGCTTTCTACTTAAAATCCTAAATTTGGCTTCCAGAACCTCTCTCCCACATTTTCCTATGTTGTTGGTGCCCACATGTACCACCATAGCCAGCTCCTCCCCAGCACTGTCTATAATCCTATCTAGGTAACGCGTGAGATCTGCCACCTTCACACCAGGCAGGCAAGCTACCAGGCAGTCCTCAAGTCCACCAGCCACCCTGCTATCTACATTTCTATTAATCGAATCACCAACTATGATGACTGGCCTAACCCTTCCCTCCTGGCCAGTAGCCCTGGGAGACTTGTCCTCCATGTGAGATGACAATACAACACATGGAGAGCAGGTCCTTGCTACAGGATCATTTTCTGCTTTACCAGGGTGATGTTCTCCAACTGGGAGACCTTTCTGATCCAAGGCAGCACTAGGGCTGCCAGACTGGATTTGGGACTTGGCTACTACGTCCCTGAAGGTCTCATCAATGTACCTCTCTGTCTACCTCAGCTCCTCCAAGTCTTCCACTCTAGCCTCCAAGGATCAGACTCGTTCCATGAGAACCAGGAGCTATTTGCACCGAGTGCACACATAGGGGTAGATTTTTAAAAAAAGCGCGTTCGCATACTTTTGTTGGCGCACCAGGCGCAAACAAAAGTACGCTGGATTTTATAAGATACGCGCGTAGCTGCGCGTATCTTAGAAAATCCTGGATCGGCGCGCACAAGGCTGCCGATTTTGGGCAGCCGGAACGCGCCGGGCCGCGCAGCCTGCTTCCATTCCCTCCGAGGCCGCTCCGAAATCAGAGCGGCCTTGGAGGGAATTTTCTTTCGCCCTCCCCTCACCTTTCCCTCCCTTCCCCTACCTAACCCACGCCCCCCGACCCTATCTAAACCCCCCCACACCTTTATCCATGGATTTACGCCTCCCGGAGGGAGACGTAAATCCACGCGCGCCAGCGGGCTGCTGGCGCGCCGAGACCCGACCCAGGGGCAGTTCCGGAGGGCGCAGCCACGCCCCCGGAATGCCCCGGGCCGAAACCACGCCCCCGGACCCACCCCCAAAACGCCGCATTATTCGACCCCGCCCCCGACATGCCCCCTTCCGAAAACCCCGGGACCTATGCGCGTCCCGGGGCTCTGCGTGCGCCGGCGGCCTATGGAAAATAGGCGCGCCGGTGCGCAAGGCCCTGCTCGCGTAAATCCGGGCAGATTTACGCGAGCAAGGCTTTTAAAATGCACCCGATACAATCTCTCACCGGCGGATGAAAAATCATAAATGTGACACTCAATGCAAAAGACTGGAAAGCCCCCCTCTTGCTGCTGGACTGCTGCCTTCATGTTAATTTTGTTGAGTTCCTAGTTAAGTTTAGGATACTAAGGTAGTTGGAATTAGAGTACTTCAAATTTACAGGTATATTTACTAATTAATCTGTTAGTTAAGTTTAGGATACTAAGGGAGTAGGAATTAGAGTACTTTAAATTTACAGGTGAATTTACTAATTAATCATCTATAAGGGGATGATTACACTTTCAATAAGGGCTGGTACAATAATATGATTTAGATAAGAGCCCAATTGATTTTTAATGAGAAAGTGTCTCTTGCCTAAAAATCAAGGGTTGAGTTGGTGGGAAAGACAGACACTAGAATTAATTATCTCTGACTTGCTTATTATCTCAGACACACACAAACTCTAAAGAATATATCACACTATTTCACCTTTCTCCAAATTTTTATAAGTGCAAAGATTTCCCAAAGCTATACTTAACAATCCTCTTTAACCACCATTAAATTGATCTTCACTCAATTGAAAGGTTTGAGAAATGGCATGCACTTCCGGTCCTCTTCTACTGCAAAGGATATGGGGCCTCTGGAAGCTGGGGCTGTGGAATTCAATCCCTGGATTGCTTGCTGTGACCTCTGGACTCCTCTCCCGGGGGATGCTGGGAGCAGTATGCAGATGAGCCTTCCGGTCCTCTTCTACTGCAAAGGGTGTGGGGCCTCTGGAAGCTGGGGCTGTTGAATTCAATCCCTGGATTGCTTGCTGTGACCACTTGGAATAAATGTTTCTCCGCTATTTAATTGATTGTTTGTACGTTATTTTTGGACCTTTTCTGCATTGTCGAAACACACCTGCTGGCTTGATTACTATTTAGTATGTTTACTCATCGTTCCACACCTTATTGTGGCAATTTTGTAAAAGGTCATTTCTACAGATAAAACACTGTATTACTGGTTGAAAGGCCTTTGAAAAACAACATTCCTATGTATATTTTTTTTAGTAAAAAGTCTAACAATCTTATTATCAAGTCACCTTCAATCTTCAGATAATTTACTTTCTCAAATCATATTAGGGAAATCAGCAAGAGAGCTCGGAGTTTCTAGATTCTGACCTCTGCAAATTTCTTCATTTATTTGGACTCCTGCAGGTTGTTGTGACTAGATTTAAAAGTTAAAGACATTATTACTGTTTTATGATTAAAAGAAGCACCAGAAATTTCACAATTGGTGGTAACTTATGTCATACAAAAATGATAATGGTAGAGAAAAATGTTTTCAGATAAAAGTTAACAAGCAAAATGTTCTGGTTCCTAGTACTGTATTTACTAACAGGAAGCAACCATTTAAAAAAGAGTCTAGCAGTTTCTTTACCATTTTAGATTTTAATGACAAAAGCAGTTTTCAAAACTAGGCACACATTAAAAATGGGAGATACGTGCGTGGCAGGGCCGCGCACACGCCACAGGGATTTTCAAAGGCCTGCGCCTTTCAAAGGTATGCGCCAAAGAACAGATTAGATAAAAAGAGGCGGGCTCGGGCAGGGTCTGGGCGGGGCATGGGCAGGCCGGGACAGCACCATTAATTAAGCACAACCCCGCTGAAGCACAGGCTGGCAGCTGGCCGGCCTGCGCATCCTGCTACTGCTCTGTAGTGCAGGTAAGTTTTGAAACAAAAAAAACTAAGTTAGCTGGGTTTTAGGGGCGGATAGGGGAAAAGGGAGGCAGGCTAGCTAGGGGGTTTAGCGGACTAGGAGGGAACTGGGGAAAGGGCCTATCACATCGCCACAGACATCTTATAAAATCCCCCCCCCTTATGCGCGCCGATATAAAATCAAGCCAGCATGTGCACGCGGGTAGCAGATTTTATTCCCGCGCATGTTATAAATTGGCACATCCATGTGTACGCTCCAGGAACCATGCACACATGGACGCCCGTGCGCGGGTTTTAAAATTTACCTTGTATTTTATTATTTTTATGACACTTTCATTATATTCCAGAACAGTGTCAGTTTAATTCTGAGAACTGCAAAATCTATTGTTTTTTTCCTAGCTGATTTGGTTTTGCTGGTGCATAGAACATGTGTGCTTTTAGCATTTGAAATTGGTACTTAATTGTTCCCATCAAACTACTCACTAAGGGGTCGAATTTCCAGTCACTCGAATTAAGGAGTGGACTGGGAGGGAACATTCCAATTAAGGAGTGGACTGGGAGTGAATTTCCATACCTGGTAACTTTTGACTTCCAGTCACCCTGAGATTACCATGGATTAGTGGGGGGGCGAAGGGGGGGGGGGGAGACTGGGGGAGGGCAACTGCACAGTGGGACCGGATGCTCACAAATTTGCTCTCATAAATACTCTTACATGTTCACACTTACTTTCACTGCTCATTCTCTCACATTCTCACATGCCCATGTACACCTTTAGTTCTGCCATTCTCCCACCAACACACACATCACTCACGTCACATCTGCCATTCTCCCACAACACACACATCACTCACGTCTCTCCCTCTTCCATACACACATGCCCACTCACTTTCACACCCATGCTCACTAGGGGTGTGAATAGTTTTTTGACGATTTAAAAAAATCGTCGATATTTTTTAAATCGTCAAAAATTGTTAGAGTGCGCGATACAATACAAATTCCCCCGATTTATCGTAAAAAATCGTTAAATCGGACACGGGAATTATTTGGGGGGAGGGCGGGAAAACCGGCACACCAAAACAACCCCTAAACCCACCCCGACCCTTTAAAACCAATCCCTTACCCTCCCCCACCCTCCCCCACCCCCCCAAAATGTTAAATTACCTGGTGGTCCAGTGGGGGGGGGGGGTGTCCCGGCACGATCTCCCGCTCTCGGGCCATCAGCTGCCACTCATAAAGATGGCGCCGATGGCCCTTTGCCCTTACCATGTGACAGGGTATCCGTGCCATTGGCCGGTCCCTGTCAAATGGTAGGAGCACTGGATGGCCGGCGTCATTTTTTTTTAGCGCAGCTGATGGCCTGGGAACGGGAGATCGCTCCCCGCGGCCCCCCTGGACCACCAGGTATGTGTAAAAAGTTTTTTTGGGGGGGAGTCGGGAGAGTGGGGGAGGCTAAGGGGGTAATTTTAAAGGGTTGGGGTGGGGTTTTTTTTATCTGCGCGGACCTCACTAAAAGAAATTAGTGATGTGAATTGGAATCGGAACCGATCCCAATTCACATCTCTAACGATCAGATTTCCCTCACCCCCCAGCCGAACCCGATCGTTAAAACGATCGGGCACACGATTCACATCCCTAATACTCACTACACAAATACACACTCATTCACTCTTACAGACATCCTCATTCATTCTCTCTCCCCCCCTTTCAAAACACACTAGCAACAGCAGACTCTAACTTGGGCTCCTAGAGCAGCAGCAGCAGCATCTTCCTTCTCTTTCTGTGCTGCAGAAGTGGACGCTGCCTGTTTCTTACTCCTTGTTTGAATCATGGGCAGGAAATCGCAATGTCGATTAGCCAAGGAAAACAGGATGGGGCGGGCAAGTGGCTGGATTCAGGAAACAGGCTATGCAGGAGCAGGTGGTGTCATGAGGAAGCAAAGTTAAGAGTTGAAAAGATCCGGAGATGGAAGAAATCACTGTTGAGTTCCTCCTTTTTCAGCCGCGCAAGACCAATGACGTTCCTTTCTTCCTTCCGGGACCAAGCAGATTGGTTTTGCTGCAGCACCAGGAGATTTCCGGTATTGGCCCAGAGACCCAGTAATTATTTTAGACTTCCGAAGTCTCTGGGCCAAATCCGGAGAGTTCCCAGGTATGTCCATGACTCATGGATCCCTAGTGCTCTCCCTCCCTAATCCCTGCCTGATTCTCCTCTCTCCAGTCCTTTTCCTATATCTTCCCTAGCAATGCTCCCCATTCATTTGTGCCACATTGACCAAGGGCTTTGATCCAGCTTCTCCCCACAGTTGCCATCCCAACTTGTGCACATGCTCACAGAAAAGGAATTGATCCAGTTCCCCCCCTGGCCATTTATCACTATCATTAATTATCATTCATATATTAATAATCATTGTTTTAATCACCAATTCATCACTATTATTCAATCAATATAATCAGTATCAATATTTAATAATAATTATCAATTCATTAGGCAGGCCAATGAAACCCTGCCCAACCCACCCACCCTGAGTTGAAAGTGTACTCTTAAAGTGGTGTATATATAGATATTGTGTTTGTCTTCTTATAGTTTTCTCTCTCTCTCTCTCTCTCTCTCTCTATGAAGCCATCGAGTGCTTTTCAGTGTGCACTTGCGATCGGCAATGTGCATGCATGGAAATACAGTAGCTCCAGCACGTGTGCCGTGAGAGGTGCGGAAATAGCAAATGTTGCTTACCTGTAACAGGTGTTCTCACAGGACAGCAGGATGTTAGTCCTCTCATATAGGTGACATCATCAGGATGGAGCCCAATCACGGAAAACTTCTGTCAAAGTTTCCAGAACTTTGACTGGCCCCTACTGGGCATGCCCAGCATGGCACTAAACCTGAGCCAGCAGGGGTCCCCCTTCAGTCTTATTTGATAGCTACAGGTAGTGCCGAAAAAATAACACAATAAAACGTTACGAACCCAACACTGCGGGGCGGCGGGCGGGTTTCGTGAGGACTAACATCCTGCTGTCCTGTGAGAACACCTGTTACAGGTAAGCAACATTTGCTTTCTCACAGGACAAGCAGGATGGTAGTCCACACATATGGGTGAGTACCGAGCTGAGGATGTCCGAACATGCACCAAATGTACCCAACGGCGTGCAACAGGCACAACAACTGGGGTGGAATTTGGTAGAGGACATCCTGAACCCCACCGGGCAGGTGGAAGGGTGTTGGTACGTCACGTTGGAAATAGGTTACGCAGGACAGATTGGCCAAAGATGGAATCTTGTCTTCCGGCTTTGTCTAGGCAATAGTGGGCTGCGAAAGTGTGGAGAGAACTCCAGGTGGCAGCCCTACAGATGTCAGGAAGCGGCACCGATCGTAGGTGTGCTACTGAAGTCGCCATGGCCCTCACAGAGTGTGCTTTAACACGGTCTTGGAAAGGAATGCCTGCTTGCTGATAGCAAAAAGATATGCAGTCCGCCAACCAGGAGGAGAGAGTCTGCTTACCCACAGGTTGCCCTAGTTTGTTGGGATGGAAAGAGACAAATAACTGTACGGTCTAGGTAGATCGCTAGAGCCCGTTTACTGTCAAGGGTATGCAGAGACTGTTCCCCTGGGTTGGAGTGGGGCCTGGGGAAGAAGATAGGTAGTATGATGGATTGATTAATGTGAAACTCCGAAACTACCTTAGGCAAAAACTTAGGGTGAGCGCGGAGTACCGCCCGGTCCTGCAGGAGTTTAGTGTAAGACGGATAGGTAACTAGGGCCTGTAATTCACTAACCCTGCGAGCTGAGGTGATAGCCAAAAGGAAAATCACTTTCCATGTGAGATATTTTAGGTCACATGAGTGAAGAGTTTCGAAGGGTGGTTTCATGAGCCGCCCGATAACCAGATTAAGGTCCCAAGAAGGGGCCGGAGGACGTAAAGTGTCTAATTTTGGGACTCATAGCTTAGGGCACAAGAACACTGCAATTCAGCAAGAGGTTTTAAAATTTAGTTTATTTTGGCTTTTTTTTTAAAAATGAGGCAAAGACAAGTGTTCTGGGAGATGCTAGTTGGTATAGATAGAGGGCATAGTGCATCTCCCAGAACACTTGTCTTTGCCTCATTTTTAAAAAAAAGCCAAAATAAACTAAAGCAGTCATACAGCTACTTTCCTTTCTATGATGGTCCACCCCTAGGAGGCGCTGTCCCCTGTGATAAGAGCTACTTCCTTTTACAAATCTAAAATCTCTTTTTGTTTTCCTACGCTTGTAAACTCCTAACTCGCCTTCTAAAAGAAAAACTTAAAACAAACAACTTTGCACTTAATTAGAAGTCATTCTATTTCCATCCAATATGCATATGTTCCACAAAGTTCTTACTACCAAATCCTGCAAATACCCTAAATAGAAATACGAATCATTTCCAAAAGCACAGACATATCAGCTAGGAGTCTGGAAGCCTGCAAAATAAAAGGATGGCACAGACTAATATGCATTAACCAAAAGTTTTTCTTACTGGCACATAAATAGATAATAGACATTGCTGCTTATTTCTCTGTTGTTCACCGTCTCACAATCTTTCTCCTTTACATATCATCTAACCAGTCCACAATACAAACATGTAATACCTGAACTCCCATCAAAATAAACCACCTAATTCATTTCCTTTCTTCTAAAAGGTAGCAGCTACTGAGGTATAATCAAAACTGAGAAATATTTATCATCCTTACTGCTGCATGCCGTCCGTTTATTTCTGTCCTGTGTTTAAGTTAAAATAAATCCTATCGTCACACAATTAAATGCAACTGACTTACATCTTTTCTCTACCCAAAACAGTCTATATTGCTCAGTACACAGCCTTCTGCATATTCCTAAATCTCTTCCCTCTTTAACATTACTTCATCTCTCATCCCTAATATTCACTAAAGGTGGCTTGATATGGAGTAAGCCTTTAAGAAAACGAGCTGCGAGGGGTTGTACTGATATAGGGACATCCCCGACACCTTTATGGAAGGCGGCTACCGCACTGACATACATTCTGATGGAAGAGGTCTATAGACCTGATTCAGATAAATGCCAGAGATAGTCAAAAAACCTTGGGATTGGACAGGAAAAAGGATCAAGGGATTGCGAAGAACACCATGATGTATACCTTTTCCATTTATAGGAATAAGATTTTCTTGTGGAAGGCTTCCGTGAAGCAATCAGGACATGAGAAACCGAATCTGAAAGGTTAAGTGGTTGAAGGATTAACCTTTCAACATCCATGCCGTCAGGGACAAGGCCTGAAGATTGGGATGGCGTAGACATCCGTCATTCTGAGTGATCAGAAGCGGGTGCGTACCCAAGAGAATGTGCCTGCGGATGGAGAGATCCTGGAGTATGGGAAACCACACTTGGCATGGCCAGTGAGGTGCTATCAGGATCATGCTTCCCTTGTCCTGACGGAGCTTCACGAGAGTCTTCAAGAGAAAAGGAAGTGGAGGGAATGCATAAAGCAGACTGGTTGCCCACGAGAGGGAGAATGCATCTCTGGGATGAGAGCGCTCGCTCCGAATGAGGGAGCAGTAATTGTCCACTTTGTGGTTCTGAGGGGACGCAAAGAGGTCTATTTGGGGACAAATACAAAGTGATGCATATAGGAAAAATAATCCTGGCTATAGTTACACAATGTTAAGTTCTATCTTAGGAGTTACCACCCAGGAAGGGGTATCATAGTGGATAATACATTGAAATCATTAGCTCAGTGTGCTGTGGCGATCAAAAAGCAAATAGAATGTTAGGAATTATTAAGAAGGCAATGGCAAATAAACGATGGCTGTCATAATTCCTATGTATCGCCCCACAGTGTGACCGAATCTTAATACTGTGTGCAATTCTGATTGCTACATCTCAAAAAAGATATAGGGTCTGAAGGCCACCCTGTAAGTTTGTATCTGAGGCAATGGAGGTAAAGTGATTTGCCCAAGGTCACAAGGAGCAGCTGTGGGATTTGAATCTTGGCTTCCCTGGTTTGCAGCCCACTGCTTTAACCACTAGGCTTGAAATGGATTATAATCATATTTAGGAATACACAAAGGAGATAAAAGGATTTGATTGCATCCAGCTTTACCAGATTAGATATAAACAGTGATTCTGCAAAGAGACTGGTGTTCACTATTGATTGAGGCATGACACTTGTTTCTGTTACAGTCTATAAGTTATTCAACCACAATGCCCATAAGGTTAGCTTAAAACCACTAGTTTCCTGCTTCTCTTTTCTCGTGCTCATCTTCCTTGCCAAATCCCCTTCTCTTACAACAACATCAAATTTGCATTGGAGATTTCAGCTGATTTATTGTATGTCTACACTAAAAGAGAGAGAACAATGACATATATATATATATATATATATATATATATATATATATATAAGCAAATTGAATAAACACTTTGCAAAGGAAATCTAGCAGGCACAGAGGAAGAGCAATGCTGTATTTGCAGCGATCTATTTATTTTGTTTTCTTAATGGTTTGAAATGTATGCACTTGGTTATAGCCACGTTGTTGGGAGGCACCTCATTTTTTTTTTCAGATGCTTCCATCATAAAGCTATTACAGAAATGCTCTTTGCTAAGAATTGTGTGAGCAAGAATTTTTATTTTAGTAATGTGCAGTGAATTAAAAATCTATAATTCTGTAAATGAATAAAATGATAAGCATGAATGATAGTGTAATTATAACAGCTGTATTGGCCCTGGAGAAACTGGATTCTGTGTAGGTTGTGACACCGTTGGACCAGCAGAAGAATTATCCAAAGAAATACATAAACTGTTATTTCCACATCTGTGATCATATGAAGAAGGAGCCTATGTAAGCTTTAAAGCTCATTTATATCAATTTTGTATAATTCTTGTGTTGGATCAATAAAAGTTATTATAGCCTGCAAAGAATTCATTATTTAGTGCAATTACATCAGATCAGTGATTTTCAACCTGTGGGTTGGAATCTAATAGTGAGCCATATAAGACTTAGTGGCCTGTGTTCTAAAACCGGCATGACTCATAGGTTATCCTGTTATTTCTAATGTGGGTTAGTATATGAGCACAATGTAAAATGATATAGCAATCTATTTGGGGGTTTTTTACATTAATATTTAGTTTGTAATTCTGTTTTTGACATGATATATTATTTTCTCATATGGAAATGAATTATCAGAACTGTACTATTGTTAAATGTGATAATCCTCATTAAGGGAGTCGGTCCATTTTGCATCTCTAAGTATTCAGATCGTCCCATCCTATATCTCTGTAGCTTGTGAGCTGAATAATGTCTATTTACTTGTTCTGTAAGTCAGAAGAGCGACATTCTGTGCTTTGCTTCTGCACTGCCACTGTGCATCCTGACTTTAGCATACTGTTTAACTTAGATGCCCACCACAGGGAGTTTTCTCTTTGTTCAGCTATCTGTACGTTCTCATTCCAAAGAGCAAATTCTGGCATCCAAGGCCATTTTGGCAAGGAATGGCAAGTAACATGAAAGCATAAGCTCTCTGTGCTGGGAACCTTTATAGCATAAACTCCCTGGGAGGGGCACTTACAGTTGAACAAAATGCCAAAATCAGTAACACAGTGCAAAGTGCATACTGTTCTTCTGAAGGTGGTCAGTGTTGTCTTATGTTGTGTCCAGTGTGATACTCCATTTCAAACCCAGGAAGGACTTAAATTTCCAAGGTAAGTTCTCTGTGGCTGGAACCTGCAGATGAACAGTATGCCAAATTCAGGATGCGCAACACCAAAGTGCATATTATTCAGCTGTAGGTGCAATCCCCAGAGAGCTTATGTTGTAAATATAACTTCTTCTGTGGTCTGATGTGAAATAAACTCACATTTCTGGTTGCCAAAATAATTCTGTTGCTATGCCCAGTATAGTAGAAAGAGCTAGACACTATCAGATGGAACAGCAATAAAATGTGAGTTAACTGTTACTCCACCTCAGGCCAAAAAGTTAACAAAACAAAGGAGTAAAGAGGAAAGTGTTTGAAGTTGGAAGAAGTGTGACCAAAATGGTCTTACTCTTGAGATTGGCACTGGCCATCTCAACTTGGGCACAATCTCGCAAGCAAGGCTGTTTGGGCAAGGCATGCCAATCAAAATCAAAGGTAAGCTCTCTGGAATGGGCAATTACACTTAATAGCAATACACAGTACCTAGTGTAAATATGTACTGTTTGGCTGTAGGTGCACAACCCCTTCCCCCCCCCTCCCCCGAGATCTTACCCTTTTATTTAACTTGGCATGTCTTGTCCAAATGGCTTTGCATGCGAGATTATGCCCAGGTCTTGCATGCAAGGTCATTTTGGTCACACTCCGTCCAACTTCAAGCACATCCTTATTCCTGTTTTAAAGCATTAAAGTACTTTTCTGCATTTGTGTGGATTTTTCAGGTTAACTCACATTTTATAACATTTGTTTTTCAAAACAAGTTCATTTTCAAAAGACCGCGTGCGTAAGAAACAGGGGTTATGTGCGTGGCCGAGCCTTGCACGCTCATTTTTGAATGGGCCCAGCCACGCGCGTAAACCCCTTTACGCACAGAAGTGACAGGCCTTAAAAAAGGGGTGGACCGAGAGGCATGGTCTGGGTGGGGAGGGGCAGGGCAGGGTGGGACGGAGGCCAGCTGGGACAGCGGCCATTAACTTCTCTCCCAGGGATGCACACACGCTGGCTGGCTACCGGCACGCGTAAAATACTTCTGCTCCAGAGGAGCAGTAAGGAGTGAAATAAAAAAATTTGGGGTAGCTAGGTAGGGGTTAGGGGTCAGGGTGGAGAGGGGAAAGGGAAGGAAGGTTAGGCAAATTCCATACCTAGGAACTCTCCGGATTTAGCCCGGAGACTCCGGAAATTTAGACAAATTTCTGGGTCTCCAGGCCGCCACTTTCTCACAGGACAAGCAGGATGATAGTCCTCACATATGGGTGACATCATCAGGATGGAGCCCATTCACGGAAAACTTCTGTCAAAGTTTCCAGAACTTTGACTGGCCCCTACTGGGCATGCCCAGCATGACACTAACCCTGCAGCCAGCAGGGGTCCCCCTTCAGTCTTCTATTTTCCGCGCAGCAGTAGCCTCGCGGTTTAGGAGCTCTGAACACATTCCTGACAGGAATTTTTCCTCATGGACTTATTTAAAATAACTTTGCCCCACAGGGGTCCCTCCTCTAACATTCTCTGGCCGCGGTACTCCGGTACGTTTTTTCGCCGTTTTTTGGCGATTACCGTCGAATTTGGCCCTCGCGGCCTACTCGTCATCGATCGTACCGCGGCTTGATTTTTTCTATGGCCATGGCGTCAGGGTTTCGTCGGTGCCCGGATTGTACTCGCACCATGTCTATCACAGACCCTCATAGAGTCTGTGTAATGTGTTTAGGCCGTGAGCATGATGTCCTGACTTGCACCAAATGTGCCCTCATGACACCAAAAGGTCACAAAGCCAGAATGGAGAAGATGGGACTCCTTTTCCATGCTCACACCCCGATGCCGTCCATCGCATCGATGTCATTGGAAACGGCACCGTCGAAGTCGCACCAACATCGACATCCGCCCGGTGATCGCCCGCCATCGACGTCTTCACGGCCATCGACTCCCGTTTCTCCCCCTCAAGATCGAGAGGATCAAACGGAGAAACATCGCCATCGGCATCGTACGTCTCGGACCGTCGAGGGAGCGAAATCATCGACCTCGCCACAGTCCGAGCCACCATCGAAGAAGCCCCGTCCAGGAACGGCACTGACCACTCCTGTGACCGGGACATTGAGGCCACCCTCACCCGATCGGGGTTTGGGAGTCACGATTCCGCCTGTAAAGGTGGTCCCTCCGACTGTGCCTCAGCCTCCCTCTTCCGTCACGGAGCTGGAGTTGATTGCCCCAGGTCTCCGGGAAGAACTGGACTGGCTGGTCCAGGAGGCCATCGACAAAGAGATGCAACGGCTCCAGGTCCCTCCGGCACCGACATTGGCACCGAGAGTGGAACCAGTCACCGACCCGATTCCAGCAGCGCTGGCACCGCTGCTATCCTGGATGAAGGCGCTCATGACCGCCCTTCCACCAGTGATTCCCGGGTCTCCAATGGCCCCGGTGCAATCCCCGATGACAGCCTCATCGGGAGGAGAAACACCGTTTCGCATTCCTCCTTCGGGAGTTCTGCCTCAGCCATCGATGCCATGTTGTCCCTCACCACCGATTCATTCATCGGGAGCGATACGCACATCGGCGCCATCGATGCCTTTGATCGCAGCACCGATGCCTTCCAGGCCGTCCACGGTGCCCCTGGCGATTCCTTCGATTTTCTCGGAGCCTCAGCCGGGACCTTCGGGTATTCAACCCCCTTCTCGTCCTACAGGTCAGCCTACTGATCCTTATGACACCTGGGGTGATGAAACTTCCACAGACACCGATGACTTACCTTCACCTCCCTCTCCTACTGAAAGTAGAAAGCGTTCTCCTCCAGAGGACCTCTCTTTCATTAATTTTGTGAAGGAAATGTTAGAATTGGTCCCTTTCCAGCTTCAGACGGAGCAAGATGATAGGCACCAGATGATGGAGCTTCTCCAATTCCTGGATGCCCCTAAGGTGATCACTTCTATTCCCATTCATCAAGTTCTTCTTGACCTCCTCAAAAAGAACTGGGAAAATCCTGGATCCATTGCCCCAGTACACAGAAAGGCTGACACTACTTATCTGGTACAGTCAGCCCCTGGCTTTCAAAAATCTCAGCTTGACCACCACTCAGTTGTGGTGGAATCAGCTCAGAAGAAAGCAAAAAGGACAAAACCACACTCTTCTACCCCTCCTGTCAAAGAACACAAGTTCCTCAACAATATTGGTCATCGAGTGTTCCAAGGAGCCATGCTTATCTCCAGGATTGCTTCTTACCAAGCAAATACAGGACTTATCTGAAACCCTGCCTGACCAATTTCAAGAACATCTTCAAACCCTTGTTCACAAGGGGTATGAGGCAGGAAAGCATGAGATAAGAACAGCTTACAATATCTTCGACACCTCCACTAGAGTGTCTGCAACTGCCATTTCCGCAAGACGGTGGGCCTGGCTCAAGTCTTCTCACCTTCGCCCAGATGTACAAGACAGGCTCTCTGACCTGCCCTGTATAGGAGATAATCTGTTCGGTGAACAGATTCAGCAAATAGTGGCTGAATTAAAGGACCATCATGAGACCCTCAAACAGCTCTCATCGATACCTTCTGACTTCCTTTCTAGACAGCCCTTCAAGAAGGACTCTAAGAAGTCATTCTTCCGCCCAAGGAAATACTATCCCCTCCATCAACAAGGTCCCGAGCTACGAGGCCTTATCAGAAATCTCAGCCCCGCCAGCCTCAGAAGCAAAAGCCGCAAGCAGCTTGGAGAGCAGCAGCCTGATCCCTTGGAGAGCAGCAGCCTGATCCCTCTGCCAGCCATACCAGTGGGAGGTCGATTGTGCCACTTTCACAGCATGTGGCAATCAATCACAACCGACCAATGGGTACTAGCAATCATTGCTCACGGTTTCTTGCTCTTCCACCAGATTCACCACCTCTACAAGCGTGGAGAGTAAACGACCACTCTCTCTCCCTCTGGAGCAGGAGGTTTCCCTTCTTTTCCAGTTAAGAGCAATATCACCCTTCCCTCTTTCACAACAAAGCCTAGGGTTCTATTCCCGGTACTTTTTGATCCCCAAAAAATCCGGAGGGCTTCGTCCAATTCTGGACCTACGTGCCCTCAACAAGTACCTCCAATGGGAAAAGTTCAAGATGGTAACCTTGGGCTCGCTTCTACCTCTTCTACAAAGAGGAGACTGGCTCTGCTCTCTGGACCTCCAGGATGCGTACACCCACATTGTGATAGCTTCAGCTCATCGCAAGTATCTCAGATTTTTAGTAGGCCCAAAGCACTATCAATACCGAGTGCTTCCATTTGGCCTGGCATCGGCACCATGAGTCTTTACCAAATGTCTCGTGGTTGTCGCAGCTTTTCTCAGGAAAGAAGGTGTTCACATCTACCCCTATCTAGACGATTGATTAATCAGGGCCCCAACCCAGCAAGCCGTTCGATCGTCCCTGGATTTGACCCTACACACTCTAATTTCTCTAGGATTTCTTGTCAATTACGAGAAATCCTATTTAGTCCCATCTCAAACCTTGTCGTTCATTGGGGCAGACTTGGACACCTTACAGGCAAAAGCCTTTCTACCTCATAAACGAGTGCAAACCCTTGTTTCTCTCGCTCACCAGTTGCAGTTTCAGCATACAACAACAGCTCGACAATTCCTTGTCCTTCTCGGACACATGGCATCCTCATTCCATCTCACACCAATGGCCAGCCTGGACATGAGAGTTGGACTCTGAGGTCACAATGGATTCAAGCGACTCAACCTCTGTCGACCATTGTCCACATCACCGACGCACTCCGTCTGTCTCTCACCTGGTGGAAAGATCAGAACCATCTCCTCCAGGGACTGCCTTTTCATCTGCCAGATCCTCAACTCATTCTCACCACCGATGCTTCCAACCTCAGCTGGGGAGCTTATGTGAACGATCTGCAGTCACAAAGATTTTGGTCTCCAGAGGAAGCCAAACACCAGATAAATTTCCTGGAGCTACAAGCGATGCGATATGCTCTCAGAGCGTTTCAGGATTCTCTATCAAATCACGTTATCCTGATTCAGACGGACAACCAGGTGGCCATGTGGTACATCAACAAGCAGGGAGGCACAGGCTCCTTCCTTCTGTGTCAGGAAGCTGCGCAGATTTGGGCGGAAGCGCTCTCCCGCTCGATGTACCTCAGGGCCACCTACTTGCTGGGAGAACACAATGTCTTGGCAGACAAACTGAGTCGTGTCTTCCAACCACACGAGTGGTCGCTCAACCCCTCGGTAGCGACCTCTCTTTTCCAACAATGGCCACCAGCACTCCTGGGGCCTCGGCTGCCACTAAGCAAAATGGTGCCGGTGACCTTTAGCCCCTACCATGTGACAGAGGCCAACCAATGGCACCGGTAGCCCCTGTCACATGGTAGGGGCTGAAGGCCACCGGCGCCATTTTGGTTAGTGGCAGCCAAGGCCGCAGGAGCGGCAGATCGCTCCCGGGCCCTCCGCTGGACCAACCAGAGGGGCGTCGGGAGGGTGGCACTGGGGGGGAGGCAGGCAAGTCAGGGGCTGGCTGCCTGCTGCAGTGCCTCCTAAGTCTCGGCGCCTGGTCTCCGACTGCGCCGATCTTCTTTCTATGTGTGTGTGTGTGTGTGTGTGTGTGTGTGCGTGTGTGTGTATGTGAGAAAGGAATCTGCCAGTTTAAAAAAATGTATGTGAGAATGGAATGGAGCTTCTGTGTGTGTGTATGTGTTATGTATGTGAGAAAGGAATCTGCCAGTTTAAAAAAATGAAATGTGATAATAAATATACCTCAACTTTTGTGCTGGTAGCACAACTTTTGGGTGAAAGATGAAATTACTGAACTTTAAGCATCCCTCTTCTGGAAAATAAAATTTAACATAGTGAGTAGAAATACTAAAGCAAAAAAAAATTAAAGTATTTAAAATGTTCATCTCAGCAAAATCACAAATTTAAGATACTGATGCCAGGTGGGTTGGTTTTTTTTTTTTTTTTTTGGAAGCATAATTTAAGCATGAAGACTAGAATAGCTCAAATTTGAAACCATTTTGCTTTTGTTTTTTGTTTTTTTTTAAGCCTTTAGAAAATGTATATTTCTAAATGACTAAGACTGGAATCTTCCCATTTAAAAGGGAAGCTGACTAAGGATGTCTTTCTGTTCCATATCTCCCACATGAATAATCATACGACTGATAGTTTGAAGAAAGACACTTGCTTTATTGCCTGAAAGCGTAAAACAAGTGAAGCTGATCGGTGTGGGTGGCTGTCCCTTGGGAAAAGAACCTGAAGGAAGGGTGTCATTTCGCCTTCTGATAGGAATGTGGTTTTCTTATTTAATGGTTGGGAGCATCACTTTCACTTTTAGTAAAAGTGAAAAATGCTGCAAGTCTGAAAGCAAGATGCTTCTGTAAGAGTGTAATGTGTATGTGAGACAGGGAGGGTGCTTCTGTATGTGTGTGTTGTATATGTGAGACAGGGAGGGTGCTTGTATGTGTCAATGTGTATGTGCGAGAGAGATGGAGCATGTTTTTGGCTGGCTTGTGGCTGTGGGAGAGGGCATGTGTGTGATTGAGCCTGTTTGTAAGTGAGATAGAACTGGTGTGTGATTGAGAGCTTGTGCGTAATTGAAATAGAGAGAGCATGTGTGTGATTGAAAGCCTGTGTGTAAGTAGGAGAGAGAGCGAGAGCATTGTGTGATTGAGAGAGACTGGCCAGAGAGGTAACGTGTGTATGTGTGAGAGAGACTGATCAGGGAGATGACTGGTATGTGAGTGCTTGTGTGTGTGTGTGTGTGTGAGAGAGAGAGAGAGACTGGTTTGGGAGATGATTGGTGTGTGAGAGACAGAAACTGGTCCTGAGGTGTGACTGGTATGTGTGTGTGTGTGTGAGAGAGAGAAGAGACTGGTTATGGTCCCTATGTAAGAGGACTGTGAGGACAGTTTCAGCAGCTACTGCTGCTTCTGGTGTGGCCTGCAAGGGAAAGGAATAGGAGAACTGCTGGAGAGGGTAAGTAAAGGTGGCTTTTTAAGTTCATTTTTCTTGATTGACTACCATTTTATTTATTGGGTAGTATGTGATGTGTCTGCTGTTTGAAATATTTTATTGGTGTTTGGTAAAGTGTTCAAAATTTGCATGAGTCTTTAATTATTGGGTATTCTATTCATCAGCTGTTTTGAAATTATTTTATTTGTATGATTTTATAATTATGATTAATGATTTATATATCTTGATTTTATTGATTTGTTTTGCTAGGAATGGTGAAATTTTTGCTTTTCCATTGTTATACTGTATAGAGTCTGGCATGATGCGTTTTACAGTTCAGTTTTTGTCTGCACATTTCTATTTATACTTTATGTGGCTTTATTCTGAATTTGGTGAGGATTTGTGTTCTGCATGCAAAGACTGAGATGAAACATTCTTTTAGCATGTGGTTTCTCTGTAGGGATCTGTAGTAGCTTGGCCTGTTCGTTTTCCTGATAGGAAGTGTATTGATATTTTTGATTCTGGTGTATTATTTGTGGTATTCTTTTTCATAGGTGGGGTTGTTATTCTTTGAGTGTTGGCAAATAGTACTGTGTTGATACAGGAGGATCATGCCGAAATATATCACAATAGCGGGCCGATACAGTAAATATCCTGTGTGCACGATTCTGTATTCAAATGAGGGCCCATGGCAAAAAGAGGCGCTAAGGAGACTAGCGCGTCCCTAGCGCCTCTTTTTGGGCAGGAGCGGCGGCTGTCAGCGGGTTTGACAGCCGACACTCAATTTTGCTGGCGTTGGTTCTCAAACCCACTGACAGCCACGGGTTCGGAAAGCAGATGCTGACAAAATTGAGTGTCCGGTTTTCAACCCGCGAGCCACGGGCCGATTTCAAAGTTGTTTTTTTTTAACTTTTTTAAACTTTCGGGACCTCCGACTTAATATCGCCATGATATTAAGTCGGAGGGTGCACAGAAAAGCAGCCTGTAGGTATGATGCCATATGAATTCCAAGATGCAAAAGCAGCCTGTATGTATGATGCCATATGAATTCCAAGATGCAAAGTTTTCTTGTTGGCATCACAACAGTGCATGAAATTATCACACAACTTGTATATTAATTGTACCTCAGAATGTCATTTTTCATGTAAAATATGTTATAAATGCATAATTTAAAATTGTGTATGGGGAGGGGGTGCCATACTGTAAGGTTTGCCTAGGGTGCCTAATACCCTTGCACCGGCCCTGAGACAGAAAAATATAACAATTTCAGTAAAGATCAGAGGCCCTTATCAATCCCTCCATCCCCACCCTACCCACCCATTCCCCACTCCCCCCACAGCAATAAACTGAAATCACTACTGTGTCAGTGATTAACGGAAAAGCCAAGTTCAAATATCAGTATGATATTATTCATTCAAAATTAAACTCCTGGAGTAATGTGGTAGCACTTGTATGTAGCCTTCCCAGGCCGACAGGAATTTATGTCTATGAAGAGGAGAAGTCTGTGATGCCATATTGTCCATCTGCATCATGCGGTGTAAAGTGTTGTGCCATGACCAGAAAGAGAGGACCTCATGCCCTTTCCAGTGGAGGAGAATCAATCATTTCCCAACCACAATTGCCTTTTTAATTAATAATTGAGGTCCAGATGCCCAGACCAACAGTGGAGGAATGCAGTGAAATAGTAACACCTTCAGAGACAAGGGGATTGAGATGCCCAAGATATCTTCAACAAAGCTTGCAATACGACCCCAAAATCGCTTAATAGAAGGACACAACCAGAAGGAGTGAGACAGAGTACCAATAATCTTGTGGCATTTCTCACAGGATATAGAATTGGATTGTTTAGAGTGAAACATTATTTGCTGAGACGCATATGCTCTCCGAAGGAATCTGTACTGCATTTCTCGATAATATATGTTAGGAGATATAGTCGATACATGCTTGAAACAGGAGTGAAAAATAGATGGGGTGATCAAAAACACTCTGTCTTTGTTCCACCGTTTTGCCAATTCAGGCTAGGTATTGGTTCTTGTGGTTTTTTGAAACCTTTGTAATAGGTGGACAAAGACAGAGGTTGCGATTTTTCAAATAAGAACAAAGCATCCAAGAAGTGAAAGGCGGCTGGTTATAGAGAGTCTAGAGGAAGAGATTTAACATAGTGTTGTATTTGCATATGGGAAAAGGAATGAGCGTTGCGTAGGCCATACAGATCTTTCAACTCCTGAAAAGTAAAAAGTTTACCCTCATCATTGAGAACATGCCCCAACTGAGTAATTCTCTGAGAGACCCAAAAGTGAAATTCAGCAGACTGAGAGCCGGGGGTAAATTCAAGATTACCTCGGAGTGGCAATAGTCGGGATATCCCCAGCCGTTTGGTCAAAAGTGTCCATGCCTGTCTAATTGGAGAAATTAAAACATGGTGCTATAGGGAAGTTGGGAGACTGTCTGCCTGTAAAACATACCACAGGTCCAAGGGGGCCACCAGTGCCTTATCAGTAGAGAGGTTCACATAGAAGGAGCTGCCCAAGAGCCATTCCCGAACAATGTGCAAATTACTAGCCAAATTATAAATGGCTAAACCAAGGACCTCTAGACCCCCCAGCCCCATTTTTTTTTCAACCACCTCAGGGGAATTTGTGGCTTTTTCCCCTCCAAATAAAGGAACATAACAGTTTATCCATACTTAAAAGATCTTTATACTTAACGTGCAGAGGTAAGTTCTGCAGGACATAAAGCCACTTGGGCAGGATGATCATCTTAAATAGATTGATATGACCCTCCCCCCCTCCCCCCCCCCAAGAAAAGTGGCAAGTTGCGCCATGCCTTCATCTTATCTTGGGAAAATTGTAACAGAGTGGAAATATTTAAATTATAAAGATTCGATAAATTGGTGGAAGGATGAACACCAAGGTATCAAAGAGTATCATTGGCCCAGTGTAAGGGAAAGGATTCCCCCATCTCTCTTTAAGGGCTTCAGGGAAAGCCAAGGCCTCAGATTTGTCCTGATTTAGACGAAGGCCTGAGAAAGCCCCAAACTCCTGAAATATTGATAAAAGAGAGTATAACGATGGTTTGGGATCTGTTAAAAATACTAAAATATCATCCGCAAAGGCCGCATATTTGAACAGTTCCTTCTGAAGCCGTATCCCCCGCACCATATTAGCAGAATGAATAAATAGAAGGAGGGGTTCCAAATTTAGAAGAAAGAAAAGAGGAGAAAGAGGACAACCCCGTTGGGTCCCGCTAGTGATGGGGAAGGCTTTTGACTGCAATCTAGTAGCAAGGATAGACACGGTCGGATCGTGGTAAAGCAGTTGAACCACATAAAAAAAAACCCACCTCTATCCCCATACAATGTAAAAGGTGAAATAAATGTTCCCACTCCACCCTATCGAATGCTTTTTCAGCATCAAAGCTTACCACAAGAGAGGGTTCTTCCACTGTGCTGCAAAGTGCCATAGCTGTCAAAACAAATCTAATTTTAGTAAGGGCATAGCATTTCTGAACAAAGCCCACTTGTCCCGGTTTGATGAGGGAGGGTAAGATATCAGCCAATCGGTCTGCTAAGAGTTTTGCTAACAACTTTTGGTCAAAGTTCGGCAAGAAAATGGGTCGGTACAACACCAGAGAAAGTAGGTCCTTGTCCGGCTTGGGGGTAAGGGTTATATGGGCTATATTGGTGTGAGCAGGGTAAGCACCCAAATTTATCGAGGCGTTGAAGGCTAAGGATAGAGGGGCACCAAGAGAATCAACCAAACTTTTGTAAAATTTAGCACTAACCCCATCAGGGCCTGGGGCCTTAAATTGTTTTGCCTGACAATTAGCCATCTTGACCTCCTCCTCTGTGATTGGTCTGTTCAACCAAGTACACTGGTCTGGAGTCAGGCGGGGGAGATTAATCTGGGCACAAAAATTAACCCATTTCTCTTTATCCCAGCCTTCCGAAGTATAAGTCCGAGTAATATTTCTGGAAGCTACTTAATATGGTAGAGGTGTCATTGAAAACTCGGCTGGAGGGGGCTCTTAAGGCATTAATATACCAAGGGCCCCAGGTGGTTTTAATCAGATTGGCCATCAATTTCCCTGATTTATTGCTGAATTGAAATAGTTGAAACTGATAGTACATTAAACTCTTTTTAGCTCGTTGATGCACAAGGGAATTGATGGCCACTTGTAGCAACAAGAAGCGCTCTTTATTAGGGCAGGTATTGGAGTGTAATAGAGCTCTTCTGGCACACTGAAATTGACTACTCAAAGATAAAAGGCTTTTGTCTAACATCTTCCTCCTATGGACCAAATAGGAAATAATATCCCCACGCAACACAGCTTTTGCAGCATACCAAAATAAAATGGGATCGTTCACATATTTTCCATTCAATTGCGAGTAATCATTCCATTTAGATTGGAGAAAATCATGGAAGTGGGAGTTATCTGCTAAAAAATATGGGAAATGCCAAAAAAAGAGGGCTGTGGAGAGGGGACCAGGAAAATTCAATCCAAATAGGAGCATGATCGGAAATGCTAATATCAATGCCCGTATCACAGATTTTGGAAAAGATGGGATTACTAACTGATAGATAATCTAACTTAGAATAAGTAGCATGAGCTCGTGACAAATGTGTAAAATCCTCGTCGGTGGGGTGTAGTAACCTCCAGGCATCCACCAAGTGTAAGGAGTTTTCGAAAAAGAGATCCCCTTACTCTGCCTGGCTAGTGTGGGATTTATCTAACTGGGAATCCCTGACAGCACTGTAATCCCCATCCACCACGACAGCATGCTCTAGCCCGAAAAAAGGCGGGATTGTAATTGTTTGGGGCATAGAGGTTACAGAGGACAAGAGGAGTATGTTGCATGTGCCAGCTGCGGCAGGCCCATGGCCAGGCCCTCTTACCCCCGTTTGCCTGCTCCAGCACCTGGCTCTGCTTTTCTTGTGGCTGTGGGCCGCTGCCTCTGACTCCGGGCCACTCCCCATGCTCCCAGCTCCACAGTGGATGTCCCAGCTCCGCGGTGGGCCTCCCTGCTTGGTCCGTGTGGAGATGCTGGGGTCTCACGCCGTGCCCCTCCATAGGCACGCTCATACATCAGTTCTTCTTTTAAAGGGGCTGCGGTGGGAAACCAACCCGTGGTCCCGAATGATGATGTCACTGGGTCCCGGTACTTAAGGCCGGGCCCAGCCAGTGTTTCCCTGCCTTTGCAACAGGTCTCCATGCTTAGTTGCTTGTTCCTGTGATTCCTCTGTGTTCTTGGTTCCTGATTCATCTTCGTTCCTGTTCCTGCTCCTGGTACCCGTTCCTGCTCCTGTGTTCCATGTCTACCCTGCTTGCTCGCACTGACTGACCTCCTGGCTTTGACTACTGCTTCGTCTGACCATGCTACTGCTTGTCTCCTGGCTTTGACCTCTGCTTCATCTGACCACGATACTGCTTGTCTCCTGGCTTTGACCACTGCTTCGTCTGATCAAGCTACATTTTATGACTATGTTTGTCTCCTGGCTTTGACCACTGCTTCGTCTGATCACGCTACGTTTTATGACTATGTTTATTTGATTAATTTTTATGAGTTTTTATCTTTCTTAACAGCTAATTTATTCTTTTACTCTATATAGTTTTTAGCTGTTACTATTTATGAATATTGTATTTCTGATTTGTTTATGCTGTGTAAACCGATGTGAAGGCTTGTCCGATGTGTCGGTATATAAAATTTAATAAACCATTAAACCATTACTGCTTGTCTCCTGGCTTTGACCATTGCTTTGTCTGACCACGCTACTTATTATCTCCAGGCTTTGACCTTTGCTTCATCTAACTACAATTCTGCCCATCTCCTGGTTTGACCTTTGCCTTGCCTGACCATTCTACAGCTGACTTCTGGTTTCGACCCACACTTGTCTTGCCACTCTTCCTTACCTGCCGCCTGCCCTGACTTCAGCCTGCTCTATGACGCTTCTCTTGTCTTCACTCTGGACTTGGCCTCTCAGGCTGTGACCTGTTCTTACTCAGGCACCCTCTGTCTGCCTCCTGTTCTCATTGGCGCCCGGGTATCTGGGACTCTGCCTCGTCCAGATCAGACCAACTACTTCTACTACCACTTCTGGCCCCTGGCTGACCTCCTCATCATCCCTGAGAAGACCTTAGACGGAGGCCCACCTAAGTCCAGCTGGTCCCAGTATCCAAGGGCTCAACCTGCGGGGAACGAGGGCTGGTATTGGCGAAACTTCAATCGGCCTCCATTAGTCAGCCAGCTCCGCTTGCCCTGCTGGTAGCGTCAACCCCACTTCAGCCCAAGGGTCTACCTCCTGCGCAACAGAGTGTGTTTGAAATCCGCAATTAAAATAATATAGCGTCCATGGGGGTCTTTAATTACTTTCTGGATAGTAATGGGCAGATGTTTACTGATCAAAACGGCTGCCTCTGCAGACTTGGTGGAAGCAGGTGCGTAATATACAGCCCCTACCCAGCTTTGGCTCAATTTTTTATGTTCCAAATCGGTAAGGTAGGTTTCTTGTAAAAATGCCAGATCTACTGCCTTTTTCCTTAAAGTAGTGAGAATTTTGGATCTCTTGATAGGGCAGTGTATACCATATACATTCCAGGAGAATATGCGAGTCCCACGATTAGCCATTCATTCTTTCAGAAATCGCACATAAGATTCACTGATCACATACTGAATAGGGACCCTCCCAGCAGAGGCCCCCATCCGAGCTAAAGTCTGAAAATGTGTTCTAAAATGGCTTCAGAAATAAGAACCTAATGACACAGCACATGAAAAGTATACAGACAACAACCCAAAGCTTCCCCTCCCTATCACCCTCCCCCCTCCCGAACCCCCAATTTCCCCAAATTTTAACTATACCCTAATGTATAAGCGAGATCACTACCATACAAATAGATCCCTCACCTTCAATCCAACCCCATCCATTAAGCCAATGTAAGGGCTGTATAAGAGGGCTCCAACCCTGAGTATATAACCATGAAACTAACAAAGAGTTTATTGAGCGAATAAAAAAAGAAAAAAACTCAGTCAAAAGGATGACCTCATAAATCAAGAGGAGTGAAGCCAGAAGATCTCCGGCATCGTGCTGCAGGCGATCGGCGAACCAACTTAGAAGTTGATGAGGAAAAAAAGGCCCAAAAAAGCACACCTAACTGGTGCAAAGGATAGGAGCGCAACACGTCCATGAGGTTTCATGGTACGGGAGACGCTAAAGTTGTGGAGCCTCTCTCAGAGGTAAAAGACAGTGCAGTTGCGTGTCCTCCGCATGATTGAGCTAGGACCCCCATACCAGTTGCTGCTGAACAGCCTGGTGCGGATTCATTAAGGGTGACAATAAATTGCTGAACTTCGTTGGCTGTCGAAAACCAGCGCACTCCGTTGGGAGTCTAGACATGGAGCTTGGCGGGGGAAAACCAGAACTGCTCGCAGGCCTATGCTGAATAGCTTGGAGCAGAATGGGGCTAAGGCCCTGTGCTGTGCTGCCAAATTTGCAGAGAAGTCCTAGTAAACCAAAATCTTTTGTTTTTCATAAACTAGAGATTTCCCGGAGCATAAGAGTTGCAATATTTTGGATTTGTGGGCAAAATTAAAGATTTTCGTGATCACCATTCGTGGTCGAACATTGTTTACCTTTTTAGGCCCTAGACAATGCGAGCGCTCCACTCTCAATAGGCCATGTGCGTGGGACAGGCTCAGCTCTTGAGAAAGCCACGATTCAGGAAGGTGGGTAAGTCTCTTTCATCCAGGGATTCTGGCAAGCCAATAAACTGCAAATTGGTCCTATGCAAATGATTTGCGAGGTCCTCTAAGCGCTCGGCATGCTTGCCAAAGAGGATTTGAGTAGGGAAATCTCAGTCTGAGACGTGTGGAGGCTATCTTGAATGTCAGACACCTGCTGTTCCACTTCAATGAAGCGCTTCTCTAAACTCGTTATGGAAGTGGAGAGTTCAGCGAGTTGAGCTCGGGTGCCAAAGCTTCTACCACCGCCGTCTTCATATCCACTAATCTCACTGCATGCGCTGTGTCAGGGGGCCCAGCGTCATCCTCCATTGGTGCTTCGGCAGGCCTAAGCTTGTCCTTCTCTTTGTCTTTTTTTGTCATTCGAGACAACATTTCTGCAAACAGGCTGAATCCTGAGGATAATATTTATTTATTTATTTAAGTTTTTTATATACCAACATTCAAGACGGTGGTCCCATCATGCTGGTTCACAAGAAACAGGGGTGAAATTATAATAAACTTTACCATTTAAACAATAGTGCAGAAAAGCAGTTACATATAACAAGGAAAACAATAACTTGGAATGAGAGAGGAAATGAAGATCAGATAGTTATATACAAGTATAAATAACATTGTGAAAGGTGGCTATTAACGCTAATGCTAGCGGAGCTTGTTGCATGAAGGGAGTTAGATGGAGTTGGATGGAGTTAGATGGAGTTAGGGAAGGCCTGTGTGAACAGCCACGTTCACACAGGCCTGTGTGAACGTGGCTGTTCACAAAGGCCTGTGTGAACAGCCACGTAATAGATGTTAGGATGTTAGTTAACAGCTATGGATGGGGCAGGATGCAAAAGCAGGGATCTGAGAAGGGAGTTCACATCTGCTCCCTTCACTGCATCACATGATCTCTCGAGATTTTTTTTTAATGTTTGGGTACTTGCGTGGGTAGTTGATTTCATAGCATGCATGCCGCGACATGCGATGTTACAAAAATTGGCTCATCCATGTGCCGAGGGTGCCAGCCATTAGGGTGCCAAAGAGGAGTGGCGGCACTATCGGGGGAGTTGGGGGTGGTGGTGCAACCGGGGGTGGAACTGCACGTACATTATTGCCGGCAGCACCGCAGGAAATAACTACACCTTTTCCCGTGGCACTATGGGGGTGATAGTGTGTGGTGCGGCTGTACTGCGGTGGGTGAAACTGCACCACCGTGATGTGGCCAGCTGCCCATTATCGCTCCCCCGCCCCTTTTTTTTTCACCTCATGATGAATCTAGGGGTAAGGCAGGTCTCTAGTGCTCTACAGCGGTACAATGCACAAGTTTTCACACTGTAGCATCCCCAGCAATGTTTCTATGGAGGAAATAAGGGTTCAGCTTTTCCCATTCCTATCACTCAATAAAAATAATGTTCCTTCAACTGTACTGTCAACTCTGTTTAACTTAATTAACCTTTAGATCTTTATGACACAAGAAAGTAGAAATTACACACATCCCAATCTTTATACTACTTAGAAATCACAATATGGCCCAGTCCAGTTTAAACCTAACTTTAACTTTGTTCCTTACCCTACTCTCACACAGAGTCTGTAGTGAATCCATTCCACTTTACCACACTCTGTGCAAAAGAGCCCTGATTTAGTAATAGAATAAAGTATCTGTTAATGGCAATCAAAACAGACAGCTGAAATACTGGCAATATCCATAAGTCAGGCTCTCCTCCATAGTGGGGCCGGAGCTGTTCCCCTTCTGTCCTGAAACAATCTCTCCCTCCATTTCCCTCCCAGTCAGCCACTAAATGATCTGAAAAAAAAAATCCCATCCCCTCTCTCTTTTTCTCCCCACCCAGCCAGTCACCAGTTTATCATTAAAAAATGATAAGAATCCCTTCCCTCTCCCTGCCATCCAGCAACATTACAACAATTAATATCCTCTCCTGCCTTTTTTCTAGTCACTGTTGCAGTCTGGGAAGCTGCAGACCAGGAGTGAACCCTTGGGCCGAACTACCCCAATGATAGGGCAGGTCGGGAGGCGGAGCCACAGGCAGAGGTCTTCACCCGGGAACCAGGAACCCCCAGGAGGAGCCCGTAGGGTCCTAGAAACTTGGGACTTAGGAGAACAGTGAGAGTCTCTATAGTAGAAGAAGGCCTGGGCAGAGAATATGATAAGGTAGTCCAATAGGAATACTGTAGTCCGTGGGCTAGTTGGGACCGGCGTATGCTGGAGCAGGTAGTGAGTAGATACAGAGTCTATAGCGTGCTGTGGACTGGAGCAAGCTATGAGCAGGAACGGAGTCTGTAGCGTGCTATGAGCTGAAGCAAGCTGTGAGCAGGAACGGGGTCTGTAGCGTGCTGAGAACTGGAACAGACTGTGAGCAGGATCGGAGTCTGTAGCATGCTATGAGCTGAAGCAAGCTGTGAGCAGGAACGGAGTCTGTAGCGTGCTGAGAACTGGAACAGACTGTGAGCAGGAACGCAGACGAACCCAGGTCAGGCTGGCAGCAGGCAGGAGCGGAATCAGGCACAGGCAATGGTCGGTGGCTGGCAGCGAGCAGAAGCGGAATCAGGAACAGGCTGAGGTCAATGGCAGGCGGCAGGCAGAAGCGGAGTCAGGAACAAGCTGAGGTCAATGGCAGGCGGCAGGCAGAAGCGGAGTCAGGAACAGGCTGAGGTCAATGGCAGGCGGCAGGCAGAAGCGGAGTCAGGAACTAGCAGAAGTCAAGTCAGGAACATGGAACAAGCGAAGCGCAACTCAGAACTACTAACCAGTAGCAACCCTCGTTGCAAGGCAATGAGACGGTAACCGAACGCCGGTTAAATCAGGCTTGGGGCGTGGCGTCGTAGCCCGGGCGGGGCCAGACTTCTGGCGGCTGTGCGTCCATAGTGCGCATCCTCACGCGCGCGCGTGGCGGCAGGGAGATGAGCTGGTAATGGCAGATGCCCTGGAGGGCCAGCAGAGCCGCGGGAGCGGCGTTTCCACCACTGTAGGTAAGCGCAGTGCAGAGCGGATAGGGGGGAAGCGGTGGAGACCGCAACAGTACCCCCCCCTTTACGGCCCCTCTTGAGAGGCCCGGGTTTACCTGGGTGGTCCCGGTGGAACTGGTGCAAGAGATCTTTGTCCAGGATATTACGGCTGGGCTCCCAGATGTTGTCTTCGTCACCACAGCCCTCCCAAGCCAGTAGGTACTCCCATCTACGGTTGTGGAAGCGGATATCTAGGACCTCCCGCACTTGATACGTGGGATCGTCATCGATGGTCGTGGCCGAAGGATCCGGTGGTGGGCGGTGGGACCGGGAGAGAACTACAGGCTTGAGCAGTGATGCGTGAAAGACATTGTGGACCTGGAAGGAAGATGGTAATCTTAGCCGATAGGACACCAGACCCACTCGTTCAGCAATTCGGAATGGTCCGCAGAACTTCAGAGCGAATCTTCGAGAGGGAAGTCGGAGGTGCAGATTCTTCGTGCTGAGCCAGACTTTATCCCCTGGCTGGAATGTGGGGGCCGGTCGGCGATGGCGATCGGCTGTCTGTTTGGCCTTAGTGGCCGCGCGGAGTAGCTGTCTTCGCGTCATGTGCCACAATGCCTGGAGCTGCTGGGCAGTTACCTGAACAGCAGGTGAGGCACTGGGAGCCTCCAGCGGCAGCGGAGGCCATAACGGCTTTCCGTACACCAGATGGAATGGAGACTTGCCAGTAGCAGCATGGACCTGGTTGTTATATGCGAATTCGGCCCAGGGCAGGAGCTCAGACCAATTGTCTTGCCTCTCGTTAATGAATGCCCGGAGGTATGCTTTTAAGGTTCTATTCATCCTCTCGGTCTGTCCGTTGCTTTGAGGATGGAAGGCTGTGGAAAAACTGAGCTTTACCTTAAAGCATCTGCAGAGCGCTCTCCAGTAGCGGGCTACAAACTGAGAGCCTCTGTCCGACACTATGTCCTGGGGAAGACCGTGGAGCCTGAAGACATGTTGGGCGAACAGATGGGCCAACTCGGGTGCAGAGGGAAGCTTCGGAAGAGGAACTAGATGGACCATTTTCAAAAAACGGTCGACCGTGACCCAGATGACCGTATGTCCATCAGACGGAGGTAGATCTACTACGAAGTCCGTAGCTATGTGGGTCCATGGCTCAGTGGGGACCGGAAGTGGGTGGAGGAGCCCGCAAGGGGAGCCAGGACTGGGCTTCTGGCGAGCACAGTTAGGGCAGGAGGCTACATAGGAGGCGACATCACGCCGGATGTTAGGCCACCAGTAATACCAGTTAACAAGTTCCAAGGTCCTTTCTCGTCCAGCGTGTCCTCCGATCAAGGAGTCGTGAGCCCAACGTAAGGCTGTCAGCCGGTCCCGGCGCGAGAGCACCTTCCTGTCTTCAGAGAGGATAGTCATGGCAGACAGACGAACCTTAGCGGGATCCAAAATGAATTGAGGTGGCTCATGGTCCTCTTCAGCAGAGGAGGTGCGGGACAGGGCATCTGCCCGGAGATTCTTGGCCGCAGGACGATACTGTAAAACAAAGTCGAACCGACTGAAAAACAAGGCCCAGCGGGCTTGGCGGGGGTTCAGTCGTTGAGCCTGAGTCAGGAATTCTAGATTTTTGTGATCGGTGTAAACGGTGGTGGTGTGCAAGGAGCCCTCGAGCCACTGTCTCCATTCTTCGAAGGCAAGTTTTATTGCTAGCAGCTCTTTGTCCCCGATGGAGTAATTGCTTTCAGCGGGCAAGAACATCCTGGAGAAGTACGAGCAAGGAAGAAGTTGTCCAGAGTCGGAATGCTGGCTGAGGACTGCTCCCACTGCGATACTGGAGGCATCGACCTCCACGATGAATGGTCGTGAGGGGTCCGGGTGCCGGAGGCAGACGTCAGAGAGGAAGGCCTCCTTGAGATCAGAGAAGGCTGCAACCGCAGCATCAGGCCAGTGCTTAACATCAGCTCCTTTTCGGGTCAGGGCTGTGAGAGGAGCCACCCGGTGAGAGTACCGTGGGATAAAATGTCTATAAAAGTTCACAAAGCCCAGAAACCGTTGGAGGGCTTTAAGACCTGTGGGCCGGGGCCATTTCGTAATGGCCACTACTATCTCCGGATCCATACAGAAGCCGGTAGCAGAGATAATATAGCCCAGGAAAGGCAAAGACTCGGCCTCGAATACACATTTCTCCAATTTGGCGTATAGACGGTTAGCTCGGAGAGCCTGGAGGACCTGGCGGACATGCTGGCGGTGAGAGTCCATATCTTTAGAGTATATGAGTACGTCGTCTAGATAGACTATCATGTGGGAGTGGAGCATCTCTCGAAGCACCTCGTTCTTGAGGTGCTGGAAGACAGCGGGGGCATTACAAAGCCCGAAGGGCATCATGAGGTACTCGTAATGCCCGACTCTGGTGTTGAATGGAGCAAGCTATGAGCAGGAACGGAGTCTGTAGGGTGCTATGAGCTGAAGCAAGCTGTGAGCAGGAACGGGGTCTGTAGCGTGCTGAGAACTGGAACAGACTGTGAGCAGGATCGGAGTCTGTAGCGTGCTATGAGCTGAAGCAAGCTGTGAGCAGGAACGGAGTCTGTAGCGTGCTGAGAACTGGAACAGACTGTGAGCAGGAACGCAGACGAACCCAGGTCAGGCTGGCAGCAGGCAGGAGCGGAATCAGGCACAGGCAATGGTCGGTGGCTGGCGGCGAGCAGAAGCGGAATCAGGAACAGGCTGAGGTCAATGGCAGGCGGCAGGCAGAAGCGGAGTCAGGAACAAGCTGAGGTCAATGGCAGGTGGCAGGCAGAAGCGGAGTCAGGAACAGGCTGAGGTCAATGGCAGGCGGCAGGCAGAAGCGGAGTCAGGAAATAGCAGAAGTCAAGTCAGGAACGTGGAACAAGCGAAGCGCAACTCAGAACTACTAACCAGTAGCGACCCTCATTGCAAGGCAATGAGACGGTAACCGAACGCCGGTTAAATCAGGCTTGGGGCGTGGCGTCGTAGCCCGGGCGGGGCCAGACTTCCGGCGGCTGTGCGTCCATAGTGCGCGTCCTCACGCGCGCGCGTGGCGGCAGGGAGATGAGCTGGTAATGGCGGACGCCCTGGAGATGCCGGCAGAGCCGCGGGAGCGGCGTTTCCACCACTGTAGGTAAGCGCAGTGCAGAGCGGATAGGGGGGAAGCGGTGGAGACCGCAACAGTCAGGGCCAGACCTGAGGCTTAATCATTGGAAGGGGAGCAACTGCAGCTGTAAATTAACAAGCCAGTGTGAGACTGTGTCTGTTTGCTCTTAGGTCCTGCCTCCTGTACCGATGCCAGGAGGGTGAAAGACTACCATGGGGCCTGAAGTGGAGCAGTCACTGACTCAGTCTCACACAGCTTGTTAACAGTCAGCTGCAGCTTCAACCTTCCCAGAGTCTGGGCTTTGGAACTGGCCTCAACTGGAAAGAAAATCCATGGGGAAAGACTAGTATCAGGGAAGGGAACGCTAGGAAAATCTGTGCTAACTGTGGTGCAGATCTTGCTTTGTCCTCATCATCCTACAATCATTGCTCCCTGGAAATGCTGCTGCAGATTGGTGCCGGCCCATGGATCAGTGGTTAACACTGATGTAGACGAAAGGCAAGGTAGGGGAGAGATGATAAATTCCTGAGAAATCAATGCACAGCAGGATGGCCTCTTCAATGGAACGGAGACTCTGAAATATGACATATTTCATATATACATAGTAACATAGTAATGACGGCAGAAAAAGACCAAAATGGTCCATCTAGTCTGCCCTGCAAGCTTCCCAAGGTAGTAACTGCCACTCCATGAAGGTTACCCCCATGTTTCTCTTAAGGGTATTAACTGCCGCTCCATGTAGGTTTCCCCCAAGCTTTTTCATTTATTCCCGTCCTCTAGCCTTTAGGGATCCACGGTGTTTATCCCATGTCCCTTTGAAATCCTTCACACTTTTAGTCTTCACCACTTCCTCCGGATGGGCATTCCAGGCATCCACCACCTTCTCAGTGAAGAAATATTTCTTGACATTGGTTCTAAGTCTTCCTCCCTGGGGTTTCAAATCATGACTCCTAGTTCTACTAAATTGTTTCCAATGGAAAAAGTTTGTTGACAACCATGGATCATTAAAACCTTTCAAGTATCTGAAGGTTTGTATCATATCACCCTGCTCCTCCTCTCCTCCAAGGTATACATATTCAGGTTCTTCAACCTCTCCTTATAATTCATTTGATGGAGATCACCCACCATTTTGGTTGCCCTTCTCTGGACCGACTCCATCCAGTCTCCAGAACTGAACACAGTTCTCCAGATGAGGCCTCACCAAGGACCTGTACAAGGGGATTATCACTTCCCTTTTCTTACTAGATATTCCTCTCTATGCAACCTAGCATTCTTCTGGCTTTGGCTATCGCCATGTCACACTGCTTCATCGACTTTTTATGTGGAAAAAGAGAGCTGGGAGTAAGAGTGACCCCAGGGACAACCGTGTGCCTCTGCATTTCAGGAGATCCCTGAAGAGGGGGTTTTCATTTGGATAAGAGAAACCTAGCCACAATAGTTCATTCCATCATACTGAGTTTGTAGGTCTACTGTAATGCCCTATACTAGGGTCTTACTAATTGTCTATGCCATGATTACAGTTGCTTCAAAATATAGCTGCAAGATTCTTGAGTGCCAAAGAGATGGGGCATGTTGTGCCAATTCTGGCTGATCTATATTAGCTCCCAATAGAAGAGGGAGAGCAATTTTCAAACAGCCCACATAGGTTAAAGTCTGTGTTTGCTTCTTACCTGCAGAATATAGCCTGGATTTTCAAAATGGATTTATGCTATTGATCAGCTCATTTTGTTTAATTTCGACTGTCACATGCTTTGACCTCTTATGGTGGAAAAACGTGCTCATAAATAAACAATGATGATGATACACATAAATCCATTTTGAAAATCTGTGAGTATATGAGGAACCAGCGACGACATATATACAGTAACACCTGCTCAGGAGCAGATGTAACTTTGTACATCTATATTTATGTGCACACTTTCAAAAATTATGTCCCCGCCCAAACTGTGCCCCCTAGAATGGCTTTTTGCATACTTTTACATGCATGACCCTCTCAGGTAATTTTTAAAAGGTTATTTGCATGCATAAAACCGGGTTATGTAAATACTTTTGAAAATTACTTCTATAACGTGCAATTCAAAATAGTAACAAGTCGATAGATGCTTATCCAGTTACAAACCTATACACTCCTTGTACTCATCACAGTTCAATCTACTAGCAGTCCCACCTCCTTCAGTGGTTCACTTGGAAGTAACATGCCATTCAGCTTTTAGTTATGTCGTGCTAGTCTCATGGAATAACTTTCCTATGACATTCAAACAGAGAATAACTAACTTCCAGAAAACTCTCGCTCTATGAGCAGGCTTTTATATCTTGATCAGTATCAATATATGGAATAGACTAGGCTAATGTAGAGGGATACATGTAAGGTGACTATATAGGTAGGAAAGGGGTAATGAATTTATGTTGAAATTGTAATGTTTCTTTTATATTCCTATTTAAATTGTAATTTGCCTTGAGGGCAATGAAAGAAGAACAATCAAGTTTAGCTTGTGTAACAAGTCAGACTGCTTGCCAGGCAGGGAAACCCTGGTTTGGATTACCACAGATACAGCCAAAAGCAGACCCAGATGGCTAACGACCAGAAGAGAAAGGGCAGAAACTTATTTCCCAGCCTCTTAGAGTCACCTAAGGACCAACAGGAACTGCGAAGTAGACTCTGCCACTCACTGGAGGGTGGGATCCTAGGGAATTTGATGCACACACTTGAGCACCTGTTTGGGGGAAGACAGAGTACACATAGGGCAGCCACAGCCAGATGTAGGGGAGGTTAAACTTCCAACTAGCCCCACAGAAGAGGGGGAGGAGGACATGGAAATTGATTGCCTAGAATCAGAAACTCAGATGGACATGGAACTGGATAAGGATATAAAACACTGGCTTTAATCCTGGCTATCTTAATACTGATGGTTCTTGCTGGCTACCTAGAGATAGAGTAGGACAATCTGTTAGTTGTTTTTATTTGCAACCAGGGTTTCTTTTTTTCCTCCCTTGCAAAAGAGGATAGGCACAAGGAACAACAGTTTAGCTACAGCCCCCAAAGACCTTCAAAGTTGCTTGGGCACAGAGTCTTTATTTTCCTAGGACACATATGAACTTAGCTTGTTTTTTGTGAGCTTTTTTTTCTTTTCATTACATGCTGGCAACTTGGAGAAGGAATAGGCTCAAGACTGTGAGTAGAACTGCTAGCCTGAGGCCAAGGGAACTCTAGCTGCCCTGCTGTGATATTTGCAATAAAGGAGAAACACTGCTCCCCAGTGAATGGTAGAAAAGGGAAAAACGCACTTTTATTTTGTTGTTCTTTTGACCTGTGAGTCTGGCCCTCCGGAGGACTGCTGAAAGGGAACATTTCCCTATGCAGACTTCTTTATAGAAGGGCTGTTCCCCCACCCATGAACTATAGCAACGCTGCACCTAGTCCTCTTGATTGAGAGTACTGCAGAGGGAAACTGCCCACAGAAATCTTGACTGTTTAAAGAGAGGACCTGGCTCTGCTCCAGGTGACTACCCCGGAACATAATTTGGTGGCTGAATTGGGATATAAGTTCCTTCACCTCATCGGAGATTGCTGGTGGACTATGAGAAGTCAACCTTTGAGACATGCATATTATTGCATCCCTAAGGTAAAGGGTATATAATGCCATGTGAGGTAGGATCAAAAGGCAGAGGAGAAAATGTTGAGATCGGAGTAACTGTATAAAGCACATAAAGAGGATCTTTTGCAGAAGATGGCCTCAGAGGAAGTGATCCAGTGCTACAAAGGCAGCAGGAAGGCATGTAATATATAATCCACCAACAAGATTAACAACCTTTGCTACAGTTCCTGGAGGAGCAAGTGAAGATTAATTAATAGTGGATGGCACAGCAGGTCCCCCTGGACTCAGGTACTTTAAAAACACAAGCTGTTCAAGGTGAGCTGTGACCAGGAGCTTCAGGCCCGGACTTTAAACTGTCTGAGATGGGCCCAGGGAATGACCCTGAGGCTTTCCTGACCACCTTCAAGAGGATGGCCAGAGTGGCACTCCCCCATGCCTAATAAGGGATGCCCAGGCCACAAATAGGGCAGTAGAGCAGATCCTTGATTGTGATGCATTGAAGGCAGCTATCCTCAACCAGTTAGGGATAACCTGGGATGCCTATTGGTGGCATTTCAGGGAGACTCGCTTGAGTCCAGGGAACCAGCCATGCACCATTGCTCAGCAACTTAGGGATCTCACCTACCACTGGTTAGAGCCAGAGGGCAAGTCAATAATTGAGACGCTCTATGCAATATTACTGGAGCAGCATATTAATGCCTTAACAGCAAATCTGAGAGGTTGGATCCAAGGCCTCAGAGGGCCCCACACTACTGCCCTAGGGAGGGGGATTGCTCAAGGGGGCCCTTCCTAGCAAGGTTCCCCTAGGTGTTACAATTGTGATGAAGGAGGTCACTATCACCGTGAATGCCCCCACAACACGATGGCTTACACTGAAGAACAGGAACAGGGATTAGTTGGAGCAGCTCCCTCCCCTAATCCCTATCTGCAGAACACGAAGGTTAATGGGGTTTCATTTCAGGCTTTGCTAGACATGGGGATGAATCGGTCTTTAATATCAGCATCTGTAGCTAAATCTTTAAGGCTAAGGCCCAAAGGGGGAAGGTCACTTCCCCCTTTGGTCACTATCAACATGTGCATAGGGATGCCATGACTATTAGGTGTACCTTGTGGGAGTCCAGTAAGGGGAACACCAAAATACTTTGGATGTAGCAATGGTAAAAGGGCTTCCTGTACCTCTGATCCTAGGCAGAAACTGCCCCTTTTGTCAGAGCTGCTGCAAGAAAAGGAGGCATATGTGACTACCTGAGCACAACCCGAGAAGGCCAGGACAGGGCCAGACTTTAGGGTGATTTTCCCTTTTCAGGAAGAAGGCATATTTTAAGGTCCACAGTGAGGGCGCAAACCCAGGGCGCAATGGAATAAAAAAAGGCGGACAAGGCTAGGCTCTGGTGTTTCAGGGGATCTAGAAGCAGACCTAGAGGAGTTTATAAGAACAATTGGTAATCAGTTCCCTGATTTTCTAACTTATTTATTTAACATTTTTATATACCGGGATTCATGTAAAATATTACATATCATCTCGGTTTACATTATAACGGTAACAAGCATGTAAGAATGCGATTACATTGAACAGGGCATAGAACTTGGATCAAATAAAAGGGGGATAACGAAAAGGTTAAATTAACGAAGGATAAATAAGACATTGTGTTTTAAGCTGAAGATCTAGGTACCTACTGGAGTTAATTTAAGGACCGGGTACATTGAGTAAACTTGGATTGATCGGTTGCAAAGTTGGGATGCTAAACTATATGGATAGTCTGATTAGATAGTCTGATATTTAGCCTGCTGGCTAGTAAGGTGATGAAGGAGGTACGTTATTGGCTTAACAGCAGAAGGATCCTGTATTGAAGGTGGCATGGAAAAAAGCCATGTCAAATAAAAAATGTGACTCGCAATGGTTTGTTGTTATTTATTTATTTTATGGGTTCTTACGTACTGCCCATATCTGGGTTCCATGCTGAGTGATTTACAGTATCAAAATAAAAACAAGCAATGTACCAAAACAGCATCAGTTTAGCAACACAAAACTGTTTAGCCCCTGTTATTATGTATTTTCTCAAACCTTTTGTTGTATGTAAACCGGTATGATGTCCACACTAATACCAGTATAAAAAAGTCCTTAAATAAATAAATAAATAAATAAATAAATAAATAAATAAACAAACGAACACAAGACAAGGCAATAAAATATAGCAACAGACAGGATGCAAAGAGCAAAAACAGAAGAGTTCAGCAAAACATATAAACCAACAATAAGAATTAGACACAGGGAGTAAGCAAAGGTTTGACAGCCAGTTGGAAGCAGTACCAGTTTTGGTACTTGGACTTCAGATACATATCCAAAGGAGGACTATTATTATTATTACAGTCTAACTGCAGTTGAGTGAAAGGAAACACAAGGATATTGTGTTATTTGAGCAAGATCGCATGGCCAGTATCAGAAAGGAAGTGGGGGAGCTCTGAATGTTTCCCTGGATTTCTCCTAATTTCTAGATCAGTGTTAGATAACATTACTTTCAATTGAATTGCAAAACAAAAATTCTATAGCTCTACAACAAAACAATTATCCCAGTTTTCTTATGTCCTGTGCTTGGTCTTGAAATACATTATTTACTGCTCAGTTAAGGATTACAAATTATAGACTAATATTCTTTTACTTAAAAAATAAAATAAACCCACACACATCACAACCCTAACCCTATGTATAATGTTTTTTGTAATATCAATTGCAAAGGATGATGGGGGTAAGGGGAAGCAATAGCCTGCACCAAAAACAAACATTCACTTCATTTCTAAGTCATTCTCTATTTAGACAATGCACTGTCTAAAAGCAGGCATTTAACAAACGTTATTCAAATCACAAACGCGATATCCAAGAGATGTGATGACAAAAGATTGGCTTGCATTTGCATCTTTCACCGTGATATCCTGATCTAGTAAGGCAGGCAAGGTACAATGGAGAAACCTGGATGATTTGCCGATAGTTTGAGAACTGCCTTTTTAGCTGTTCTGTGTTGTCAGGGCAGAATATCTGACAAGGGACAGAGTGAGAATGAACTGCTACAATGCACAGTCAGATATGGAACTGTTCTAAAGAAGCATAAATAATGTAAGTCCCTTAATTGCAACAAATCCACACCTTATGAAATGTCATTATGTTATGTTGTAAAGGATTGAGGAAGGACTATCAGGCCAAGAACCTTGGGTACAACTCCTGATACCCTGTAAGTTTCAAGAACCACTCTTGCTTCTGGACCATGCTCACCTCTTAGCAGGACATCTAAGTATACATAATACCATGGCCTGCCTGAAATGACGGTTTTATTGGCCTGGAATTTAACATGCAGTTAAAAAGTTCTGCCTGTCTTGCCCAGCCTGTCAGCTGGTGTCCAGGCAAATTCTCCCAAAGGCACCATTACTGTCCCTTCCTTTAGAACAAGAACCCCTAGATAGGATGGCAATTGGCATAGTAGGTCCACTAGTGAAAAGCAGGCATGGACACCAATTTATAATGGTCGTAATCAATTATGCCACACATTTTCTGTGGGCAATTCCCTTACTCTCAACCTCTGCCAAGATAGTGGCTAGCGAGTTGATAAAGATATTTTGGCAATTTGGATTCCCTAAGGAGATCCTTACGGATTGAGGAACTCATTTTTTGTCCCAGGAGTTAGCTTGGGTCTGGGATCAGTTTGGCATTAAAAATCTCCATACAGCAGCATATCACCCCCAAACTGATGTCCTGATTGAACGATTCAACCAGACCCTGAAGATTATATTGCACCGATACTTGGAGAGGGATTCAAGGGATTGGAACTAACTCAACTCTTTTCTCCTTTGTGCTGTCAGAGAGGTATCCCAAATGCCCACTGGATTTACCCCATTTGAACTATTGATGGGTTGCCAACCCCAGGGCCTACAAGACATCATACGGAAGCAGTGGGAGGGAGAAGAGACCCAATCCCAGGATATAGTGACCTATTTTAAAGATCTTTGTAAATGGGCCAAAATAGCCTTAAGGGTTGCTAAGGAAAATTTAGAGAAGGTCCAGACAAGACAATGTACATATTATGACAGTGGGGCCCAAGAGAGACAGTTCCAAGTGGTGGACCAGGTGTTAGTATTAGTACCTACCTCCTCCAACCATCTATTAGCAAAATGGAAAGATCCCATTAGGTAGGGAAGCAACTAGGACCTTTAAATTATGAAATAAAAATGAGCAGTGCATATAGTCAAGTGTACCACGTAAATTTACTTCCCAGAATAGAGAGACAAGCGCTCACTGCTAATCCCTCCCCACAGAGGATGATGTTGGGCCCTCAAGCTAGGCAGATGCAAGCCAATGTTGATGTGCAAATAGGAGAGGAGTTAAACCCTCTACAAAAGCAGCAGGTTAAGTAGATGGTGAATAGAGCAAGGGATGCTGTCTCTCTTTTCCTGGGAAAACATGCAGCATTATCACACCCCCAGAGAAAGTAGTTCGCTGATGACTGCATCATCTGCTGGAGGCAATGAAAAAGGAAGTCAACTGTCAAATTGAGGAAATGCTCCATCTAGGGATAATTGAGGCAATCTGCTACCTGATGAGATGGTGCCTTTCCTCCCACCACGAAATGGTGTGGGTCAAATCAGTGAGAAGGCAAAGGGGGTGGGGGACCCCTTTCAGTCTGGCCCTTTTGTAATTTGAAATGCAGGAGAGGAGAGGGAGACAGGGATCAGGGTTCCCAGAGGGGCAGATAGTGTCAGTGATAATATTTCTGGCAATCCTACCACTTGTTTCCCTTGTTCACCCAGCACCCAGCATCTGTGCCCTGGGGAAGTGGGAGATGGGTAAATGATGAGGGTATGTGTGTGGTGCCTTAGATGATCCTTAAAGCCTTGTTCCTTCCTCCCCCCAGACTTTCCTACTCATAATTCAAAATTATGCATTAACAGACCTTACATGAAAAGGTACCAGCCAGAAAATGCTTCAAAAATGACACTTGGAATCCATGTTATTAGGCCTATTGGTTATGTTGGTTATGGGTTTGACCCTCAGAAAACTATGAGTAGAGCAAGATGGCTGCCACTTAAGATGGGTGTGTAAAAGGCTCTCTCCATTTGCTTCTAAAAATTTACTACCTCTAACAGAAAATGCCTCATACTAAACGCAAGGCAAAATTGAGGGAGATTTCTATATCTTCACCCCTGCCGAAGTCATTACAGCCGCAGATTGAAACCTTTTTCGCACCAACATCAGAGGTATCGCCGGAAGAGAGAGCCGTTGTGGACGCCGACAAGAAGCGGGTGTCGGCACTACTGGATGAATCAATATCCTTAAGCCCTGGTGCACCAAGCACCCCCTCCCCACCCCAACCCACGAAAATGTTTACAGCTATAGCGGGTTCTAGAGAAGAGGAAAAAAGAAACCTGCAACGTGAGATTCAAGCAGAGGATACATCAGGTAAAGTGGAATCCTTACCATCGAGAAGGTCCTCTCTCTATATTACAGCTGGGAAGTTTGTTAACTTGGAAGGAGCTAGTAATTTGGGGAGGAGGGCTATGACTCTAGCAGGAGCGGGTCCAGGAACTTTGTTTTAACCCCACTTGCCAAGTCTTCTGAGATTACGTTGGAATCATTGTGGTCAGCTATAAAGTCATTGGAAACAGTAATACTGAATCTGACTGAGATCACTTTAGAATCTAATCAACGTTTCCTAAATGTTGAGAATAAAATTTCCTCACTTAATACCAAGATGGAGCAGTTGGAATCCCGAGTTGATATAGTGGAGTCTCTTTAGCATAACTTTGTTCAATCGGAAGTAGTGAATGCAAAGAAACTAGAAAGTTTGGAAAATACCTTGAAATATCCAAAACTTCGGCTTCTTAATTTCCCCCATGTGAAATTGATCTCAGCATAAGAGATGTTTAAAATTTACCTTAGCCATATCTTGAAAGTATCTACTGAGACATTGTTAGTGATATCAAGGATATAATATCTCCCCTTGAAGGAAGATACTACAAGGAAGGATATGCCTGCAGAAGCATCATTAAATTTGACAGAAGTATTGGAGTCATCAATTGATACTACAATTTCAACATGAGCGACGCTACTAGTGTCCTTCACATTTTCATGTGATCGGGACATGGTGTTATTTATTTTATTTATTTATACAGTTTTTATATACCGTTGCACAGAAACCAGTTCCATCTCTACGGTTTACAATGACTCATATAATAAAAACATGATAAAAGGAATAAAAATGAAACAATACAATATCAGTTAAGATCAAATTAAAATAGAAATGAAATTAATATTAAAAGATAAGAACAGATTAAGAACAATAAGATACTCATTCAAGAGACCCAAATTAAACATCACTGTCCATTTCAAAAGTTTGCCTAAAAAGCCATGTTTTCAGATCTTTCCTAAACCTCTTCAGATTTTCTTGCAGCCGTATGTCACAGTTTCATGGAGGGAAAATATAGATGTACCCGGATGTTGAAACCAGGAGTGTGGACCCTTGGAGCCGGCCTTGCGGAGAAGAGTTGGAAGTGAAGTTGAACTCCGCTGAGAGAGAAGACCGGGTTGGCAGCTGGCAGACAGAGTACCGTGAAGAGGCTTCACCCTGGAAGTCCGCGCTACCCCCGAGAGGAGCCCTTGAGCACGTGGACCGCTGGGACTTAGGCGACGACAGTGAGAAGCGAAGAGAAGACAATCCAGAAGTTGAGGTAGGCAGCAGACAGGAGTAACGGAAGCAGAGCCGAGGTCAAGAGCCAGAGAAACAACCAAGGAATCCGGAACTGGTACCACAGGACTGGGACAGGAACAGCTCGAGCAGGAACAACAGGAGCAGGAGCAACAGGAGCAGGATCAGGAGCAGGAACCACTGGAGCAGGAACAACAGGAACGCAACTAGACACTCAGAAGAGGAACCTTGTTGCAAGGCGATTCTAAGCAGGCAGACGCCAGCTTAAGTACCTTGCCAGCGTCTGATGTCATCCAGGGGGCTGTCCGCTGCTTCCGGGTGCTGGACCTTTAAAAGGTCCTTCCTTGCGCAAGCGCGTGCCCCTGGAGGGGCGGAGCTAGAGTCAGACTTCGGCGGGGTCTCCCTCGTGGAGATGCCGCCGCAGCGTGGCCTGGTAGGCCCGGAGCTCGCCGAGACCCGACATGGCTCCCGGCGGGAAAAAGAAGGTAAGGACCCGGTTTATCCCTCTTCAAAGGACCCGGTTTACCAGGATGATCTAAGTGGAATTGGTGCAGCAGAGATTTGTCTATGTTTTGAGCTGGTTCCCAGGTGTTGTCCTCCGGACCGCAACCCTCCCATGCCAAGAGGTACTCCCATCGTCGATGGAAAAAACGAACATCGAGGACCTCGCGGACTTGATAGGTCACATCATCTTGGACCGGGGTCTCCGTGGGTTCCAGTGCCTGATGATGGTACCTGGAAAGGATCAGCAGCTTTAATAAGGAAACATGAAACACATTATGTATACGTAGACTAGTGGGAAGGCGTAGCCAGTAAGATACTAGCCCCACTCTCTCTGCCACTCGGAAAGGATCACAGTACTTGGGAGCAATTTTTTAGATGGAACTCTGAGATGAAGGTTCTTCGTACTAAACCAAACCCTATCGCCAGGTAAAAACACAGGTGCTGGCCGTCGGTGTCGGTCTGCATATCTCTTGGCTAGTTCTGCAGCTCGAGATAGCCTCCATTGAACCGAATTCCAGAGGTTTTGTAACTGTAGCGCGGACAGTTGAACAGCTGGTGAAGGAACAGCTAGCGGTAAGGGCATGGGAGGTCTGAGTTGCCGACCATACACCACTTGAAAAGGCGACCTCCCAGTAACTGAGTGAGTGTGATTGTTGTAGGAAAATTTGGCCCAAGGAAGTAGTGGAACCCAGTTGTCTTGTCTTTCTGTAGAAAAGATGCGTAGAAATGTCTTTAAGGAATGATTCATCCATTCAGTTTGCCCATTACTTTGAGGATGAAAGGCTGTAGACAGATTGAGCTTGACTCCAAATTTCTTACATAACGCCCTCCAGTATTGGGCAGTAAACTGAGGTCCCCGGTCTGATACGATGCTTTGCGGTAGACCATGGACTCGAAAGATGTGATGAGTGAATAAGTGGGCCATTTTGGAAAAGCGATCCACTGTCACCCAGATGACTGGGTGACAGGCAAGTCCACCACAAAATCTGTGGCAATGTGGGTCCAGGGCTGCACTGGTATGGGCAAGGGTTGCAAAAGACCCCAAGGTTGTCCCGTTCAAGGCTTCTGTTTAGTACAGGTAGAACATGAACCGACATAAGTACGAACATCCTGTCTTATGCTAGGCCACCAGTAATAGCGGTTCAGAAGTCCCAGTGTTCTTTCGCAGCCCACATGACCACTAGTGAGGGAGTCATGGGCCCCAACTAAGAACCCTCCTGACGACTTTGTCTAGGAACCACAGTCTTCCCAAGAGAGCTTACCTTCGTAGCGGATACGTTGATTTTTGCTGGATCGAGAATATACTGAGGGGGTTCTTCCTCCTCCTCGAGTTCAGAAGTGCAAGGCAATGCGTCTGCCCGGATGTTCTTAGCTGCGGGTTGGTAGCGTAGTGAGAAATCAAATCGGTTGAAGAAAAGAGACCAACGAGTTTGCCTAGGGTTTAGGCGTTGTGCTTGACTTAAGAACTCTAAAATTTTTATGATCGGTGTACACTATGATGGGATGAGCGACGCCTTCGAGCCATTACCTCCATTCCTCGAATGCCAATTTGATCGCCAAAAGTTCTCCAGTACCATAGTTACATTCTGCCGCAGAGAACTTCTTGGAGAAGTATGAACAAGGTAACAATTTCCCAGTACTGGATGGCTGACTGAGGACAGCACCCACCGCTATATTGGAAGCATGCACCTCCACTGTAAAAGGACGTAGCAGGTCGGGGTGGTGAAGGCAAGTATCCTGTAAGAAGGCTTCCTTAAGATCCTTGAAGGCCTGGATAGCTAGTTGTGGCCACGCCATGGCATCGGCCCTTTTCCTGGTAAGGGCAGTAAGAGGAGCAACCCTGAGGGAATAGTGAGGAATAAATTGTCTGTAAAAGTTCGCGAATCCGAGGAAACGTAACGCCTTAACTCCTCTAGGACGAGGCCAGTCCTTTATGGCAGACACCTTTTCGGGATCCATTTGAAACCCAGTTGCGGAGACAATGTATCCGAGGAACGGTAGGGACTGCTGCTCAAACAGGCATTTCTCAAGTTTTGCATACAGGTGATTGTCCTGAAGAATCTGTAGCACTTGCCTCACGTGTGCCCGATGCGATTCTAGGTCTCGAGAGTAAATTAGTACATCATCCAGATAGACTATGATGGAGGTTTGTAGCATTTCGTAAAGCACCTCGTTCATCAGATGCTGGAAGACTGCTGGGGCGCTGCATAATCCGAACGGCATTACTAAATATTCGTAATGCCCGTCCCTAGTATTGAAGGCAGTCTTCCATTCATCTCCGGGCTTGATGCGGACCAAGTTGTAAGCACCCTGTAAGTCGAGCTTAGTGAAGATTCTGGCTCCCTGTATTCTATCCAAAAGCTCAGGAATTAGCGGGAGAGGATAACGATCCCTCTTAGTAATGGCGTTCAGGCCTCTGTAATCGATACATGGTCTCAGGTAGCCATCTTTCTTCCCCACAAAGAAAAATCCTGCTCCGGCAGGATGAACCCCTTAGCTAGATTCTGAGAGATATATTGTGACATTGCTCGTGTCTCTGGCAAGGATAAAGGATAAACCCTTCCTCGAGGTGGTGTGGTTCCAGGTAACAGTTCTATCGCAAAAGGGCGATGCTGTGGTAATATCTGTGCCTTCTTCTTGGGAAAATACTTCTGCAAAATCCGCGTAAGGTGCGGGGAGCAATACGGAGGAGTGCAGCAAAGCACGCTCGGGGCGCGTGGAATCTGGAGGCATTTGGCGAAGCAAAAAAGAACTCCATTGTGGGAGTCTGTAAAAGTGTCCCATCGGATGACAGGAGAGTGCTGCTGCAAACCATGGTAATCACAACACTACTGGATGGACCGCCTTCTCCAGAATCAGAAAGGAGATCTCCTCTGAATGTAGAACTCCAGTTTGGAGCATGAGGGGAACCGTATGAGCAGAGATACTTCCAGGGAGCACAGTTCCTCAAATAGATGTGATCCGCAGTGGAGGATTACGTGAAAGAGTGGGAATCTGAAGCTGCTGCACCAGATCAGACAAATGAAATTCCCCCAGCCCCTGAGTCAATGAAAGTGAGAGTCTCGAAGGCCCCTCCGGGATATTCCAACGTGACAGGAACGGTACATTGAAGTAGCAGAGTTAAACACAAAACAGCCTAGGAAGTAGCTCCCCTGTACAAGCCTCGGACTCTGGTGTTTTTCCGGCCGATCCTTACACTGGGCTAGAAAGTGGCTCTTGCTGCCACAGTACAAACACAAGCCCAATGCTCGGCGGCGTCTCCTCTCCTCCGCTGTCATCGGTGTGCGCCTAAGCTGCATGGGCTCCTCCGCCGTTGTCTCCTAAGGGCGGTTTCCCTGAGCACCAGAAGATATCAAGGTCGGTTGAACACGAGTGCCAACGATACAGTCCGACGAGGCAAGGCGTCCCTTCTTTGCTTTCTGCTGAAGGATGACGGTCAATTCGTCCAGCCAGGTCTATTACTGTATTGAGGTCATCGGGAATGTCCCTGGCGGCCAGCTCGTCTTTGATAACACGCTGACAAACCCCTCTAAGAAGACTCCTCGCAGACCAATCATTCCCGCCAGCCTACCTCCTGTGCGAGGGTGCGAAACTCAATCGCAAAGTCTGCCAGGGTATGGGAACCTTGACGTACCTGCAGTAACTCTGAGTCGCAATAGACAGGTGTGCCGGTTTGTCAAAGGGCCTGTTTGAAGCTAACAATGAACTGTTGCAGATGATTTAGAAGCGGATCATTACGTTCCCACATGGGAGGAGCGTCCAATTTAGCGGCCCTCCCATCCAGGTAAGTTAGCAGGTTAAACGCGCGGGCAAAAACTGCAGGTTAAAAAAAGCGATAGTAGGGGTGCGCGTTACTGTATGGGAGGGAATAGCTAATTCGATCGTTTACATCTAATATACAATGCCGCGGGCAGAAGGGGTTACCCAGCGCTTTAAAGAGGCGGTAAGAATGGGTTTAAAGGGGATAGTGTATCGCGGGTTGGACTAACGCGGCCGAAAGGGTGAGTAGAAAAGCGGGTTAGAAGCAGGTTAACCGCGGCCGCACTTTACTGTATTGACTTGTTTAGTCTCCTACTTCCAGCATGGGCATACTTTGAATTTTATATCTGGAGAGAAGGGGTTTTTTAAAACTCATCTTCCATCTCTACTCTCTACATCTGCATACCCTATTCTGCTCCCCATTTCCCACTGAACTGTCCCATGTTTCTCTCCAAGTTCCTCTTCCCATCTGTCCAATCACAAGCATGTTCCTTCTCTGTCCTCCTCTGCAGGCTTGGTTTACTGCACCCCATCACTGAATTTCCTACCCTTCATCAGCATGTTAGGCTTCCCTTCTTTGGCAGGCTCAGATCACTTATCAATTTGTGGATTCCTCCTTCTTCACAGGCTTGAATCACTTCCCTGCTCTGCCCTCTCTGAGCTCAGGCACTTTTCCTTTTCTAGAACTGCTCCTGCCTCCCCATCCCTTGCAACACCTTCCCCAGCACTCACAGATTCCACGCTAGGATCAGTCCCAAGCCTGCAAAGGCCACATAAGGCACTCACTGAACCCTAATTGCTCAGCAGTCAGTAAGTATTCCAGTTAAGATGCCCGGGTTACAACAATAACTCCCTCTCCCAAACTGTTTCCAGCCCCAGACATTGAGATTTAGATGGCATGTGCAGCAATCTGTTTATTAAAGAGACCTCATGCCCCAATGAATGCAACTTTCGACAGAGGGGGTAAAGTTGTGGAATCTCAATTGAAGAGTCTAAGAGAGGCACACTCTACACCAGTGGTTCTCAACCAGTGTGTCGCCAAGCACATGCAAGTGTGTCGCCACACTTCCCGGTCCCCCGCTGACCCAGCTGCTCTCCTTACCTGTGCAAAATAGGTCCTCCACCCGGGCGGAATGAGGCAGGACAGCTGGAGTCAGCGGCACCAGCATGCTCTCTTCTTCCTGCCCCCCCCCCCCACCCCAGCGGCCTGGAAGAGGAAGTGGTCAGCAGCGGGTGCGTGTGTGGGAAGAAGAGACCATGCTAGTGCAGGAAGCATTGGCCCGAAGAAGAGAAGAGAGGCCCAGCCTGAGAAATGAGCAGCACGGCTTGGAGAAAAACGAAGAACAACGTCAACCCCCGTGGCCGATGGGACTCCTCCACGAGGGCTCAAAGCGAAGGAGGTTGCTGCTGCCTTTAGGGTTGGAAGTGGAGGAGGCTGCTGCTGTTGCTAGTTCGGGGGAGGGGTGAATGAGCAAGCAGATGTATTTGAGGTGCTGTGTGTGTGTGTGTGTGTGTGTGTGTGTGTGAGTGAGAGAAACAGCATGTATGTGAATGATTGAGGCCTGTATATGTGAAAGAGAATATGTGTGTGATTGAGATCCTTTGTGTGTGAGAGAGATCATTTATTTATTTTATTTATTTATTTAAATCTTTTTCTATAGCGTCGTTAAGGTGGGTACCGTCACAACGGTTTACAGTAAGGCACAAAAAGTAATGCTATTAAAATCTATCAGTTTACACAGGTGCCATAAGGTTCGGGGGTAACATAGTTTTTAATCAATGTTAGTTGTTAAATGAGTGTGAACACTATCATGTCCAGGTCAATTCTATAGCAGTTTTGGAGTCTGGGACTCATTCTATAAATGTAACTTATCCTTTAGTGATGAATTCTATAAAAACTACACCCTAGTGATTACTGTTTGTGTGGGTGTTTATTGTTGTACCTTGCACTTCCCTGGTTTGAAACCTTGCATTTCCCTGGTTTCTATTCTCCCTTCTCTTTTTGAAAGGCTTGTTTAGCCAAGTTTTTAGATTTTTTCTAAATGTTTTGTTTTCTCTTTGTAGTCTTAATTCCAAGGGCATGGAGTTCCATAGTATGGGTCCCACTAAAGATAACAACCCTTTCTCTTACCTGGGTTAGTCTTGCTGTTTTGACTGAAGGAATAGTTAGAAGTGCTTTGTCGGCTGATCTTAGATTTCTGTTGGGGATGTGTACGCGAAGGGCTGTGTTAAGCCAGTCTGCGTTTTCGGTTGTGTATTAATTTGTGTATGGTGCATAGTGTTTTGTACTGTATTCTTTGTTCAATGGGAAGCCAGTGTACTCGGCCAGTGTTTCCGTAATGTGGTCTCTTTTTCTTTTTCCAGTTAATACTCTTGCAGCTGTGTTCTGCAATATTGTAGTGGTCTTATGGAGGTGTATGGTAAAACCTAGTAGAAGGATATTGCAATAATCAGTGCTTGCAAATATTAGCGCTTGTAGTACTGATCGAAAGTTGGCAGTTGTTAGAAGTGGTTTAAGTTTTCTGAGGACCATGAGTTTTGGCGTATTCTATCCTTTACTTTTATGGATATATGTTGTTTTAAAGCTTAGTTCTGGTGTCGATTATTACTTCCTAGATTCCGTACTTTCTCTGCAAGTATTATTTGTTTGTTATTATTGAGTGATATTGGGTTGTGTGAGATCTCCATGTTTTTTTTTCTTTCTAAATGAAGGAATTCTGTCTTCTCTATATTAATTACTAGCTCCATTTGATTTAATAGTTGTTTGATAATGTCTAGAACTCTAGATACATGTTCGCTATGTTTAATGTTTTCTCAATTGTATCGTCAATGGGTAATATAAATTGAATATCGTCCGAGTATATGTAGTGAGTGATTCCCAGTCCGGCTAGCAGGTGGCATAATGGCAGCAGGTATATGTTGAAAAGTGTAGCAGACAGGGCAGATCCCTGTGGTACTCCTGTTTGAAGGTCTATTTTTTCTGACATAGACTCTTTGATTTGAACTTGAAAATATCTGTTGCTTAGATATGATCTAAACCAGCTGATTGTTTTGTTGCCTAATCCTATTTCTTCTAGTCTATTTAAAAGTATGTTGTGATTTACAGTATCAAACGCTGCTGAGAGGTCTAGCATCACTAGAATGTAATGTTTACCGTTATCGAATCCCCTCATGATGTTGTCTGTCAGCGCCAGTAGGAGTGTCTCTGTACTATAATGTTTTCGAAATCCATGTTGTGAGGGATATAGGATGTTATTGCTATCTAGGTTTTCCGCTAGTTGCTTTTGTATAGTTTTTTCTATTAATTTTGCAATTAAGGGTAGGTTTGATACAGGTCTGTAGTTGCTCAGGTTAAGTGGGGTCGCTGTTTTTCTTTTTTAAAATAGGTTTTACGATTACTCCTTTCAGTGCATCTGGCATGGATCCTTCCTCTAAGGATAGATTAACGATCTTTGCCAGTGTCGGTGATACAGTGTTGGCTACTTTTTTTATATCTGTGGTTGTTATTGTGTCATAAGCATGTGGGGCAGGATTTAGTTTTTTTAGCATAGCTTTGATTTCCAATTCTGATACTTCATAGAATGTTGACCATTGTTTAATTTCTCTTTTTTTCATTTTGATTTCTTGTTTCGTTGTATTTGGGATTTTAGTTTTTAGGTTCTTAATTTTGTCATTAAAAAATGTTGCAATTTCATTGCATCTATTTTCTGGAAGGTTTTGTGGAGATTCGGATTTGTCATTAGTGAGGTTTTTACTATGGTAAATAATGTTCATGATGTGTATGTATGATTAAGAGCCTGTGTGTATAAGTAAAAGAGAGCCCGTGTGTGTCTGTGTTGGATTGAGAGCTGGTTTAGGTGAGGGAGCATGTGAGTGTGTGATTGAGAGCCTGTGTGTAAATGAGAGAAAGAGAGAGTGCATGTGTGTAAGCATGTGAATGAGAGTCTGTGTGTGAGAGAAAAAGACAGCATGTATATGTGCGATCGAAAGCCTGTATGTGTAAGCGTGAAAAGACAGACAGCATATGTGTAAATGTGTAATTAAGAGCCTATATAGGTGAGAGAGAAAAAGCATGTGTATATGTGAGTGATTGAGAGCCAGTGTGAGAGAGAGAGAGGAGAAAGTTGCAAGCAAACAATCCCTCCTCCTGCTAATTCAAAACAATCTCAGGGCACCTGGATATCAAACGTTCCCAGGTATGCAGAGCAAAACATTTTTTGTATCCTTATTATTTTTCATTATTGGGCCTGCTATTTGAAATATTTTATTGGTATCTAGAAAATTTTTATATGAGTTTTTAATTATTGGATATTCCATTCATCAGCTGTTTCAAAATAATCTGTTCTTTTTGTTAGTATGGTTTTGTTGCTATTGATTTTATATTTCTTGATTTGTTTTAGAAAGACTGGTGATGTTTCTCTTTTTCCTTTGTTAAGAACATAAGAATATAAGAAATTGCCATGCTGGGTCAGACCAAGGGTACATCAAGCCCAGCATCCTGTTTCCAACGGAGGCCAAAACCAGGCCACAAGAACCTGGCAATTACCCAAACACTAAGAAGATCCCATGCTACTGATGCAATTAATAGCAGTGGCTATTCCCTAAGTAAAATTGATTAATAGCCATTAATGGACTTCTCCTCCAAGAACTTATCCAAACCTTTTTTGAACCCAGCTACACTAACTGCACTAACCACATCCTCTGGCAACAAATTCCAGAGCTTTATTGTGCGTTGAGTGAAAAAGAATTTTCTCCGATTAGTCTTAAATGTGTTACTTGCTAACTTCATGGAATGCCCCTTAGTCCTTCTATTATTCGAAAGTGTAAATAACCTAGTCACATCTACTCGTTCAAGACCTCTCATGATCTTAAAGTCCTCTATCATATCCCCCCTCAGCCGCCTCTTCTCCAAGCTGAACAGCCCTAACCTCTTCAGCCTTTCCTCATAGGGGAGCTGTTCCATCCCCTTTATCATTTTGGTTGCCCTTGGTTACACTGCATACAGAGACTCTGGCTTGTTGCTGTTTCCAATTCAGTTTTTGTCTGCATGCTTCTAGTTATGCATTTTGGTCTCTTTATTCTTTGTTAGGTGAGGGTCAGCGCATGTGATTCAGGTGAGGTTTTCTGCTGGCATGTAGTTTCTGTGTAGGGCTCTATAGTAGCCTGGCTTGTTCTGTTTTCCTAATAGGAGGTGTATTGATGTCTTAAGGCCTGGTGTAATATTTTCAGTGTTGCCTTTTCTTAAGTAAAGTGTTTACTTTTTGAGTACTGGAAATTGGTGCTGTTTGGGTGTGGGATGTTTCCTATTTATGCAATTTCTGTTCAGACAGTATATGTATCTTTCCCTTGTGTCATTCTTAACAATAAAAATAATACTGGGCTTTTATTTTTTATTTCTGCCATGAATTGTAATGAGCAATGTGTCACACATGTGAGTGTGATCTGTCAGGTATCTCATGATGGGAAAAAGGTTGAGAACCACTGCTCTACACTATACAATGCTTCAATTGACGCCATTAATACTGAGAACTGGATAGGCTAAACTTCTGAGTCAGAGCCTCAAAAGAGAGCATATGGCCCTACCCTACAATAAACCTAGGGTCCAAATCCCCTTTGACTGCCACAAGGACCAATTCAACACAGCATTATCAATTAGCAACAGAGGGTAATACAATATCGGAGCCTTCAAACTAAAATTCCATTGACTCTTCAGATTTTTTATCAAGGGTCACACAAATCACTGTGAGTAGCAACCACGGTAGGAACAGTTTTCAGAAATTTGGGTACTTTCATGCCAAGTAACAGATTCAGTGCAAGAGAGGCACTAGAGCTTTGTCAAGTTCTAACCTCTTGGGAATAGAATTCAAGATATCTTCTTCCAGAATCCAACGAACCCCCATATCAGATAAGGAAAGATTTGTGATATCTAAATAAGTCAGGAAAGTTTACCCCGCCAAGTTCCTTACTCAACTTCAGTTTCCACAATGCAATATGGGGGGGGGGGGGGGTGGGGGGGTTGTTCCTCTTCCACAGAAATGAAACCATCATTGTATCCACTTTGGCATAGAGGGAACTGAGGAAAGAGAGGGATGTAATTAATATGTGGGGCAGCATCTTAATAGACTCATTTAACAGCATTCCCTATTAGACAGGAATGGAAGGGACAAAATAGGCTGGTAATTTGCAAAATCTGTAGGGTCAGCAGTAGCTTTTTTAATACAGGGTAAACAGAGGCACTTTTCAAGGAGGTCTCAGTCCCTCTCTTACACTCCTTATAGGTCCTCTGTCCCACTTTCCCTCTCCTAGTCCCTCTATCAATAGCTCTCCCCATCATCACTGCACCTCAGGAAGCCCGACTGTCTTACATTGCTGCTGCTGACTGATACCCTGCAGCCCAATGGTCAGATATTCCATAGGCAGTCAACAGGTGCAGGAGGAGACAGGGAAAGACTCAAGGGAGTTATAGGGCATTCTGCTAGCCCTTCCCCGTATCCCTTTGGTCAGACATTCCACAGCCAGCTAATAGCTGAAGGGAGAGGCATGAACAGGAGCAGAGAAACTTCCTTACTGCTTTCCCCAGCAGCCCTGCAGCATGGAGCTCTCAGTTGTAATCTATAGGAGTGCAAAAGACAATACTGGGGGAGCTCAAGCACCCATAGAGCTAGCTCCTGTGCTTCTAGCATTGGAAGGTACCATAGGTGTGCTTATTTTTGAGTGATAATATCCATCCCCTACAGTGTATTCAAATATCATCAAGGTGACTCCATGAGTCACTGGGGGGGGGGGGGATGTCTTCCAGGGAAGCTGGGGAGAGATAGCAAGGACTATGGCTTTCAGACAGTATGGTTTGCCTTCCTTTTTCTTGGGAGAGTATATTTGCTCTCTCTACCTGTTTTGGAGTAGGTTCCGAGAGGGATCCACCTTGTTGTCAGAGATCCCGGAATGTTTCTATACCAGTCATTGGCCATATAATACTTTCCAAGGATTCTGTTGTGCCAGCCAGGTATTTCTGATTGAAAGAGTTGGAGAAGACAAGCTTCTAGTTCACTTAAGTCCTAAAGGAGAAAGTGCACTATAGAGAACAAGATGAAATCCCAGTTCCTATACAGGTATTGAAGATATATGAAAAGTTTTTATTGTTATATTTATGGATTAGTCTGACACTGCAATCTGCTTTTATTTTTGTACTGCAAAAATTAATGTTTATCTTTAATAAAGTGATTTTTATTTTGCAACAACACCCATTCTGTGGACTGCTTTACTGAGAAGCTGTGTGAGAGATCTCCTTGGACCTTGCAGCTTCTTTTGCATCCTGATCTGGAGTTGCAGCAAGTTTTTTCCTACTCTGCTGCATCTGAAAATGGCCTCTTACCTTCTACAGTGAATGCCCTTAGGTTAACATTGGTGTCACCCACTTGAATTTAAAACACAGTGCAAAAATGACATTTTCTGGGCACTCTGTATCCCAGAAAATTCTGAGCAATGCACTTTCTCTCCTGCAATTTTATTCCTCCTCTTCCTACTCACTCCCCTTCCCAGCATCAGCCTCTTGTTTCCCCTCCTTTGCTCTCTTTTCTCTTTTTCTTCTCTTTCTAATCTTTTCTGCTTCCTTAGAACATAAGAACATAAGATATGCCACATTGGCTCAGACTAAGAGTCCATCATTCCCAGTATCTTGTCCACAACAGTGGCTAATCCAAGTCATAAGTACCTGGCAAATACCCAAACATTAAATAGATTACATGCTACTAATGCCAGCAACAAGCAGTGGTTATTCCCTATTTATTAATAGCAGTTTATGGACTTCTCCTCCAGGAACTTATCCAAACCTTTTTAAACCCTTTGCCTTAACCATGTCCTCTGGCAATGAATTCCAGAGCTTGATTGTCAGTTGAGTGAAAAAGAATTTTCTCCAATTTCATTTAAATGTGCTACTTGCTAACTTCATGGAGTACTCCCTAGTCCTTGTATTATCAGAAAAAGTAAATAACTGATTCAATTTACCTGTTCAAGTCCTTTCAAGATTTTGTAGACCTCTATCATATCCCCCCTCAGCTATCTCTTCTCCAAACTGAACAGCCCTAACCACTTTAGCTTTTCCTCATAAGGGAAACGTTTCATCCTCTTTATCATTTTGGTTGTCTTTCTCTGTACTTTCTCCAGTGCAACTATATCTTTTTTGAGATGCTGTGACCAGAATTGCACACAGTATTCAAGGTGCGGTCTCACCATGGAGTGATACAGAGGCATTATGACATCCTCCATTTTATTTTCCATTCCCTTCCTAATAACTCCAAACATTCTGTTTGCTTTTTTGATCGCCACAGCACACTGAGCCAGCAATTTCAATGTATAATCCATATGACACCTAGATCTCTTTCTTGGGTGGTAACTCCTAAGATAGAACATAACATTGTGTAACTACAGCAAGGGTTATTTTTCCCTATATGCATCACTTTGCATTTATCCATGTTAAACATCTTCCATTTGGATTCCTAATCTTCCAGTCTCACAAGTTCCTCCTGCAATTTATCACAATCTGCTTGAGATTTAACTACTCTTAATAATTTTGTGTCATCTGCAAATTTGATCACCTTCATTCTTTTTATCTCTCTCCAACTATGCTTTGTCCATTTTTCTTACCCTTGTTTCTCCATTTCACTTATCTGTTCTCTTCCCCTTTTCTTGTTTGTCTCTCCCTTTTGCTCTGTCCCTCCTTTCACCCCTTCACGCTGTTCCTCCTTTATGCTCTTTTCCCCTTGGTACTCTTCCTCTTCATTACTTTTCTCCCTGAATCCCTCTTTGCTCTGTGATGCCCTTCCAACTTGCCTGTTCTCTCTTTCTTTTTCCCCTCCCTCTCCTCACCTTTTTCTTTGCTTTCTGTCTCTCTTTCCTATCATGCTATGTAACAAGGTACTGTACTGAGCTACCAGTGTGCTAATCAACCACAGGGAAGGCAAGAAGCACTTTTCTCAACTGCAGCTGTTCCTGCCACTTCCTCTTCCTACCTATTAGTTGCTAACACTCACTTTGATGTCCAATAGCCCATGGGAGGAGGTGGGAGAAGCAGAGAATGAGAGCAGCCCTTCCCTGCCACCGCCACTGTTCACTTGTACTATAGCATCATGTGTGTCACTCATCACCTTTGAATATCTGGTAACCACTGACAAGCTGGCAACTACATGCTCTACTTAAACTGCAGATTATCCTTGCCTGTTGCCTTCTCATAACTAAGATTTTCTGTGCTTTTAAATATATTTTATATTCTGTCCTCTTCACTGGGTATGTATTGTTGGTTGGTTTACCAATTTGCATTTATGGAATCTCTTGTCTAACTTTTTAAGTTTCCTGTTAATGTCTATTAACCAAATCTGTCTTCATTTTTGTTTGATCTTCTGGTATCCATTAGTGTGCCAATCTCAAAACTTGTGCTTTCAGGGTTTATTTTCCATGGTATTACTAATCTGTTATCCCTATCCAAGAACACAAAGTTCCATCCATTCTGACTTGTATACTGGATGCCAAACTATAGTCTGAATAAATTTATCAGTTCCATTAATGCTTTATTATTTGCAGATTCCCGTTCAGCCTCTCTTCCTGTCAGTGCATAATGCACTGCCTTCTCAGTAATAATCAAATATATTCTTCTGCTGCATTTTGCTACTTTACAGTACAGTTTGGGATAAACATGAAAGAGCATCGGCTATTATTCCAAGAAGTGGTTCTGCAAATGTAGCTGAATTTGATATGAGCATGTCATTGAAGTTCACAACTGCATGAGAATTTCCCACCTCTGAATTCATACAAGGTTTTTGTCATTTTTAACTGCTGATTCTTTTTTCTACTTGGGATAAACCATGATGTGATATATGACTCAGCGAACATTATTTTAATACTTTTTCAAGTTTCCTGCATTGCTTGCTCCCTGTTTTGCTAATTTTGGCTTCCCTGCTGTTTTTTTTCAGAATCTGGTACCTCCTGGAGATATTTGATCTAGCGCAGTGGTTCTCAACCTTTTTTCTGTCGGGACACACCTGACAGATGGTTCTCACATGCATGACACACTGACCCATGATCGTCACGGGGCTAGATGTAAAAGTACAGTTTGCATCCATGGGAACACCCTGACCCACAATAATGGATGTAAAGCAGAATTACGACATTCCCCATACAACTCACCCTACAAAAAAGATGTTCTGGTGTCATCTCAGTAACAGCAACTCAAGCTCCTTCTACGTCCAGGCTCAATAGCCCTACTTATCAAAAGATAGCAGTTTACCACCAATGCATGTCCTCTTGAGAAAATACAACAAATAAGACTGATACAAATGCTTATATGCTAGTAAAATACCTCATCTCGGTAACAGACACAGAACCGACCTAACATACTCCCAGGATCTGTAGTAATGCACATAAACTAATCCGCACACAGTTACACCTGTATTATAGAATGCACTCAAACAGGAGCAACCCTATCTAAGAAAAGGCAACACTACAAATATTAAATCAGGCCCTAAAAACCAATACACCTCCTATTAGGAAAACAGAACAAGCCAAGCTGCTATAGATCCCCACACAGAAATAATTGTAAAACTATACTAATAAGCAGAATAAATGTTTCAAAACAGCTATGAACAGAATAACATCCAACAATTAAAAACTCATAAAAACTATTACAAATTCTCCAAACATCAATAAAATATTTTTAAAAAGCAGACACATCACATAATATTAAATAATTAAAATGGCAGTCAATCAAGAAAAATAAACTTTAAAAACCACCTTTACTTACCCCCTCCAGCAGCTCTCCTACTCCTCTTCCATGCAGGCCATAGCACACACCAGAAGCAGCAGTAGTGGCTAAGCTCTATACTCATGGTCCTCTTCCTTAGGGCCCATGTCTCTCACACACACACCATACCAGTCATGCCCCCATGACCAGTTTCTGTCTCTCACACACCAATCATTTCCCAAACAGTCTTTGACATACACACCAGTCACCTTCCTGAACAGTTTCTCTCATGCCATACACACACACAGGCTTTCCACTCCCGTGTTCTACTTACATATACGGCTTCTCACTCTCATAATCACTTTCTCTGTCTCACACACACACACCAGTCTCTCACTCCCATGCTTGTTCTCTCCACATGCACAGGCTTCTCATTCCCATAATCACTTTCTTTCTCTCTTTCACACACACACACACACACACACACCAGTCACCTGATCTCTCTCATGCATACACACACAAACACACACACACATACCAGTCACCTGATCTCTCTCATGCATATACACACACACACACACACACACACACACACAGGCTTCCCACTCCCATGTTCTCTTTCAGATATACAGGCTTCTCTCTCCCATGCTGTGTCTCACACACACCCAGGTTTCTCACTCCCATGCTCACTCTTCACATGCACAGGCTTCTCATTCCCATAATCACTTTCTTTCTCTCTCACACACACATATACACACAAACACACACCAGTCACCTGATCTCTCTCATGCATACACACATAGACAGGCTTCCCACTCCCATGTTCTCTTTCAGATATGCAGGCTTCTCACTCCCATGCTGTGTCTCACACACACCCAGGTTTCTCACTCCCATGCTCACTCTCTTCACATGCACAGGCTTCTCATTTCCATAATCACTTTCTCTCTGTTACACACACACACACACACACACACACCAGTCTCTCTCTCATTTCCATGCTCGCTCTCCATGTGCACAGGCTTCTCATTCCCTGAATCACATTCTTTCTCTCACATTCACACACACCTGTCTCTTTCTCTTACACACACCGTCACCTTACCAACCAGTCTCTCTCTCATGCACGTACACCCACACAGGCTTCCCACTCCCATGCTCTCTCTCACATAATCAGGCTTCTTACTCCCATGCTTTCTCATCTCCCAGATTTCTCACTTCTATGGTTTTCTCTCTCACACACTCACATACACATCAGTGCTTCTCTCTGAGCAGTCACTTTCATTGACTCTCACATATACACACACATCAGCTCTCTGACCAGTTTTCTCTCAATCACACACAGGCTCTCAATCACACACACATTCTCTCACTTACACACAAGGCTGGCTGGCTGCTTCTCTCTCTTTCTCTCACTCACTTTCGCTCTCTCCCCCCCCCACCCCACCGAGCACAGTGTTACTGCAGCAGCCTCCTCCTCCTCCAGCCCCCGCAGGCCAAGAAAGAAGAATCCCATCGGCCGCGGGAGGCTCATTCTGCTGTCCTCCTTTCCCGATTACCGGCTACTTTTGATTTGCTCGGGGACCGATGCTGCTGCTGGCCGCTGCTCCTTTCCATGCAGGCACGGCCTTTCTCTCCTTCCCGCGCACCGCGTATCATTTCCTGTTCTGGGTCACGGGGGAGGGGGGGCGCGGGAAGAAAAAAAGGCCAGCCACGGGTGCCAGAGCTTCCTTCTAGTGCCGCTGCCGTTCCCGCTGGGCTTGAAATATGCTGATAGCCTGGCGGCAACGGCAGCAGGGAGGGAAGAGCAGTGGGAGAGACCGGGAGCACACGACACACCTGCCGGTGCTTGGCGACACATTGGTGTGTCGCGACACACCGGTTGAGAAGCGCTGCCCTAGCACACTATCCGCTTACAAATCTGCCCTCCACCTCTACAGGAACTCCACTCTACGGTCAAAAAGAGATTTCTACGCTCGAAGAATTCACAACCTTGTCTTTGACGCTAAAGCACTATTTTCCTACTTAACCGGACTCACACACACCAGCGCCCCGTCTATTCCTAACGATCAGGCACAGTCCAAAGCCAATTAACTGGCAATCTTCTTCCAAACCAAAATCTCCAACCTCCTAACTCTCCTGCCCCCTAGCCCTACCTCTTTTCCTAGCCCCTACTGTCTCTCAAATAAAGGGATGTCACTTGAATCATTTGAACCTACTACTGCCGTGGAGATTAAAAACATAATAAAGAAAATGAAACCCTCTACCCATCCCTACAACCAAATCTCAACAAAACTACTCCTACTGGTACCTGATACCATCTCTAAACATCTGGCTGATATCATAAACTGCTCTCTATCACAAAGAATCTTCCCAGACGATCTAAAACTCGCCTCTCTTAAACCTCTCCTCAAAAAACCGAACTTAGATCCAAAGGAACCCAACAATTTCCGCCCCATTTCCAATCTGCCTTTTATAGCTAAGATCATGGAGAAACTAGTCAACTCTCAACTTTCAGATTATCTTGAAGACCATCAAATACTGCACCCTACACAATATGGATTCCGTAAGGCACTAAGCACTGAAACCTTCCTCATCTCTCTAACAGACTACCTCACCATGGGATTGGACAAAAGACAATCCTTCTTACTAATCCTTCTTGACCTCTCGGTGGCTTTCAACACCATAAACCATTCCATCCTCCTCAATTGATTATCTGGCATCAGAATAACAGGAACTGCCTTCAAATGGTTCGAATCATTTCTCAGTAACAGAGGCTATAAAGTCAGAATCAGCAATAAAGAGTCCCCTCGCATCAATTCATCACTAGGAGTTCCACAGGGCTCCTCCTTGTCCCCCACTCTCTTCAATATATATATCCTTCCCCTATGCCAGCTGCTAACAAATCTAAAACTAAAATACTTCCTTTACGCAGACGACGTGCAAATCCTGATCCCCATAACAGAATCCATCACAAAAACACTCAAGTACTGGGAAAATTGCCTCCAAGAGATCAACCTCCTCCTCACTAACCTAAACCTGATACTAAATTCAGCTAAGACTGAATTCCTCATCTCCCTGGACAACAGTGATCCCACTCAAAGGACACTCACTAACACCTTCGTCACCCAAGCAAGAGACCTGGGAGTATTAATCGACCACCGTCTGAATTTAACAACTTTCATCAACCACACAACCAAGGACTGCTTCTATAAACTGCAGGTACTAAAAAGAATTAAACCACTTCTACACTTTCAAGATTACAGAACTGTCCTCCAAGCCGTACTATTCTCCAAGATAGACTACTGCAATTCCATCTTGCTAGGTCTCCCCGCCTCTTCCATCAAATCCCTTCAGATGCTTAAAAATGCGGCGGCCAGAATCCTAACAAACACCTGCAGAAGAGACCACATCATACCCATCCTCAGAAATTTACACTGACTATCAATAAGTTTCAGAATTCTACACAAGTCCCTCACCATCATCCACAAAACCATCCATAACCAAACCCCCCTTGACCTTCAACTCCCGCTCAGAATACACATCTCGTCGAGACCTATCAGAGAAGCCTACAGAGGATCCCTGCACGCCCCCCCCCCCCCCCAACCAAATCCACCCATCATCTAGCAAATAGAGAACGGGCCTTCTCCACAGCGGGACCAAACATATGGAATGCTATTCCAACTGAACTCAGACAAGAACCCTGCCTATTGACATTTAGAAAAAGGCTTAAGACTTGATTTTTTAAACAGGCCTTTCCCTAAATCATTGATCCGCCATAACTATCATTACCCAACTTCCAGCACACTGTAAATATTTGTTTCTGCCATTGAGTTACTTTCTGCTTTATGTTCTTCTTCCCCAGTTCCATTACCCCTGTTTCATCGTAACTTTTGCCTCTCACCTCCAGATTAATATTTAAGGTTATGATTTTTACCCTGGTTCCTTGTAAACCGACATGATATGTTTGTATCATGAATGCCGGTATAAAAAAGCACTAAATAAATAAATAAATATACAAATCCCTCACTCTAATCCATAAATCTCTACACAACCATAACATGAACTGGTTTAGAGAACACCTCATTTTTCATAACCCTACCAGACCCACTAAGAAACAACACCTTGCAACCTTGCATACCCCCTCCCCCAAACTCACCAAGCTACGCTCGACCAAAGAATGGGCTTTCTCCATAGTGGGGCCTACCCTCTGGAACAAGCTACCTTCCTCACTCTGACAAGAATCATGCCCAAAAAAATTTAAGCAGAGCCTTAAAACTTGGCTCTTCAAACAGGCTTACACCTAAACTCACGCCGCCACCACTCCCTCCCTCCTCCACCCTGCTTGAGCTGCCCCCATGTCTCTATGCGCAATAGTTCCCTGCTACCTAATACCTTTTGAAACTTTCTTCCTAAGCAGGCAAATCCTTGAAACTTGAAATTTGTACATTGTAATTTATCTTTCTGTTGAAACTTCTATATACTTCCTCCATGTATATATCTATGCTCTGCTAAAATTTGATTGATGGTTAATGTTAGTTGCCTCATTTCCCAGTTATTGATCTCTACCTTCCCTCCCCCCACCTTTTTGCCCCCACCCTTCCACCCCCCCCCCCCCCCCTTTGCTCTCTTCCCTCCCCACCCCTGTTCTCTACCCTTCCTCCGCCCTTCTCCCTCAGTTCGATGTTTAATGTAAAGCCAGTTGCTAATTTTTGTTTCTTGTTAACCGAGGAGATGTTCCCAACGTTCATCGGTATATAAAAAATGTAAAAAAAATAAATAAAAAAATATAGAATCATGAATTTGGAGGGCAGAAATCCAAGGAAGCGGTACATGTGGCAGGGGGAATAGTGATGTGCACTAACTGGGAACTAACTGGGACAGAGACCTCTGGGTGATTATGTCTATTGTTATCAAAGTAGCAAAAGAGTGTGATAAACCAGTGGCTAAAGGCAGAGTGATACTGTAGTGCACAGAGGGAGGCATAACTAGTGGAAAATACAGGAGCTGATAATGCCTCTTTACAGGACATTGGTGAGACCTCACCTAGCATTCGATATCCATTTCTGAAGGTCAAACATCCAAACATCCAAATAGATATACACAGGGTGGAGGTGGCTAGAGAAAAGTGTATCAAAATGGTACATGGCTGCAAACCAAAAGTGCTAGGAAATGAGACTTAAAGCAAATATGTTCTGTGCACCTGTTACTACCCCTGCCTGCGGAGCTACTCTCCGCGAGCAGGCCTCTCACCTTTGGACCGCTTCGCTGCCCTCCGCAGCAGGGACCCGCTGTGACTGCTGCTCCTCCGCGGCCCGAGTCGCATAACCCCTCCCTCGTTGTGGCCTGGTGCCGCTCCTGCCAACGCTTCTGCTGGGACCCATGCGGCCTGGAGGCCGCGCCCTCCAGCTCCTCCCGTGGCAGGGAGCCGCGACGTCATCCCTGGGGTCCTCGTCGGACGGCCGGAGGCTGCCCTGTAGCCTGCCTGTTCCTCCCTACTCGGTTTCCTTTGTGTGGCTGGGTGCCGCTGTCCATGGTGCATCCTGTTTCTTCCTGCTTCCTCTTAGGCACCGGCGCACGCCTCTTCATTGTATTTAAAGGGCCCATGGCCAGATATGCCCCGGGCTCCACCTGATGACAACTTCCTGCTTCTATTTAAGGGCCTCTTCTTCAGTCACTCCTGGCCTTCGGATCGGGTTTCACATTTGGCTGTGTCTTCTCTCCAGTCGATGCCCTCTGTGGTCTTCTCCTGCTTTGACGGCTTTGTCTTCATTTTCCTGATATTCTTTGTCCAGGTCTTCAGTCATCTTCATTTTCCTTATGTCCTTCGTCCAGGTCACCAGTCGTCTTCATGTTCCTGATGTCCTTCGTCCAGGTCTTCAGTCGTCTTCTTGTTCCTGATGTCCTTCATCCGGGCCTCCAGATGTCTTCAGATACCTGATGTCCTTCATCCGTGTCTTCAGGTGTCTTCATGTTCCTGATGTTCTTCGTTCGTACCTCCTGATGTCCAATGTCCTTCCAGATGCCTTTGACTTCACCTCTGCCTCCATGCCTTCGTTCCCTGATGTCCACTTTCCTGGCATACCGTTCTCGTTGTCTGCAACCAGTCCCACGGGTGGGCTGTGTAAGGCGCCTCACGGTACAAAGGCCATCCTCATCTCCGCAGTGCAACTCTCTGGAAGACTTCTGCTTCAGTCCTAAGTTTTTAATCCTTGAGAAACGTGAATCCGTTGCTTGAATCTTGTCCCGGTCTTCGGAGCCTATTGCATGTCATGTCCGTCCATGTCAAGACTCTGTTTGAACCTCCTCTGCACCAGCGTGGTCCGCAACCAGTCCCATGGGTGGACTGTGTAGGGCGTGCCCCGGTCAGGCCTCTTCAGTATCTACGTCATGTTCCGGTATCAGCTTCCACTATTCCTCCTGGAGTCTGCTTCGAGCCCAGCGTGGTCTGCGACCAGTCCCGCAGGTGGACTGTGTAGGGCGCACTGCATCGCAGTCTCGACCCAGCATCTTGATCCTTGCCTTTGTCTACAGTGCCTTGATCCTTGCTATCGTCTACAGTGTCCTCGCTTCAGCCTTCATCTACAGTGTCCTCGCCTGAGTCTTCGTCTACAGTGTCCTTGCCTGAGTCTTCGTCCCATGTCTTCTGTGTTCCAAAGACTCCGTCTGCCCTCGTCCTCTGTCTGGCCTGCCGCCTCTTGCCGTACCCAGCGGCAGGTCCGAAAGGGCTTGGAACGGTCGGAAGACTGTTCATAGATCAACACTGCGTTGGTGGTCATCCTGGGGTGTGCAAGTCTGGTAGAGGGTCAGACCTTGTATCCTTGTCTCCGCTTCAGCCTTGTCCTGCTCTTTTTTACCCATGCTCGCACCAGCTCACCTCCTGCGGTGTGTCTTGGGGCTCCTCCCTGAGTAATGCCATGGTTCTGCACTCAGAGCTCGCCACCATGGGTCCTCTAGCGTCTTTCACTCTGTATTCCAAGCCACCAGTATCCGGATTGGAAGATCCTGATTTCCTGCCTTCTGCTCTGTCGTACAGCCTCGCTGTCAAGCTAAGGACTGTATTACTATCTTCCAGTGGTCCAGTATGCCTGCACCACCATGCTGCTGATCTTCCTAAAGAGACTTTGTCTTCCTTGTCACCATAGGGTGAGTCTACCTTACTTCCATGGATTCAAAGGAACCCATGTGGTTATCTTCAGTTCATCATCCCAGGAAGCTTACCATACAGCTCAATGAAGTCACTGAGTATTCTTCAACCCCAGTGCCTTCCACCAGTGACTCACTTCTGCAAGGACATCCGCCACTGCCTGCATTTGACTAGCCATCTGTGGAGAATCACTGTATATCTCCGCTGTTTTCGAGCCTGTCTCTTGAAGCGCCATCCGTCGTAGTGGCTCCTTGACCTAGTCCTAAGGGAACTTCGTCTTCATTGTCATCGGAGTAATCATCCTCAACAAACAGTCCCTTGCATAAGTACTATAGTGACACCTACTGACCATCAAATCTGAGAGTGACTTCACTATGTTGTGAGTGCCTGAAGTATTCATAGATTTCCTAAGTCGCTCACTCTTGTACCAATCTGTAAAAGACTCTTTTCATTTAGCCATGCCAGCCGGGAAACAACAATCCTGAGCTTCTTAGTCTACGCTGCCTGCTCAGCTTCGGACTTCCGCCTTCCGCAGACCCCACCTAAGTCCAAGCGGCTCGGATCCTCAAGGGCTCCTCCCGGGGGGATCTCGGGCTTCCAATGGTGAAAATTATATGGATCTCCCAGTTCCGACTTCCTGCTTAACTCACGTCCTTTGGAATTCTCATTGTATACTCGTCCCCAGGTGCCCGCTTCTAAGTCCAAGCGGCTCGGATCCTCAAGGGCTACTCCTGGGGGGATTTCGGGCTTCCAATGGTGAAGATCCTGTGGGCATCCTGATCATAACCTTCGCTGAGAGTCTTCCCTTCGTATTAAACTCTCCATCTTCTGAGCTAGGTGCGTCGGACTTCCATTTGAGTCCTCCTGACACCATGGCTAGCCAAACGTCAGCTAGTAACTTGTCCACTTACTCTCCTGAGTTCCATCTTTACAGCTATACAATCCAGCTTGAACTTTGCTTCGTCTTTTCCATGTTACCACTCTGAACCAAGAACTGGTCTTCACTACAAGTTAATACTCGTCTATGCCTTCTGTTCATCCTTGACGTCTTGCCCTTGAATTCCACCACCTTGATCTACAGAAGCCGAGATGCAAGTCTGCTGCCCTGGAACCGGTACCCTGCTTGTTTTATGTCTTCAGTGTCTTGTTTACATCTTGCCTGGATCTTCAACATTCTTCATTATGTCCTCAGCGTCTCGTCTACGTCTTGTCTGGATCTTCGATATTCTGCACCATGCCTTCAGCTACAGTTACCATCGCTACAGTTCCTGCACCATTCTGCACCATATCTTCAGCTACAGTTACCATCGCTACAGTTCCTCGCCAAGAATCTTCCACCGTTTGTTCTTGGACCCTTGCTCTTCCACTGTCAGTATGGACTGATACATTGTCTCCTCTAAGCTGTTAATACGAGGCTTGAGGAAGTGGTCTTTAAGGAGGGGGTACTGTTACGATCCCTGCCCGTGGAGCTACTCTCCGCGAGCAGGCCTCTCACCTTTGGACCACTGCGCTGCCCTCCGCAGTAGGGACCCGCTGTGACTGCCGCTCCTCCACGGCCTGAGTTACATGACCCCTCCCTCGTTGTGCCCTGGTGCCGCTCCTGCCAATTCTCATGCCGGGACCCATGCGGCCTGGAGGCCGCGCCTACCAGCTCCTCCCACAGCAGGGAGCCGTGATGTCATCCCCGGGGTCCTTGTCGGATGGCCGGAGGCCGCCCTGTAGCCTGCATGCTCCTCCCTACTCGGTTTCCTTCGTATGGCTGGGTGCCGCAGTCCATGGTGCTTCCTGTTTCTTCCTGCTTCCTCTTAAGCACCGGTGCATGCCTCTTCATTGTATTTAAAGGGCCCGTGGCTGGATATGCCCCGGGCTCCACCTGATGACAACTTCCTGCTTCAGCCCTATTTAAGGGCCTCTTCTTCAGTCACTCATGGCCTTTAGATTGGGTTTCACAGTTGGCTATGTCTTCTCTCCGGTCCAGGTCCTCTGTGGTCTTCTCCTGCTTTGACGGCTTCAACTTCATGTTCCTGATATTCTTCGTCCAGGTCTTCAGTCGTCTTCATGTTCCTGATGTCCTTTGTCTGGGCCTCCAGATGTCTTCAGGTTCCTGAAGTTCTTTGTCCGTGTCTTCAGGTGTCTTCATGTTCCCGATGTTCTTCGTTCGCACCTCCTGATGTCCGATGTCCTTCCTGATGCCTTTGTCTTCGCCTCTGCCTCCATGCCTTGGTTCCCTGATGTCCACTTTCCTAGCGTGCCTTTGTCATGGTCTGCGACCAGTCCCACGGGTGGGCTGTGTAAGGTGCCTCACGGTACAAAGGTCTTCCTCATCTCCGCAGTGCAACCCTCCAGAAGACTTCTGCTTCAGTCCTAAGTTTTTAATCCTTGAGAATCATGAATTCTGTGCTTGAATCTTGTCCCAGTCTTTGGAGCCTGTCACGTCCATCTATGTCAAGACTCGGTTTGAACCTGCTCCGCATCAGCGTGGTCCACGACCAGTCCCATGGGTGGACTGTGTAGGGCGCGCTGTGTCGCAGTCTCGACCCAGCATCTTGATCCTTGCCTTTGTCTACAATGCCTTGATCCTTGCTTTCATCTACACTTTCCTCGCTTCAGCCTCCGTCTACAGTGACCTCGCCTGAGTCTTCATCTACAGTGTCCTCGCCTGAGCCTTCATCCCAAGTCTTCTGTGTTCCAAGGACTCTGTCTGCCCTCATCCTCTGTCTGGCCTGCCGCCTCTTGCCGTACCCAGCGGCAGGTCTGAAAGGGCTTGGAACGGTTGGAGGATGGTTTATCGATCAACATTGCGTTGTTGGTCATCCTGCAGGTCCGGTAGAGGATCAGACCTTGTATCCTTGTCTCCACTGGGATCTATGGCATTGCACCAGAAATGAAATTGGGCAAACTAGATGGGCCTTAAAATCCTCATCTGCCATCATATTCTGTGTTTTTATGTTTTGCTGGTATTGCAGTTTTAAGTACCCAAAAACTAAGTCTATTCTATGTTACCATTGCTAATGGCAGTGGCTATTCTCTAAGTGAACTTAATAGCAGGTAATGGACTTCTCCTCAAAGAACTTATCCAATCCTTTTTTAAACACCGCTATACTAACTGCACTAACCACATCCTCTGGCAACAAATTCCAGAGTTTAATTGTGCGTTGAGTAAAAAAGAACTTTCTCCGATTAGTTTTAAATGTGCCCCATGCTACTTCATGGAGTGCCCCCTAGTCTTTCTACTATCTGAAAGAGTAAATAACCGATTCACATCTACCCGTTCTAGACCTCTCATAATTTTAAACATCTCTATCATATCCTCCCTCAGCTGTCTCTTCTCCAAGCTGAAAAGTCCTAACCTCTTTAGTCTTTCCTCATAGGGGAGCTGTTCCATTCCCCTTATCATTTTGGTAGCCCTTCTCTGTACCTTCTCCATCGCAATTATATCATTTTTGAGATGCAGCGACCAGAATTGTACACAGCATTCAAGGTGCGGTCTCACCATGGCACAGGACATACCAGAGTTACACAACTCTGATTTTTGAATTCTATAATGCCACAATGGAAAGGCGAGTAATACATTGAAAACAATAATTCAGGATAATCAGAAAATGAAAAATGTGCTTTAATTCAAAGCTGTTTTACCCAAATATATTTTTCCTATATTTCCTATATTTTTCATATGTTTCATGTCATGAAAAAGAACTGGCTTGCAATTCCTTCAGGATCAAGTTGCATATGATATATACAGAACACTACATGTGATGATACAACAAGTTTTGTTTCTAGAAACATAAAATACCTTTAAGAAATTATCCTACCATTTAAGGATACAATCCTAACAGAAGACAATGTTTACTGCCTTTTAAATAATATGGAGATCTCTGTTCTCCACTGATATCTTTGTATTATTCATGGTTTTTTTTAGCATGATTTCTTTTAAAGTATAGACCACTTTGCTTTTAGCTATCCAGAGAACAGGGAGCTTTCATTTTACCAGCATTCAATCTGCTACACAATAAACCCTGGGAGCTGTCATTGTTCCAGGATTTCTCTAACATTATGCCAAACAACAAGGCATTCAGCACAAGAAACTGACAAAGAAGAAAAATATGGAGAACACGAAAACTTCTTTGGAATTTTGTTGCTTTTTGTTTAGTTGTTTGGGTTTTTTTTCTGTCCAACAGAGATCAGGGGAAATGATAGCTCAAAACCCTGTTTCTTATACTTTGTTTTGAGAAGAAAACAAACTGAACATAGGCCTGTGTCAGCTCTTGTCATGCCACCACTCTTGGGAAAGACTTGCAATCACCACATGATACAAGTAACCACACATAGATCAATACTCAAAAGATTTATCCAGTTAAAAATGGGTTGTAGCTAGGAAATCTTAGCTGATCAAACCCTCCCCCTCTTTTACCTTACTAAATTTGTGCAGGTAAAATCACCAGCCACAAAATTTGCTGGGTTAAAAAGGTGCTAGATCAAGGCATTCACAGGCCAGGCAGTGCGATATTCAGTGCTATCTGGCTACATTTGTGCAGACAGCTCCATCTGCACAAATACCCATCCTTAATCTACCTGCACAAAATGTATGCAGGTAGATTTAGCCAGATATTCAGTGGCATGTTTAGCTGGGTAAGTACAGATGAATATCAGTATAACCTACATTTACCCAGTTATCTTACTCACTCAACACGTTTTTGAGTATTAACTCTACAGGATCTTTTAATTTATTTGTGCTGCAATGTTCTGTTCAATTAGTTTTTTTCGTTGATTCTCTTGCAGGCAGAAATTGTACTAGGCTCTATGTGGCACAATGATTATTACATATTTCTTCAACAAGACAATATTAAAAAAAAATTATGAAAAAAACAGGTGAAAAGTTTTATATCTATATCTTGTACTCACTAGGGGTGCCATTTATACTCTATGTGGCTGATAATGGCTGCACATCAGGTTTTTATTCACCATGATAGGTCAAATGGCCAATCAGGTTGACTATTTACTGTCTTTTTGGAGCAAGCAAACTATATATATGCATGGTCCACACTGACTTGTGTAAAAGAGTTATTATGGTTCCCAAAGGCTTTTGTCCTTTCATACAGCCCAAAAAAAAAATGAAGCTCTGAAGATAATCTTGTGTGTGCTATTTCTTCTACTTGGAATCCGGAGAAATCACATGGATATAAATGACTATGCCTACAATAACATGATTTGTTTTTTTTAAAACTTGTTGCCGAATATCTGGTTCCCAGATTTTCGTTTGTTATTTGAGGTAAGAGAAATAAAGCTAACCCACCTCCCTGTACTACACTTCATTTCTTCATAGAGAGGGTGATGGATGCCTGGAATGCCCTCCCAGAAGTGGTGGTGAAGACGAAAAGATAATGCAATTCAAAAGGAAATGGGATAATCACTGCAGATCCCCAGGGGCTAAGAACATATGAACATAAGAACATGCCATACTGGGTCCAACCAAGGGTCCATGAAGCCCAGCATCCTGTTTCCAACAGTGGCCAATCCAGGCCATAAGAACCTGGCAAGTACCCAAAACTAAGCCTATTCCATGTTACTGTTGCTATGTAATAAAAGTGTCTCCCTCAACCATCTTTCAATGCTATTCTGCCTCATCAGGTTCCCCCTTCCTCCCATGCTTCCCCCAATAATAGATAAATAACTGTTGGGTTATAAGTTCATCCAAACCCTCCCCCTCCCTCCCTGGATCTCTCAAGTCCTGGAAAACCTAACATAAGAGCAGAAGAACATGCCATACTGGGTCAGACCAAGGGTCCATCAAGCCCAGCATCCTGTTTCCAACAGTGGTCAATCCAGGCCATAAGAAACTGGCAAGTACCCAAAAAACTAAGGGGCAGATTTTATAAATCTGTAAGTATATTCCATGCTACTGTTGCTAGTAATAGCAGTGGCTATGTTCAAAGTCATATTAATAGCAGGTAATGGACTTCTCCTCCAAGAACTTATCCAATCCTTTTTTAAACACAGCTACATTAACTGCACTAATCACATCTTCTGGCAACAAATTCCAGAGTTTAATTGTGCGTTGAGTGAAAACGATCTTTCTCCGATTAGTTTTAAATGTGCCACATGCTAACTTCATGGAGTGCCCCCTAGTCCTATTATCCGAAAAAGTAAATAACCAATTCACATTTACCCGTTCTAGACCTCTCATAATTTTAAACACCTCTATCATATTCCCCCTCAGCTGTCTCTTCTCCAAGCTGAAAGGTCCTAATCTCTTTAGTCTTTCCTCATAGGGGAGCTGTTCCATCCCCTTTATCATTTTGGTTCCCTTCTCTGTACCTTCTCCATCGCAACTATATCTTTTTTGAGATGTGGTGACCAGAATTGTACGCAGTATTCAAGGCGCGTTCTCACCATGGAGCGATACAGAGGCATTATGACATTTTCCATTTTATTCACCATTCCCTTTCTAATAATTCCCAACATTCTGTTTGCTTTTTTGACTGCCGCAGCTCACTGAACTGACGATCTCAATGTATTATCCACTATGAGGCCTAGATCTCTTTCTTGGGTAGTAGCTCCTAATATGGAATCTAACATTGTATAACCAGAACATGGGTTATTTTTCCCTATATGCATCACCTTGCACTTATCCACATTAAATTTCATCTGCCATTTGGACGCCCACTTTTCCTGTCTCACAAGGTCTTCCTGCAATTAATCACAATGTGCTTGTGATTTAACTACTCTGAATAATTTTGTATCATCTGCAAATTTGATTACCTCACTCGTCGTATTTCTTTCCAGATCATTTATAAATATATTGAAAAGTATGGGTCCCAATACAGATCCCTGAGGCACTTCACTGCCCACTCCCTTCCTCTGAGAAAATTGTCCATTTAATCCTACTCTCTGTTTCCTGTCTTTTAGCCAGTTTGTAATCCACAAAAGGACATCGCCACCTATCCCATGACTTTTTACTTTTCCTAGAAGACTCTCATGAGGAACTTTGTCAAATGCCTTCTGAAAATCCAAATACACTACATCTACCAGTTCACCTTTATCTACATTTTTTTAACTCTCAAAAATGTGAAGCAGATTTGTGAGGCAAGACTTGCCTTAGGTAAAGCCATGCTGACTTTGTTCCATTAAACCATGTCTTTCTATATGTTCTGTGATTTTGATATTTAGAACACTTTCCACTATTTTTCCTGGCACTGAAGTCAGGCTAACTGGTCTGTAGTTTCCCGGATCGCCCCAGGAGCCCTTTTTAAATATTGGTGTTACATTAACCACCCTCCAGTCTTCAGGTACAATGGATGATTTTAATGATAGGTTACAAATTTTTACTAATAGGTCTGAAATTTCATTTTTTAGTTCCTTCAGAACCCTGGGGTATATACCATCTGGTCCAGGTGATTTACTACTCTTCAGTTCATCAATCAGGCTTATCACGTCTTCTCGGTTCACCGTGATTTGGTTCAGTCCATCTGAATCATTACCCATGAAAACCTTCTCTGGAACGGGTATCTCCCCAACATCCTCTTCAGTAAACAACGAAGCAAAGAAATTGTTTAATCTTTCCACGATGGCCTTATCTTCTCTAAGTGCCCCTTTAACCCTAGATCATCTAACGGTCCAACTGACTCCCTCACAGGCTTTCTGCTTTGGATATATTTTTAAAGGTTTTTACTGTGGGTTTTTGCCTCTAGGGCCAACTTCTTTTCAAATTCTCTCTTAGCCTGTCTTATCAATGTCTTACATTTAACTTGCCAATGCTTATGCATTATCCTTTTTTGTTCTGTTGGATCCTTCTTCCAATTTTTGAATTAAGATCTTTGTGTTCTAATGGAGAATCCCCTCCCACCCCCTGAAAATCCCATCCTGTATCCCTAACCTAAAAACTTAACAGAAGATCTATTGTTGGGGCCCAGGGTACCCCCTAGCCACAGGCCAAGTCACATGATGTGAGGAGTGGGTCAGCTTTGATCCCCGCACACCTTATTTCTATTTTTTATCAGGCTTTTTTTTTAGCATGGTCCTTTAAAGTGATGGTGGCCCCATGATGTTAGACCTGCCATTACATGTAAAGGGCTGATGCTACATTGTTTTGTCCCGTGGTGTTTTGCCAAAAGACAAAACAATGCAGCATACAGCCATGATGTTTTTTTTGGGGGGAGGGGAGGGGCTCACTATTGCGGTGATATTCCCCAGCAATAGTGGGACGACTCCTGCAAAAAAACATTGTGGCTTGATGCATTCAGCTATGAGATCTTTACATTTAAATGAAAGATGTAATATTATGTTATGCTTGAATAGCTTGTAAACTATAATCTAAATTTGTTTTCTGCTTGGAACAAACAGGATAGTGACCTATGGGCATAATTTTATTTATTTAACCAATTTATATCCCACACTCTCTCAAGATTGAGGTGGGTTTCAAGTTAAAACATTCACAAAAAACCACACAAAATCATACAATGAAAATAATAGTCAAAAAAATGAGAACAGAATTGGTCATTTTAATACAAAATCAAAAATTATGAGAAAGCTTCACGAAAGAGAAGGTTCTTCAAGTCTTTTTTTACCTGGTGATTACTACCCTTACTCAATAAGCCTTCGCTCGGTTAATGCAACTCCAACATTGCTCTCTGCTTCAACGGCAAGGGGAAATGTAGAAAAGAGGATTTGCATTCAGACAACAACTAACAAGGACTGAACTTCACAGTCTGGGTAAACAAATAAGCAAGGGGGTAGCTTGCTTATTACGGTGGTTACTACCCTAAACCAATTAAGCCTGATACATCACTTTGAATGCATGTACAGTGTTGCTCTCTGCTTCAACAGCAAGGATAAATGTGGAAAAGAGGATTTACATTCAGACAACATCCAACAAGGCATTGATCTGTGCAGTCTGGATAAACAAGCATCGGGGTAACTTGCTTGATGAGGCAGTTACTACCCTTAACCATTAAGCCTTATGCTCACCTTTGATGCAACTCCAACATTACTCTCTGCATCAATGGCAGGCGATGGCAGGAAATTTGAATCAAACATTTACCAACAAGGGCCCTGAACTTGGTAGTTGGTGAAACAGATAAGTATGGGAAAATAAGTATGGGAGCTTGCTGGGCAGACTGGATGGACCGATTGGTCTTTTTCTGCCGTCATTTCTATGTTTCTATGTTTCTATAATTGTTTCACGTCAGTGAGGGATCTTAGATTTTCAGGAAGAGAATTCCACAGGGATGGGCCCGCTTTCATGATAGCTCTATCTCTTGCCTCAATCAAGTGGGCAAGGTTTGGAGAAGGCACTACAAGTAAGCTCTTATTGGCTGAACAGAGGGTTGGACGATAGATTCTCAACATGTCATTATACTACGGAATATCTGGGTTATTGACTATCTTGTGTACTAGTATGATAAAGAGGCCATTGGTTTATTTGAAAAGAAAAATGCTGCCAAAACAAAGAACCCTGATGGGTAGGACAACATTAGCTATGAACAGGGTTTCCAACTGGCTCCAGATTTTCAGGACAGGTTGATCCAGTCCTGGTTTTACTCCCTTGCATGCAGGAACTTATGGTCTTTATTTTCTTAGGGAATACAATAGGTAAATCAGAGTAAGTCCCAGCAAGCAAATGTTTAAAACCAGTATTAGATCAATGTGTCCTGAAAATCTGGAGCCAGTTGACATCCCTAGCTATAAATAGAATGGCAACTTCTGAGCAGCTAAAAATGTTGAAGAGAAATTAATTAGGTTAGATAATCAAAGCACATGCAAGCAGCTTCATGAGCAGTTGCAAATGTAAAAAGGAATCAAATCTAGTACCTGATTCACTAAGGGTTTTTCCCATAGACACCAAATGGGAGAAAAGCCTAAGGGGTAGATTTTTTTAAAAAGCGCGATCGCGTACTTTTGTTTGCGCAGCAGGCGCAAACAAAAGTACGCTGGATTTTATAAGATACGCGCATAGCCGTGCGTATCCTCTAAAATTCTGGATCGGCGCGCGCAAGGCTGCCGATTTTGGGCAGCCTGCGCGCGCCGAGCCGCGCAGCCTGCCTCCGTTCCCTCCCCTCACCTTCCCCTCCCTTCCCCTACCTAACCCACCCCCCCGGCCCTATCTAAACCCCCCCTTACCTTTGTCCCTAGATTTACGCCTGCGAGAAGCAGACGTAAATCTACGCGCGCCAGCGGACTGCTGGCGCGCCGTCTTCCGACCCGGGGGCTGGTCCGGAGGCCTGGACCACACACCCGGGCCGGCGCCATGCCCTCGGTCCCGACCCCGAAACGCCGCGTCCCGCCCCCGAAACGCCACATCATCCGGTCCCGCCCCCGACACGCCCCCTTCGAAAAACCCCGGAACCTACGCGCGGCCCGGGGCTCTGCGTGCGCCGGCGGCCTATGCAAAATAGGCGCGCCGGCGCGCAAGGCCCTGCTCGCGTAAATCCAGGCGGATTTACGCGAGCAGAGCTTTTAAAATCCGCCCGACAATGCATTGATTCTCAAAGAACAATGCAAGCATCCTAAAACTGTAGAATAGCAACAAATAAGGTAGCAAGTAGTAACCTAGAGACCCCTTGCTTTTCTCATAGGCACACAGCATACTCTAGAGTTGGAATATGAAAAAGAGAGAGAGATAACTTTGCTATGTATACCAGTGTAAGAGGGAGCACTTTTAACTGGGGGTAGGGGGCAGTTTTGCATAAACAGTCAGAGTTACAAACAGCAAAGTCAACATCAGTGAAGATTTTCTGTCACTTGGAGTGATGAAAGGTAAAAGAGGAGTTGATTTCTACAAGGAACTATCCTCCTAGCTTAATTGCAGCTAGGTAGAGAGTACATCAAGCTACGTCGAGAGTACATTGTACAAATGAACTCCTCTTTTACCATTCATCGCTCCAAATGACTGAAAATCTTCACTGATGTCAATTTTGCTATTCATACTTCTGACTGTGTATGTAAAACTGCCCCCCCAAACCCCACCCCAAGTTAAAAGTGCCCCCTCTTACAGTGGCATAAAAGGCAAAGTTACATAGTAGTTTCTACAAAGGCTCTCTCCCTCCCTCTCTCTTAATGTGCCTCCAGTGGCTTAATCAGCATGCAATACAAAAATTAGCACTGGTACAATAAAATTATCACAGCTTGTAGAAATTACCTATGTGATGCAGGAGCAGCAAATTAGCTTAACCATGCCCCCTTTTTTATTACAGCCGCTATTTCCGCTATATTTATAGCATTTTGATAAATCTAGACCTTAGCCAGTTAGCTGACGCCACCCTGGAATGCCCTCAATCTGCCTCCAAATTAGCCAAATTGGATAAAAACTTATCTGGCTATCTTGGTGACAGCATGATGGAATTTTCAAATCTCACCATTTGTCTAGCTAAGTCCTGTGCAAGATTGATTTTGTTTGACCGCTATCTAATTTCCACTCAGTTAATTTAAAATAAATGTAAATAGACTACAAGGACCATCTGGTCTGCTTATTTCCCCACAACTAAAGATCGCTGTGCTTATCCTCATGCCTTATTGAATTTGTTGTTGCCTCTGCCATATCAATTGATAAGCTAATCCATGTACTCATCACCCTTCATTTGAAGAAATATTTCCTTGTGTTGCTCCTTTCAGCTTCATGCCTATTATACAATTTTCACTGAAAAATGCTTGCCTTTGTGCATTATTCAGACTATTGAAATATCTGAATGTCTTCATCATATCCTTCTCTTCTTTAGGGTATATAATATAGGCTCTTAAGCCTTATCTCATAGGGCTTATTGTATAAACACCTTACCTTGTTTTTTGACTCATCAGTTTCCTCCTACTCTTTTGTACTTCCAGTTCACTTGGAACCAGGGCTAGGATATGGGGCCAGGAGCCTTCATTCACAACTACCTGGGGATATTTCCCCTATTTTATATCCCTCCTTCCACTTCCAAACTATCAAGTCTGATTATTGTGGGTGCCTATCTTGGGCTGGGGGCATTCACCAGTGTTCCTTTTGTAATCCTGCACTGATTGATCCTAAATTCAGCCATCAGGTTTCACCCTTAAGCAATGACCATGACTCTTCCTCCCCCCCCCCCCCCCCCCCCCCCCCAGGGTCTGCTAATACTGCCTACCATTATCACAAGCCCCAGCAGACTTGGGGAGCAGAAGACCTGAATCAGGCATTGAAACAGAGAACTTGAAATCATTCATTGAAAAATATATATTAAAGTTGACATTTCAAGCAAATCTAATGTATCATATCAAGTTTGCCATGGAGTAATAGTTCTAAATGGGGTTGATTTTGTGCACACCAGGATAGGAATGAACCTCACTCATAAACCAGGGTATTTTTATTTATTTATTCATTTAAAATATTTATATACCGTCCATCTACCATTGCAGGAGGTTGGATGTATGTTGGATACGATCTTAATCTCTCAAATTTACTGCTGTTTGCCTGTAAAGTATTTTACGTTCTTTCTTTCTACTACCACACTCCTCGCCAGTTCTCTCAGTTGTTCCACAGGCCCTGGATTCTGTCTCGCAGTCAATGAGGATGTCTATCTCTGTTTTCTATTCTTTGCAGTTAGCACCAATGATGCTTCCACCCCGCTCGCTCTTTCCCAGCAAGAGTACTGAGAGTATTGCTGAAGGAGAAAAAAGTATGGAACACACAATACTCTGAATACATCAAAAGATTAGACACATACAGTATCTGGAAAGCACATGCTGTATCTGGAAAGCAGCATTCCAGCAATCCTACTTCAAATGGGATTTGCATTTAGTGTTGATACTGCTGTCATCCTTGGAGCATCATTTTACTTGATTCCCAGTATAATCAACAATACATTCACACCCATGTTTCCCATACGTAAGACCCCTCTCTCTAGGATTTACATTGTGGCAAATCCTCTATATATCAACACTATTATCTGAATTATTTGAAATCCATGTCCTATGATGAGATACATTACATTGTGCTAAAATCCATAATTCTTAAATATTACCTGCTTGAATAGCTGGATTCTTTGTAGATTTAGATATTTTTTTTACTGATCCTGCATAAAAATATGTATAATCCTTATATTGGTACAACAAACAAAATGTAATCACCTTTAAGGCAGCTTTCTCCCAGGATCAATATATCTATCAGAATCAATTTTAATGTGCAGTTAATTTTTACATACCAAATGACAAGCAAAGGAAAAATAAAAATTGGAAGGACAAGTGTGCTTTACCTAGCAGATAACACACCCCCCTCCCCAACTCCTTGCTATAATGAATAACTTTACATTTTAATTTCTGCAGAATGATGCCTTTCAGTGGTACACTTTAACATTTTCTTCTTGCCTTAAGCAAGGTCAAAGAGAGCAAGTGTCACTTGTTCTTTCATTCCAGGTGTTAACAGCTAACAGTGCTGCTGGGAATGGGGGCTGAAAGAGAGCACAATGCTTAAATCCCAGCTCCTTCCTATGGGAACAGCTGTGCACCTGAGGTAAACAGGAACCTCAAGCTAAATTACAAAACAAAATAAGAAAAAAAAATCAGAATTTCAACTCTTGAAGTAAACTCTTCCTTAGTGTCCATAGTAACCAAAACCCCACAGAAAAGTGTAATCTGTCAGATAAATGACTGTAGGTGCCAAGAAAAAGACAAAAAAAAAGCAATAGATTTCAGAATGCATGGACATTTGGCAAAGCTTGATATGAATGGCATTCCTGCCATTACTGCTACAGCTTTACAAATCCCGCTGCAGCTTCACTGTTATTAAGTTGCCTGAAGATCAGGTTTCCCTAGAGACAACAGCTTTATATATTTAGAATAAGATAAAGCTTTTCTTACTTGTGCTGTCATATTAAAGAAAAAACTAGTAGACCTCACTGGCAGCAAGGGAAGTTAATTCTGCAAATCTGCTGTACTTACTAAGAAAAACATTCAGGAATTTCCTCATTTTTATTGTATTCTTACGTGATCCCTCTAATATAGCAGTGACTCTATAAGGGCAGTGCTAATGCCAGGTTGCAAAAAAACCTGTAATGTTTTAGAGGAGGATAGGAAACCCAGGTCCAGCATTTACAAAGACATCCACTAAATCGGATGACCACCCGGCTCTATGTTATTGCTTATATGGTGATGTAATCCTGTTTTTCTGAGGAATCAACTGGAAATCAAAAACCATAACTCCATGCATGGAATGCGACAAAACTAGAGGTGGCTCAGCCTGCCCACTGACATGAAGCTATAATGGTCACCTGAACACTAAGCCACCATTTCTTAAATCACCATCTATGCCCCTCTTTCCTCGCCAACACGAAATGTGTTTTAATTAATTCTCAGAAATTCCCAGAGCACAAAAGCATGAAACAATTGGTACTGTAGCATTTATGTATTTTTAAATATCCCCATGATGTCACTGAACTGACTTCAATATGAATACCCCTCAGCCCACCATCTGAATACAAACAATATTGCAATTTTCTATAAGAGAAACATAGAAACATGGTGGCAGAAAAAGACCGTATGATCTATCTAGCGTGCCCATCTGCCCAATTAATTTAGCATTATAATTCCCATCACAAGAGAAGATGCATGATACATCAAATACAAAGCTCACTTCAGACATAAAGCTGCATAACATCTGACTAGACAGAAACCCTTCATTGAGTTCAAGGGATTCCCACCACTATCTCTGTCTGTAAAGGATAAATTCTATTATCATGCCATTAGGAAAAAAATATTGTGTGCTCCTATTTTTTAGATTAGTAACATAGTAAATAAATGATGGCAAATAAAGATTAATAGACTTATCCCGTATGCCCAGTTGTCTTCCTCCTTGGTTTTCTACCCCAATATTTAAACTGACACGAGGAAGAGGCCATTCAATTGCCATTTTTAAACCAGAGGGAAGAAAGGAAAAGTGGGATACCACAAACATTCAAAAACAGTATGTAAGACTTTTTAATAAATTGCAAGAAGGAATTTCAAGGACTAAGAGTTATGATGTTTTTAGAGTTTTGTTATAATGTTCATTTATTATGTTGATCTTGGGAAATTTTATGAATGTATATTATGTAATCTGCTCTGGACAAATTGTTTTAGGAAGCAGCAGACTATACGCTGTTTTAAATAAATAATAAATGATGCTGGAAGAAGAAAAGCTCAGAGAAAATGCTTCTTGACTGAAAGAGTGGAAGCTGCCAGGAAAAGGTCCAGCATTTGCAATGAAGCCCACTAAATAGAATACTGGCACAATTCCAGGCATGCCTGTGATAGATCGAGGACAGTGGTAGGAAGAGAATTGGGAGGTTGCAGCACCACAAAACCAGCCTACACTCTCTTCCGAGCAAAGCAAGAGAGAGATGATAATAAGGAAACGAGGCACAGATAAAAGAAGCACAAGCTTGAGAAACAGCAGGCCATAGGGAAAGCCAGGTTGGAAACAGCAGGCTTCAACTCCTTAGAAACCAACCAGGTCAATGCCATCTGGGTACCATCCAGCAAATTCATGGGGACTCAGGTGACTGCATGGTTCTTATTTATTTATCACACTATCAACATTACTGTTCTAGACAATAAAAACATCATATACACATAGGGGTAGATTTTATAATTTTGCGCAAGCGCGTACTTTTGTTCGCGTAGCCGCGCGTATCTTATAAAATCCGGGGTCGGCACGTGCAAGGGGGTGCACATTTGTGCAACCTGCTCGCGCCGAGCCCAGTGCGCGCTGCCTGTTTCCTCCGAGGCCGCTCCGATTTCGGAGCGGCCTCGGAGGGAACTTTCCTTCGCCTTCCCCCCACCTTCCCCTCCCTTCCCCTACCTAACCCACCCCCCCAGCCCTATCTAACCCTCCCCCTTACCTTTGTTGCACGATTTACGCCTGCTAAAAGCAGACGTAAATCTGTGCGCGCCAGCAGGCTGCTGGCGCGCCATCACCCGACCCAGGGGCTGGTCCGGAGGCCTCGACCACGCCACCGGGCCAGCACCACGCCCCCGGGCCAGCCGCGCCACGCCCCTGAAACGCTGCGTCATTTAGGACACGCCCCGACACGCCCTTTTTACAAAGCCCCGGGACGTACGCGCGTCCCGGGGTTCTGCGCACGCCGGCGGCCTATGCAAAATAGGCGTGCCAGCGCATGAGGGCCCTGTGCGCGTAAATCCGGCCGGATTTACGCACACAGGGCATTTAAAATCCGGCCCATAACATAACACAAATTATAAGTCATGGTAAAAATCTTCAGAGGGATAGCCATGTTAGTCTGGTGCAGCAAAAAATGACAAAAGCAGGTGGCACCTTATAGACTAACCATGAGGTTTTAAGGACCAGAGTCCACTTTGTCACATGCATGGTAGTAAGATATGCAGGGTAAGGGGACCAAGTCTTAGATTAAGGATGGAAACTTGTATGCTTATCTATCCAGAAGCCAAAACTGACATGGAGAAAGAATAATATCCTATACATGGCCACGTTTCTACAGCTGATAGCTGGTATATATTCTCAGAGATGTAGACTGGAAAACCTGGGCATATTGGCTTTTATCTGCTGCTTGCTGTTATGTTTCTATGTAAGTTGCCAGAAAACACCATCAGACTGCCAATGCTGCTGCAATTTTTAGTAGCCAATGAAAGCATTTCTACCTTAACTCCTAACTTGACAAATTCTCTACACATCACAAAGGAATAACTCCCTGAACAGTTCACAGAGCATGAATGGGCTAGTATGTTCTTTCTTAATGGTTTGCTATTACCTGACTTTCTAGCCTTATTGTTCCGGCATTCTGCTGCAAGCTGTGATCCTAGATTCAAATTTGCATCATAAGTACACCCTTGGCTGATAATGGAAATAGAGTTTAAGCAGCAGCATGTTTCATTTTAAACTGCCTTCTGTCCACTGTTGCTCTGTGTAGTATCAGCTAAGATTGGGTGGATCATACCTAGGGCACTGTTCATTTTGGAAGTGATTTATTACAGCTTTTCTCCCATTCTGTGTCTAAGGGAGAAATGCTTAGTAAACGAGGCGCTTTATTTGGCCAGCTTCGAAAGCGTCATTAGCATTAGTCATTCACAGCACACTGAAAGCTTTGGAGGTTGTGATATATTTTATTGGACCAACAGAGACATTTTCTACTATGATGACGTTACATAACCAGCTCAAAAATCCTATTCCAGAGCTTTATTTTATAATTATGGGGTTAATTTTGTAACATTTGGGCCTGCCCTTGGGCAGGCGTTAATTTCTAAGCTTAAAATGTGCAGGTGCATAACTAATAGCCTCATCAACATGCATCCAACTGGGGGTAAAACAGTGCGCTTGGCTTTACAGAATCGCCCTAATTGAACATAAGTTAGCTGACAAATACACACACAAGTTATGCCAGGATTCAATGTGGACTATCCCACTAAATTTACCCCTAGAAGTTACATCAGTTAAAAAATGCACAAACATTTTTCTTAACATTTTATGTACATACTTTTTAAAATCAAAAATATGAATGCAGTCTACCCCCAGAAATGCCTATGCTCAGTGCAGGTAAACTTACACATCGACTTGACAGACATGTCTATGTTTGGGCCAGAAATTTTATAAAAGGCCATTTCTGTGCAAAAAGCAGTTTTACCATAACCGGGCAGCCCGGACACCCGTGCTTCTCTCCCGCCCCTGCCCATCAGGGTCGGACAGCCAACATTACACACCACAAGGAAAAATCTGAGTCATAACTGGGATGCAAATGGCCACAGCCATTCATTAGAATACCCAAACAGGGGAGTCTAATTTAGGTGCCAAGTCCTGCAACCACTGCCTAATCTCAAACAGGGCAGGTGCAAATATCTCTGCTTCATTCCGCACAGAAATGGATGTTCTCGCTCACCGCAAGCTCCTGAATGGCAGCGGACCGCCATCACCAGAGGGGTCCAGGCAGACCACCATGCAGCAGGCCCTGCTGGAACCCCTTACAAACATGCCTGGCCATCGATTCATCAAGGTCCAATCCTGGGCTTGATATTCATCCTCCATGGCCAGGTGCCGAGTGGTGGCCCCAAGGCCTCACTCTTCCTTACCTGCCTCCCTCATTTGTTTCACAGTCTCCAGCGTTACAATAGTCTTTCCAGGACATAGATGCTACCGCCACAGGGATCCTGTCATGTGTGGGCAGGGAAGTACCCTTCTTCCTGCATCAAACCAGTGCATACCCCCTGCAAAGCCTGCAAAAACAAGTCATTTCCCGTTATTTCCCATATTTGACAAATGCACTCCATCTGGAGTATAAAATTCTGCATGTCATGCATCAAACCACACACGCCTTGGATGATATCTGCCAAATTGTTGAACAGCCTTGGCTATATGTCGATTGAATTGGCTCTGTTTCTTCCCCACCAGTCAATGCCCAACATTTTTGCCAGGGTATACTTTTGGTTCAGCAGATTATTTTTTTTTTTTTGGATGATGGCCATACTGAGCCTTGTAGGATCAAACTGAGTCGCCATCCCTTCTGGGCATAAAGTCAAGCACTGAGTCACGGCCACTCCCTTTTCGGAATTAAGACATACAGAGTCACGGCCTGCTGCAGGCAGACATTTTCCATACCTTTAACAACTGTAACCATTTGGCAAATCTGATAGGAAATCTCAAGCGGGATCTCTCCACCCCAGCGGAATTTCTCAGATTCTCTCCACCCCAGCGGACTTTCAGATTCTCTCCAGCAGAATTTCTCAGAATACCTCCGTGGGACTTCTCAGATTTCCTTTGCCCAATCAGAATTTCTCCGATTCACTCCACCCAAGTGGGATTTCTCAGATTCTTTTTGCCCAAGCAGGATTAAGGCTCTCATTCCCTGAGAGCCCCCCTATAGGCATCATGACCACCTTCACCAGGAGGGGTCCTGGGGGGGGGGGGGGGTGTCACCACGCAGCAGGCACACCACGGCATGCCGTTCGAGATGCTGGCATCCTCTCACAGCAAGCCTCCAAAGAATGCAAGCGTGAAGGCAACCTTGAAATGCGTAGTCTCAAACTCGTCCGCTGCTACCATGGGCAGAATGCGCCAAAGCAGTAACAAGAGGTCGTGGGTCAGGGCATGCCTAGGCAGCTATGGGAGATCATGGGTCATTGGTCTCCATGTGTCATGCCGAGGTGGAGACTTCCTGGCACCCCTTTGATGGCGAGATACTGCTCTGAGCGGCCTGTTTTCGGCTTAAAAAAGAATGGAGTGAATGATCCTCGCAGCATTTCATGAGCCTTCTGGTTCCATGGGACCATAGGTGTACTGGGACCCACTCTCTACCCAGGGTTGAGAGTCTCGCTCCCCGTGACCCCCTTACTGGTGTCGTGACCACCTTCATCAGAGGGGTCCTGGGTAGGCCACCACACAGCAGGCCCCTCCAGAGCCCCTCATAGACCTGTCTGGCTGTCAATCCATCAAGACCCAATCCCCAGGCCTGACATTATCTCAAATTCTCCACTGATCCATCAAGGCCCAATCCCCGGGTCTGACATTATCTCAGATTCTCCCCGCCCAGGTGGGATTTCTCCAATTCTCTCTGGAATCTCCCCACCCAAATGGGGTTTCTCAAATTCTCTCCACCCAAGGTCTCAATCCCCATGAGCCCCCATAAGGATACTCTCTGCCCAAGGGGTATTTCTCTGATTCTCTCCGCCTACGTGGGATTGAGGGTCTTGCTTCCCATGAGCCCCCAAAAAGGCATCAATGCGGTCTTCACCAGATGGGTCCTGGGGAAGCTGCCTGCTGAGCAGCACGAGGCTGGCGCTGCACCCCAGGTCATTGCTGCCAAGATGTATGATAACAAGGTCTGGCGGTGTAAGAGGGGCTCTCTCAGACTGCAGAACAAGCCAGAGTTCCTCTGACCCAAGCAATTGATGGCCAAGCCAGGTCGAGCCCTAATTTCCCCCCTGTGGCCCTTCTACGCACATGGATGATGGATGAGCAGCCCATGATCCATGATGAAAGACGATAGATGACAGGTTGCAAGCAAAAGGAAATGAAGGGACAGGATGCACCCGGCACTGAATGACGACAGACGACAGCTGTGAGCAAAAGAAAATTAAGTGACGGGATACACATGGCCAGTTGCAAGTCCGGAGAGCCGTCATCTCATATGATCTTGGCGCAAATGCCCAGGACCTCCATGGGCCCATCTGTTGAATGGCAGCATGTAGGAAGCTGACAGCACCCATGGCCCAAATGCCACCTCTGCGGTTGCCCCATGCAAGAAGGCACTGAATGTTTCCCAAATAGGTGCACAAAATCCAGCATCACATTAGCTGACATCTGTGAAAATGGAAACTGAGCAGTGGAAAACTGCATGGGACAACTGCCAGTGGGGACAGCAACAGTTGCACCAATGTGAACTCCACAAAAGTTGGCTGGCAATCCAGGTGAGCTGAACCTCCATCCAGAGTTTCCCTTGGTGATGCTAGCCAGACTTCACGCCACAGGGGTATTGATCACTTGGAAGTTTGTGGCTGACCTGTGTGGGGAATAAAAGAATCCATCCCGGAAACCACACAAGGATTATTTGCCCCAGACTACTAAAGCAGCATGCAGATCAGGAAGCATCGCCCGCCACTTCACCGGGATCGGGGCGACCACCCAACCAAATCCTTTACTTCTCTTTTCGTGAGCATTTGTTTTCTGGGTGAGGTGCAGGGCACTGATTACAAAGTGTCTATATCTGCAATCAGCAGCAGCACAGGCTCCCCAACTGTAGCCCAACAAAAGCCACTAAGGACTTGCGTGTGCTTGGCTAGTCCGCCTTGTACCTGCTCGTTGTGAAAGGACTGCGAGTTTGCCTTGGAATCAAACTCCCGTGCCATCATTCCTGTGAGCCAGAGGCTGACATCCTGTCTTCTCCAAGATGCAGCGTACTTACTGGCCATAGAGCCCAAGATAGTGTCCAAGCGTGTGAAAAGGGGCAGCACTGTGGCGGGATCTGCCTGCTCAGCCACCGAAGTCGTTCGAGCAAATGCATGCACCCAGTTAATAATCCCTTCTGCCATGCGATCCCGGCTTCCAAGCTGACCACCGGCCACATCCAGGATAAGGTCATGTGCAGACCCCTGCATCAGAAGCCTTGTTGACCCGGGCACCGAACGCGCTGCATGAGAGGATAGATCCGGATTCAGCCCGTTCCATGTGGATCCCAACACACTGCCTGCAGATGAAGATGGAACAAACAGATGTCACCATGCATATAATCCTGCAGTGATCCCAGCCTGCTGGAGAATTCGCCTACACAGTGGGACCACCCCCTTAATCTAACAAGCTACTGTAGCCAGCGAAGCTGGTTCACCCTGCTTCCTTACACCATGAAGAACAAAAGGCAATCTACCTTCCAGAAAGATTCTGAAACCTCCAGTTACCACATGATAAGCCTCTCAACATCCAAGGGATGCAGGAGGCAATGCTCCTTCACACCCCTGACCAGGGATGGACTGGTTCAAATGGACTGATTCAAGGAAATGGACTGATTCAAATTAAACTTGCAACCACCTTGTGCAAGAATGATGGGACTGTATGCAACTGTAACGCCCCTGGAAAGAACATATAGCCCCCAGTGTCCTTCCGCCCCCAAAAGATCCAGGCAAGGTTTCCCTTATGCAACTGCTCTAGCAGCATGGGACTAGGTCAAAGACTGTACCTGAAGAGAGGATTACCACCCCTAGAAACCCTGCCCATGAAAATAGAAGCATCCGGACCAGGATGTACCAGAGGTGTACTCACTGAGCTACCATCCCCTACTGAGAAACCAGTGAAGAGAGTTCAAAACTAGGCGCCCCACCTGAATCATCTTCACCCAGACCACATCTGACTGGGAAATACTAGGCTTAGTGAAAGAGGAGGACAATTCGCCCTGGGCCTCAAAAGGCACCGGCACCATGATGGCCGACAATGCACTGGGCAGCGGCTGGCTGTGTGTGACTAGCTGTATTTTTTTGGGATAGGTGGCCAACTAGGAGCCAAACATTTTGGATAGGCACCTGACTAGGCACCAAATTTATACATACAACACTTTAACGCCCACACCTGGTGATCACCTAAGCGGCCAAATTGAAGCTCACAGTAAACAAGCGCATGATACCACCGGTGCGCATAGGAAAATGTGCAGTCACTACATGTCATCTAACGTGTGTGCACTGACTACAGGGCCCCCAGTATGTGCCCAGAAACCATGGGCCTCCCAGCTCCACTGCGCAGACCCTGCAATGGGCTGGCAGCCTCCTCCAGAACCCGGTGGGGAGTCCACCACCACCCAGCCGCTGCTGGTGCCCTACACTTACATTGCTGGATATGTATCCCTCTGTGCCCTCTCTCACGGCAGACCACAATCAGCACATGTTGGGCAGAAGGTAGGGGGAGCCCGAGCCCAGGTGGAGTCCCCCATAGGGATGACATCATACCTGGGAAGAAACCCAAGGAGCAAACATCTTCTCCTCCCCCCCCCCCCCACCCAGGCAACTTGATTGAATCTTGTACATTATTGGCTTGCCTTTACTTTTGACAATCTTTAGGAAAGTACATTGTGCTTTATTATATTACTGGCATGGCAGGGTGTTTGAGCTACTAATCTGGGGAATGGGATAAAGTCTAAGGGGACTGCATTGTCAGGCTATGGATGGTGTCTAGGCCCATACTGGAATTGCTTGTCATGGCCCGAAGGAACTGGTCAAAAGTCTGGTCCTGATCCCCTATCAATAATGGCCTGAGTCACACCCCTGGGGCCTGATGTCTCACGGATGAGTACAGGGCTATCAGAAGCCAGCTTGGCTCTGACAGCATTATCCTTTGGGCCTAGCAAAATACAATGCTGTGCACTGCTAAGAGTTAACTCAGAAAGAGTTAACTCAGAAAGAGGTTATAATAAAAATATTTTACAAATGAGTCTTATGATGGTCAGTGTCTTATACGCAGAGACACAGTTACTGACACAGATGTGATATAAATAAGATATTTTTAGGCCAGTGTCATGCTGGAAAGTCCCTGGCTTTTCTAGGAACACCAGAATGGTTAGAACTGTGGAAAGAGAGTTGTGAAGATGCCTCTGCTGTCATAGGCGTGAGATGGAAAGTTTCTCCCCAGGCGCTCTTAAGAGAATGTAGTTATGGCACCCTCCCACTTCTCGCCTATGACAATATCTGAAGGCTGCTATGGGCTACAGCAGCATTTCCCAACCAGAGTGCCACGGCAAAAGTGTGCCATAACTGTATCTCTAGTGTGCTGCAGCAGTCTTCAGTTTCTCTTTCCCCTACAACAGCTGGCCTGCAGATATACTACTACCTACTTTCCCTTCTCCTGGTTCTCCTCTGCAATTGAAATGGCATGGGGGATCCTGCAGTCTCACAAGTCTTGCTGCCCCATGCAGTTTCCATTAAAGAAGAAAACAGGCAGAGGAGAAAGACGCATTACCAGGTAATTGCTTGGAAGGGGCAGCTGAATTTGCTAGGAAGCTGGGGATGTTGGGAGAGAGGAAAGGGGAAGAGATGGGGTAGGGGGGGGCAGAGAGAGGGAAGGAAAGAAAAAGTGCTGATGCCAAGGAGGGTAGGAAAGGGATGGTGATGGAGATGATGTCAGGGGCGTAGAGGGAGTGAGTAGGAAGGATATGATACCAGGAGGACTGAGGGAGAGAGCAGGGAGGGGAAGGTGATGATGAAGGGGGAGGGGGGAGGGGAGAGAAAAGGGAAGAGAAGGTAGTGATGCAAATGATAGACGGGAAAGAGAAAAATTGATGATGCAGAATGTGGGGAATAGTGAAGGGAAGGTGATGATGCCAGGGTTGGAGGAGAAGAAAGAAAAGAGAGAATGGTGATGCCAGAGAAATAGGGGATAGGGAAGGTGATAGTGTGCCATGATGAAGTGAGCCCAATGCCAGGTGTGCCACGACACAAAAACGTTTGGGAACCACTGGACTAGAGGTCGATCCTGCACCTGCCCCTTCCACTGCTAGGGCTCCTCTGTGACTTTTGTTTTTCTCAGAGCTTAGGGCTGACCTTGGGTCATGAGGTCAGCACTTCTTAGTCTAGGCAGGTACATCTGGAAAGTCCCCAATAACCATGTGATCGCCATATTCCACCATTGTATAGTTTCTCTATATAAGCATTGTGCTAAGTAACAGACCTCAAGACAACTTTCACTACCTCTACATGTACATGCATCTATGCTGTCACAGCAAATAAAGCCTTACCATTACTCCTAAGTGTGGTTCTTGTCTCATCCTCAGAAATGGGAAAATCTTAGAGTGACCCAGATGTGCAGGGACCTAACATAGGGTTAATTTGGACCCTAATATAATTGCAGTGGGGCCTTGCTATTCATGGCAGGCCTTGTTATGGCTCCGCAACGTTAGTGGAACAATGATCCCTGATGGTACCCCCCTCAACAGAAAGGATTTGGGTGGGGGAAGGGTGGGGTTAGTGGGATTCTAGAATCCTTGTGTACCCTTGTGCTCATCAAATTTTGGCCAGTTTATCCAACTCAAACATGGCACAGGGAGTTCTCTTTTGTCATGCTTGGGGGAGGGCTAAATGTGGGTTTTACCCATGTTAAATTCACAGTACATGAATGTAATCTGCTTAGAAATAGCTGTGTTATGACCGTTGGTCGCAGACGGCTGCGACCGCTATTATTCACTTCGTGTGCTGCTACTCTCTCTCCTTTGGGAAGACTCGCGGCTGTGGCTAGCTGCTTCCAACACACACGGCTCCGTTCCAGAACTCCCCAGGGCGGCGAGGACGCCGCTGACCGCCATGTCTTTCCTGCGCGCTCCATGGCCCTCCTTTAAGGACACCAGGGTGGGAACCTCAGGGGCGTCTCCCCTTGATGACATCACTAGCCCTGGACTCTTAAGCACCATCGGGGCCTGGCTCTAATCGACTTGGCAATGAGTTCCTTCCTTGCTGAATCCTGCTGATCTCTCTATGGACACTTGTTCCTGATTCCTGGCGTGATACACTCTCAGGTAGCCGCAGAGGCGCAAGGTTTTCAGTGGACGTGGAAGGCGTAAACAATGTTCAAAGCAAAAGGGACTCCATTGGGTTAGCTGAAAGTTATCCCACTGAATAATGGGTGAATGCTGTCGCAGCCACGGTAGTCCAAGAACCAGGGGGTGCACAGCTCGCTCCAAGACGAGCAGGGAGATCTCTTCCGAATGGAGCAGTCCTGTCTGGAGCGTCAAAGGGGCTGTGGAGCAGGTGATGGTACCTGGGAGCAGCATGCGCCGGATAGAGGAGATCCGTAGCGGAGGAACCATCCGTTGCGAGGGGAGAGACAGCTGATTTACCAGATCGGCCACAATGAAATTCCCCTCAGCACCAGAGTCAACGAAAGCCCGGATCTGGAGTTCCCCACCCGGGTATTTGAGAGTCACTGGCAAGGTACATAGAGGAGCTGATCCTGTAGAGCCTAGGTGTAGCTCCTCGGTATAACCTAGGCACGGTCGTTTCCCGGACGTTCCGGGCAATTGGCAAGGAAGTGCCCCTTGCCTCCGCAGTAGAGACAGAGGCCCTGTGAGCGGCGCCTCCTCCTTTCTTCGAGCGTTAGTGGAGATCTACCCAATTGCATGGGTTCTCCACTGCTGGTAGAGGCTGGAAGGACCTTAGGGGCCGGGGTTCTGGTGGCAGTGGACGACTGCGATGATGTCTTACGATATGAGCGGGTCTCCTTATCCCGCTGCTTAAGACGGCGATTTACCCTGCCAGCGATGTCAATTAAGTCATTTAAGTCCTCCAGGAGGTCCCGGCCTGCTAACTCATCATTGATGCGGCTGGCAAGCCCCTCCAGGAAGATTCCCCTAAGGCAATCATCCCGCCAGCCAACTTCCATGGCCAGCGTGCGAAAGTCTATGGTGTAATCGGCCACCGAGCGTGTCCCTTGCCTGAGGTGCAAGAGCTCGGAGGCCGCGGTGGTCTGGCATGCAGGATCATCAAAAGCAAGGCAAAAGCTGAGGACAAATTCCTGCAGATTCTGTAACAAGGGGTCCTGACACTCCCACATTGGCGAAGCCCAGTCAAGAGCCTTACCATCCAGTAGCGAGAATATATATGCTACTTTGACTGCGTCTGAGGGAAACTGCGCAGGCAGAAGAGCGAAACGCACTTAGCACTGATTCAAGAAGCCACGGCATGTCTTGATATCCCCGGCATACCGGGTCGGCGTGGGTAGCTGAGTCACTGAAGCTGAGCTGGGTGCTGGAGCCGGAGGAGGGGCTGGAGGCGGTTCCGGAGGAGAAGTCTCCAGGCGGGAGACCAGCTGTTCCACGGTAGCAGCAAGCGTGTCGATACAGTGTTGTTGCTGCTGGAGGCGTTGTGCCATCCCCAGGATGGCCTGCAGGCCTGGGGCCTCCACCGAGTCCATGGCCTTGCAAACTGTTGCAGTTGGACACTGCTGGAGAGATAGTGGACCCTTGGGCCGACCTACCTAGGGAGGCAGGGTAGGCTGGGAGGCGGAGCCACAGACCAGACGGGTTCACCCAGGAACCAGGGACCCCCCGGGAGGAGCCCGTAGGGTCTCGGGTCCTCGGGACTTGGAAGTGAGACAGAAAGTCCAGAGGCTGAGATAGGCGTAGACCGGGACCAGGGTGAAGAGATAGGGTAAAAGTCCAAGGTACCCGGAAGGCAGGGGACCGGCTGCACAGGGCCGAGGGCCGGCTGAAGGCAGGGCAGCGGGCGGCAGCGGAGTCTGTAGCAAACCGGAGTCTGAAGCAGGCTGTAGGCTGAAGCTGAGCCTGTAGCAAACCGGAGTCTGAAGCAGGCTGTAGGCTGAAGCGGAGTCTGTAGCAAACCGGAGTCTGAAGCAGGCTGTAGGCTGAAGCGGAGTCGGAAGCAGGCCGGGGTCAGTGGCTGGCTGCAGGCTGAAGCGGAAGTCAGAAGCAAACCGGAGTCGTAGGCAGGCAGCAGGCAGAAGCGGAGTCAGAGGCAAACCGGAGTCTGAGGCAGGCAGCAGGCAGAAGCGGAGTCAGAGGCAAACCGGAGTCAGAGGCAGGCAGCAGGCAGAAGCGGAGTCAGAGGCAAACCGGAGTCTGAGGCAGGCAGCAGGCAGAAGCGGAGTCAGAAGCAAGCCGGAGTCGTAGGCAGGCAGCAGGCTGAAGCGGAGTCAGAGGCAAACCGGAGTCAGAGGCAGGCAGCAGGCAGAAGCGGAGTCAGAGGCAAACCGGAGTCTGAGGCAGGCAGCAGGCAGAAGCGGAGTCAGAAGCAAGCCGGGGTCGGAAGCAGACAACGTGAAGATCACCAGGAACGCAACTAAGAACAACTATGGCGTTGTGAACCTCGTTGCAAGGCGATGAGAGAGAGTTTGAGCGCCAGTTATATCGGGACTTGGGCGTGACGTCAGCAGCGCGGGCGGGGCCAGGCTTCCTGGAGTTGAGCGCTCAAGAGGGACGTCCTCGCGCACGCGCGAGGCTGACGAGAAGCAGGCACGTAATGGCGGCCGCCACGTGGAGTGAGAGAAGCCCCCAGGGCCCGGAGCAGGCAGAATGCGGTGATCCCTGAAGCGGAGGTAGGCGGGCCTGGGCCCTAACAGAAGGGAAGCGGTGGGGACCGCAACACATATTGTCTGGATTGTACTCCCTATATATTTGTCTTACTTATATATTTGTAATACTTTTTTTTTAGAACATGAGGCTGTATTGTTGTCATACCTCTTCTTTTTGTAAATGTATTTCTCTAAAGCCGCTCTTTAACTTTTCATAATGGATTCATGTTTTTGCATGTCATGAGCCATATGGGACCCTGGCTTACTAAATTTATACTGAACTTTGATTAAACTTCACATTTATAGCTCACCTCTGAAACGAAACAGTTATAAATATAGGTGCAGTAAGATTTTAGTGCTCCTAAAAGACGATAAGTTGATGGTATTTGAAACCAACGTCCTTCAACTATCCACATAACAGGTACACTACAGTAGTACCAGCTTCCTCATGCTTTCCTGCTAATGCGCCTCAGCTCTATTCTGGAAAAATGCATCAACTGCATCTTCAGATTCTCCACTCCTAACTTTTTACATAATTTTTGTTTCCAGATCAAAAATATATTTCTAAGCATGAAAGAGCCTTATCTCACTTAAAAGGCAAATAACTTGTTTTTCATGTATTTGTCATTCAGTATGCAGGCACCACTGAAACATTTTTGGTCTAATTCTATTTTGTTTCTGACTTGGCCATGGTATCAAAAGAAGAAAGAATAAAATGGTGAAATGGAATAGGAGACTGATAAAAAAAGGAGATTAAGGAAGATTTATATGATCAGAAAAATACAGCACAACAGTTGCAAACTAGCATGCAGAATTACATTATCATCCATTGCAGATACAAAAAAGATTCCATAGAAACAATGATTATCATCAAATGCTGACAAAAATAGGGTTTTTCATATGATTTCATTTGGGTACCTTATTGTTTGTGCCATCATTTTGCATGTGAAAGATTGGGGAAAAGGGGTCAGATCCAGCAGGAAGATTGCCTGTTATTATTCCATACTATGGGAAATGAAGATAATAAGTTCCATGTAATGAGGAATGATAATTTTTTAGCTTAAAGCTTTGTTACCCATAACCCCCCACCTCAAACTGCAGAAAAAGCTTATGAATTTATCACTATAAGAAAATGTGGGGCAGATTTTCAAAGGGTTACGCGCGTAACATATGTGCGTAACCCCCGAAAAACTGCCCCTGTGCGCGCCGAGCCTATCTTGCATAGGCTCGGCAGTGCGTGCAAGCCCTGGGACACGCGTATGTCCCAGGGCTTCGAAAAAAGGGCGTTGTGGGGGTGGGACCGAGGCCTCCGGAACAGTCACCATGTCGGGGGATGGCACGCCGGCAGCCAGCTGGCACGCACAAGTTATGCCTGCCCAGAGGCAGGCGTAACTTTCCCGATAAAGGTAAGGAGGGGGTTTTAGATAGGGCTGGGGGGCGGGTTAGATAGGGGAAGGGAGGGGAAGGTGCAGGGGGGGGGGGGGGAAGGAAAGTCCCCTCCGAAGCCGCTCCGATTTCAGAATGGCCTCGGAGGGAATGGAGGAAGGCTGCGCGACTTAGCGCGCAAATTGCACAATTGTGCACCCCTTGCGCGCGATGACCCTGGATTTTATAACGTGCGCGCTGCAGCGCGCGCATGTTATAAAATCGGGCGTAGATTTGTTCGCGCCGGGTTGCATGAACAAATCTACCTTGTGCGCAGTTTTAAAGATCTGCCCTGTATGTACCCTGTAATTATGAGATCCAGCCACTAGAGGGCTTGGAAAAAAAATTTACTCAGAAGCAGAGAATTCTGGAAATTATAATTCCAGGTAGATAAGTCCTGGAAGTACATGTGTTACCTATTAGACAGCTGAGAGTGAAACCAAAAAAAGAGCTTGTTAACAATGACACAAGCATAGAAGGAGGAGGTATGGCTCCTTTGAGTATTTCCTTACATGGTTAGTTGTAAAGTATGTCTGCACATGGAGGAGAGGCAGTGAAAGAATGTATTCGTAAAGAAGTGCAGTAAAAGAAGAAAACTTAGGCACCCTGGGCCATAGCTTCCCTCCTTAAACTGTTCAAGTAGGGTAGAGTGATACAAGATGTAGATTTAGTAGGATTCCAGACACCTAGCCACTACAGTCAAAATGGATAAATATGCATCATGCATCACCTCTACATTCAGAAAATGATGCTGCTTTCAGTTGTGGTACATTGCTTCCCTTCCATGAGGTGGTGTCAGTGCAATATATGCAACTGATAGCACCTATCATGTTAGGGGCCTGGATATGGCATGGAAATCACATTTGAAGTCCTGGCCCTCTGCTTAGGAAAGTTCAGGGCTGGCTCATCCCGATAGGCGAACTAGGTAGTTGCCTAGGGTGCCAGCCATTAGGGTGCAGCAAAGAGCAGCCATGTGGGGCCGCAAATGGAGCCCATCCCACTCATGGCTGACAGGAGTAGAGACTTTTCAGGCACGAGTGGAGCCTATCCCACTCGTGGACAGGAGGTGTAGAGGCTCGGCGGGCCACGAGTGGCAGAGACTCGATGGGCCACGAGCAGTACCCATCCTGCTTGCGGCTGAGAAATGCAGACACTTGGTGGGTCACGAGCAGCACCCATCCTGCTTACATTCGAGAGAAGCAGAGACTTGGTGGGCTGTTAGCAGCACCCATCCTGCTCGTAGCCAAGAAAAGCAGACACTTGGTGAGCTGCAAGCAGTGCCCATCCAGCTTAAGGCAGGGAGAAGCAAAGTCTTGGTGGGCCTCTGTTCATGTGTGTGTGAGTGAGATGGATTGTGTGCATACGAGAAAGCAATAGTGTTAAGTTGAGAGAGGAGGGGAACCGCGATGGCTTTCCCTGTTCCCTCCTTCTGCTCTTTCTATCTCTGCTCTCCCTCACGCAGGAAAAACAATTCCTCCCCTTAACCCTCCTGCTTCCAGTGGAGTCTTGTCCATAAAAACCAGTTGCAATTCTTACTTACCGTATTTTTCGCTCCATAAGACGCACTTTTTTTCCCCCAAAGGTGGGGGGAAAATGTATGTGCGTCTTATGGAGCGAATATAAAAAAAAAAACCAAACAAAAATCTAACAAACACCCCCCCCCCCGACTCCCCCAAGACCTGCCGACTTAATTTCCTACAACCCCCCCCCCAAGACCTGACAAATTAATTTCCTGCAACCCCCCACCCTCCTGACCCCCCCAAGACCTGCCAAACGTCCCTGGTGGTCCAGCGGGGGTCCAGGAGCGGTCCGGGAACGATCTCCTGGGCGTGAGCCGTCGGCTGCCAGTAAACAAAATGGCGCCGACGGCCCTATGCCCTCACTATGTCACTGAGACCGACCGCTGCTATTGGTCGGTCTCAGTGACATAGTGAGGGCATAGGGCCGTCGGCGCCATTTTGTTTACTGGCAGCCGACGGCCCTATGCCCTCACTATGTCACTGAGACCGACCAATAGCAGCGATCGGTCTCAGTGACATAGTGAGGGCATAGGGCCGTCGGCTGCCAGTAAACAAAATGGCGCCGACGGCCCTATGCCCTCACTATGTCACTGAGACCGACCAATAGCAGCGGTCGGTCTCAGTGACATAGTGAGGGCATAGGGCCGTCGGCGCCATTTTGTTTACTGGCAGCCGACGGCCCACGCCCAGGAGATCGTTCCCGGACCGCTCCTGGACCACCAGGGACGTTTGGCAGGTCTTGGGGAGGTCAGGAGGGTGGGGGTTGCAGGAAATTAATTCGGCAGGGCTTGGGGGGGGTTGCAGGAAATTAATTCGGCAGGTCTTGGGGGGGGCAGGGGGGTGGAGGTTGTTAATTTAAAGGGTTGGGATGGGGGGGGGGGTTTTGGGGGTTCCCACAGAAAGAAAAGCTTTCTGATCTGGGGAGTGGACCGAAATGGCCCTCCCCAGACCCGAAAACAAAATGGGGAGAAAAAAAAAAAACTATGCACTCCCCTAATTTGCTCCATAAGACGCCCAGACGCAGAGCCGGTTTAGCACAATTTTTTTTTTTTTTAAATTTTCCCCCTCTGAATCCTAGGTGCGTCTTATGGTCAGGTGCGTCTTATGGAGCGAAAAATACGGTACTTACTTACTTCACCTATAGGTGAAAATCAGTTTTTCCAGTTAACTCACCTATGCTAAACAACACACTATTTATCACAGATTAGTACATAGGTGGATAATGTCTATTGCTCTCATTATCTTTCATTTGAGAAGTGTAGGTAACGTAATGTTGTGCTATACATGATGGCAGTTACATACATGTGGTCCCCCTTGAATTACTATGAATTACCCCTATGCTTGGGGTAGGGAGTACTACCTGAGAAATGATATTTATTAATATGATTTATCTTTGGGCTCGTAGCCTAAGTGGGGTATAAGATAAGGTCCCTGTCACCCCGATACCACAATTCTGTGCCCTTCTCAAATAACCTCTTACGTGTGGAATCACAGACCAGATAAAATCATCACACCAGAATAATACAGTCATTAACCCTTTTACCAGTATTATGTAAGTAGACAATAATCCAACTGGAATATTAAATGGGAAAAGTTCAGTAGTGAAGTATACTATAAACTTGCAGTTTTCTTATTTTATATCAAGTACCGTATTTTTCGCTCCATAAGACGCACCTGACCATAAGACGCACCTACGATTCAAAGGAGGAAAATTTAAAAAAACACATTTTTGTGCTAAACCGGCTCTGTCCCCGGTCGTCTGTGCGTCTTATGGAGCAAATTAGGAGAGTGCATAACATTTTTTTCTCCCCATTTTGTTTTCGGATCTGGGGCCATTACTATGTCACGGGGATACCGCTGCCATTGGTCGGCCCCAGTGACATAGTAAGGGCAAAGGGCCGTTGGCGCCATTTTGATTACTGGCAGCAGATGGCCCAAGTCCAGGAGATCGCTCCCGGTCCGCTCCTGGACCCCCGCTGGACCACCAGGGACTTTTGGCAGGCCTTGGGGGGTCAGGAGGATGGGGGGTTGTAGTAAATTAATTTGGCAGGTCTGGGGGGGCAAGAGGGTGGGGGGGGATTGATAGATTTTTAGTTTTTTTTTTTATATTCGCTCCATAAGACACACAGACATTCCCCCCCCCCCCCCCCCCCACACACACACTTTTGGGGGAAAAAAGTGCGTCTTATGGAGCGAAAAATACGGTAATATAAAAATAACATTAGGCATGGCCTGTTAGCCAGGGCAACTAACAAACTTATATGGATAGTAAAAAAATAGGGAACGCTAATAGAGAAAGGTGGGAGAAAAAAGGAGTATACAACTTTCAAAAATTGTCTTTATCCCTGAGTACTCAAAAAAAAATGGGGGGGGGGGACGACAAATCCACCCCAATGTCACCAGTTTGTAAAGTGTGCATCTTCTTCCAAACACAAAATTGTGTGGGAAAAAAACAATGAAGAAAATTAAAAAGTCCCTCTTGATGATAGAGCTGGCTAGATGGCAAACCAAATAGATGAGCACTTGAGTGTGTGAAAGGTCTCTCTCTCCTGGAAGCTTCCCCAAGTGGTTTACTTGGTACTAAACAGAAAGCTGGCTTGGTTTCAGTCTCTTATAAAAAGTTCAGGATCAGGGCCTGTGGGAGGTATTAGGTAGACTAGGCTTAGGATGCTGGAATGGGGCGGGGTGTCATGTTTGAAAAGGGAAGGAGTCACGTGGTGCGACGTACAGGGAGGTGGAATCACTGGTAGTGTGATTTGGGGGGTTGGGGAGAGAGAGCAAGATCACCGCCTAGGGCGGTTGGACATCCTTGCACTGGCACTGGCCCATCACCTTTTCTTTCCCAGTGCTGTTTCATGTGGCTGTACCTGTCAGCTAGGGTTTATGCTTGACCGGCTGAAATGCTGAAGCAATTAAGATGAGATACTAAATTTGTGACAAAGGCAAGGAAATAAACCTTCTCCCTCCTCTGCTAAGATACTCTGTGCAAAGTTTAGATTACTTAACTCATATCTCTGGAAAGGAAGTCTCTCAGTCTCTCAGCTCCTGGCTCCTTTGTCCCTTGTTGAGATTTTACATGTAGCTCGCTTATGAACCAAGAACAGCTGTCTGTCTCTCTATTTCCTCAAAGCACAGGCTTCTGTCTCTCACTCTTGATAATTAGCTCTTCAGAAGAAGAATTGATTGCAGGGTTCACAGATGCACTCTTCTTTTCTGGCTCCTGACTCCGACTCCTGAATGTCCCTGCCCCTCACTCACACAGAGACAACCAATTTGTGCCTTTTCTTCCTTAAACGGTCTTCCAGCAGTCCTTTGGCTTCCTCCTCTTCTGGCTATGTAGTGCTGTTCTTTGGGCAGGCTAAATAATACTGCCCTTTTCCCAACTTGTTAACACTATGAGTGCTGGATGCTGGTTTTTGCAGAACACATGTCATTCACAGGAAAGCACACAGGAGTTTTTGATATTTTTTTATATTTCTTCACCTTGGTTGTGGTGGCTTGCAGTCTCTGCAGGGCTAAAAATTCCTTTTTGACAGGTCCAAAACACATCACTCAGATCCAGACACAGCTCGATCCATATTGTAAGGCTCCAACATATGTTAAGCTCGTTGGGGCAGGAACCTGGTTTATAATAACAGTACAGGATTTTTGACATTGAATCTTTGAGGTATCAGTAAAGAACCTCAGGGGATTCTATGTTTCTGTCATAGAAAATACTATTGCATTGTTCTAAAAAGAAGCATTAGGAAGAAGGTGCCTGAACAGCCAGAGCTCCCTTGGATTTGACAGAGTAACATAGAAGATGATGGCAGAAAAAAGTCTTCCCTGTTATTTGGTCCATATTACCTAGTATATATGCCAGGTGCCAGCCAGAAGATTGATCATTAAAGGATATTGTTTCTTATCTAGGCTAGCTTTTGTTGTCTTCCTTTTGGCATTCCACCATTCTGTGTAGTTGAATGTGGGAAAGAAAACATGCTGGTAGGATTTGAAGGCAGTTGATTGTATGCCCTATGAGAACAGTTTTATGATTTCTGTTTAGTTTTAATGATGTTATGTTATGTTGTAAATCACTCTGGGAGAAATTATCAGTAAAGCGATTCATATGTAATTGTAAATAAGTAAATAATTGCTGTCCCTCAAAGTAAGAAAGCTGTTCTACTGTGTAGGGAATCAGATTGGCCTAGAATCATGTCTACCCTGATGAATTAAGCTGTGAAAGGAATCATAAACTGGAAGGTGGAGACACTATCTAGTAGGCGAACCCAACAGGCCCTTGCTGACAGCTACGCCTTTACTGGGACTGGAGCAGGTTGAGCCCTTGGGTTCCAGGGGCCGGCAGGGATTAGGCTAGTGTCCCTTAAGGAGTAGTCAAAGAGAGTCCAAGTACGGGCAATGGTCAGGGCTGGCAGCGAGAAGTCTGAATCTAGGTGCAAGCTGAGGTCAAGGCAGGCAGCGTGTAAAGAGCAGTCAGTGGACATATCAGAGGTCAATACCAGGCAGCAGGCAAGAGAATGGTCCAGGTCCATAGCAATAGTCAATATGAGGTGGCAGGCAAGAGAGAGGTCAGCATCCCTAAAGGCAGAGATTGTGCCACCTTCACTTCTGTTTCTCTTTCTCGGTTAGGAGGGGCCTGCCCACTTGCATGGGCTGCTCTGAGGAGAAGGTGGCTGACATGTCAGTTGTGGGAACCAGAGGCTGCTGGAACTTGGTCGCCAGTTGTATGGGTCAATGAAATGCCCCTTTCTCCCAGGCTTGTTCCAGAAACTGGAAGTCCACTAGTATGGCCAGGGAGATGAGGTCCTCTAATATGAGGAGTAAGTCCCGGCCTGCCAACTCATCTTCTATGCATTCCACCAAGCCCTGCCAAAAGATGGCTGTCTGGCTGTCTTCACCCCAATGGAGTTCGGCAGCTAGGGTACAAAACTAGATGGCATAGTCACCCACTGTGCGATTGCCCTATCTGATCTGAAGCAGCTTTTTGAAGAGCTGGGTCAGACAATGCCCGACCCAGATCTTCAAAGATCAGATGAAACTGGTAGAGGAATTTGTTCAGATTCTCCATCAGGGGGTCATTTTGCTCCCAGAGGGGTGACACCTAGGCCAGGGAAGGGCCACACAACATAGACATCATGAAGGTCACTTTGGTGCATTCTGAAGGAAAACTGGCTGCCTGGAGTTCAAAGTGCACTCTGCATTGGTGGGTAAAACCTCTGCAGCCTTAGGATGGTCTTTATACCTGGGTGGTGGTAAAAGGTGTGGCATTGAGGCTGCTTGCCATATCAGCACTACTGGGGGAGATGCCAGTGTGGGAGCAGGGATGGGAAGCCGCATGGACTCCATTCAGGCTGCCAGGCCTTGAAGCATGTCAGTTATGTTGTTAAGCTGGTCTTGCTGCCGTTGGACCTAGAATGCCAACTCTGGGATAACCTAAGCTGGGGACAAATCTGTTGAGCTCATGACATCAACAAACTGTCATGGATATGAGCTCTTGGATTATGGGTATTTGACACAGCTTAGAAAGTGAACCTACAAGGTCCATACCAACAGTTGGCAGACATGCCCTTACTGGGAATGGAGTTGGAGCTTTACTTCTACCAGCCCCATATATTACAGTTTGAGCCCTTGGGTTCCAAGGGCTGGCAGGGCTTAGGCGAGTGTCCCTTAAGGAGTGGTCAGAGAGAGTCCAGGTACAGGCAGTGGTCAGGGCTGGCAGTGAGAAGACAGGATCCAGATGCAAGTTGAGGTCAAGGCAGGCAATGTGTAAAGAGGATCAGACTCTGTAGCAGAGGTCAATGTCAGGTGGCAGGCAAGAGCGGCAGAACAAGGAAGGACAGACACCGAAGACTAGGACCAGACGGATGAAACAGGACTAGGCAACAGAGAGGCTGACAAGGCAGGAAAAAGACAAGGAGGCACAATGGGAAGCAAGGCAAGGCAGGAGAACAGCAAGGAAACACAATAGAACAACAAGGCAAGCAGGACAATGAGGCAAAAGGGATAACAACACACACTGCAGGCTAGTCAGGAAGAACTGATGCTGAGGTGTCGATAAGAAGGTCAGCTGCAGCCTTTATAGTGGTGCATCAACAGGCACTGCAGCCTTTATGATGTCATCAAATGGCACTGAAGTTCAGTTCCTGCCATGGAACTTGTAAAAAGAGGGAGTGTGCACATGCCTGCACCTATGGGTGCATCCGGGTATGGCGGCATCTGTGCTGCGGTGAAGGCGATATGGCATAGGAGCAGGCCGGCAGTGTTGGTGGTGAGTGTGACTGGTTACAGGGTCTTCCCTCAGCTGGCCAAATGTTACAAGCAAGATGTGAAGAATGTACTTATAATTGTAAATAGAAAGTGAAAATAGTGCCTTTGTGGCCTGCCTTGTTTCTGGGGAAGAGAGAGAGAGAGAGAGATAGGAAATTCTTCCTTAAAGAGCTGATTCAAGTAGACTGCTCAGTTATATTGAGTGAACGCATTTCCACAATCAGTCCAACACCACTTAGCCAACCCACCCCCAATCAAACCCCCCACTGGAGGAGTAGCCTAGTGGTAATAACAGCAACAGACTATTACCAGAATAGCAGAGTTCAAATCCCACTAACATACCTTGGGCAAATCACTTTACCCTCCATTGCCTCAGGTACAAATTTAGAACTAAGCATTTTTCCCATAGACACAAAATGGGAAAAAAACCTTTAAAGGGAAATTTTCAAAAATTTTTGCATGCATAAAGTATAGCATATATGCATGCAAGTAGCATCTGTTTGCATATTCCTCATTTAATAAAGTAAAAAAAAGGAGATCATGTGATGTATTGGGCCAGGCAAGATGTGTGAGCTTGCTGCTCCAGGTGCTATCCCACCTATGGTGCCCAAACGTTTTCTAACCTGTCAATAATTTGTCACCAAGGCTTAAATCAACTTCCTAAACCTTTAGTGTACCAGCCAGTGTGGAGCTTACCTATGAGTACAATTTCTGGGAAAAAAGACAAAGACAAGGAGGAGTCGGCTGTTCAGTTACTTATGTCAACAAGTGACACCGCAGTGGCAGACCTTACTGCTTTGGTGGTTTTAGCACTACATGTCAAATTCGAGAAGGTCTATACAAAATTTGAAGAAGTAATGGCAGCAATTTCGTTGATTGGGCAGAGGGTTTCAGACATGGAGCAGTGAGTTTCAGACTTCTATCATGAGGTGAAAATATATTCCACAGATATATCCAGATTGAAAATGTTGGTGCATATTCTAGAAAGAAAATTAGTCCCAATGCAAGAACTTGCAGTTCGTCGACCTGCCTGAAAAGTATCATTGTCTCAGATTTGCAAGGTTTTCTTGAGACATGGATACCACAGGAGTTGCAGCTTGAGGTAAGGAGAGGCAAATTGCACATAGACTGGGCACATTGTATAGACCATAAGGATAAGGCTGCACTCAGATCACGTGTTGTCGTAGACGCCTGCTTAACTTCAGTCAAAAAACAGAAATACTACAAGCGCATGTTATAAAATAGCCACATCCATGTGCGCCCCGAGACAGGATGGGCAATCTGGGTTAACAAGGGTGAGTTTAGGCTGAAGAACCAGGAAGATCTTATTGACTTGGGGTAGGAGAGAGGGCAAACTGGTGGACTAATTGGTAAACTGTTTAGATATGGAGCAAGAGATTGTGGATGGGGACCTAGGCTGGGGTCTCACTCAGATCAGGAATACTTTGTTCTGTACACTTGAAATTTTTTATCAAATGGAGAATGGGTAATTCAAAAATTAAGATGATCACTTGGAATGTGGGAGGCATTAATTCAGAATTTAAAAGGCAAAAAGTTTGAACGCTTTGCATAGGCTGAAAGCATATATAGTTATTATTCAAGAGACACATCTCAGCAATTTAAAACATCAGAATTAAAACATTGGTGGGTGGGGGACATTCAGCGTGCTTCTGCTTCAGCTAAAAAGGCAGGTGTAGCAATTCTTGTACATAAATCAATCTCTTTACAGATTAAGAGGCTGATTTCTAATTTTGGAGGCTAAGATTTTTGGATAGCCACTAATTCTATATAATGTATATGCCCCTAATACATATGACCACAATTTTATTTTACAACTTTCATGACAGAGCTAATAGGCATTGGGACAGTGCCTCTATTTGTGGGAGAAGGCATGAATTGTGTGTTCGATCCATCCACGGCTAGATTTCCCTGTCCTAGAAGAGCATTCACATTGATCCTAAAAAGGTGCTCCATATTTATGTGAGTATTTAAATTTAGTAGATGCTTGGAGACCCCTACATCCTTAAAAAACGACTTTGGGCACCTTTCTCATGCACATTCTTCCATGTCTTCTTTTTCTAGAGTGACAGGAGCAGGTCATGGGATCATAGCTATTTCAGACCATGCAATTGTTTGGATAGATCTGGACTGGCAAAGTGGGTTTTCCTCTGCATGTCGTAGAAGTTTTCTCTTTATTTAGCAAATGACCCTAAATTTAAAGAATATCTGCAGAGTAAATGACATTTGTTTGTTTTAAATAATAGCGTCCATGTAGACAATTCAGCCCTTTTCTGGGAGTCTGTGAAGTAAAACGTGTTATAATAGCACATGTTATCAGGCAGAACACCGACAAGCGTTTAATTAAACTGGAGAAGCAGCTGATGAAAGATATGCAAGGATTGTCAGCAAATAATAATAATAGGGCACAAAACAAAAAAAAAAGTTTATTGCAACTCAGATCATTTTTATTTTATTTTATTTTATTTTATATACCGGCAACCGTTTGCACATCGTGCCGGTTTACAGATAACTTACAAACAAGGATATATAGGCAAAGCCTTTACAAAGAACAGTTTGTAACAATAAACTCAGTAACATAGCAATAAACAAGATAAATAGGTGGGGAGGAGAGGTATATAGGTAGACAAGACAAAGGGAGAGGGAGGGGGGAGGGGGAAAAGGATACATGAGGAAAGGTATGTACAGGGGTTTGAGGAAAATGTGATAAACACATAGATTATTTACAGGCTAGTATAAGCGCAGAGGAACAATGATTGGGGGGGGAGGGGCGGGTTACTAACTGAAATTTTAGGTTTGAAGTTCATTGGGGGGGGGGGGGGGGCAGGGAGTATGTCCTGAAGAGGGGGTGTTGGTGGGGGTAGGCGGTTGGGTGAGGATGTTTGTAAGGGATGATGAAGATTGTGATTGGGGGTATGCTTGGAGGAAGAGCCAGGTTTTGAGTTCTTTTGAAGGTGGGTGTGGAGGTTTCGGTACGAAGGTCAAGGGGGCATGGAGTTCCAGAGGGAAGGGCCTGCTAGGGAGAGGGCCCGTTTGGTGGTGGACATAAGTCTTGTGGATTTTATAGAGGGGTGAATAAGGGTTCCACGGAGCGAAGATCGGGTGGGTCTGGTAGAGGTACGTGGGAGGAAGTGGGGGTTTAGCCAGTTGTAATGTTCATTAGTAATACTTTTGTGGATGAGGGTAAGGGTCTTGTAGGTAATGCGTGAATGAATGGGTAGCCAGTGGAGATTAATGAGAGTGGGAGTAATGTGGTCTTTCTTTTTGGCATTAGTGAGGATGCGTGCAGTGGCATTTTGGAGGAGTTGGAGAGGTTTGATGTGGGAAGCAGGGAGACCAAGTAGGAGTCCGTTACAGTAATCAATCTTTGAGAAAATTATAGATTGAAGTACTGTGCGGAAATCAGAGAAGTAGAGGAGGGGTTTAAGTTTTTCAGGGTTTGAAGTTTGAAGTAGCAGCTGCTAAGAATAGATTTGATGTATGGTTTGAAGGTAAGTTGGTTATCAATTATGACCCCTAGGTTTCTTGTGTCAGAGAGAAAGTTAGGAGGGTGGAAGGTGGAGGGGAAGGGTATGGGTATGGATGCATGTTTGGTGGAGATGAGGAGGAGTTTAGTTTTTTGTGGATTAAGGGCTAGGTGCATGTCAGATAGGAGTTGGTTTATAGAAGCGAGGATGGTGTTCCATTTTTGGATAGCAGTGAGTGCAGAATTTGTGAAAGGTATAAGGATTTACACATCATCGGCGTAGATGAAGTGTGTGATACCAAGGTTGGAGAGGAAGTTTGTGAGGGGGATCATATAGATGTTAAATAGGGTGGAGGAGAGGGAGGAACCTTGGGGGACGCCACAATCAAGATTAACAGGAGGGGATGTAAAATTGTCAGTGAGTACTGTGTAGGTACGGTTGTGGAGGAAGGATTTAATCCAAGCCAGAGCAGTACCTGTGATTCCTATGTTGACGAGGGTGTTGATAAGGATGTTATGATTTACAGTATCAAAAGCGGCGGAGATGTCGAGCATGGCGATGAGATAGGAGTTACCCGCATCCATGCCTTTGATGATGGTGTCAGTAAGTGAGAGGAGGAGGGATTCCGTACTGAGGTGTTTTCGGAAGCCATGTTGTGTTGGTGGGAGTAAGTTGGATTGTTCTAGGTGGTCAGAGAGACGGGAGTTAACTAGTTTCTCAATAATTTTGGAGAGGAAGGGGAGATTGGAAATGGGACGGAGGTTGGATAGGTTGGAGGGATCAAGGGAGGGTTTTTTTAGGATGGGTTTGACCACGGCTTGTTTCAGGGAGCTAGGGACCAGGCCGTGTTCTAGGGAACAGTTCACGATTTTGGAGAGTGAGGAGGCTATTGTTTTGGGAATAGCGAGAAGTAATTTGGTAGGGATTGTTTCTGAGGGGTGGGAGGAGGGTCTCATCTTTTTTAAAATGTTTTCTATTTCTAGAGTGGAGGAAGGTTCGAAGGATGAAAGAGGGGTGGGAGAGTGGGGGGTGGGAGGGTTTATGATGTTAGTAGTGGGGGAGTTTTTGGTGTTGGGGTTAAATTTGGCGGTGATGTTGGAAATTTTGTTCTTAAAGAAGAGGGCAATTTCATTACATCGTGTCTGAGAGGAGGGGAATTGGGGGGTAGACACATTGGGTTTGGTGAGATTTGAAACTAGTGTAAATAGTGCCTTTGGGTTGAATTGGAGGAGGTGAATTTTTTTTGCATAGTATTCTTTTTTGGTTGTTTGAATGGCGTTTCTGTATGCATGCATAAGTTGGTAATATTTGGTTTTTGAGGCAGGAGTGGGGTGTTTGCGCCAATGTCTTTCTGCTGCTCTGAGCTGGGTTTTTTGGGTTTTGAGTGTCTGGGTATACCAGGGTTTTTGGATGACTTGGTTTGTGTGATAGTTTTTTGAATGACTGGGCATAATTTGTTAGCAATTTTTTGGGTAGTTTCTGTCTAGGAGGAGATAGCACTATCTGCTGTCTCGAGGTCAATGTGATTAGGGATGGTGGAGCAAGCTGTGGCAAGGGTGTCTAATGGGAAGGTTTTACGAAATTGGAAGGATTTTGACTGAGAGGGAGGGGATGGAGATGGGGTTTGTAGGGAGAGGGTTGTGTTGATGATGGAGTGGTCGGACCAAGGGACAGGGAGGCATGTAAGGGCGTGTATGACTTTGATGAGAGTGTTCGTGAAGATAAGGTCAAGTGTGTGACCGGCTTTGTGGGTTGGAGAATGGATAAGCTGGGTAAGGCCCATTGCTTCTAAGGAAGAGATGACTGCTTCGCATGGTAGGGATTGTGGGATGGAGTCGACGTGGAGGTTAAAGTCGCCTAGGAGTATTGTGGGTATGTCGGGAGAGAGGGAGATGGTGAGGAATTCGATAAGGGGGGGTATAGATAAGACAGATTTGAAGAGATTGTGATTTGAAAAGGCCTACTTCGTATTGCTTGGGAATATTACAGGTTTGTGAGGTCAGCTTGAGTTCTTTTTTAGCTATGAGGAGAAGGCCCCCTCCTCTTTTCTTTTTACGGGGGATAGAGAAAAAGTCATAAGTTTCAGAGGGGAGTTGATTGATGAGGGGGGTGTCGCAGGGTTTGAACCAGGTTTCGGTTACTGCGAAAATTTCTGGTTTAGAGTCTGTTAGGATATCATGGAGGAGGTGTGTTTTTTGTTTTAGGGATTGGGCGTTAATGAGCAGAAGAGAGATAAGGGAGATGGTGAGGGCTTGCGAGGTGGGGGATATGTGGATTGGGATCAGACGCCTTTTTTGAGTGTTGTGGTGAGAGAAAGGGGGAGAGGATAGTTTTGAAGTGTGTCCGAGTAGATAGTTGGGGGGAGAGAGGTAGGCATGAGGGGGCATTCTTGGGTAGAGGGCTAGCCGGGGAGTATTGTGAAGAGGGGTGGATTGTGGGATGTAAGCACATTGAAGCAATTGCACAGAACAAAACGGTTGTAGCAGATTAATGCAGAAGCAGACACTGTTTTGGGAATGGATAGATTAATGTAATTTATCAGAATAATTAACTAGAGTAATGTGAGTTAAGAGGAAGACAAGTCATTTAACAATACATAGCAAATACAGAATATAAAGCAAATTTACCAGAGTAGGGCAGTTAAATAACTTAGATAAATTAATTAATGCAGATTGACAAAACTTAATGCAATTGTACAGGCGTGGGTATGCATTTAGAGTGGGTGATTTGAGATATTCAGATGCTGTTACGTAAGTTTAATCAGAATAGTCAAGTTGAGGTCGCACTTACGTGTTTGATTTATCTGGTGGAGGGCTGAGCTTTTGTGAACAGTCTATGGTTTGTCTTCAGTAAGGGTGGTTCTCTTGGCGAGGATATTTGTCTCCATGTGATAGGCGTCGGCTTCTGGAAGTGTGTTCTTGGTTTTAGTGATATTGCTGGAAACAATCACAGAAAGACCAGTGGTGCTGTTCGGGGTGAGTGAGGGGTGAACCGAAGGGGCGAAACAAAGGGGCAGGCCCCTTTGTCACGCTCCTTCGTGCGCGCGACGCCTGGGAGAGGGGCGATTTAAATAGCCCCCGGTCTCGCCTCTGACGTCACCGCAGCGCCGATTTCATGGGCGGTTCGGAGCGAGAGCTTGCGGCCCGGAACGAGGCCGGTTAGAGGCGAGGACTCGAGGCCCTGATCGGTTGTCGGCTGTAGGAGGAGGTTCGCGTCCCTGCTAGGTAGGTAGCGCCTGTGGACGGCTGCGAGGATGGCTGGTGATCGGCACGGGAGCTCGATCGGGGAAGAGCGGAACAGGAGGCCTTACCCCGACGGGCTTCAGTGCCGACTGCGCAGGCCAAGTTCACCGCTGGGTCTCCTTGTGTCGCCGAGGGAAGCAAGAGGAGAGAGTCGGGGAGAGCGGCGATTTAAATAGCCCCCGGTCGCGCCTCTGACGTCACCGCAGCGCCGATTTCGTGGGCGGTTCGGAGCGAGGGCTTGCGGCCCGGAACGAGGCCGGTTGGAGGCGAGGACTCGAGGCCCTGATCGGTTGTCGGCTGTAGGAGGAGGTTCGCGTCCCTGCTAGGTAGGGTAGCGCCTGTGGACGGCTGCGAGGATGGCTGGTGATCGGCACGGGAGCTCGATCGGGGAAGAGCGGAACAGGAGGCCTTACCCCGACGGGCTTCAGCGCCGACTGCGCAGGCCAAGTTCACCGCTGGGTCTCCTTGTGTCGCCGAGGGAAGCAAGAGGAGAGAGTCGGGGAGAGCGGCGATTTAAATAGCCCCCGGTCGCGCCTCTGACGTCACCGCAGCGCCGATTCGTGGGCGGTTCGGGAGCGAGGGCTTGCGGCCCGGAACGAGGCCGGTTGGAGGCGAGGACTCGAGGCCCTGATCGGTTGTCGGCTGTAGGAGGAGGTTCGCGTCCCTGCTAGGTAGGTAGCGCCTGTGGACGGCTGCGAGGATGGCTGGTGATCGGCACGGGAGCTCGATCGGGGAAGAGCGGAACAGGAGGCCTTACCCCGACGGGCTTCAGCGCCGACTGCGCAGGCCAAGTTCACCGCTGGGTCTCCTTGTGTCGCCGAGGGAAGCAAGAGGGAAGCAAGAGGGAAGCAAGATCACCCTTAACTGCCTGATTCACCAAAGAACTGCTAAGAACTTGCTTTATTATAGATGTAAATTTTATAAATTTGGCAATAAATCAGGTAAATTGCTTACATCTGTGGTTAAAATTGGATGGGTTCTAGATATGTTATGGTTTTTCAGAATAAACAGGGTAACTTAGTGAATGCAAATATAGAGATCATAGAGATCTTCTCTAAATATTATAAGACTCTATATCAATGAGCCAAACAGATCTTGTACATTTAGACCAGTTTCTAGATGGACTGCAGATACCAAGGCTATCACAAGAACAGTTACTTAAATAGTCTTCTCTCTCTTTCTGAAATTATTGCGGCCATACAACAAGTAGCACTGGGCAGATTGCCAGAGTAAGATGGCTTTGGCGCTGTGTACTTTATCTGATAGGGTTGCCTCACCTTTGTTTTCTATGTATAATCAGCTTATAGAACATGGCTCATTTCTTTAACACATGAATAAGGCAATATTACTGTGTTGTCACAAAAAGGAAGATACCCTATTTTACTGAACTCCTATAGGCCTATTTCTCTTTTAAATTTTAATATCAAATTGTTGGCCAAAATGATGGCCATTAGATTGACTGCCTTTCTTCCATCTTTCATATTCCTTCTAAGGTTGGTTTTGTATGGCAAAGCAGTTGTATAACCAATATCAGAAAAATGCAAGCATCCATGGAATTAGCTAAACACATCAATGTCCCTGCCTTTCTTGTTAATTTCAACTCTGAAAAAGCATTGAACAGAGTAGAGCCATCTATTTCAAATGAGAGAGAGAGAGAGAGAGAGAGAGAGAGAGGCCCACCTGGTAACTCGAGGTGAGGTTTAGATAGTAGTGTAGGGATTAGGGGCCACTTTGACATGCAGAGTGAGACGTACGAACAGAACAGTACTCTTGTGAAGATTTGACGTCCTTCGGAGTGAGGAACTCATACAAAGATGAGATTTCTACAATGTTCTCGCAACCTAGCTTGAGGACTCTCTACCTGGGTAACATCAAGCTAAGCCGAAAGAACACTGTACAAATCTCATCTTTGTGTGAGTTTCCTTACTCCGAAGGAAGTCAAATCTTCAAAAGAGTGTACTATTCTGTTCACAGGTCTCGCTCTGCATGTCAAAGTGGGCCCTAACCCCTACACTACTACCTAAACCTCACCTCGTGTTACTAGGTGGGCCTCCTATAGTATCATAAATAGCTGCTTACTATGGTGCCATCCCCAGAGGTGCTCTCTCTCTCTCTTTCTCTCTCTCTCTCTCTTTCTCTCTCCCCGGGCCCTCCTCCAATCTTCCCCCCATCTCAGGGCCCTCCTTCAATCCTTCCCCAGCCTAAAAATGCCCAAAACGCAATTTGCAAAAAAATCACAATTTGCGTTATGGCCATATTGCACAGCTTAATGCCAATTAAATAGGTGTAGTTATTTTTGGCGTTAAAACTTTGCGATATGGCTTTCGCAAAGTTGTGAAGCCAGCCCACTTTTCCAAAATCCTGCCCCTCAACTCCTCCCCTTTTTAAAAATTTGCAGCGCACCATGCATTATGGTGCTTTTCGTATGCATTAAGGCATTTTTTGCATGTGAAAACGCCTTAATGCATGTGAAAGGCCATAACGTGAGTTGGAAAATAACCCCCTACTTTGGTGTTTACTGAAGAGGATGATGGGGAGATACCCATTCCAGAGACAGTTTTCAAAGGTGACGATTCAGATTAACTGAACCAAATCATGGTGAACCTGGAAGATGTGGTAGGCCTGATTGACAAACTGAAGAGTAGTAAATCACCTTTACTGGATAGTTTATATCCCAGGGTTCTGAAAGAACTAAAAAATGAAATTTCAGACCTATTTCAATTAATTTGTAACCTACCATTAAATCATCCGTTGTATTTGAAGACTGGAAGGTGGTCAATGTAACCCTGATATTTAAAAAGGGCTCCAGGGGTGATCCGGGGAAACTATAGACCGGTGTGAGCCTGACTTCAGTGCAGGGAAAATCATGGAAACTGTTTATAAAGAATAAAATCACGAAACATTTAGACAGATATGGTTTAATGGGACACAGCCAGCATGGATTTACCCAAAGGAAGTGTTGTCTCACAAATCTACATTTTTTTGAAGGGGTGAATAAACATATGGACAAAGGTGAACCAGTAGATGTGGTGTATTTGGATATTCAGAAGGCATTCAACAAAGACCCTCATGAGAGGCTTCAAAGAAAACTAAAAGTCATGGGATAGGAAGCAATGTCCTTTTGTGGATTGCAAACTCGTTAAAAGACAGAAAACAGAGCAGGATTAAATGGTCTGTTTTCAGAGTGGAAAAAGGTAAACAGTGGAGTGCCTCAAGGATCTGTACTTGGACTGGTGCTTTTTAATATATTTATAAATGATCTGGAAAGGGGTATGAGGAGTGAAGTGATTAAATTTGCAGATGACATAAAATTATACAGAGCAGTTAAATCTCAAGCGGACTGTAATAAATTGCAGGAGGAAGACCATAAGAACATGAGAACATAAGAAATTGCCATGCTGGGTCAGACCAAGGGTCCATCAAGCCCAGCATCTTGTTTCCAACAGAGGCCAAACCAGGCCCACAAGAACCTGGTAATTACCCAAACACCAAGAAGATCCCATGCTACCATGTGAGACTGGAAGATTAGGCTTCCAAATGACAGATGAAATTTAATGTAGAAAAGTGCAAGGTGATACATATAGGGAAAAATAATCCTTGCTGTAGTTACACAATATTAGGTTCTATCTCAGGTATTACCACCCAGCAATTAGAACTAGATGTCATAGTGGATAATACATTGAAATCATCGGCTCATTGTGCTGTGGCGGTAAAAAAAGCAAACAGAATATAAGAAATTATTAGGAAGTGAATGGCAAATAAAACGGTGGATGTTATAATGCCTCTGTATTGCTTCATGGTGAGATCGCACCTTGAATACTGTGTGCAATTCTGGTTCCACATCTCAAAAGGATATAGTTGCACTGGAGAAAGTGCAGAGAAGGGTGACTAAAATGATAAGGGGCATGGACAGCTCCTCTATGAGAAAAGGCTAAAGAAGGACCATTTAATCCTGAAAGGCTGTTCAGTTTGGAGAAGAGATGACTGTGAGGGGATATGACAGAAGTCTACAAAATCATGAAAGGACTTGAACAGGTTAATGTAAATTGGTTATTTACTCTCTCAGATAACAGAATGACTGGGGAGCACTCCATGAAGATAGCAAGTAGCTCATTTTAAAACAAATCAAAGAAAATTATTTTTCACTCAGCGCATAGTTAAGCTCTGAAATTCATTGCTAGAGGATGTGGTTACAGCAGTTAGTGTAACTGGGTTTAAAAAGGGTTTGGATTATTTCCTAGAGGAAAAATCCATAAACTGCTATTAATCAATAAGGAATAGTAGCTTGAGATCTATCTAATGTTTGGGTACTTGCCAGGTACTTGTGTCTTGGATTGGCCACTGTTGGAAACGGGATGTTGTTCTTGATGGACCCTTTGTCTGATCCAGTATGGCATATCATATATTTGTATGTTCTAAGTCTATGACAGTAGTGAATGCTAATGGGACTTATTTCTTCTGACTTCAGCGAATTTTGGGGAACTAGACAGGGTTATTTCAAGAATATGGATTTCATTCTGGGTTTAAGTTAAATTATGAAAAATCTGAAATGCTAACTCTTTCAGATTATATGAAAAAGTTTGGGGGGGGGGGGGTGTACATTTTCCATTACAGTTGGCTAACAACGCATTTACATATTTGGGAATATGTCTGCCCTGAAATATACATGAGATAATGGCAGTCAATATACATGAGATAATGGCAGTCAACACTTTATTACACTTTTCTAAAAATAAATTATGACAATGGCAGGCCTTCCTGTTGCCCTGTGATGAAAGGGAGCGCTAGGGGGAGCTCCCCAGTGTGGGACAAGGTGTGTGTGCCCTTGCGGAGAGATGGTCTTTGTCTGGGAACTGGAGTCCCGGGGACCTCCAATGGGCCTGCATGCTTCTGTGAGGCCACCAACGCTATGGTGGTCTCTGAGTGGTCCTCCGACCACTCCAAGCCCTTTCGGACCTGCTGCTGGGTAAGGCAAGAAGTGGCAGGCCGGACAGAGGTCAAGGGTGGTCGTAGACATCTAGCACAGGACGAAGACTCAGGCGTTGAGGAAGACGAAGACTCAGGCAAGGCAAGGCACAGTAAGGCAAGGCAAGGCATGGCATGACAAAGCATGGCATGGCAAGGCAAGGCATGGCAAAGCAAAGCAAGGTTAAAATCAAGTAGTTAAAAGTCCAGAACCTCCAGGCAAGCAATGTCCCTCCGGCGCCCTACACAGCCCAGCCAGGCTGGTCGCTGACCACACAAGAAGGCATGAGAACCAAGGAAATCCAAGGACAAGACAGAATGGACAGGCAGGCAAGGTCCCTCAGGTGCCCTACACAGCCCAGCCGGACTGGTCATGGATCACACTGAAGAATGGGGCCTGCCCAGCAAGGACAGACGTCAGGCTTACGGACATCAAGGCAAGGCAGACATCAGGAACAAAGAAGGTCTGACAAGGGACAAGAAGACTCCTTGGCGCTGTCAGATGATAAGACCCACCAGCACCCTACACACCCCAGTGGGGGTGGTCATGGACCACTGGGCCTCTACGCCCCCTACCCAACCCAGCCAGGCTGGTTATGGACCATAAGGGACAGGTCAGAGCGGAGCTGAGGACATCTGGAACATGGACGAAGACAGGGCTGGAACAGAACATCAGGACACTGAAGACATCAGGGCTAGAACGGAACATCAGGATGCAGAAGACATCAGGGCTGGAATGGAACATCAAGACGAAGACAAGAGACCAGAACCAATGACGACGAGGGATACCAATACAAACAACAGGAATGCCAGCAGGAGTGGAGAGCAGGAGTCCTGGAGAGAACAAGCTCCTTGCGAATGCAAGGAAGGACTGGAGAGAACAAGCTCCTTGCGAATGCAAGGAAGGACTGGTTGAAGAGCCCTTTTGGAGGCAGGAGAGAGAGTTCCAGGAAATGATATCATCAGGGTGGACCAGGGAACCACTCCCTCGCTAGCCTTTTAAATCAAGAGAAGAGAGGTGGTCCCGAACCTAGAGGAAGTTGGGCAGGACCCTGGACAGCGGCATTCCTGCCGCTGAAGACGCAGGAAGAAGCTGGGCCTCAGGACAGGCCCCGACGTGAGAATGGCGGAGTCCTGTCACTGGAGAGGTTGGAGCAAGACGGCGTCCTGCCGCCAAGGAGCAGGCCTCCAGGCCTGCAAGGAGACAGTGTCGGTGGGCGGCAACCCCTGCCGCTGAAGGAGTGCAAGCCTGTGGGTCCTGCCGCAGTAAAGAGGAGACAGGCACAGCCTCGGCCAGCCGCAGGAGCGGCGAAGATGGCGGCCTCTGGGCTGTGGAGGAAGAAGGCTAGCTCACGGCGGCTCCTGCCATGTTGGAGCATGGCGGCACAGCCCGCCGTGCCGAGGAAGGCGTGGGTGGTCTCCGGACCACGAGGAAGCGGCACACAGAGGCTCCTGCCGCTCTGGAAGGTCCAGGCTTCAGAGCGGCCTCTGGGTTGCAAAGGTAAGAGCCTGCTTGCGGCTCTGCAACACTTTCACTTTATGTCATTGGGCAAATTAATTTCTTTAGAATGATTATCTTTCCAAAATGTCTATATGTTTTACAGGTCTCCCCAATCCATTTATTGAAGAAGGATATTCGACTTCTTGAAACGTATCTTTCTCAATTTTTATGGAGGGGTGCAAAATCTAGAATTTCTCTGCATTGCTAAGAAAAGAGGGACCAAAGGAGGGTTGGCGTTACTACTTCTACAATCTTGCATGACTGGCTAGGATTCTTAAAAATTGGCTTTATTTGACCTCATTTTATGCCAACATGACTATGGAAATGACATTTTTTAAGCTGATCCTTCCATGGTATATCTTGAATACCCATACCCAACATTTGCCATATCATATACAGAACAGTTTTTAGTGATCCCTTTCAGAAGCACCTAGAAAACAATAGCCCAATTATTGGGTTATGACACACCAGTCTTGTCTTTCCTACCTATTAAAAGGATTCCTGACTTTTAAATCAGGAGATCAGGTTATGGCTTTTTCCTCCTGGGCCAGGATAGGTATTTTACAGATTAGGAATTTCCAATTAAAGAGTGGTGCTACAAAGTCACATAACAAGGATTATTTTCCTTATCTACAGATGAGTCTTTATTGGCCTAATTTTCAGAAGCCCGTGAGTGTAGATTTCAGGAGTTACTCATCTGGTCGGGCCCTACGAGCGCCGAGCGCATTTTGGAAAGGGCCCAGCCACACGCATAACCCCTGATATGCTCAGAAAAGTTGGGCCTAAAGAAAAGGGTGGGCTGAGGTCTGGACAGGGCTGGGAGGATGGGCCAGGACAGTGCCATTAGACGCTGTCCCGAGGAAGCACACGCTGGCAGCTGGCTGGCACACGGGGTTTACTTCTGTTCCCGAGGAACAGTAAGTATAAAAATAAAAAAATTGGGGAAAAGTAGTGTTAGTTTAGGGGTTGGGAGGAGAGGGGAAGAGGGAGGAAGGATAGGGTTAGGGTAAGGAATTGGGGAAGGCTCTGTTGTGTCACTACGTGTTTCTTTCTAATATTCCCCCCTGTTGCACATGTTAGAGGAAACCCACCCGCGAATGCGCGCACAGATTTTAAAATCCAGCGTGCATGTGCGGGAATTATATTTTATAACACTCACGTGCCAACATACGCATGTTATAAAATAGCCACATCCATGTGCGCCCCGAGACAGGATGAGTGATCTGGGTTAACAAGGGTGAGTTCAGGCTGAAGAACCAGGAAGATCTCATTGACTTGGGGTAGGACAGGGCAAACTGGTGGACTAATTGGTAAACTGGTTAATTTCCTTGATAAGCACATGTTTTAAAATTGGCTGACTTACACATCTAAATCGGGACTTACATGATTAATTCCTAGTTTACATTCACTCGTAAAATATACGCACAAAAATATTTAAAATAGGTGGGTAAAGTACACACATTCAATCCATTGATATAATGGGTTAAATGCATTGCATGTTTTCATGTGTAAGCCTACATATGCAAATATGTTGTGTGGTGGAATTGTGCTCACTTATTTGAAAGTTATCCTCCCTGTAAATAACTGCCTTAGAGAGTCATTCTTTAAAACACAATGTGGCCTTATCGCGTACATCAGGGAATTATCACATGCGACAGTGTCCTAATGCACATGATAGCAACTGCATTGCGACATTAAAATTTAAATGAGGGAAAGGGGAGGGGTAAGGGCGGGGTTTGGGCAAAGTTAGGAAATTTTTTTTCCAGTACCGCTGCAGGCGATAATGTTTGCACTGCTCTGAAACCATGGTGAGCGAAAATGCACTGCTGCGATGTGGCCAGATACACACTATCTTCCCCCATACCCCTTTTTTCTTCACGGCTCAACATTTCACTATATTTATAGTAGAATGATGAATATAAGCCTAAGATTGTACACTGTCTGGGGATAGGGAAATAACAACAATTCCTGAATACAATCTACTTTGAAGTGTCAAGAAAGGCAATATATAAATTAATGAATAAAAATAAATTACTATTAAACCCTGCAACAAGCCAAGGAGCTACCAAAACTAGTGAGGCAACTGTCCAAATATCCAGCTGCCTAGGTATCCTTGGTCTTGCCAGACAAGACCCAGCCACCACCAACCTACTGTCACTGATCCTGTTGGTTTCTGGAGAATGGTGACCTGCTGATACCAACCTGACTCCCCTATGACTAGGTGCATCACCAGAGTTACTCAGCCTCTCAACCCTCTTCCTATCATTATTTATTTATTTATTTGTTATTTACCATACTGTGTCAGACCAAGGGTCCATCAAGCCCAGCATCCTGTTTCCAACAGTGGCCAATCCAGGCCAAAAGAACCTGGCAAGTACCCAAAAAACTAAGTCTATTCCATGTTACCGTTGCTAGTAACAGCAGTGTTTATTATCTAAGTCAACTTAATTAATAGCAGGTAATGGACTTCTCCTCCAAGAACTTATCCAATCTTTTTTTAAACACAGCTATACTTCTGGCAACAAATTCCAGAGTTTAATTGTGCATTGAGTGGAAAAGAACTTTCTCCGATTAGTTTTAAATGTGCCACATGCTAACTTCATGGAGTGCCCCGTAGTCTTTCTATTATCCACAAGAGTAAAAATACAAATAGTCTAACTTCAGTTAGTCAGCCAGAGTGACCCATACCTGACCCAAGCATTTGTTTTTCTATCTGTTCTAATTCTGCCATAGCAGCTCCTCATCTGGGATGCTTGATAGTACTTTTGTGCCAATTTCCAGGGATGGACTATTTTGATCTTTTCAAATACCAGCAAGGTTTGGGCAGTGGTTCAGTCCTTAATGCAAGAAAGTCAAATTGCAATCCTAGAGGGTCACAAACCAGACTGTTTATTCACAATATCCCTAATGAATAAAATACATGAATGAAATAAATATGCATATAATGGAGTCAGTGATTACAAATATATACCATGCAATTCATTAGGGATATTGTGAAAAACCAGACAGGTTTGGGGCTCAGCCCAATACCACAAGAGCGTCATTGGCTGCTGGTCTTGGTGAGCAAAATTTAAGAACCTGATTTTAGCATTCATGTTGCGGTCCCGGGCCGTGCCCCGGTCCCTCCACCTACCTCGGGGGCGGCCCGGGCCGTTTCCAGGCTTCCTCGGGCCTGCAGGCCCTCCAGCACGTCTCTCCCTTCTCGGGAGAGACGCCAACGGTCCAGAGCGGCTGGCCCCACCCCCTGATGCGCTCGCACGGGGAGGAGCTCCCTAAGCCGCGCGGGTTTAACCCCGCCCCACCTCCGACATCACCAGGAGGCGTCGGCTTAAGGGACACAGCGCAACGCCGGATTCAACTTCTGCTCCTCAACTTGGACCCATCTTCCTCGCTCCCAGCTAAACGGCGGGAGCTGCAACTGGATTTTCTTTGCGCTTTACTTGGGCACTTTACCACCGCTGCCTACCCCTAAGCCGCGCGGGTTTAACCCCGCCCCACCTCCGACGTCACCAGGAGGCGTCGGCTTAAAAGACACAGCGCAACGCTGGAGGCGCTTGCACCGTGGCGTCACGTACACGAAGGAGTGTAACAAAGGGGCTTGCCCCTTTGTGCGCCCCTTCGTGCGCTCCCGAGTACGCGACCATTTTAACTCTATCTTAATCTTTACTTGCAGATATTTTAAGATCTTCACGTCAAGCAAGCTATGAACATTGCTACAATAGTAGGTCAAGGAAGGTATGGTAACCTGCAACCTAAAATTACTATCCCAAGAACTCGGCAAATAACCTCAATCGTAACGCATAACTTACCAGTCACAATGAACACCATCATATTTACAACCCTGACATTCCTTTTAATAAACATCCAGTCCATTAGGAAAAAAACACCAATTATTCATGATTTACTACTATCTTCTACTGCTGACTTCATGTTATTCACAGAAACTTGGTTATACGAACACGATACTGTAACTTTGAACAACTTATGTCCTGATGGTTATACGCCAATCTCACAACCCCGCAATGACCTCCGAGGCGGCGGCCTATTAGCAATAATAAAAACCTCTTTAGCCCCAGTGAAAAAAACCATTAACAAATTAGAAACAAGAATAGAAATTCTTTTGATCACAACCAACATTGTAAATATTTGTCTGATTTATAGTCCTCCAGGAATACTACAATCACAAGAGTCTTTATTACTAGAATCCCTGGCCACATTACCCTGTGACTTAAGTAATACAATTATAGCGGGTGACTTTAATATACATTTTAACAAACTTCACCAAAACCCCACCCAATTACATTTAATTGATGCATTGAATGGACTAAATTTCTTTCCTTTACTAAATGAACCTACTCATAGACAAGGTAACACTCTAGACCAAATCTTTTATAATCAATCCACTTTTGATCTACAATCACATATTACCATAGTTCCTTGGTCTGATCATTATCTCATAGAAGTAACAGGTAAAATCAATACCTTACATAATTCATTAAACATTCATCACAATCATAACCCCGTAACACTACGTCGTAGGAAAATACCTTCTGAACCTTTTCTTGACATTGTACTACCTGTAATTAATCAAAATCCCTATACCAATGTGACTGACATGCTAACTTTTTGGAACCAATCTATTACAGACTCCCTAGATCAAATAGCGCCTTTGAAACCAAAGAAAACATTTAGAAAGAAAACTGCTATGTGGTACAATGATTCGATTAAAACTTCTAAAAGGAAACTCCGCAATCTCGAACGACGATGGCGGAGAAATCCACTTCCCGAACGCAAGCAAGAATATTATGCATATTTACAAAAGTACAAAAAACAAATAAATCATACAAAGAAAGAATTTTACACTGCACAAATTAAAAATGCTTATGGTAATCCTAAGATACTTTTTTCTATTGTACATGATTTGACCACAATAAAAACTACATCTTCAAGTATTACATCCAATGAACAATGTAATAAAATTGCTAACTATTTCAAAAGCAAAACTGACGACATTTCAGCTGAATTTAGTTTATTGCCCATACCAAAAAATGTTTCCCCTCAATTGATCCATACTTTTTCAGAATTTTCTGCAGTCACTGATAATACAATAATTAATATACTGTCAAAATCCAAACCATCACATAGCCCTTTTAATCCTTGTTCAGGAACCCTACTCAGGGACTCTAAAGATCACTTAGCTTCAGCTATTACAGACATAGTAAATGCCTCTCTATCCCAAGGAATTTTTCCAGATTCTTTAAAACAAACATCTGTTCTTCCTATTCCCAAAAGAAAAAATCATGATCCTAATGATTTAACTAATTATAGACCGATCGCCTCTTTGCCATCCATTGCAAAAATTATAGAATCTGTAGTTCTCCATCAAATATCTGAATACGTCGAAGAAAACAACATATTACACAATAACCAACACGGTTTTAGAAAAGGTCATAGTACAGAATCCTTGTTAATATCATCCTTTGACTCAATTATTAGAGGCTTTGATTCAAATTCCAACTACTTACTAGTATTACTCGACATCTCAGCTGCGTTTGATACGCTAAACCATGATATTCTACTCAACACGTTATCTCAAATTGGCATTACAGATCTCGCACTACAATGGTTTACATCCTTTCTATCCAATCGCAAACAAAGAATCACCATTGGTCCATATTACTCTAATTGGTACACTACCAAGTCAGGTGTCCCACAAGGTTCTGCACTTTCAGCTCTTTTATTTAATCTTTATCTACTACCTCTTTGCCGTTTGCTTGCAGGACTTGATCTCAATTTCAAAATTTATGCAGATGATATACAATTCACGATTCCTTTTACCGACTCCTGGTCAAAAACATTTTCTCTGTTACACCTATACCTATCCACAATAAAAACATGGCTCTCCCACAACAGACTCAAATTAAACACAAATAAAACAGAATTAGTTTACTTATCCACTGTACCTGACTCTGTTCATCGACCACCATCAACATTTACCTTCCAGAATAATCATATTAACATAAAATCACATGCAAAAAACTTAGGTGTAATGATAGATTCTAAACTATCAATGACGGTACACATATCTGAACTTGTAAAAAAATCATTTTTCAAGATATATATGATAAAGAAACTCAAACCCCTTCTTCTTCCTAACGACTTTCGACTGATTACACAGGCTTTAATTTTATCTTCATTAGACTACTGCAATGCTCTCTTTCTTGGTCTACCACAAGCAACTGTACGCCCTTTACAATTAATACAAAATGCAGCTGCTCGCATGTTATACAACACGCCACGGTCAGAACACATTACTCCTGTTTTACAACATCTGCATTGGTTACCAATTACATATCGCATCACTTACAAAATTCTAACTACAATACATAACCTACTTTATAATACTAATTCTATCTGGTTATGCTCTTTATTGCGAATCTACAGACCATCTCGACAACTCCGTTCTATTGAAAAATGTATACTTGAAGTACCTTCTATAAAATCTGTCAGTTTGGCACTCACCCGTAAACGAGCTTTTTCTGTTGCCGGTCCAGTACTTTGGAACTCACTGCCTGAACACATTCGTCTAACTGCTAGTCGTACAGAATTCAAGAAACTACTAAAAACCCATCTTTTTACTCAGGCTTACAATATATATTAAGTTTACCATAACATATATTCCTTTGTATTTTACGTTTATTTTATGATTTTAATATGATTGCATATGTTTGTCAATGTATTGTTAGTATAATATCATTTGTGTATGTATTAATATGTAAACCGCCTAGACGGATAGTTCCCTACCCATTGTGCGGTATATAAGAACTGTAAATAAATAAATAAATAAATAAATAAATAAAGGGGCCCAGCTGCAAATGACGTCAGATGCCCTCAGGGTATAAGTACCCTGCAGCTAGACCACTCCAGTGCCTTGCAACGAGGTTCCTCAGGTTTCCTGATTGCTAGTTGCTGCATTCTTCTGGATTACTCTCCGTTCCTGACCCGGCTTGACTCCTGACTCATTTTCCGTCTTCGTCCCTTGGCTCTGGTATCTGCTTCTGACCTCTGGTTCCAACCCGGCTTCATCCACGACTTCTCCTTCAGCCTCTGTCCCTGGCTTGGCTCGTTCTGACCTCTGGTTCCGACCCGGCTTCGTCCACGACTTCTCCTTCAGCCTCTGTCCCTGGCTTGGCTCGCTCTAACCTCTGGCTCCGACCCGGCTCCGTCCACGACTCCATCTTCTGCCTCATCCCTGGCTTGGTTGCTCCTCCGGCTCCCGGCTTCCGACTTAGCTTCCTTCCTGGTCTTCTCTGGCCCAGAAGATTTGCCTGTCCCAGCGGCCGGGCCCCTACGGGCGCCTCCTGGGGGGGCTCCGGCTTCCAGGGTGAATCTCCAAAAGTCCCAGCGGCCGGACTCCTACAGGCTTCTCCTGGGGGAGTACCATCTTCCAGGGTGAAGACTCTTCAGTCACCGGGGCCCAACGTCGTCCGTCCTCTCAACCTTGCCGAGTCCTTGGTCGCATAGGACTCCACCTCGTCCCAGTGCCGAAGCCTTCCCTGAGTCCTCCGAGCCGCCTCCTGGTTGGGACGCTTGCTGTGGTCTTCCACAGCGCAGCATCCTCTGTTCCAACCGGCCCAAGGGTCCACAACCGTAACATTCAAGGCCATAAAGAGCAATACACCTTCATATTTAAAGAAACATTTAACGATTTGCATGCTTTCTCGAGAATTTGGCTCAATTAATACATACAACGAAACTTTCAGAAATACAAAATAGCCTTTCTATTCTTAGTTGTCACACTATGGAATTCACTACCATTAGAGGCATGTCTTTAAAGCAAACATTTGAATTTTGCTTTATTCTTAGACTTTTGGTGTAATCTCCAAAATGTAACTTGATTTCTTGAAAGATACAGTGCATTTAGAAAGTATTCAGACCTCCTTCACTTTTTCCACATTTTGTTAAACTACATCCTTATTCTAAAATGGATAATATGCATTTTCCCTCCTCAATCTACACACGATGACAAACAAAATCAGGTTTGTAGAAATTTGTGCAAATTAATTTTTTTTTCCAGAATACTTTTTGTTGAGGCACCTTTTGCAGCAATTACAAATGTTCTTGGGTATGATGCTACAATCTTGGCACACCTGGAGTTGGGGATTTTCTCCCATTCTTCTCTGCAGATCCTCTCAAGCTTTGTCAGGAAGGATGGGGAGGGTCGATGCACAGCCATTTTCAGAAATGATCGATCGAGTTCAAGTCTGGGCTCTGGCTGGGTCACTCAAGTACATTCACAGACTTGTGCTGAAGCCTCTCCTGCATTGTCTTGGCTGTGTGCTTAGGGTTGTTGTCCTGTTTATGGTTAATCATTCCCAAATAGAAGCACTCTGGAGCAGGTTTTCATCAAGGATTCAAACTCTCTGTACTTTGCTCCATTCATCTTTTCCTCGATCTTGACTAGTCTTCTAGTTCCTGCAGCTGAGAAACATCCCCATAGCATGATGCTGCAATCAGTATGCTTCATCGTAGGGATGGTATTTGCTAGTCATGAGTGGTGCCTGGTTTCCTCCAGACATGAGGCTTGGCATTCAAGCCAAAGAGTTCAATCTTGGTTTCAGCAGACCAGAGAATCTTGTTTCTCATGCTCCAAGAGTCCTTTAAGTGCCTTTTGGCAAACTCCAAGCAGGCTGTTATGTGCCTTTTATTGAAGAATGGCTTCCGACTGGCTACTCTACCATAAAGGCCTGATTGGTGGAATGCTGCAGAGATGGTTGTCCTTCTGGAAGGTCTTCCCATCTTCACAGCAGAACTCTGGAGCTCTGTCACAGTGACCATTGGGTTCTTTGTCACCTTGCAGACCAATTCACTTCTCCCCCAATTGCTTGGTTTTGGTGGTCAGGCAACTCTAGGAAGAGTCCTGGTGGTTCCAAAATTCTTCCATTTAAGAATGATGGAAGCCACTGTGTTCTTCAGGACTTTCACTACAAGCTCTACTCTGTGCTGATGACCTACAGTTCTTTTTTCCTCTCAAAGAATCATGGGCTCAAACAGAATCTTTCCTTTTCTCTTGTCTTACAACTATCGAAGGGTGGTTATACCATAACAAATTAGCACTCAATATTTCATAAACTGAAATTATCATCATATCACATTTTCCAATTTTAAACACACCAACTAATTTTCAATTTAACAATCAGATTATTATGCTCTCACAAAAGGTTCGTAACCTCAGAGTCATCATGGACCCTGCTCTCTCAATGCATGAACATGTCAGAATGGTTACTCAATCTTCCTTTTAAAAATGAAGACTCCTCAGCCATCTCAAACCACTCCTCAATTCTACTGACTTTCATTCTGTTCTACATGATACCCGTGGTTCCTCTGGCAGCCACCTCCTCAGGTATACCCGCTCCCTACGCAGATTTTGAAGACGTATTTTCTAAGCAAAAAGCAGACTTTCCACCTCTTCGGAGGTTTGACTGTCCCACTGACCACCTACCCGGGACCATGCCTCCCCGAGGGTGTACTTATCCTCTGTCTCTTCCCGAGACTCAGGCCATGACGGAGTATATTCAAGAAAACCTTGCGAAGGGGTTCATCTGTCCCTCCACCTCTCCTGCTGGTGCAGGATTCTTCTTCGTGACCAAGAAGGATGGGTCCCTCAGACCGTGTATTGACTAACATGGCTTGAATGCGATTACACGCAAAGACAAGTACCCTCTGCCTTTGATCTTGGAATTATTTGATCGTCTGCATGGGACCTCCATATTCCCCAAGTTGGACTTACATGGGGCGTACAATTTGGTGCGGATTCGCCCTATCTGGAAGACCGCTTTCAACACTAGAGACGGGCATTACAAATATCTGGTGATGCCCTTCGGCCTCTGTAACGCGCCCGCAGTATTCCAACGAATGATGAACGAAATTTTCAGAGACCTACTACACCAAGCTTGTGGCATACCTTGATGACATCATCATCTTTTCCAGAGACCTGGCTACACACCACACTGATGTTTGTATAGTCCTTCAACATCTTCGTGAGAACCACTTATTCGCAAAATTGGATGTGTTTGTTTGAGAAGTCCAGTCTGCCTTTTCTTGGGTACATCATTTCTCAACAAGGATTTTCAATGGATCCCGCCAAGCTCAAAGGTATCCAAGATTGGCCATAGCCCATGGGTCTCAAGGCACTACAACGATTCTTAGGATTCTCAAATTATCGTCATTTTATTCCACATTATTCAACCTTGGCAGCCCCTCTTAATGCATTGACTCTTAAGGGCCAAGATACTCACGAACAAAGTGGCAAACTCAACCTGCCCTCTAATTACCAAAACAATCCATTCCAACAAAAATACAAAAAAATCATGGTATACCCCAAAGTTAAAAATCTTAAAGCTTGAACTCAGGAACAGAGAAAAGACATGGCGCAAGAACTCCACAACCTCAAATCTTGAAGCCTTTAAAACCCTCATGCATCAATACAGGATCTCAATTCATCAAGCAAAAAAGGATTTCTACTCACGAAAAATTCACAACTTTATTTTCGACCCAAAAGCCCTGTTTTCATTAGTTGCTTCCCTCACCAAACCAACTACCTTCGCTATTCCAGACGACAAAGCAGCAAGTAAAGCCACTGAATTGGCCACCTATTTCATGAACAAAATTTCCAACCTCCTTGACCCACTTAAGGAAAAGATAGCCCCTTCCCCACATCACATGTTTACCCCACCTATACTCCTCACTTCAAGCCTTGAGACCCTCGAGCTTGTTTCCACTTCAGAGATTGAAAACGTTCTAAAAAAATTGAAACCTTCTTCCCACCCAATAGATGCGATTCCATCTAATCTCCTGATTGCAAGTGCCAAAGATATCTCAACTCCAATATCTCAGATTATAAATGCCTCCCTATCTCAGAGCCTCGTCCCCACCCCCCTCAAACTCGCTATCTTGAAACCTCTTCTAAAAAACCCAAATCTATCACCTGATAACCCAGCCAATTTTCGCCCCATAGCAAACCAGATCATCGCCAAAATTTTAGAAAGAATAGTCAACAAACAGCTGACTGAATACTTGGACAACAACAACCTACTCTCAACATCTCAACTAGGATTTCGTAAATCCCGTAGTACGGAATCCCTCCTTCTATCACTTTCAGACAATATCCTCAGGAACCTCGAGACAAAGCAATCCTGCCTGCTCATCCTTCTAGACCTAACGGCGGCATTCGACACAGTGAACCACGGCATTCTCTTAGATCGTCTCTCCGAGATCGGCATCAAAAACACCGCCCTCAGCTGGTTTTCATCCTTTCTTCAGAACAGATTCTACAAAGTTAAGGTGAACAACAAAGAATCGCCTCCTTTCAGATCCACACTTGGTGTCCCGCAAGGATCCTCCCTATCGCCAACATTATTTAACATCTATCTGTTCCCTCTATGTCAGCTACTCTCCAAACTAAATCTAACACACTACATATATGCTGACGACGTACAAATCCTCATACCGATCAAAGATTCACTGCACAACACTATGCTTTATTGGAACTCCTGTCTTCTATCAATCAAGAACCTTCTAACCAAACTCAACTTGATACTCAACTCCAACAAGACCGAGTTCCTTCTCATCACCCCAGAAGGCAATCTCTCATTATCTAACGCAAACACCGTATCCCTTCCTATCCTATCCCCACAGGTCAGAAATCTTGGGGTCATCATCGACAATCATTTCAACTACAGAAGCTTCATCAATAACACCGTTAAAGAATGCTTTTTTAAACTTCAAGTCCTTAAAAGGCTAAGACCCCTACTCCACTTTCAGGATTTCAGATCTGTGTTACAAGTAAGCATTTTCTCGAAAATAGATTACTGTAATTCTTTGCTGCTTGGGCTTCCGGCCAACACACTAAAACCATTACAAATGCTACAGAATGCCACAGCAAGGATTCTAACAAAATCCAACAAAAGGGACCACATAACGCCTATCTTAAAGAACCTTCACTGGCTCCCAATCAAATATAGAATCCTTTACAAGACCCTTTCAATCATTCACAAAGTCATCCACAATTCCACCCCAATTGAGCTCACAATCCCATTACAGCCTCACACTACCGCTCGACCAATGAGACAAGGCCAGAAAGGCACTCTTCAGGCACACCCTATAAAATCAACACTAAGTAGAAAAGCCCTTTCCACTGCAGGAATTCTCTCCCTCCGGACCTCAGGCTCGAACAATCTACACCCACCTTCAAAAAAAGACTTAAGACCTGGCTGTTCAATCAAGCATTTTCTTAACCTCTATCCTCGTAAGATCACCACGGTTTAACTCTTCCGCCCCCTTCCTCCTTCTACACCCTCGCTACTTCCTTCAAAAAATACTCTCCTATACACACCTGCTTCTCCAAATGATTGTCAAAACAGTGACTCTAGTTCTTTCCAATGACAGCTCTATTGACTTCACATACAGGTCTTCTAAACTATTTGTATATCAGTTGTAATCTCCCAGTTCTTTGTTAACTTTCTCCAAGTTCATCCCCCTATTCTATGTAAGACATTATAAGCTATGCGTTATATTGTCAATGAAATTGTTGAAATGTGAACCGAAGTGATTAGTAACATTGTTACCTGAACTGCGGTATATAAAACTGTTAAATAAATAAATACTCGAAATTGGACACCGGAAGCTATTACAGCTTTTCACCGCCTCAAAGAAGCCTTTCTAGCCGCTTCCTGTCTCCATCATCCAGATCCGAACTGTCCCTTCCTGGTTGAGGTGGATGCCTCTGTGATTGGGGCTGGGGCAGTCCTAAGCCAATGCTCTGCCTCTGGATCTGTAGTCCCATGTTCATTCTATTCCTGTAAATTCTCTTCAATGGAACAAAATTATAATATCGGAGATCGCAAGCTACTCGCCATCAAGTTGGGTCTGGAATAATGGCACCCGTGATTAGAGGGCGCTCAACATATTTTTGTTATTTTCACAGATCACAAGAATCTGGAACATTTGAGACATGCCCGTCTCAACGCCCGCTAGGCCCGATGGGCTTTATTCTTTCCCAGGTTCAACTTTGAACTTCGTTATCGCCCAGGGGGAAAAAACCTTCGGGCGGATGCTCTATCAGGCTCTTTTGACCCAGAAGATACTCTGGAAGAACCCAGTCACATAACAGACCCAGCTTGTATTTGCTTGTCTGCAATGCACCCAGTCCCTACTGGGAAAACTGTCGTGCCATGACGACTCTGAGAATGAGTCCTCCGGTGGGCACATGATTCGAAGTTTGCTGGCCATCCAGGATGAGTGCGAACCTTGGCGCTGCTCCAGCGGTTCTTCTGGTGGCCTATTATGGTCCCTGACGCTAAAGCGTACGTCGATTCCTGTAACACCTGTGCTCAACAAAAACCCCTGGTCGGTCGACCCTGGGCTTTGCTTCAGCCACTTACAGCTCCCGAGGAACCGTGGACCCACTTATTTACGGATTTCATCGTGGATTTGCCACCATCTAAGGGCCATACCGTCATATGGGTTACAATAGATCGATTCTCAGAGATGGCACATTTTGTCCCCCTACCGGACCTACAATCTACTCTCGACTTGGCATGCCTGTTTTTTCATCACATCTTTAGATTGCACGGCCTAACCAAGGACACTGTCTCTGATAGAGGATCACGATTTGTTGCCAGATAGTGGCACGTCCTTTGTCGTAAATTTGGCATTAATATCGGTCTAACAACAGCCTACCACCCTCAAGCCAATGGACAAGCTGAGCGTATGAACCGCTCCTTAAAGGCTTTTCTACGTGCCTATATTAATGACCATCAAGACAATTGGTCTGAACTCCTTCCTTGGTCGGAGTTTTCCCACAACTCCCATATCACCACTGCAACAGGTATGTCACCTTTTTCCATTGTCTATGGGAAGCAACCACGACCACCATTGCCTATACCGTTGTCAGTACCTTCTCCTGCTGCGCAGGCCACTGCTGATGCCCTCAAGGCACTATGGGAACAGATTAACCTTCGCTTGCACCAAGCTGCTTGGCTCCTGAATTCCTTCCT